>NC_091827.1:42284100-42884100 GCF_038994185.2 Dermacentor albipictus | reverse complement strand
TTTCGTGCGTGTTAGAAGCCCTCAGCAAGTCAAAGTTAAAGATTAACAAGAACAAGAGTGAATTTTTTCAGACAAATGTTGTCTTTCTAGGAAGAGTTTTTGACGGCAAAACTAAAACAACAAAAGAGGAGTCTATACAAAGGATGAAGAAGCTCGTCAAGCCATATGACCTACACTCACTCCGTGTTTTCCTCGGACTCGCCGGTCATTTTCGTCCGTTCGTTAAGGATTACGCTGCAAAGACACGATGCTCCACCAAGCTGACGCAAAAGGATGTGCCGTTTATCTGGAGTGAAGAGTGCGAGAAAGCGTACGAGTACCTTGTTGAAGCTATATCGTCGGATCCTGTGCTTGTGCTACCTGACTTCAACAAGCCTTTCGAGTTGTGTATGGACGCTTCACAATATGGTACAGGGGCCGTTCTATATCAACGAGACACAAAGGAACAGCAAGGACGCCAGCTCAAGGTGATTGGCTATTATTCTTCTACGTTCTCAAAAGCTCAAGAACATTATACAACCACAGAAAAAGAGGCTCTGGCTGTTGTGATGGCACTCCGGTATTTTAGAAGCTACATAGAGGGTCGTCATTTTCGGCTTTTCACTGACAACCGAGCATTAACCTACCTCTTGGGATTAACCCAGCCCAAGGGCAGAGTGGCGCGTTGGATCAGTGAAATACAACAGTTCACTTTCGATGTAAGCCATCGAACTGGTGATAAGCTTCCTGGCGCAGATGCTCTTTCCAGGCTTCACTTCACAGAAGTGAGAACATCTGATCATGAACATGGTTGCAGCTTGTGGGAAGGCACCGAAGACATGACTTGCAATAATGGCAAATTTTGTGTGCCAGGAACTTTGGTGAAAAAGGTTTTGAAGCTGTACCATGACAGCCCCGAGTCAGGAGGGCATGATGGATTCTGGAAAACTTATTGGAAGATAAGAAGTCGATTCATCTGGAAAAATATGAAGGAAGATATCAATAACTACGTGCAAACATGTCACCAGTGCCAAATTAACAAGGCCAAGTATCGTCCAAGAGGGAAACAAATGGTCATCGCTAATCATTCCCAAGTACCATTTGAAGTAATTCATCTAGATATTGCCGAAATAAAAAAGCGAGGAGAGGGAGTCAGTAAGACTCAGGCATTCCTTGTCGCAATAGATGAATGCACACGCATGGCAGCTGCAAAGCCAGGAAAGAAAGACGCCAATTCTGTTTTGACGTTACTGGAGCGGAATATGTTCAAGAACACCAAGGTAGTGGTCTCCGACAACGGGCCAGCTTTCCGCAGTAAGAAGCTTCAAGAATGGGCCCGTGATAGAGGAATTGCCCTGAGATTTGCCACACCCTACCATCCAGAAGGAAACGGCCTAGCTGAGAGGCTCATTCGGGATTTGAAAACATTCATCGCAATTTACCATGATTTCCATGGAGGATGGAAGAGTGCCTTGGAAGCAGCAGTCAGGCACCACAATCATTCTCATACCATGGGATTAGGATGCACGCCTAACTTTGCTGCATCAGGCGAAGCAACTTGGCTACCGGCAGACTGCGACCTTGGAATCGTTGGGAAAGTAGATCTGCAGGAAAGGCGCAAGACGGAAGAGGAGCTTGCACGCTACAGATCAACAATGAAGAGACACTTCGATCTGCGACATAGCTCAAAGATGCCTGTAATAGATCCTGGAGATACAGTGTTAGTCCGGAGGAGTTTAGAAGGACCGAAGTCCAAATTTTCTGGGCCCTACACAGTGATAAAGACCATCAAGCTACAAGGGATCTTGATATCACTACACTATTTGGGACCGGATGGAAAAACTGAAATAGCAACAGTGGGAAATGTCATACCCTGTCATCCCAGGAGGGACGAAAACCGAAGTCCGGGAGGATGTGATGTTCCGGCGAAGAAGAGGAAGACAGAAGAGACAAGAAAAGGAGGAGGAAGAGAAAGAAGTGATCAAGATGGATACCTGTAAATAAATGAGTGTATTTTAACTCGTACTTTATATTAGTTTCAGAAGTCAAGTATTGAACGCACATATCGCTGAGCCTGTGTCTCAACTCACGTGTTTAGAAAATCTTACTCCCCGCTCAAGTGGAAAACAGCGCCGGGAGGAGCAATCAATAGGCCCAAACGACACCTGCGTCACACACAGCAGGCGCACCCTTCAATGAAGATGCTTCTAGCGAAATCTATACTGTCTCAAGTAACGTAGGCCTGAGCAATATCACATTCCAAAAAGTGCCACTTGAAAGGGTCGTACCTAAATTACAGCTTCATTATGTGGAGTGGAACCATTGATTCTCTGGTGGTGAAGGAATACTTTGCGATCGCTTGATCCACAGCAAAAGCCTAGCCTATTTTAGCAATAGGACATGGAAAGCCTGTAGCGACCAGCGCTGCATGTGCTGACTTTCAAATTTGAACGCCTGTTCTGGCCGACTTGAATGCATGAGTTTGGCTGCGTAAATTTCACCAGACGGTGGTGTACCAATTTGAATTGAAATGCACTAGTGCGGATAGCCTGTCCAACTACTCCATGCGTCCACCGCCTTAACACCTGCAGGATGATGACATCTTCATAGGAGCCATTAGCTTTCTCCAGACGCCGCGAGCAGACTTGGAACTAAAATGTTTCGTCGAGTCATTGGGGAGCAACGCCGCCCCGGTCTGGAGATTGTTTAACATTTATTTTCTTTGTTAGGAGTTCCTTATAAATAATCGCGAAAATCTTCAGGCCTATTTGTTGCAACTATCTCCGTTTGAGGGTTATAAAGAGTGAAAGCCAAACCTGTAATGGGGCAAAGGTGACCTTGTTAACCCACTAGCTTGTGTAGCTGTTGTCACTGCCAAATTACCAGTTGCCGTTTGCGGAGGCTTTCCGCGCCCTTGTAATACCCGGGAGGTGGCGAAGCAGCAGAGCTCCCGCTAAACTCCTTTGATAACTTGAAAGTAGTGACACTGTCCTCCCCGCGGCGCTTCACTTCTCGATTCTCCTCGTGAGCCAGCTGGGCGCGCTGCGCACGGTACACTCTTTCTCCTTGGCTTCCGCGGATGGGCCGCAGTATCTGATGGAGGCGCATGATTTCGGGCCAGTTGCGTACCCCGGGGGTGTAGAAAATTTTGAAAAAATGGTGATAACAGCATCGATAACGCTTAAGGTAACGTTTATGAGGAGGTTGATTTCTTCTTAAAGTGATGACAATTGGGCATACTAATGTAACTGGAGCTTTGAGTCTAGTTGTATACTCCAGACATTTTTGCATCCTCATAATAAGATGATTTACGATGTGGCTCTTTTCTAGTATTGCTTATGGCACGTATTTGTGCGTTTAGGTTTTTTTTTGGCTGTCCGTGCATGTGCACCGCAAGTATTATATTCATCGTGCTGTCTTATAATCAATTAGTTGCGAGTGCCTAGTCTTTGCATGTGTTTGGCTTCTCAATGTAAAAGTATCTTTTGCGCTGTGGTGTATAAACTGTACAGCACGGTTATGCAAAGGTAGTGCGATTAAGCGTGCGTGATAGTGTAACACCCCCTGCATATTGCCTGTATGCGTAAGAAACCCAACTAATAATCCCAACCTACTCATGCGTGCGTGGCGTCCCAAGTCGAAGGAAATTGAAGAACTGAAAAATAACGCCGAAACTCAACTGGAGCTTTCTCAGTATAATTAATAAAGGGAAAATGAGAGCTCCACCCGTTCGTAGCAAACGCTATGAAGGAAACCCATACGGGTTCCTTGAAAGAAAAGCCACGCAGTTGATGAAAAGTTTGTCCTGGTCCGAGACCGCAACACGAGACCACCGCCTTTCCGGCGCAGCCGCTCTACCATCTGAAGCTAACCAGATGGCTAGCAGGCGGCTGGGCGAAGTCGAATTTGTCAACAACTCGAAGCAATGGCAACAGTTTGACCTAATTGTTCTGCGGAAACGCTGAAGGTGGAGAGAAGTCCTTAGCATACCCCGACATTAAGTAAGCCACACCCAAAATTTAGGTTGGTGCACCCCCAGTTTTCCACTTGGCTTATCTTTGTATTTAAGTTGGCCTACGTCCAAATTTCACGTGTGCCGACAGCCAAATTTAGGTTGGCCCAACTCCAGATTTCAACTAAGCTTATCTCCTAACTTAAGACCTCGTGTCCACGTGGCCGCCACCGATGCTCCAAACCGATGCCACTGCATGGAGCCGGAGCCACGTCATTTGATACAGCTGCGCATCGCTGTAGAGTGCTCAGTGCGGGTTCCTGACAAATCACCCGAAGAAAACCAGCAAATGGTTATGATACGTCGGTCTCTGATTAATATTCTTGGAATGGTCTTGAATAACCTGCACACTCTGTCAGCGCGAAGTGCAATGCAAGTGCTTGATGCTCTCAGTTCAGTGCTTGCAAGTCGTGAGTAGGCATCATGATGATATGTGGTTTTTAATGGCGCAAGGGCCAGTTATGGCCAAAGAGCGCCATGACAAATGGTAATTTAAAGGATTTATTCTGAATGGGGTGGACAGTGAATTTATTATGGTAGGTGTGACATGGCTGTATAAGGGCCTAAAAACTTTCGCTGTAGATGACGTCAATATATAGCTAGTAAAATAATGACACTGATTAATTATGGACGTGAACGATGGCAGTTGTGTTTTGATAAAAAACATACGAAAACGAGACAACAGTTACATTAAATCATCAAGACGGCCCTCGAATGCAAGGGCTGGTAATCACGTGTTAAAATTTCCTGGCCAAATGATTTTCAGGATGTCAGTTTCGTCTAAAAAATCTAAGACTGTTTGCAGTTTGAAAAACGGTTCGTCACTAAGAAAAAATGCAGGATGGAGAGGTATATTTTCGCGATATGCAGAAGGGAAATACTTTTTCCTCTCCGTTTCTATTGCAGGGCACTGGATAAGAACATGGATGACAGTCAGGCCATCGCCGCACCTACTACAAGTAGGAGGTTCCCCGCCAGTTAAGAGGTAGGAGTGAGTACTGTAAGTATGTCCTATTCTTAATCGGCAAAGAAGTACTTCTTTGTACCGTGCAGTTTTGTCACTTATCCAATTCCGCAATCTTGGTTTTATAATATGTAACTTGTTCAATGTTTGTGTATCCCACTCTGCTTGCCGATGTTTCCTCAATTTACGGCGCAGAAAGGGCTTTAGGTCTGTGGCAGGAATGGGGATATTTCCATCTGTGTCGCTAAAACTCACTGACGTAGCGTTTTCGTCAGCAGCTACGTTGCCTTTTATACCTTTATGGCCAGGTACCCAGCATAGGATAATCGCTTGGTTGCAGATATATGCGGAGCACAACAAACTATACAACTCATTCAAAACGGGATTCTTATGCTTTCGTAAGCTAATCAGCGCTCTCACGACACTTAGCGAGTCTCTAAAGACAACAGCCTTAGCGACATTTGTGCGCCTTATGTGTTTAATAGCCGAAAGTACACCGTATGCTTCTGCCGTAAAGATACTGGTGTGTGGGTTTAGTGGCCCTGATGTTGAAAATGAGGGTCCGAGAGCTGCGTAAGCAACACCAGCAGGAGACTTCGAAGCATCTGTGTAATATTCGTCACAAGAATACTTCTCTTTAAGTTCAATAAAATGTGACTGTATGTGAGCCTCAGGTGCGTGTTTAGGTAATTCTAAGAAAGAGATGTCACATTGGATAGTTTGCCACTCCCAAGGCGGTGGAAGCCGAGAGGGCGCCATTAAGACATTCTCTAAAAGAGAGACCCCTGTTTTTTCTGAGAGTGCTTCCAACCGGAGGGACAGAGGAGGCCGGACACATGGGCGGTTACGGAACAGCCTGGCCATGGAGGAGTCGTTAATAATTGAATAACATGGATGATCCACAGCTGATTTTACCTTCAAGGCATACGAAAGACTTAAATATGTCCTTTGGTAGTATAGGGACCATTCATTAGATTCGGCGTAAAGGCTTTGCACAGGGCTAGTCCTAAAGGCACCTGTAGCAAGGCGAATGCCTAAGTGGTGGACAGGATCTAGCATTGTTAGAGTACTAGGTCCTGCAGAATTATAGACTATGGCGCCATAGTCAAGGCGTGTTAGTATTAGACTTTTGTACAGCTTTAATAGGCATCTCCTGTCACTTCCCCAAGCTGTGCGTGACAACAGCTTCAGAAGATTCATAGTCTTGAGGCACTTTGCCTTAAGATACTTCAGGTGTGGCACAAAGGTTAGCGCACTGTCTAGAAGGATCCCTAAGAATTTGTGTTCACAGCTCACAGATAACTGTTCTCCATTGAGATTGATTACGGGTTCCGCCAGTATACCTCTCTTATTAGTGAACAGGGCGCAGGTACTTTTTCTCGGATTGAGCTTAAAACCATTTTCGTCCGCCCACTTAGACAATTTATTTATGCAAAGCTGTACATGTCGCTCACAGATACTTAGATTACAGGATTTAAAACCTATCTGGATATCATCTACATATACAGAATAAAACATACTATGTGGTATGGCAGTCTGAATGGAGTTCATTTTGACAATAAAGAGAGTGCAGCTCAGCACACCTCCTTGTGGAACACCAGCCTCTTGCGTAAATGGACGAGAGAGAACGTTACCAACTCTAACACGGAAAGTGCGATCCGAGAGGTAACTCTGAATGACGCACAGCAAGTTGCCTCTAACTCCCATTTCAGACAGATCACGAAGGATTCCAAAACGCCAGGTTGTGTCGTATGCCTTCTCCATATCTAAAAATACGGACAGGAAAAACTGTTTGTGGACAAAGGCATCACGGATATTTGTCTCGATGCGGACAAGGTGATCTGTTGTGGATCTACCCTCTCTAAAACCGCACTGTAAGGGATCGAGTATCTTGTTGTTTTCAAGAAAATGGATGAGGCGACGGTTAATCATTTTCTCAAATAATTTGCATATACAACTTGTCAGAGCTATAGGCCTATAACTGTCGGGTGAGGAAGGGTCCTTGCCCTCTTTGAGAATGGGGAATACGATTGCTTCTTTCCAGGCAAACGGAATGTATCCTGCGGAGAACATAGAGTTGAAGAGTGACAGTAGTGTTTCTTGGGTTTGAGGGTGTAGGTGTCTGATCATCTCATACATTATTCTGTCACTTCCCGGGGCGGACTTGTTGCAACAGTTTAGTGAGGCCTGGAACTCAGCCATTCCAAATGGACGATTGTAGGCTTCATTGGATGAGCTGTTCCAACCCAATTTCATCTGTTCTGCTAGTCGCTGGTATTTTAGGAATGTATCTGTGTAATGAGATGCACTAGAAATGTGCTCGAAATGTGCTCCTAGACAATCTGCCTGATCCTCCAGAGTGTCTCCTTGTGTATTTAATAAAGGTAAGGGATGAGTTTCGCGGCCTTTTATTTTGTTAACCCTGTTCCACGCTTTTCGTTCGTCTGTATACGAGTTAATGCTGCTTATGTAGTTTTTCCAGCTTTCTCGCTTAGCGCGGCGGCGCGTTCTTCTACCTTGCGACTTGATCGCCTTGAAATTAATCAGATTCTCTGTGGTTGGGGAGTTACGGAGGAGGCTCCAAGCCTTGTTCTGCTTTTTCCTGGCTTCCCTACACTCCTCATTCCACCATGGAATACGTCGTTTCGAGGGCAACCCATTTGTTTGGGGAATGCATACTGATGCAGCCTCAACAATGAACGCTGTTATGTATGCTACTGCGTCGTCTAAGCTAAGTTCAGAGATATTATTCCATTGCAGCTGTGTTAGTTCGCGAAATTTTGTCCAGTCGGCTGAGTCAACTTTCCATCGAGGAAGATGTGCATGACACTCACTTTGTTTTTTAAGGTTTAGAATGATGGGGAAGTGATCGCTTCCATAAGGGTTATTAATGACATCCCACTCCAGATATGGCCCAATTGTACTAGATGCTATGCTTAGATCTATCGAGGAAAATGTTCTGTGTGTAGAGCTGTAAAATGTTGGCTTTTTCTTGTTCAGCAAGCAGGAACTTGAAGAGAACAGGATGTTTTCTACAAGCCGTCCTCTCGCATCACAGCGAGAGTCGCCCCACAGTGGGTTATGCGCGTTTAGATCACCGACGACTATGTAAGGGTGATGCAGCTCATCAATAAAGCTTTGAAATGTTGTGCTAGAGAGTTGATAACTTAGGGGGATGTATACGGACGTGATAGTAACTAGTTTATTGAATAGTACTGCTTGGATAGCAACTGCCTCAAGAGGAGTTCGGAGTTGCAGTTGCCGACAAGCAACGCCTCTGTCTACTATTATTGCTACACCGCCGGACGATGCAACAGCATCATCTCGGTCCTTCCGGAAAATAGCGTATTGCCTAAGAAAGTTTGTCTGCGTAGATTTAAGATGTGTCTCCTGAACACACAGCACCTTTGGATTGTATTTGTGTAAGAGTTCTTTGATATCATCGAGGTTGTGGATCAGGCCTCTCACGTTCCAGTGTAATATTTGTGTATCCATCTTGTTTGTGTTTATGTGCTGTGTGTCAAGAGATATCACTTAGGTTGGTTCAAGGGACCTTTCCAGGCCCCTTGATGCGGGGTATTTCTTTTTTGTTGGCGCGCTCCAGGGAGCAACGCCGTGCCTTCGGCGTCTGAGATGCCGGAGAAGTTTTTGATGCATCCATCGCCTCGTCAGAGGCGCTGGATGACGCCCGCTCAGCGGGCACTCTCGGGAGTTTTTCGGGCCTGTCTGCGTGAGCAGTGGCCCTGGGACCGGCAGGCTCGGAGGTCTGCTGGCCCTTCGTCGTAGGGGGCGGAAGAGGCGTGGCTGCTCCCGCCAGGGGGGCTGATGGCGTAACCGCCGTCACACTCCGTGTGACTTGCGCGGCCGCCTGAAGATGTAGCGCTGCCCCCCGGCGCGCCACATCGGTGTAGGAAGGACTGGACTGATTTTGGAGTGCGAAACGCTTACGTGCCTCTGGAAATGATAGGTTCAGTTTTACCTTCAGTTCTATGATTTGTTTCTCTTTTTTCCAAGTAGGGCATGATCGAGAGTAGGCGGGGTGATCTCCTTCACAGTTGGCACAATGGTTTGTTGATGTACAGATGTCCGAAGCGTGTTCAGAAGAACTACACTTCGCACAAGTAGCACGTCCTCTGCAGTTCTGTGACCCATGCCCAAAGCGCTGACACTTGAAACATCTACGTGGATTTGGGATATACGGTCTCACGCGAAGCTTACAGTAACCAGTTTCTATTGTTTCAGGTAGGTTGCAGGTTCCGAAAGTAATGATTATGTGTTTGGTAGGTATTTGCTTGTCATCTCGCCTCAATGTTATTCTTTGAACTTTGACTACGTTTTGGTCTTGCCATCCTTCAAGCAGTTCGCTTTCACTCAGTTCAAGGAGGTCATCTTCTGAGACGACCCCGCGCACTGTGTTCATTGATCTGTGTGGGCCCACTAAGACGGGAATTTCCCCAAATGCTACAACTTTCGACAGTTTGTCATACTGCACTTTGTCGCGGAGTTCCAGAAGAAGATCGCCACTTCCCATCTTCGTTACTTTATAGCCTGGGCCAATTGCTTCAGTGAGAGAATTAGCTACAACAAATGGTGAGATCATTCTGACCGTTTTCTTATCGTTCTGACTATGTACAACGTGGTATTTTGGGAAAGATTGTTTTGGCTGCATAAAGAAAGTGAAAGTCTCATCGGTGCGCCCCCTCTTCAGGGAGCGATCAGGTAGCGGAGGAAAGTTATTTGCCATATAGAGCAGGGAAATTCGGCGGCGATGGTGGCCACCCACCACCGAGCCCAACAAGGGGACGCTACAAGGTTGGAAGAATACCTGCAGACGCCAGCCATGCATCACCACTATAACCTAATATATATATACCCAAGGCAGGATATATTACACACGGTTAACCCTAGCCGCCAGGAAATACGGAAGTAATAAGAAGTGAAGACAGGAAAGATGGAAAAGTGGGAGAGAAAGACGAAGATTGGAGAGGAGGACAGGAAAAGGCGACTGCCGATTTCCCCCGGGTGGGTGAGTCCGGGGGTGCCGTCTATGTGAAGCAGAGGCCAAAGGGGTGTGTTGCCTCCGCCGGGGGGCCTTAAAGGTCCAAACACCCAGCATTAGCTCAACCCCCAGGATCCCCCTTTCCCCAGACACGGCTAAGCCGCGCACAGCTACACGCGGGAGGGTCCGACCCTCGTGTGCTCGTGTCCGTGGTGTCGCAACACACCAAACGCCTGCTCACGCAGACGCCCCTGCGGGGGAGTAGGCATCATGGCTCACCCGCGAGATTCTATTCCCACTGAAGTAAAAAAGGCTGTGTTTTGGTTTAATGATATATTGGCACGTACTGCAACATGCTGGTGATGACCATTGGTTCTTTGGTCTTCACTGGTGACTTCAACGTGCATCAAAACCTATGGGAAGCACCAAGATAAGCTCTAGGCAGCAAAATGACTGACGAGTAATGCATCGGCGCGGCGCTTGCTTGGACTTAACTAATTTCAAGGCGCTTTGCCGCTTCGACACACAGCGTTCATTCTGTCCCACTTTCCTCTTTGTGTTCCCTGTTTCCCTTCCCCCAGTTTAGGGTAGCAAACCGGACGCTCGTCAGGTTGACCTCCCTGCCTTTCGTCTCTTCGCTAGCTCTCTCGCTTAAGACCACGTCGAAATTTTAAGTTCGCCCACCCACAAATTTCTGTGGCGCCACCTCCAAATTTCATTTGCCCCAGCGATTATACGCACCCTCATGCATTTTCAAAGGAGTCCTGTGTGTCTGTATGGGAATCACTTCTATTATTGTGTGTGTGTGGGGGGGGGGATTAAGTTGTTTCTTATCGCTTATGAAGTTAGCAATCCTATACATTTACACTACAATAACTTATATATGTCCCAACTGAGCAAATTACGCGTTTTTATGCAGATACAAGGTATTACACTTTTCACGTAATGGGGCTGGGGTACTCGCCAAAGAATGCTTACACAATAAGAACGCAATGCAGATTTGCTGGCGCTGATCATCCGTAATGCCTCGGGTGTTATCGGCATTAATTCTTTTCGGGGTCTGCACTCACTGCATCTAGGTTAATGACGCACACTTCGAAGTAAGCTGAAAAGAAAGCTCCTCTACAAGCCACTATATTGATATTCTGTGAAACAGGCAACGGATACTAACAACCACGAAAAGTTCAATTGAGAGGCCGTATCTTAGCACAATTCATGAAATTTCGGAATGTTTAACATGTCGGCCATTAAATGAATACTTAATAGTAGGTATGAGTTGAACAGTTCCCTCACTCGTGCCACATTGTCAGCCATGGTGGACGTTGATGGCCATCCGGCGTGGTCGTTGTCGTCGACCTTCTCCCGGCCTTCCAAAAAGTCCTTGTGCCACCGAAACACTTGCCGATCTGACCTGGGCATGTTCTTTGTAAGCAGCCTTGACCATAGTAACAGTTTCCGCAGAGGTCTTCCAAGTTTAACGAAAAACTTTATCGCAAATCTTTGTTATAATGAGCACTGCATTTTCACTTGCACAAAAAAAAAGTTGTAGAACGATTGAGCTTCGCATTCATGAGTGGAACACGATAGCGTTATCGCACCCCGTTCGCACCGACCCCTCGCTCGCTCGGCATGCTGTTGAGTCACACAAAGACATAGCCCCGACGCGCCATGAAGGCGGACGCGATCATGAGGCTGACGCCTCGATGGGATCGTCCTCTATCTCGCTTGGGAGCACCACACAGACGAATGACTCCTCGTCAGCAGCACGGCATACGTCGCCGGGGACGCTTTCCCACCAGACGCGCTACGGCGCAGCGATCACGTCAGAGGCATACCGAATAGCACGCTGCACCTAGGAATCACGCTGTGAGCGGAAAGAAGAGCCGCGTCGCCTAAACACGAGTGTTTGACTGACGCATGCTGGAAGTTGGAAGGGGAGAGAGCGAGAAATCTTATTAAACGCAAGGGTATTGGGGCATCCTCGCACCCGTCCCCGCACGGCCTCAATGCGCTCAAACGAGACGCAGGGGAGAAGCTGGTGAGTGGTGCGCCACCTGTCGGGGCAGCGCCGTACATTGCGAGAAGATATTACATCTTCTGTTCTTGCCACAAGATGGCTCTGCGTGCGCCAACCGCAGAAGAAATGTAGCGGAAACGTACTTCGCTACTCGTTTAACTGCGACTTCTGTAATTTACATGCTCATTATTACCGCTCATTATTACATGCTCATTATTATATACACCAGAGTATACCTTTCTACGGCACGTTTCTAAGGCAACACCGCATTCACTAGAGGCGGTTTTGTACCGCTCTGAACTATCGAACTCATGGCTGAGTGGTAGCGCCTCCATCTCACATTCCGGTGACCGTAGTTCGATTCGCACCCAGCCCTACTTGCAAGTTGTTTTCATTTATAAATTGCCTTCCGCCATTTTTCGCTCACAGCCAACGCCGCCGACGCCAACGACACCAGCTTTCCTGCGACACGAGCTCCTTAACGTACTTTTAGAAAAGTACTTAGGAAGTAGAAAATAGAAAACATAGAGTACTTAGCGTACTTTTCTATGTCCCTGTTCAATTTGGCTATCTTTCTACGAAGCGTCCGGTTGTGGTTTTGTTTTTTCCATCTCCGTTGCAACCCTGCCTTATCTTCCCACATGTTTAAAAGCTTACTGTTTACGTTCTCTAAATGCGCCTCCGGCAGGACCGTCTTCGTAGCTGCCGCCACATCTCCCTTTAGTTTTTCGGTCCATTCCTCAATACCTTGTGTCGTGTCGTCGGCCTCCTCCCTTATTTTCCTGAATTTGTCCCAGACGACAATCTTAAGTGGTTTACCCTTTGTCTTGCGTGGTCCTGCCCTTATCTTTATTTCTAGTATATTGTGATCACTCCCAAAGTCGTGTTGCGTATTTGTGATCACTCCCAAAGTCGTGTTGTGTATTTGTCCACTGCGCGTCCCGTATGTTCTTGGTGAATGTTAAATCTTGTGTAGTATCCGCGCAAATGCTGGTACCTATTCTCGTGGGAAACGATGGGTCGGTCATGAGGGTCAGGCCTTCCTGTCGCGCGTCTAACCATAGGTTCCTGCCTTTTTGAATTTCGATTTTGTAACCCCATGCCGCGTGTTGGGCGTTAAAATCGCCTCCGATCACTACCGCTCGGTTGTCCGCTTTGGCTAGGGTTTTTTTAAAGAGCGATCGAAATTTATGGTGTCTGCACTTTGGACTGCTATAAATATTTAATACAAAGAGACTGTCCTTCGTTTTCCGCATGGGTATGAGTTCTAAAAGAATGTGATCGATTGACTTAACTTCCGTGTTGTGTTGAACGACCGAGTGATTTCGCTTTACCAACGTCGTCAGCGCCTTCGTCTCCCCTTCAGCACTATAAGAGGACTTGTAACCCGACAATTTGCCAGCCCATTTGTTTCCTGCATCATTATAATATCCGGGTTTTCTTCGTCTTTAAAGTGTTGTTGCAAAATGTATCGTTTTCGATCGTATCCTCTACAATTCCATTGCCAAATCATGTATCTAATTCGTTGGTCCATGGCGGCGTTACAGGTTCTCCAATGCCTCGGCGGGTACGGTGGGCCTAGTGTACGGCTTAATGGCCGTCTTAGCCGGTCCCCCCCTACTTCTTTGCGGTGCCCATATTGCTAGTTTGGCTTCGAAGTCAGCCATCATTTGTTGCATTTGCTGTAGTATCGACTTTCCTAGCGCCTCTATTTTGCCTATATCTTTGCCTCAAGCCTCATTTCCAGTTGTTCTCGTTTAGTTTCAAATTTTGTTTCGTTCTGTTTGATGCTGGTTTCGAATTTCTGTTCAAATTCCTCCTGTCTTCCTTGGAGCGTCGTGGCTGGCTTGGGTTTCTCTACTCCGGTTTCAATCGGAGCGTTCTCGGTTTTACGTTTAATAGCGGTGAGGGCTACGTCCACTTCCATTGCTGTCTCTTTTTCCTCCCTTATAACTCGCGAGGTTTCTTCGTTGCGGGGCACTTTTCCGCTCCTCAAACGGCCGTTCTCTTGCCTGAGTTTTTTAATTTCATCCATAAACGCAACATTGCTCTGCCTGATCTGCGCCAATTCTTTCTCTAGCGTCTTAACTCTATTTTGAAAAGCAGCCTATGCCTCCGCACGCGCCCCAGAAGCCACGTCCGCGCAGCTCACATGTAAGGGTCCCGCGGTGCCATTGACGTTGCTCTTTCTTTTCGGGCTTTGGGATCCTCCTCCCCCCTGTGATCTGGGAGATCCGGTATTGCTCGTCTTAGGTCTGCATCTCAATCTGGACCGCGATCTCGATCTGGTTCTGTTGTTGGACGTCGAGCGGCCCCTTTCCCTGGCCGGGAGCTTGGGGAAGTCTTCCAGTTCGGATCCGTCCCTCGTTCGATGTTCCGACCGTTGTCTCCAGTCTTCCCGTCTTGGCCTGTACAGTCTTTCAGCTTCCCTTTCGTGGTACGTCGCTTCTTCTTCCTCTCGTCTGACTCGCTCCCAGCGGCGCCTCTTTACCAAATACGGTAACTTGTATCTGGCATTACATCGGTGACCGGCCGTAGGGTGGTATTTGCCGCAGAGCTGGCACTTCGCTTCGCACTCGTGGTCCTGTGGCGGGTTCTCCAGGCCGCAGCCTCTGCATATCCTGCTGTTCGGGTTCGGGCAGACATCGGCTCTGTGTCCGAGGCGTCCGCACTGGTAGCATATGTCTATTTTCTTCCGGAATAGTGAGCAATTGACCAGTGCCCTTCCGTATCTCACGTAGTTTGGGACGTGATGCCCGTCGAAAAGTCGCGAAGCAAAAGATAATTTAATTCTCTGATAAAATAATGATTCCACAATATCGTGCCAGTTTGGCCGTTGGCTTTGCCACTAAATTATTGTGTATACATGTATTTGTCTGGACAACGATACAGAACGCAGCATAAGCAGCAATCTGGTCATTAGAAAATAACCTCCTATGTTACACTACTGCTAAAGTGGCAGATTTAGTGAACGAACATGTGTAGTTACTTGAGTCACACATTTGCCATGCCACTAAATCAGTACGCACAGTGTTTCTGTTTAAGAAAAGTCTGTCCTTTCTCCTGTTCACTTTGCAGAATTGTTACCTGGTTCTCACGTAATGTTTAATGTAATATAACGTAACTAAAAACAAGCACTATGAATCATGAATATTTGGTATGAGTACCAGCTTTGAGCGCATAATTGTAAAGTTATTTTGTGAAAGCTAGAGACAGAAAATTCTATTCACCATAACCACTTTTTTTTGTGCCTTCCTACAAAGCGTAGGATTGGTACGCATTCCTTAATCACTACACAAATATATTTTTAAGCTACCTTTTTTTGCAAAGCTTTATAACCAGATGGAAGTGGGACACTTGGATAAAGCGAGTGGCATATGCATAGCGCTGTTCGTCTGCCATTATTTACTTGGAAAAAACAACTCGAACTTATTCATGTGTTTGCTGCATCATTTGTGTGAAGAAAAGTGACGCCCACGAATGTGCTTTCGCACATTCATGTTACGCCACGTGAGGATTTCGATACTGTCTTGTGTTTCTTAACTTATTGTTCATTTTAAATGTACGGACCGCTTCTTAGCCAGTCCACGTCCAAGGTATAGCCACAGTATAGAAATCATCATAATCAGCAACACCCGTGTCCTCTCCAGTTGGGTTTCGCATGAAATAGGTATACCTGCGATTCTAGTTTACTGTTTGGGAAAGTAGGCATCGAAAGGTTAGAAAGGTTTGCTTCGTTCGAGAAGAACGTTTAATTGTTGAAATGACGATATTTAGTCATCATTTGCTCTATCAACGAGTAAATTCACAAGGGTCGCAGCCTGGACACCTACATGAATACTAAAGATCGCAGTGTGGTCCTACCTGCCAGGTATTTTGCGCGACAGCAGCAGTAACACCGGGCCAGCAGCCACGTTCAGTGTAACTACGAAAGGGTTCGCATAGAAATGTGCGCTTTAAGAAGTACTGTTCTGTTTCGGGTTGAGGTTGGACATGCCACAATCTGCATCCAGTTTTCTGCCGGTATGAAGAAATTGTGAAAGGGGCTTCATTTTAACATATAGCACTGAGAAGTACAACAATCCTGAAGCCTATAGGCGAAAAGCAAAAAAGGCTTGACAGAGGCCCAAACCCCGTTGAAAACGAGAAGGCATCAGAATGCAGCAAGTGACAGCGTCCGGTTGAAGACTACTCACAAATGAAGTTTCTGTACAAAATTCTTATGGGAGATGCAATCCTTTCAGCATAGAAATTAGCGGAAGCATCGCTCCGAGGAGACCAAAAAGAAAGGAACGCCGATTTAAAAAAGGTATGACCATTCGTGAACCGGTTCTGCACAGCGCAAATAATCTTTACTCTGTCAGACACGTTGCACAGCACATCCGACTTGTCCACATGAAAAATTTTGTCAGATAAAGTTACAGGTAAAATATAATGCCCACAAAGGGCTGGAAACAATCTTCTATAAAGAAATATCACTTACCTAAACCTAATGGTATGCCACAACAACTGGCAGGGGCATACAAACAGCAATTTTTGACAGTTTTGTCGCTAACGTGTGCGGAATCTTTCGCACATTCACGAAGCTTCAAACGCTGCCCACTTCGTATTGTAGCGCTTTACGAAGAGGCCTTTATTCAAATTCATGAGAACGAGCAAATCAGACGGTACATGGTAACCTTTACTGCAGGAAGGCCTCATAAAAGGACACGGTTTGACGTTTGTGTGCGCCTTTCATTTGGAATTTTATATTCTTATCTTTGTTAAGTGAACTGCAGTGCAGATACACATAGCTGTAATAATTTGCATGTTATCCTAGCATTTGTTGACCTTTTCTTTAATAACCTTTTGAATACGGCTGCTATGTGCCCCCCTGAACGCGTTCGCTGCCATATAATGTATAAGCGGTCACTGTTCTTAAGTTTCTCGTATGTTTGAGAAATTGCTTTTGGCCAATAACCTAATTTTTGTCTGGCAACGATAAAATTCAAACAGCGCTAGACGACAGGACCAGAATGAGGAGGAGACAAACACGGCGCCGTGTTTGTCTCCTCCTCATTCTGGTCTTGCCGTTTAGCGTTGTTTGAATTTTATTGTTACCATGCAACACCAACTCGCCCAATCCACTGCCCTTCTGTAATTCTTGTCTCTGAGCTAGATTCTTCGAAGAAGCTCACTTTATTAACACGAGAACTTGAAACACTGATCCAACTGATTAACCAACACCCACTGATGCACCTTCTAAAACCGCAAATTGGAATTTACGAATGGTAGACGGTTTGCAAGACGTATCCGCAAGAAATGGATCTCCAGGAATACACTAGATTTGATATATTATTTCCTTAATCGTAGGACGGAATACAACGGTATTTCATTTATTTTAGTGTTTCAATGGATTAATCAAAGCTGTATGAAAAATATAGGTAGATATGCAATGCATTTTACCGGCAAGTTTCATGGCGCATATGCGAAAAAGTTGGTATCATGTTGGAATTTTGTTCAAAGCGAACACGCCATGCAAGCTCACTGGCTAAATTTCGTAGATTGCTATATATGCGGTAGTGTAATTGACTAAGAAGACAATTAGTGAATCTTTCATTACTTCGATATGTATTTATATTGACGTGCAAGTAATGTGTACCTCTCTGAATAATCGAGCTCGAGGGCACGAAATATGTTATCGGTAATTCTTTCTTTCAAAACCCAGGAAGGCCATTCACAATGAATGACAGATATGGGCTGAATACATATGGATATATATTCATCCGTTTCACACACACACGCACACGCATATATATATATATATATATATATATATATATCTACGTCGTTCTCTTTGTCTTCATTATATATATAGCTGTGTTTTATTGCGGACCTAAACTGAGCCATCACGCCACATCCTACGCAGGGCCAAATGTCGTGGCTACGGATGAGAAGAAAGTACCCTGTCGGACTTGGTAACTGACAGCTGCTGTACTTATAACGGTTATAGTTTTCAATGCGGCCCATTGTGCGAAACTAGTGTTGCGCGGAAGTTTGGCGGAGAGTCGCATAGGCAATGTAGCAAATTACTAGGTGTTGAATGGTGAAGACGCGTCATACTGTGTGCCTATAGGAAAGGTTACACTACAAAATAAAATTTAAATAAACATTTCAGAATGGGGCTGACGGGGAAATGTGGAAAAGTTCTGGACAGGGAGCTTTCCTTGTTGTTATTAACTAAGAATAACAAGAAAATGAAATTAGATTTCTGCTAATGCTTCTAGCAGTGCTACACATTAGAATTTGTTTTATAATGCTGAACAGAATTGTTTATTATTTAAATATTATTCGTAATTGTTTATATATTCGTTTATGGGACCTGTTGTTCCAGATTGAAGGAAGCCAATACTAAAAGCACACCAGTTTGCTCTGAACGGCGCCTGAACCCAGTTTCCAGAAATAGGAAGTGAGAGGGTGCAGCGAAATAGCATCGCAGTATCAGTTATTGCTTCTGCACTGTATAAAAATTGTGAAGCAATAATGCAAACTGGAAGATGAAGGCATTCCATGGCGCACTTAAAGTCCGTGCTTTTTAAACTAGTCTGAGGCACAAATATTTCCAGCAACTGGTTATGCATTGAGGGTTCGCGGAGTTCAACTCTGTCAATACAACACAACACCCAAGCCGGTAAGAAAGCGATAATGGGTCAGATATTGGTAGTAATCGTTCTGAATACTGTGCTGTATCGGTTGTTAGTATTACTACGAAACTGTGTGTCAAGAGAAGTCAAGCTGGCTTATGGAGCCTTTCCGGGCCCCGTGATCCGCGGTTTGTCTTTCCTGGAGCGGTTCCGAGAATCGCGCCGCTCCCGACTCGCTGAATGAGCCGCCTGGCTTAGGGTTGTGTCCATCCACTCCTGGGAGCCGGTGGACTTGCGCTTGCACGAGGGGTGTTTTCAAGGTAGGCCTTGCCTCGAAAACCGGGGCCTTGGTAGCCTCGAAACTAGTGATCGATGGACCCTCTCCCGGTGACGGAGCAGCAGTGCTGGCTGCTGTCACCTGGGGGGGGGGGGAGGTGGAGCACTGCTGCGGCCACACTCTTTGTGGGTCGAGCCGATGCTGGAGCCTGCTGCGGGGTCGCCCACCTACGCACCGCACCAGCATACGCTGCGGTATGGAGGAAAGAAATACGCTTTCGCGCTTCGTTAGTTGAAATGTTCTCTTTAATCTTTGGCGCATTTATTTCATTTCCGCTCTTTCAAGGAAGGCAAGACCGGGAGTGATGTGCACGGTCGAAACAGTCGCAGTTTGGGAAGTGGTGTGGCTCAGCACAGTTTCTGACAGGATGGTCGCGCGACGTGCGCTTTGTACACATGGGCGACCCCGGCAGCTCTGAAAACCATGAACAAATCGCTGGCACTTAAAGCAGCGGCGCGGGTTTGGAATGTAGGAACTAAGTTGGATTTTCAGATAGCCTGTTTCACTGTATCCTGGTAAAATGCTTCTGCAGAACCTCAAAATTAGGTGTTTAGTAGGAACCTCTTTCTCATTGTGCCTGATCTTTATATTTCGAATATTTGTCATGTGCTGTTCCTTCCAGCCCTCAAGCAGCTTGGCTTCACTCAAGTCTAGGAGATCTTGCTCAGATGGGACTCCGTGTGTACTGTTCAGAGCGCGTTTATCGAGATAGAGGTATTACCAATTTCAGCAAGTCAGGATGGTTACACTATTCGTATGCTTGTAACTGACTTCGAGCAACAAGTCACAGCTGGCCGCCGTGACTGAGCGGGCTCATCACGTTTGATGTCATTAAGCTATTCTGTATTGGGTGAATTTATGGCCACGGCGTATCCAGCGCAAGATCGGGGACCAACTGTCCTTCAAAACTATGTAGCTTCGCATGCGAGTATGATTTCTTGTGGCCAAGTTTAAAATTCCTCATTTGATATGTTTTGATCGTGCAAACTTAAAGGACAAGAGTGACTCTCTACTCACTGGTTTGAAGAAGCAGCACACATGTTTGCTCGAAAGGCAAACAAGAGATAGATGGAACTCAAGCACCGGCTCCTTCTTAAATGTCTCTAAAGTTTCTATCGCAGGTGTGCGCACTCTGAAATTTTACACGCGTTTGAAAGAGAGATGGAGCTTCTAGAGCTGACGCACGAACTTTCTATAGATTATCGAATACGTTTTCTGGAGCTCCGGCTGTGCCTTTCTAGCAAACATGTACGCTACTTCTTTGAATGGAAGAGTCTAATTAATTCTGGCCCTTTAACTTGGCATGTAAACAGCTTGTCAAACGGGGTATTATAAGTATGGCTAGAAGAAATAATGCTGGCAAGGGATGCAATACAATTTTGGAGCACAGTTTGTTCACGTATTCTGTGTTAGATAACCAAACGCGATAATTTCTGCCATTCGAGAACATGTTAAGTCCAGTAAACCGTGTGTGCCAGCTCAGTCAGGGTGCGAGCCTTATGAAAGGCGCCGGTATGTAGTGGTCCTCTACTTTCATAGTATTTCCCATTGTCTGAAAAAGAATGGGCAGCGCGCAGGCATCACTGTGGTTTTCTCGGCCCCGGAAAACCTGTAAAAATTACGTAAATGTGTGAATGTGCCTGCATCACAGCCGAGTCTTTTCTCTGTTAAGCACAGAACACATTTTGTGCCACTAGATTCTTCTGTAGTGCCAGGTCAGGCAGGCGGCAGAGGCCAGTGGGGTCCTGGACAGAGAGGCTCCGACCACCCCTCCTTCAAATCTTTGCAATTATAATAAAGTTTCTCGCTCTCTCTCTCTGTAGTGCTGTCCTAAATATGTTGAACAAACGAGGACTTACTTTGATAAGGCTTGAAGGAGCACCATATTCATATATGCATATTGCATGTTTCGTGTGGCCGATGCACGCTGGCGCCCCGACCGAGACCGCAAGAGCTCTCTGGCTCTCGAGCTGTTGGCTGAACTCGTCAGCGCTGCAGTTACTCTTTGTAAATAAGCTTGTAAATAAGCTGTAAATAGTCTGCAGTCTTAATCCGTCGTTCTCGTAACAATACTAACGCTCATAACACTGTACAAGGCCATTTGGGCATGCTTTGCCGTGATTGAAGCTGCGTGCCTCTCCGTCGACGCGCGGAAGTTTTAGCGGAACAGCTTCGCAGCTCACGCGGGAAATCAAAGATGCGGATTTCATGAGAAAACTGGGCTGCTTGTGCGGTATTTCCGCTCCTATCGCGCTCGTACATAGTGGAGTCGTGTATTTGAACATAGTTTCACAGTGATGTGCGTTTTTTAACAGCAGAGCTGTTTAAGCTTCAGTACAATATGTTTTGAAACATCAAAGGTCAAGGATCATTGCAAGACAGCCGTCGCCGGCGGCCGCTATGCTATGCAAATGTAAGTGGAGAGGAGGAAAAACCAGTCGAGACATAGAGAGGCAACAGCTAGGAGCGCGCGTCGTGGCTCAGGTGTTTGGGTGAGGAGGCGCGCAGTGGGGGATTGGCTGCACCTAGCGATGACCTGACGTGCACGTGCAGTCCTAGTTCGCAGACGCCGCGCACACCTGCGGGATCAATGTCCGATCCACCGATAACATGGGCAGACCTAGGAAGCTGCTCTCTCCCGAAGCGGAGAAGCGACGGCAAAGGAGGAGAGGATGTGGGCGGGAGGAGGCCAAGGAGGGCGCTAGGAGGAGAGGCGAAGGTCAGGTGTCTGTGCGGCGCGCCATTTCGAAAGATTGAATCCACTCTTCCCGTGCGCCAGCGGGAGCTTCCACGGGAATGCGGTTAAGGAATCGGCGGCGGCGCCGACAGCAGTCTGCCCGGCGCCGCTGCTTAAGCAACATGGCGGCGGCTGGTGCTGCCTCAGCGCCACAGCTACTTGCAGACGGCGCTGGCTGCCGCAGCTACCACCTTAAAGGTTCACGTCCATCACCCCGCATGTCTTCGAAATGTAGTTCGCAGTGAGTGCTCTTCGATTTGTCGTCCCAGACTGACTCAGGACTGTCCGAGTAGCTGCGTACACCAAAGCTCATTGGCTATTTCTACTGTCTTCATCACCTTCACTACCTAGTGACAATAGTGCATTACCGGATGACCTACAGCGGAGGTGAAGCAGCCTTTAAGCGCTAATCCATACGTGGGCCCATCCCGAAAGTAGTGCAACACCAGGCCAACCCATGGCGGTGGTGCAGTTCACCATTAAGGGGCCCGCACACAGAGCTTTGCTGGCCATCCTTCTTCACAGAGTTGAATGGCACTGAATCTTTTTTGCACGTGACAATGTGCCTAGTACAAATTACGTGCCGTTAGGGCGCCTCTTCTGCCCTCTTATCACCTGCGTATGCCTCCTGATAGAGTTACATAATTTAACCACGGGAATAAGTGGTTTTGGAAGTCAGCGCAGTGTGTATCCCAGGTTTTAGTAGTCCTCTTTAGGACTGTATGTTGCTTTAATTATGAATAACCAATTAGAGTAGGCCCTGGCCTTGCTGCAAAAGTGGACTGAAACAGAGCAATCCCACGCGCTGTGGGAATATATGTGAGGGAAGCCTTCTGTGCTGTTTGCCTTGATTGACGAATAAATAATTAGCAGTGATGTTGACTATGTGTGCTTTTCTTCTTCAGCGTTCAGGCTAATAAAATAGTCATGAGTTGATGCTAAACAATACTTAACATACAGCAGTGCTGCTTGTGTGTGTAATACACATAACACAAAGTCAGACGTCTTCGTTTGAGGCAGTGTTGTGCACCATTCTATATATCTTCCGAGAAAGTTGGCATTGTCGTTGCCTAACACGGCACGTCGCATTGCGGAATAAATGTTGAAATTCAATTGAATATGGGGCTCCACGTGCCAAAAGCACAATCAGATAATGAGTTGAAAGGTAGAGCGTTGGTAGAAATGCAAAGCTGCAGTTTCCACAATGTTCTTTAGCGTGGGCAACGCAACTGTCAATAGAACATTGTTGCGACGTCCAGGGAGCTCCGGAAGGGACTCTGCACATGCGACACAATAGAAAGGTCAGAACGAGACTCAAGCGTGGCCTTTCCTCAATGCCACACTCCTGCCATGCATATTCACGCTCTTAACCATGTCTCAACACGGCGTCCAAGAAAGCGACAATAGCAGTCACAGCAGCCGCACTCTACATGTCAAAGGAATAGACAAAGGAAGGTTTGCTTTATAACAGTTTGTAAATGCTTCACGTTATAGCGCCCTATCCATGTGCCACTTGGTATGTGGTCAATCAAACAAATTCGCTACTGATGTGATATTGGGATGTACGCATTCTTAGCCCATCCTTAGAATGAATGGCCAAGGTGGTAAATGGAACATTTAGCCTTAAGTATACTCAAACTTCCACAACTAAAACCTCCACAACTAAAACTTCCGTATCGAATGCGTCTGTTTGGTGATTTAGTCTTTGCAAAAAAGCTGCATACAGAATACTTGGTATAGTAGGGGTTGCTGCGGAGTTTAAGCTGGGCCGCAGTAATTGTAGCAAGCTATATTTTGTCGAAGTATAATTAGGCATTGTGGTTTACAGCGAGATAATCACTTCGTGTGTCTGCTGGTTTGCCAATAAAGTTTCATAATTAACGGATGGGCGTGCATTGGAGCCGTGTATTTTCACCTTACTTCGATTGCATATTGAAAGCACAATGAAAAATACACTCAAGTCTCAGGTTCGTCAGAGACCACCCACACCCGCCACTTTCACAGTCTTATAAGCACGACAGAAAAACGCCTTTAGTTCTAGTACACACTTACACCGCTGCGTAAGCATAAGGCTGGACGAAAGCTGCTCCATTAAGGACACCTAGAAAGATAAACATATATGCTCACGGTATGACGACACCACCATGGGCGGATAAATAACCAGAAGCGTAAAAATATAAAATAGGAATAGAAACGAACAGGAACATCAGTAAAATAACATATATTTTTGGCATTTTGCTGTGGGTTTTTGCAACGTTTTGGTGGAACTTTAGTTTCAACATTACATTTAGTAGCATTTCCTGCATGCAATCCGTTATCAAGCGTCCTTCAACTTCCGCAAAGCAAGAGCGGATTCACCTCTTCTGTGTCTTGCTCAGTTTGGGATACATGCTGAGATATACTGTACCAATGCGTGGTGCCGAGCCAGATGGCACAGCACACGCCTCATACTTGACGTGTTTCAACTGTTCACGTATTCGGATAGACATCGTAAATTGTTGTCTGCCCCCCGCCTTTCTTTTCCTATCTGTGACGTGTGGCGTGCGCCCATGAACCAGGTTGTGCATGCCAGTCAATTGTGACACGTGATAGGGCTATCAAAGATATTCTTTAAGGTGTGGAACCCCGCTACAAAGTTGTCACGAAACCATGCAGCAAGGAAATGCTTTAAGTGCAGTGCGGCCGCTCCAGCGCGCCGTATTGAGGATGGCCTGTAGTACAAACTATTCGCTTTCCTGAGAATCGCGAGCCTCAGGTGTGTTGTGATTGCTGTGACGAATGCTGAAGATATGAATAATTGTAATGAAGTACTCCAACTTTAATAACTTATTTGCTAGTGTCTTCCTACCATGCTTTGCACCCAATTTATGCTCCAGCCTACAATACCCAAAAGAGCTTCCTCCGTTCAGGAAAACACTTTGCTAGCTTTTGTTGTGATGTTCTGGCGAAGGGAAAGAGGGCTGCAGAGACAGAAAAGGAGTGGAGAAACAGGAAGAGAACGGGCGCTCAAGTTGGTCCAGTATATATAAGTGAGTGTACTTTTAGCAATACTAAATTTTCGGCCAAGCCGACCATGTGGCTTGGAATAACATTGGTAAGAAAAGCAGACGGACAGGCGACCATGAGACCCCATCAGCTTGAGGGTGAAGGCGCAGTGCTTCTGAAAGAATCAGCGTGTTCGTCGGAATTAATTCACAACAACACTGAGAAGAGTCAACTGAGCGAAGTGGCCTTTGTCAAGAAAGGAGCGGTATGCTTCTATGTTTCACTGTCTGAATTTGAAACTATGTGCCCGGTGCCTTCAGAGATAGATTCCAAGAACGAGACTAAGCACAGGAATAACGCTTTGCTAGTAGCGCTATTGCAGTAGCAGACCAGGTAGTTCAAGTAGGAGCGATAACTTTTTCAAAGCAGTTTGAGACTCATTAGAATCCTTGAGACCCAAAGAGAAGAGGTCAAGTCTCATTGCTTCAAAGGCGTGTGCGATGCAGCCAACTTACTATGTAGTTTAGTATTATTCTTCAAATACAATAAATAGGTAAGAGACTGTATACAGACTCATATATAAAAAGGCTCATGTACAGACAATATACACGCTCATATTTTATAAATATGCATTTGCACAAAACCAGAGCACGTCGTAAAATGAGTAATATGCCCCCCCTTTTTTCCTGGCAACGCGAGAAAGTAGTATGACATTCAAATCTTAAGCCAATGTCATGATCCATGGTCCATGATCCGTGTCTGGGATTGATCCATGATCCGTGATCCATGATCCGTGATCATAATCCGGATCATGGATCACGGATCATGATCCGTGATCCATGATCCGTGTCTTCAGACCAAGCTCACCTATTTCAAGAGCTGGACAGTTACTCTTGGGAATGAAAGCTGCCTGTGCTTTTTTCCGTGTAAGGCTTAGTTAGGTTAGGCCTGTAAGGCTTAATCGCTCGACAACGCGTCTTGTTGTGGAGTCATTTGTTGACACCTGCCTTCCAGTTGCCTTTACAATGTTCTAAAGTTAAACGTTGTCTTCTACTAGTTAAATGTAGTAACGCATGTAGAGTAAAGTTTCTATTGCTGCTTTTATAGCAAACGTAAGGTAATATCATCCACCATACCCGGAATTTCAGTATGCTCTAGGTTTTACGCAAACAAAAGAAACGTTGGTGTCTCATGTTTAGGGTAGTATTAGGTTCTTTAATGAGACATTATACAAGGTGGATTTGTTTTTCAGTAATATAAACCATTGCGAAGGCTACAGTTTGGTTCGTTGCAAGGCATGGAAGCTTTTTCGGGTGCCAAGGTTTGAATGCGAACTGTGGAGGCGAATGAACCAGTTGTTGATTTTAAATGGTTCACACTGTTTGATTATTTCACTTAATGAAATCATTTAGGTGAACTTGTGCAGTCACATCACGAGCTATATTCTTTGCAAAAAAAGAGACGCGATCATCGAGGTCATCATGCTTGAATCAAAATTTCTATCCTGGTTTTTATTTTAAATGCTTCGTTCCATCCAAGATCGTGAACCCAAGCCAGGATCGGAACTCCCTGCCCACAGATTGTCAGGCGAGGGTTCGAATTGGCCGTACCACCAATGCCCCAGTGCGGAATACTACGCATCAACCATACCGTGCCTGGCTTCCTGAGCCGTCGCTAAAGCGATTGGCTGATGTCAGATTTTGCAGCTTTTCTACTTGGTGCCGATAAAATATCGTCCATTGAAAAAAAATAAACATCTATATATATTCATTAATTGTGAATGACAATGCACTTCTAGATGTGATATGTGATGGCGGAGGACCTGTAGTTGATCTGATAACGTCTGTGGAGCACACTGGAAAGACGACTTTACGAGAACATGTCAACACTCACTGCAGGATCAAAAGGCACATTGCCATTCACAATGCACAAATAACTCCAGCAGCCCTCCACGAAATGTCTAGCAGAGTGTGGCGTCGACTGGAGAGAGGTCCTTATGCTTACGTTGAACATCTTCAGCAGTGACTGCCGTGATCACGGCACACCAGTAATCACAACTTTGCATTTTAAGAATACCACTTCTCGTACAAAGTTACTCTTTTGACACGGAGTATCAACCGGCGCTATAGTCAAATACAGTTACCGATTCCAGAGACGAGATGCCAATACATGGAGAAGAAAAAAGTGGAAGCAAGGTTTCTCTCTCCACTTCACCACCAGTGAGCTGGATTTCGCTCCCTATATCACTCTGAGCACGACAAGAAAGGCGGTTAACCTAGGGAGCCCGATTTTTGGTAATCATGCCATGAGAAGCCTACAAAGATACCAAGGAAAACATGGGGGATATTACTTGTACTTGTAATTGAATCAAAATGGTAAATTAATGGCAATGAATGTGGATGAAAAAACAGTTTCTCGCAGGTGGCGTACGACCACACGTTCCTGCATTTCGCGTGTGATGGCTCGACGCATTTCGCGGGTGATGCTCCCCGCGAAATGCGTCTAGCATTATTTGAGTTTGACAGAAAGGTGACCGTCCTTTGGCTCAAACCACAGTTGTTAGAGACTACTGTCGCAATGTCTTGTGTCATCTTATCGCATCTAATGCGTAGGTACGGCTAACAATACGCATATACCAGTATCACATATAGTGTCACATACCCAGCAGCCGCATAAAGCATGAACAATGCCCAGTCACCCATGTTGGTGGTGAATCTGTTAAAGACATTCCGAAAAGTGCGTGAATTATACTATGAATGCTAATATCTCTGAAATCATTATTGTGAAGCGTTCGGCATGAAAAGGAAACACCTAGTATATTATCGCCTGGACGCCCATAACATTCACCAATCTCGTGGCGGACCGCCAATATGTCTTTGCTGCGATCGTGGGAGGCGGTGGGTATGGTATGGTATGGTATGAAGAACTTTATTTGGTCCTGAAGGTCAACCATAGGTTGACGCGGGCCGCTCCCACGTTGGGACTGTCAGGCCGAGCCCTTCAGCCACATCGCGGGCCTTCTGGACTGCCCGTAATTGGTCAGAGAGTGATTCGCTGTGCAGCATTTGCCGCCACCATTCTTCTTCCTTGTCACAGTCTGTGAAGACCGCGGGGCACTGCCAAAGCATGTGGTCAAGAGTAATGATGCCATTGCACTTATTACAGTTGATTTGAATTTCCCTCTCAGGGTAGATCCTGTTAATAAAATCTGGACTTGGGTATGTTCTAGTCTGTAGCAAACGTAGTGTGACAGCTTGGGCTCTGCAAAGCTTACCGTGTGGCAATGGGTACTCCCTTCTGCTTAAATAATAATGCTTCGTGATTTCGTTGTATGTTAATAATCGATCCCTGTGTTCCCCGGGTGAAGTGTAAGTTGCTCGGTCTTGAAGAGCACGGCTAGAAAGTCCTCGTGCTGCTTCATTTGCCACCTCATTGAGGTTTCTCCGAGCTCCGTCCACAACCCCCAGATGTGCAGGAAACCAGCGGATTTCAATCCTCTCACTGTTGACCTTCTCTAGAAATTTTGTTGCTATCCGTGTCACATATCCGTTGGTAAAGTTGCGTATGGCTGTTCTAGAGTCGCTGTAAATATGTGTCCACCGATTAGCCCGAATGGCTAAGGCGATTGCTACTTGTTCTGCTACTGTTGGGTCCTTGGTATAGACGGTGATGGCATCCCGTATGTTACCTTGAGTGTCTACAACAACGGAGGTATACGCATCCTTATTTTTAACCCAGGCAGCGTCAACGAACACCGCCTGCTGCTTATTTTCATCTATGTCTTGAAGGAGTGCCTTCGCCCTTGCCTTCCGTCTCTCAAGGTTATGTGTCGGGTGCATGTTCCTAGGGAACGGGGTCGTTTTTATTGTTTCTCGTAGTCCCGCTTGCAATTGTGTTAATAATTCTCCTTCGTTGGTGTGATTGTTAATTTCTACGCCAATTTCTTCAAGTAGCGCCCTGCCAGGTCGTGTCCCCATTAGTCTCTCCTGGTGGGCCACCTGCTGAGCCTCAGCTATCTCTTCTAGTGTGTTATGCAGCCCTAGGCGCAATAAGCTATCGTTAGCCGTGCTGATGGGAAGTCCTAGTGCAGTCTTTATAAGTCGTCTGATTAAAGCGTTTAGCTTGTTCTTATCAGCCTGTGTCCACTGTAGCATGCCAGCCACGTACGAGAAGTGGCAAAAGGCGAATGCACGTACCAATCTTATGGCACTGTGTTCTCCTAGCCCCTTATGCTTGTTGGTAACTCTACGAAGAAGCCTAATGACTTCTTCTGACTTGTTAGAGATGTGCTGTATCATCCTGCAATTAGATCCATTCGCTTGCAGGAGAAGGCCTAGCACTCTAATAGTCTCCACCTGCCTGATTGGTTCTCCATTCTTGGCATATATGTCAATGCGGGGTTCTTCCTCTGGGATATATCCGTTCGGTTTGCGCCCACGCTTACTGCTCCGTAGTACCAATAGTTCTGATTTCTTAGCAGAGCAGTTCAGTCCCATACCCTCAAGTGTTGTTTCTACCACATAAATGCTTTCCTGTAGTTTGGTCTCTGTTTGTCCCATATTACCTTCGGCACTCCAGATTGTTACATCATCTGCATATATAGCAAAGTGAATACCCTCAATCTGCGCGAGACCTCGAGCCACTTTTGACATTGCCAAATTAAATAACATGGGAGATAGGACGGACCCTTGTGGTGTCCCACGATTCCCAAGTTCCAGATTTGTCGATTGGAGTTCGCCTAACCTGAGACAAGCAGAACGGCCACCGAGAAAGGCTTTAACTATATTGTGCAATCGTTTACCCAATCCCATCTCCGAGAGAATGTCCAATATGGCCCTGTGCTTGATGCGATCAAAGGCCTTTTCTACATCGAGGCCTAGAAGAGCTCTAGTATGCAGCGGGCTAGCAAGAATAAGATGATGTTTGATTAAAAGCATTGCATCTTGAGTCGAAAGTCCAGGACGGAAACCGATCAGGTTATGCGGAAGAAGATTTCTGTTTTCTACATACTTAGTAAGTCTATTGAGTATGACATGCTCCATGGTTTTGCCCAGACATGATGTTAACGATATGGGTCTTAGGTTATCTAGATTTAGTTGCTTGCCTGGTTTGGGAATAAGAATTGTGTTAGCAATTCTCCATTCCTTTGGATAATCACCATTTTTCCAGAGTTCGTTGAAATAATTCTGTTAAATATGTTATAGATTCATCGTCCAAATTTTTCAACAGCCTATTGGAAATGCCATCTGGACCGGCAGCAGATCTACTGTTGAGGTCGTACAGGGCTGCGCGAACTTCGCTTTCTGTGAAGTCTTGATCCATAGGCTTACAGTCTTCCCCTGTATATTCAGGCGGGTCTGTACTCTCATTGCTATCCTTAAGCGGTAAGTACTTAGCTGCAAGCCGATCCAGAATGGCCTCCTCCGTTGTGTCCTGACTCTCACGATGGACGAGTCGTGCTACTGCTGTTCTCCTATTAGATTTCGTGTCATTCTCATGAAGCAAATGTCTAAGTAAATTCCAATTTCCACCACGTCTGATTCGACCATCTATGGAATTGCAAAGCTCATCCCATTGTTGTTTCTGTAAATTTCTGGAGTGTTCTTCAATCTCCCTATTCAACAATGATATGCGCTTCCTGAGTCTCCTGTTCAGACGTTGTGTTTTCCATCTTTTTAACATAGATTGTTTGGCTTCAATCAAGTGCGCCATCCTACTGTCCATGATTTCGATATCCTCATCTGTGGTAATATTCTTCGTTGCTGCCTTTACATCTTCCCTGAGCTGAGTGGTCCAAGTTTGGAGTGTTTTCTTTTCTCCTGTCTCTGTCTCAGCTCTGCTTTTCCTTGCTTTCCGGAAAAGATCCCAGTCAATGTAGGTAAAATGCTTTATCTCATTACTTGGTGTTTCCAATAGTATTTGCAATATGTAATGATCGCTACCCAGGTCAATATTGGAGTTATTCCAGCCAGCGTTCGCTAAATTTGATACAAAAGTAAGGTCTGGGGTGGAGTCCCTGCATGTAGATGTACCACACCTAGTGGGATAAGCTGGGTTTGTGATGAGGGAGAGATTAAGATCTGTAGCTAGGTGCCAGAGTCCATCCCCTTTCTTAGTATTCCAGCGATATCCCCATGTTTGATGTGGGGCGTTGAAATCTCCTCCAATAATGAGTGGAGCGTGCTTAGCAATAGCCATAGTCTTATTAAGAAGTGCCCTGAAACTCTGTTTCGTGTCGCTAGGGCTGCTATAAACATTAAGACAAACGAGGCTTTGCGGTTTGCTTCTATACCTTTTCAAAATTATTTCCACAAGTAAGTATTCTAATTTGTTTAGTCCAAGGTGCAAATCATGTTCTATGTAAGGTATTTTCTTATCTACGAGCGTGGCTAGCCCCCTACCCGGCTCTTTGCCCCTGCATGTCGCTTTGTATCCGGAGAGGCTAATGTCATCCGCCAAGGTTTCCTGCAGCATAATTATTTTCGGTTTGTCTGCAGAGTTTTTTATAAACTGCATGAGAGGTGCTTTTTTGTGATAAAATCCTCGGCAATTCCATTGCCACACGGTAAAGCTCCCCCTGCTAGCCATTGCTTATAGAACCCGCCTTACTGCTACCCGCTAGAGTACGCTTCGTAGAACCCCCCGACGCGCCAGGGAGTGATCTGACGCTTTCTGCTTCTGAGGGTATGTATTCGTCGTCCTCACCTAGCGCTTCTACTTTGGTAAGCCTCTTTTCAGCCGTCAGTCTCCATTTCCATAACTTATCAACTTTGAAGGTAGTTTTGTCTATGGCATCTCTAAGTTGTTTAATCGCCTCCTTGATCTCTTCCAAAGCAGAGCACACTGTCGTTTCTACTGGACTTATTGCCCGCTTCTTTGGAGCTGGTGTGTTTTCTTCATCCTGACTGTTGTCATTATTCACCGGTTTGGCTATTGCTACTTCTGTGGAGCTAGTCTGCGAGTTCTTGCGAAGTTCTACAACCTGCTTAGTAAGTTCTTCATTTGCCTTTCTCAGATACGTTACTTCTTTAATTAGCTGTTCTACCCTGGCATCATTATCTCCGACCGGCCGCCCCGCACCGCTCTCCGCGGTCCTTACAGTACCTTTCACTTTGTCGGCCCAGGTTGTTCCAGATGTCGTCTTGTCGCCAGGCGTCTGCCCTCCTCCTTCGAAGCGCACCTGTACTTCACGTGATCTGGAGCGGCTTCTGCCCTTCGACGGCGAGCGGCGTCTTGACCTTGTGGGGCTCCTTGAGCGCGTGCGCCCCCTGGTGCCCGTTTGGGCATCCCATTGCAGCTGAGGTGGTGTCGCCCCCGATGCAGATCTGTTGCGTTCTCGTCGTCGAATTCGCACCACGTATGGAATTTGGTACCGCTGTCGGCAAGTCTTGTCCCCAGTTGGGTGGTCCCCTCCACAGAATTTGCAGTTAGGCACACACATGTGATTGTCCTCCGGGTTTTGAGTTCCACATCCTCTGCACTGTACCATGTCCGGTGTTGGACATACATCTGATCGATGTCCAATCTTTCCGCAAGCATAGCAGACATCAAACTGCTTCCTATACAGGTAACACTTTACAAGGGTCGACCCGTATCTGACATAATTGGGCACCTTGAGCCCATCAAACAGAACAATGACCGAGCCCGTGGATTTAATACGTTTGGCTGCCAATGCCAGTGGGTTAAAGTCATGCACAATGTTCTGCGTTATCGTGGCCTGATTGTCTCTGAGGTCAACTCTCCGAATCACCCCTTTACACGTGGTATGCGGAGCTGTCTCGTAGGCGTTCACTTCATATTCGGTTTCCACTATAACTATTGACCTGATTCGCACATACCTGGCAGCATGACTGGGGTCTGGTGTACTAACCACCACGATGTTTTGCGTGAAGTTAGGGCAAACGACATCCTCTCGGGCTTGTTGCGGAGTGAGGCCCGATGCTTCAATAATCGCCATGCCTATCGCTGTGGTGCTCACTTTGCTCAAGTTGAGACCTCCTCGTGGACGGATGACGATCTTGCTGTGCTCCTCGGGCAATTGGGGCATCCTTGATGCCTTGACAATCCGATTTCTGAACATAGTGGTTGTAGGTCCCTTGTTCTTGCTGCTGTTGCCTTGCTCTTGCTGGCTCTGCGGCGATGTTTTCCCATCGCCAGCAATCCTTGTGGTGGAGCGAAATTTTCGGCTTGTCACAATTTGGCACCCTAGATCTTCTTCATTCTCTTCTAATCCGGTAGCGTCTTCATCTTCCATGCGCGTGCCCGCCATCGCGGCCCGGCGGGGCCAGTAGGCCTACTTAGGTTTTGCGCCAAGAAAGGCCAGTAAAAGTCCAAAAATGGAAGTCCCACCTTAAAGAAAGGTGTCCGCGAATTCCCGGTGACTTCACAAATCCAGTGATGTGCTTGAATCCGTGATGGTGGCAAAGACGGCTGCACAAACATTCAAAAACGACAGAGCCGGTGTGAGGGACGTCCGCACCTCGGCTTCTTCTTCTTCTTTCCCCCGAGGCGGTGGGTGTTTGTTCCGTATTCTAGCTCACTGCCGATGGGCATTAGGGGCCCGAGTTGGCTCAGCTGTGAGGACACACTGGCCAATGAAGGCACGCGTTACGTTTCCAGTCACATCGATCTTGGTAGAGGTCGCTGTTGCCGATGACCCTATGCAAGAGCCTGACTCTGAATCGTCTGTACAGTACGGCTTTAATGCGTGGGCTATACAGTAGTGGTAACCTCGGTTCCAGTATGGTTTGCTGACTTTCAACCGGTTCTCGATACCGCTGTGCAAAGAACTCCGGTAGAGGAAGGTTTGAGAGTGAGGCACTCTATCCCGGCCTCGGGCATTCCACGACGCAGGCTCATTCTAGGAATGTAATCATATTACGGCACAATCTCGACTCGGAGTTTTTTGCGAGAGCTGGAGGAGCCGCCGTTTACCTTTTACTGTCATGCGTTTTTCTTCTAATCAAATTTAGGTATAATGGTGACGCGTCCTGATGGATATGACTGGCAAGGATAATGCAATTACTCTTTGTTTATGAAGGGTGCGTAATAGTGATGACATGAAAGAATAATTGTGAGGGAAATGTCCTGGTAAATTGGTGATTGCTGGTTAGCTGATGTTAAAATTGGATTTCATTCTTTCCGATGTTCAATTCAGCGGAGAGAGATCCCGTCTCTCTAACCCGCCATGGTTGCTCAGTGGCTATGGTGTTGGGCTGCTGAGCACGGGGTCGCGGGATCGAATCCCGGCCACTGCGGCCGCATTTCGATGGGGGCGAAATGCGAAAACACCCGTGTGCTTAGATTTAGGTGCATGTTAAAGAACCCCAGGTGGTCTAAATTTCCGGAGTCCTCCACTACGGCGTGCCTCACAATCAGAAAGTGGTTTTGGCACGTAAAACCCCAAATATTATTATTAGAGATCCCGTCTCTAATGGTTGCTCAAACAGCTTCAGTAAAATATTTGATCAATACTCAATTGTTGCGGCTTTCACAAACTTTGGGTTAATTTTGTCCCAGCCGGGTGAAGAAGAAAGCTTAAATTTCTTAGGTACAATGTCAACACCGACAGAACGATTCATTATACGAAGCATAACAGTGTAGTTAGAGTATGAAAATGCTGCCAGTGAAACGCTTCGGTTCTCTGAAATATTGTGCGAACAATAGCTTTAGTACGGATGCAGTTCTTTCGGGAGAGATGGCATTGCCAGAGATGCCGATAAGGGTTATTGTTGTTATTATTTACGGAGCGCTAGAATCCTTGCGGATCGGTGATTAGCATTCATGGTATCGTATGGTACGTCGTCGTCGTGGCCGGTACGCCATCGTGTTCGTGTCGACGTTTTGTCCTTCTTCTAACCTGGTTTATGTCACATGTCACACAAACACAATAGTTTACCTTAACCCCAAATGAGGTTTGACAGAAAGCTGCGAACAATGTTGTTTTGCGCAGGCCCACTTCAGATGTTTTGTGGGAGCTGCGTAGTTAACACTTCTTTTTCATTTCGATATTATCCTTGCATTACGCTGATACATTATGGCAGTGCGGGGCTCAAGGCATAAAAACTTTAGTGGTGATTCAGCAATAAAGGGTAGATAAAATCAGTTGCATTCGGTCGCGCCATATTGAAGTCCCGCAGCCATGATTTACACCGCGTTGACCACATTGCAAAGCATTGATGAGGAGCACACTCAACGCACGTGCTGCCTTTTCGGGGCCCGTCTGTGTGAGAGAAAGCTGGGTAGCATTTTTCGTCTTTCTTACCTTTCTGATCCCATGACATAACGTGGTAAAACTGTTTTGCTTTCTTCTGTTTGGTTCTGCTTAAAGCAAGGCTGTTAATGTTACTTATTTATGGGAAGTACGTGTCCATTTTCTAAGCGTTTCTTTCATCATCCGTGAGACAAGTTGCGCCTGTGCGCCGAACGGATACATTTTAGGAAGATCAACAAAATATATAGTGTTAAGCTAAGAAACTTTGTTCTCAATTTAATTAACCGATATTGTTCCAAGCTTGATCGTAGTACTTATTGAGTAACGAGTGCTTTTCAGTTAAACGTGCATTGAAACTTATTTTCGCAGATTCAGGCGACACAGGCCCCAAAATGCAGATCGAAGTAGTAAAGTCAACCATCTGTAGTGAAATCCTTGGGGAAGCATATTGGCAGCATTCATGTCATCACACCGCAGACGTGCGTTTATTGACCAGTTGCCTGTCTCTTAGTACCAGTATACATTGTATCCTATGCACTTGCACAGATCTTGCACTTCCGCCACAATGGTCGTGGCGGAAGTGCAAGGTCTTTGCAAGTGCAAGTGCAACTAACACACCCAGTAATATACCTTGCTCGCATGCACAAGCGTCCGAGAAAGGAGACTGGAGAATGGTACTACCACAGCCTAATGATAAAGCACGGCGAGCCTAATGGGGAAGATGGGGTTCCGACTTCCACCGGCGGCAAGTGGTCTTTGCACTCACTTTCGTTTTCTTTATGACGTACTTTTCGATCAAAAGTAGCAATTAATTTTATTATGCTTTCTCTAACTTCGGTAGCCCCTTGCCTGTACAGATGTAATCGCATAAGGGTGTTATCCAAATGCTTTGCTGTGACATTTCACGCATTGTTTGAGTAATGTGTCACTGACAAGTTGGGAGACGCATACACCCATGTATAAATTGCCACATGAGACGTCACCGTAACTAGTTCAGTGAATCGCTTAAGAATATTTTCCTGTACTGGACATCGATCGTCATACCAACAACGACCTACGTAGAGAGCGGGACTAGAGCCTTCATAGGATGAAAGGAAATATAGCCACAACATGAGGTCCATAACTTGGAAATGTCCATCGCATATGGAAGCTTCAGAAAGCTGCGCGCATCGCATGAGAAGCAACTTATTGGAGCCTAAGGAGGACTTCAAAGAGGCACCGCCTAAAGCACTCACGGAGACTGTGCAAATTGAGGTCTCTTAGGCTAAGTGCACTTCCACGTTCCTATACGCGCCTAACTTTTCCCGCGCTGCTGAGCGCTGTTCCGCGTCTGTCATCGCGCACTTGAGTGAATCAGGTCAACAAAGTTTCTGGCTTGGCTGCCACTTTGCTGGGTTGACTCCTTCTCTCGAGAGAGTGCGATGTTCTGTGATTCGGCGTCCTTGAATGAGCACTTCAACGAGAATCAATGCAACCAAGAGGATGCGCTGCCATTCCAAGCGAGTAAACTACGCTGTCCTTCGCGAGGCGGCCTTAATGGCTTCACCCAAAGACAACGTTGTGGTGAAATTAAGTGCTAGCGGGTTGCGTGTGGTTGTTCGTTTTCTAGGAAGTTTAACAAATGCAGTCAGGAACTCAAAGCAAGGATATTCAAGCCCAAGTAGGTTCAGCATCTCTAATAATTTTCTGTAACTCACTATGTTAATGACGTAACTATAAATCTCGCACTGATCGCTTTCACTGTCGTCCTTACTACAGAGAGTCCCCGCACATGACACGAGACAGGAATAAATAGTTGTGATTACGATATATCCGATTGATCAGAAGTTGTTTCAAGCCACAATTTGTTTCGTGGTGACCCTCACTGGTCTCGCTGAAGTGCTACCAGCACTTTTTGACACGCGTACATTGCATTTGCATTTGAACTTGTGAGGTTATTCTCCTTCAGGTGCCTTCTCTTCAGATTACTTTCCTTAAAGTGCAATCGCGCATATGAGCAAATGAGACTGGTGCCTATTGCGCATCTACTGAAATTGATGCGTCGAAAATAATGGGCCCCGTCTGTACACCTCATGCTGTAGTTACGACAGGTTCCTTTCTAGTTATATTTTGCTACCACCTGCCCATGCTGTCCCATGCGAATAAGTGCAATCTTCGTTTGTTGGGGAGCTTACAGGGTCAAGCACTGCGTATGTGTCAGGAACTCTACATGGAGGCGGTTCAAGTTCTGCAACAATCGCGCCTCCAAGGTGTCACCATATACCCCCATACATCGCTCTTGATTGTATTTGGTTACACATTGCAGATATTTCACGCATGCTGGACAACACCCCTTGCTTTTGCTCCCACAAAGACCTGAATCGGCTCCCATCAAGAATGTTTTTTATGAGGACGTACAGCAGGAGCAAGATGTTCTTCTCCTTTAGGATGTCTGCGCAGACACTGGTGCACTTTGTTATCTCTGGCAGAGATAAGGAAGTAAATCACCAAGAACAGATTTAGGAACAGTAAATGCAACTTCTTATCAATGAGACGTATGGGAACCGGATGCACATCTATACCGGCTACAGCAATCCCCATTAAATTTTAATTGTCGTATAAACAACATCAGTGCTGGGAGACCTTGTTGTCCGGCATGCTCTTATAAAATACATCCAAGAAGGGCCCCGAAAGGTGATCATATTTCGAAACTCAATGGTAGCCCTTAGAGTTCGCAGTTTACCATGCCCTCCAGGACTCTTGAGTACTTGGTACGGTAAAGAACATATAATAACCACGCCGCTCTCGAGAAAGGAAGTGAAACTATATTTCAGTGGCTGACAAGAAATGCCAGTATTACTCATAATGACTTCGCCGCCAATGTTGCCCAGTCTGCTCATGAAGGACCCATAAGGTTCCGTTCTGCAAAGACACAATGTTTCCTGGTACGCACTATCAAAGACAATTATTGGTCGTCTCCTCATGTGAGTGTCGCTTTCATAAACTGAACCAACCTATACATGTCGAAATTGCTATCCCAATTTCCTGCTTCGACGCGACATTGTTGCTTTTGATCCCGCCTTTGGGGGTAGGAGGCATTTACAATAGTTTACTCTTTCTGCTTTCCAATGTGGGACACATCTAAGGGTGACTGCTGTACGACCGAAGAAGCTAATCGTATTGCAGCGCTCTCAACCGCGCTTCGTGCGAAAGAACCGTGCGCGCTGACTGCGGCGATGTGAGCGTTCTTGACATCGGCTTCAACCCGCCATGGTTGCTCAGTGGCTATGGTGCTAGGCTGCTGAGCACGTGGCCGCGGGATCAAATCCCGGCCATGGCGGCCGCATTTCGACGGGGGCGAAATGCGAAAACACCCGTGTGCTTAGATTTAGGTGCACGTTAAAGAATCCCAGGTGGCCGAAATTTCCGGAGTCCTCCACTACGGCGTGCCTCATAATCAGAAAGTGGTTTTGGCACGTAAAACCCCATTATTTAATTTTTTTTAACATCGGCTTCAGAGTGCGTGAGCATCTTTGGCGGTGGCACACAGAAAGGAAGCGCCATCGCCCCTGATAAACGATAGGCTCGACGCACTGTTTAGAGCGCTGCAATACGATAGTGCACGCGCGCAGTCACGTGGTTTTATTTCATGTTTAGCGGGATTTCTTCACACTTCGACAAAAAATCGCCACACAACATGTACATGGACACAAAAAAATTGAATCGCTCGTTTCTGAAGCCCCTCTACAACGAAACGAAACGCACTTGGTCCTGAAGGGAATAATAATAATTTTTCATAATTGATCTTAGTTAATTATCTCATTAAGCCGCACATAAGAATGCTCTAAAGAGTCCAACATGACGGCAAACCATATGTCGTTGGTTTCATTCAGCTGAGCTTAACCACCTTTCTTTTAAATCCTTGGTTCGAGTTGCGTGAAATATCTTGTATACAATATTGCCAGGTTTTCATGATGGTGAATCCCAGCAGTGCCACCACGCAAGTCACGAAAATGACGTTTTATTGGACGAACCTGTGCCCATCGAAACGTGTAACGCTTTTAAACAATGACAGCGGTTTGCACACTCGTCATCGTCGAAGTCTGATCAGCCGGTCAGACGCACGCGGCTTCCAGGGCAATCTTTCAGCGCAATTGTTGTTGCTCGCGTACATTCTGGAATTAACACAGCTATTCTAGTTGCGCGTGCAATCTGATTACACAAGGGTCGAGGAAGAGATAAACAGATGGAACCAGCCATAGCATACGAGAAAATTTCGATACAGAAAGGCGTGTCGTGTGCTGCACGATAACCTTAAACGTATGTCATCCGGTAAAAGACGTTCACCAGGAAAGGTAATCACGTACGCTGGGCAATATAGGGCTTCATATTTTCGTGCAAATGCATGACTAATAACATAACGCATGTAACTGAGCTAAATTGTGTCTCTTTTAGCACTGTTTGTGTGAAGAACAAACAAAAAGTACATGAAAGTAAAAGGAATTCGCCGTCCTATTTTAACTTCTCCTACAAGTTCCCTTTAATTCTATACGCATGCTTTAAAGGAGAATTCAGACATTTTTTTTTTGTATTTACTTCGCTCATGCACTATTTTAACTCCAGCTTTTTACAATATGCCCACTGCTATCCTATTTTGCAAGTAACATTATTTGTAGCGTTTTGCCCTAATGCATCTCACTGTGCATAGCAATCACAGCGTAATTATGGCGCACTTCCTATTTAAGCGCTCGAATACCTTCCTCAGCTGCTTCAGAATACTTGCTATCAAAACTGTACCCGCAATTTCAAAGGTAATAAAGGAGACAGGCGAATCAAAAGTTGCCGGGTAAAAATTATTCTCCGGCGTTTAAGCCTGTGCGTTTATAAAATTTCCCAACCCACCGGACGTGCCCTCTTGGGAGCAATACGCTTTATAATGCCAAGAGCTATTCAGAGAAAGAGCGCTGGCAAACTGGTGTGGCGTGGAGCATAGTAAGTCTTGACTGCTGTGGAACTGCGGCGCCATTCACATATTTCATCTTCTGTCGCAGGGCTATTTCGCCCCTTTAAATATGAACGTAATTAGATAGCGAATAGGTGAAAGTAAACACCGTCAAGTACTCCATTATGAGATTATTAAATGATGCAGCTGTAAGTCTGTGGAATAACGCACAGTTTATTTGCAAATAGAAGAGAGGAAGGTTTGATTGCATTTTTACTGGTACTTACAGTATGCCCGTGTGATTATTGAGACCTATGCCAAATCAACTTGCCTGCTTATTGTTTCGCTGTAGTGTTTCCAACGCATTTACTACTCTGGAATACAGAGTGCACTCTTCTGGAGAGCAAGTGTACGCGTGGTAAGCCAGGTTTAGTTACGTGTTTCCTGCAAGAAAGCTTCGGTCGAGGGTAGTGCTCCAGGGCATGTCACTGATGAGATAGACCCTACTTTTGGCGTTGTAATAAACACTGCCCTGCGTTGAAAGGCATTTATTAGAGCGGAACTAAATGGTGATCGCTCGTGCCACAACCTGAGCGCTACTTCCAGATAAAAGACTCCAGCAAGAACGATATCGAACGCACCTAGATAATATGGCCGATTGCCTCGTGCACGATAAAAGTAACATGATTCAAATGTATGTGAGTAACTTGGTAATTGGAATATAGCTACGTAATTGTTTAGCACATCTTTTTCTTATTTGCCGCCAAGCCAAATGACGACTTCTATTCAAGCTCATTCACGTCTACCATTGCGATTTAAGAAATGTCGAGAGAACAGCAGCTGTAAAATGGATATCTGCGCGTAACTCCCACACGTTACAACTACGAAGTGGCGCGCTTTGAGGACCACACGATTCCTTGCGGCTATACTTCAGGGATGTACGTTGAGCGCATGCCACAAAAAAATCTGTTTGAGCTAAATGACATGATAGCAGTATTTTGCTAGGCAAAAGCACATATTCAGACTACTAATTGGTCTGTTGAACTTGCTTGAAGTACGGTATATCGCTCCCAGAGAAGCACTCTGCCTAGATCATGGCGTACCTTGGATAGTGACAGCTTGATGGAAGAGCATAGATTCAATGTAGATCGATCTCTCTTGTCTGTACTTTAAGCGAGTTTCCTTTGAGAGCGCCCCGATTCATCCTTTCTGTTCGCACCCAGTACCCTTCTCCACAACCTACCTTCTTTGTGAAGAACCACCGAACACTTTAAAAGCGCCTTTTATCCGACAAAAAGCAAGATCTCTTTGAACCAGATCAACCACGCACGGGAAAACACGTACTGCGCTTGACAGGTGTAGCGCCTTGCCTGATTTTGCCAGCAGCCACAATATACCCTCTCCGCGAGAGGTATTGGTAGTGCGTAAACTTTTCTCGCTGCCCTATAATCAGTGCTATAGCACGGGGCAAGAGGTCTTGTATCAAATGTGCTTCTCTGGAATTTTCACCTTGTTTCTTCGCTGTTGGAGCAGTATGTTGTGTTGTCTTAAAGGACTCGCCGTTCAACTGTGTTCTCCATCATTTGAACTGCATGCACGAATCCCAGATCGCCGGCATTGTTCCGCCCAAGTTCATAGTGCAGAACTCATAGTTTGGCCAATAATAATATTGCCTTCTATTTATTCTCTTATGTGCTATACCCCGTGCAAGGTTAGCCAGTTGGACATCTGTATGGATAACCTCTGTCTCTTTCCTTGTTTCTCCCTCTCTTCTACATTGGTTTCTCAGAGAGAGAGCTTAACAGCTGAAACATTTCTCTATATTCGGGGGGTTGACATCGAAACTGACGCCTTGCTGGGCCAAAAGGAGCCACTGTACTAAAAGGAGCCCACGGAGTAGTGTTGCGGTGTACCACTTTGAAGCGCCAGAGGCAAGCGGGCACAATCCATAAAGGAATGAACAGGGCCCTAAGTTCATCAATGTCTGATACGGAGGAACAATGGGACTCGACACACGAAGTTCATTCCGTTTTCGTTTTGCGCTTCAACGCTATTCATTATAGAAATACTAGCCAGCAGCTAGGCCATTGTCCAGCATCCTGGTAAATGTTAATACTGAGTGGATATGAAGCCCCCAGAACAGGATAACATCACATTTAGTCCGCGGTGTTTGTAAAATGTTCCAATCCATTTGACCTTTTGTGTCATAACGCAAATGCGCCTGCATGTAGATATATTTTTGCATAAGTAGCGTAGCCACGCGGTTGAAATTAACACGCAGCCGCCAGCTTCACCGTACACTTCCTCCCAGGCAAATTCGCTAAAGAGCACTGGTAGATTACATAGTTCGAATACGATATTTCCACGCTTGGGCGACGGTGTGGAGCCAGGCAGTCGATAACTGTGCGCATAGAAACAAGCAGTACTCAAACCACAACGCTGGCAGCGAGTACACTCGTCGTTAGACGAAATCTGATCCACCAACCATAGTGCCTCAGTGTTGGTGATGTTGCGCTGTTAAGAATGAGGCCATGCGGATCAAATTCTAGCCATGGCAATCAGATTTCGAAAGGGCAAAATCTAAGAAATGCGCATGCATCCGGCAGGCTTTAAAGAATCCCAGTGGGTCCAAATTATTCAATAGACTCCCCCACTACGGGGTGCCTTAAATGGTATTGTGGATATGGCAAATTTTTTAAAAAAATCTGGTCATCAAGGACATCCGCTATCAATACGTGTCTCATGGTACACTCTATCGTAATCACTGCTAACCTCCTACTTTCAAGAATGTAAACCAGTATTAGCGTGATGCACGCAACTTGATTAGTGAGGATTCTTCCGCTATGTCTCCAATTACAACATTCGGGAAAGTTCCGATACACGTAGCCGCGTCTTGAGCCAAGCAGCAACATTGTAACAGTGGAGAGCCAGTGAAAAGTGATCGCCCGAAAAAGAAACAATATACACGTGTCAATACTTTCCGAGGATAGGCTTAGTCTGCTCATAGATGGCTGTGGAAAAGCGAAGATCGCTTGGAGAGGCCTCCGTCTATTGTAAACAAAAGCCTCCTGCTCTCAGCCAGAGATGAATGCTAGGGCTATTCCATATCATGAGAGCGCAAGGTTCCTGCAATGTATGGAAGATACACAACATAACATGTGCTTAGGTTTCAATACAGCTGCGTTTCTATGCTGCATGTAGTGTTGTAGCAATGTTTCTAGTGCGAAAAAAGACTGCTCACTGGAGGCTAGATATATGATAGAATCCACGAAAGAATTGCGAACTGCTAAAAAGAATTTAGGGCGCCTGTCATAAAGCATATACCCCCGTACGGGTACGGTTTTTGCTCTCACCTGATATCATTAAGTTTTCGCTCTTCTTTTCCATATTCCTCGAAAAAGTGAGGACCGTGCATGCTCTTGCTGTTCTACAAAAAATTGTCTTGACTATTTTTTTGTAGTCTATTCGAGTAAGGAATATCCACACGTGTTGCCACTACGTGTCACTTAGGTTAACTGAATTAATGCTTGTAATGCAGCATCACCGCCAAGTAAAAAAAAGAAAGAAGTAAAGAAAGAAACTCAATAACAAGAAATGCCTGAACTTTCAATGACTCTGTTCCTTTATTCATCGACCATGCATTGAGGGCCGAGTGAACTGACATTGTTACTTTTAAGAGCGGCTTGAAGAGGGTCACCCTCTAGGTTGTATAAATTTTCATGGATGACAACCATACACTTCTATTGTCACTATCATCATAAGCTAATTTATTGTCCACCTGTGGCGATCGAAAGCTTATCTCAGCGATCTCCAATCAACATTGTGATTTGCCCACTGACACGTATGTACGCCTGGAAACACTGTAACTTCATCACCACACTTAATCGTTTGCCGTACTCGATGGCGTTGCTCTTCCGTTGAGTGTCTTTCTGTTACTGCAATAGATCATCGGCCACTAGCTTGGCAAACTACATGGCCTGGCCGTTTCTTGTACATTCTAGTCTTCTATAATTCTCTTTGATCATCCTCTGGAATCCTCTAAACTCAACTAGATTTTACCTAAAACTGCACTGAGCTGTAAAAGCGCCTGAGCTGCAATACAACGTGCAGATCTCGACCTACAGGTAGTTGTCAGGTGATGAAAACGCCAGTTGTAGAGAGTGGAGTTTTCACCAGTACGGCATCAAACGTAGCATCAACATACCTTATTATATGAAACGTGAAGGTACAAATAAAATGCTCGTAAAACGGTCCCAGAGCAGGACGTGCAAGCAGTAAGTTACTAACATGCGAGAGATAGACAAGTCAAACAGAAAAAAAGTGCATAGTATATTTCTGCACTCTTCTTTTTTATGTTGCCTACCTATAGGGTATGGGTACAGTGAGGAAGATAGACCATCAGATTGCTTTCAGTGCGTCAGCGTGAAAGAACTTGCTGCTCCTGATGTACTGAAATGCATACGAAGCATTTGGAGCATAGCTCATAGGCACCCGTTTCTGCGTTGAGCGTGGACATGCCTCGGCGATATAACCGAGCGAACGAGCGGTTGAGCAGCGGGTGAGCAGCGGGTGATGAAATACGGCGAGAGGGGAGAGAGAGCGAAGAGAAAAGCAGAGGATATTGGTGGAACGGAAGCGTGAGGACGAAAGCAGAGGAAGCCACCTTGAAGCACCACCAGATGGCACTCACTTCCGCGCATGCGCTGCAGCGTCGGCATCGGCCGTGCGGGGCAAAGAAAAAAAAAGAACCAGAAAGCTCGCCTTCGCGCAAAGTGCTCGGCGCAAGCGTTTTCCGCTAAAGATTACGGTTGCATAAGCTGCGTTTGCCGGGAAGCGGCAACTGTGGGGCCGGTCTACACATAGCGCCGCGGGTTGTGGTCCTGCCAGTTGGTGCGCTGATCGGTACAATGCCTTAATACATCGCGAAATGTAAACAACCATACAGCTGCGCTCAAGTTTCGCATTAATGAGTACTGTAACCATCGTTGGTTTTCTTTTCTAAGAAAATAATTTTAGATAGCCAGCTCTTTCATCTCATTTATGACATACAAAAGAAGATATCTGAAATAAATTTATTTGCTTGCTTTATATGATCATGAGATACTAGGCGTTAGTTGTTACAAATTTTTATAGCGGGTTCGTAAGGCTATAAGTACTGTTTTCATAGGTTACTTTTATTTATATTTATTTGGGTAAATATGAACTTGCACATAGGGTTTATTTTTGGAAGATTTTTTCATTCACTTGTACTGCTACATTCCGCGAAACGGCGCAAAGCTTTCTTCATTTATCAAAATGCAACACGAAAACTGCGCAAAAATACCTTATCGTACATGACAAGTAGAACATTTCATGAATGTTCTTTTGTCTGATCATTCTCACTCGTATGATTCAGTTAAAGAATGCTTGAATACTTAGATTTGCTTGTAACCTACTCGGTACTGTTGCTGGACCTTTCCAGATTTAGGCTCACCTGTGGGTGAGCACTGGAAATCAGCGCCACACGCACTACCAAAACACATGCGTGCGTTTTCATTGGACCTAATGCCTTCCTGGCAGATCCCTAGCTTCGAGAAGCGTGATAACATAAGTTTGAAGTAAATTCGCGAAAAAGCAGGTGTTCTTTCCACGCATCGGCACCGTAATGCAAGAATGTTTATAGAGTAATGTGACGCACTCACTGCAGAAAAAGGAAAATGTGTTCGGAAACTTGAAATGCGATTGAGGCCTTGGTTCCCAATACGCGTTTTTATTTTGCTATGTGAACACAACACGAAGTGAAACACGGAGCTCTCTTAGCTTGGTGCGTCGACTTGAATGTTTTTGAAGATCTGCAACACTCCATCGTCACTGGAAAACAGCCGGCTTCCATGACTTCTAGCAATAAAGGACGTGTACAGTTCATTGTTTACGTCTGATAGATCGACCACTAGAACAAACATCAAGAGCGTCGTCGCATTAGTGCGTTTTATATATAGGTCATCGCGGCCGCAACGGCGATGACAAAACATTTCACGTTCTAGTCGTTTTCTTCAGTCCGCTATGTCAACAAAAACACGCGACAAGCTTTCAACCATTTATTTTAAGAAGTGCGTGAAAGGTCAACCATATGACACGAAAAGCCCCTTACGTACCGCCGGGGCTGTTATTTTCCCCGGAAGGGGAAGTAGACTGAGCTGCCCTGGAGGGTTCACATAATGTCGCAGAACGCCCTCAAGAAAACACGGTCACGGCGTTTGCTACAAACTAAGAAAACATACAAAACCAAGAAAACATACAGTTTTGCTCTCAATTCGCTTCTTTGTAGCAACGTTTGCCTACGTACAGCGTTTGTTTTCCGCGATGGTACTGACCAATACCATGTTTCGAACCGCATCAAAGATGAGGTGGCCTGGCCGACGCAATTGAAAGATATTGTGGGTAAAGCTGTATGCAGATGGCAGTGTAGCCTAAGTACACAAAATTAGGCTGAAACAAAACGAAGTAAACACAACAATAATAATCTACGGATCCTTTATCTTAGCTGCTTTTCTGTCAACCGCCATGTAGAGTAGGTTAGATTTATTTTATTTGTATCTGAGTGATTGTTTTCGTTTCTCCAGCGGTCGCAACCTCTACACAGACACCCGCACCCTTCCCACTGCATTTTGCTAATGATTGAATGCTTTTGTAAGAGTGGGTTGGAAATAATTATGCAGAATACAAAGACAGCGTTTAATTACATGGCAAGGGAATAAGAGTTCATGATCACCAGCCAGCCTTTAGAGTCTGTGCAGGAGTGCATTTACCTAGGTCAATTTCTTACGGGGGACGCTTATCATGAGAATGACATTTGCAGAATATAAGCGGGTTGTACTGCATACGCCAGGAATTACCAGATGACTACAAGCTAACTACCGTCACTGCAAATAAAAGTGTACAATCATTGCATTCCACAGAGCTAACATATGAGGCTGAAACTTGGAGGTTAGCAAAGATGCTGAAGAAGAAGTTAAAGTCTGAGCAAAGTGCGATGTAATGAAAAGTGTTAGCCATAGGAATTAGAGCCTGGAGGAGAGCAGTGTGTATTTGAGATCAGATGGTGATAGTAGACTTTCTAGTTGACATTAAGAGAAAGAAATGGAGCTCGGCAGGCCATGTATTGTGTAGCGCAGGTAACCGATGGACCATTAGAGCTACATCATCGCCATCGCCAGCCTGGTTACGCCCACTGCAGGGCAAAGGCCTCTCCCATACTTCTCCAACAACCTCGGTCATGTACTAATTGTGGCCATGCCGTCCCTGCAAACTTCTTAATCTCATCCGCCCACCTAACTTTCTGCCGCCTCCTGCTACGCTTCCCCCTCCCTTGGGATCCAGTCCGTAACCCTTAATGACCATCGGTTATCCTCCCTCCTCATTACATGTCCTGCCCATGCCCATAATACATAATACATAATAATACATACATAATACATAATACATACATACACAATACATACATAGAGCTACATAATGTGTGCCAAGGGAAGCAAAGCACAGTCGAGGACAGCAGCAAATGAGGTGGGCTGATGTAATTAGCAAAATCGGAGGCGCTAGTTGGAATTGGTTGGCGCATGACATTCGTAATTGGAGATCGCTCAAGGAGGCCTTCGTCCTGCAGTGGGCATAAGAATGGGCTGATGACGATGATGTGGAATATCAGAAAACAAAATCCAATGAGGCGGTTCACTCCTCTTCCGAAACATATCAGCCGGTGCTGATAGAGATGACCGCGGTTGCTCACGGCTACTCAGTCAATCTTGTTTGCCTTCGTCAAGCGATACGGTAGCCTGGGCTCTCAATTGCGAGATTCAGCTTGAGCTAAACAGAAGCGTATTGCGCGTCTACTCTTCCATTACGTAAGATTGCTTTTAGATTAGGTTCAAGATACGTCACCTGCTGCTGTGAAAAAGACAATAGTCGCACTTGTGTCTCTGATTTGCACCCTTCTTTATTTATTTATTTATTTATTATAATACTACAAATCATCCGAATGCATTGCTGTAGGGGGGGGGGATGTTACAGGAAAAACAAGAATAATAGAACTACAAAATAATAATAATATATAGTAATATTATAATTTAATAACAACAACAAGAAACAGGAACCACTTTGTCTTCACGCAATGTCTTCTTGCCATTGGAATAATCGTTAAAAGGTGAAGACACCATTAAGCACACCAAGAACGAACACACCCGCCTAGTTTCTACAAGTCAGGACAAGTGCTACGCGCTATCACATATATGCTGCCTTAGCAAAATTCAAAGTCCTTGTCATTTGTCGACGCCACCTCCTGAGACAGTTCGTTCCATTCGTTAACGCTGCTGGGAAAGAAAGACGACTGAAATACTTTTGCTCTGCAAGAACTTTCTCGCATTTTTCTGTTACGGTCACATGTTTGTGATACGTAAATAGGTGGTCATAGGAAAGCGCAGCGGTTGATAACAGAATTGTTCCAATCTATTTGATTTAATATTGAGCGCCTAGATATGGCACGGCAGATATCAAGCCTGTCCCAGATGACCATGTTTTTTTAAGGTGGTAACGCTAGTGTTACTTTAATACGAGTTAGTTGCAAATCGGGCTGCATTATTCTGAATAGCTTCTAACTACGGAAGCATACTCCGAGATAGAAAAAACATAAAACCTCTTTCACTTCACGCAATGCCTTCTTGCCATTGGAAAGGATATTTGTCACCATAGAACAAGGACAAAAGGAAGACGACACTCCTTTGCGCTAACTTAAACAACTTTATTTTCAGGAAACAACCACCAATGTAACACATGCACAGTGGCGCCAGTGTGCATGGGTTACATAGGTGGTTGTTTTCTTAAAATAAAGTTGCTGAAGTTAGCGCATTGTGGTGTCCTTTCGCTTCTGTCCTTGTTCCATGGTGACAAATATGCTTTCCAAGTCAGTTTACCAACACGCCCAACAAATGGCGATGCCTTCTTTAGGTTTTTTCTCAAAATGTTATATGCGCGGTTAGCTATTCTGGTTCCGGAGTTTATATAGCTGTTCCAAGTTAGATTCCATAAAAATATCTCTCTTAGGTATATCGCTTCCTCAGTTATTGCTGTTTGTTGGCCATTTATATGGTCGTAGTTTCCTACGGCTTCACGCTTTACCGAAAACCGGACTACAGGTCCCGCTTCATGACGACTTCCGTGCCAGCACCCCAGCGCGGGCTTTGCCCCAGAGCACCGCTGGCCACTTCCGCGTGCCGTACCCTTTCTTCGCTTCTCAAAGCGCGCGTTATTTCTCTCTGCTCGAGGGTAATCATCCCTCATCAAAAAGCTGCGCTTCGAAGGCTAATTAGCGACCTGTGCTTTGCGCTTATTACATCTAATGCCTACTTGTCACTACTTTTTGTACACGTGTCGGCGAGACAGAGATGACTCTTGAAAATAAACGCAGATACTTCAACTGGCGTATGCATACACGTAGTCAACGACACGCTACTCTGCACGAAGAAGGGGTTGAAAAAAATTTCAAGGGCTTAGGAGAGAGATGGGGGGCAAATAAAATAAAATAAATAAAAGGCGTGAAGGAGTTGAAGTTTTGTATATACGCGGTAAAGGAAATTTGAAGGGCCGATATGCAAAATGAAAGCCACGTAGAAATACACTTCGGCGTATATTGTGTGTATAAACCATTTCCTAAAGTTCGTTTAGGATGTCAGTGTGACGAAGATAAGCAAAAAACTGTAGTTTCTATAGAAACAGTTGAGCGTATTACCATTATTATCTTTAGCCTCACGGATATGAAATAACCTTTTTGTGAAAGACAAATGAACAAATGCACCAACTGCGTTGAGATGAACATTAAACTTGTGTTAGTGTTAGCCCTTCACCAATGGCCCCCTTCCCCAAAGAGAACGTCCATGAAGGTAATCTCGAGGGACACAGTCTTATTGAGATCGTCAAATGAAAGCCCTTAGCTTATCGCAGTAAAAGGAATCCCTAAAATCGAATATTGAACACATATAAATACCACATGAAACAGAAATCCGCACGTTCATAACAATAAGAAAGCGGGATCTTGCCCCCTTTGCTTGGTCAATGCAGCTCATGGTGTTTTTACTTTATCCACATGCGCGGCGATCAACTCGAAGTTTTATGGAATTCTTAAGCATGCCTGGTGGCAGGTAGCATAATTCTTGTCCTTGAGCTGCATTATAGGAGGTGGCTGAATCTATTATAAAGTGAAATCAAAGCACATATTTACCTAATAAACCAAAAATTACCTGGTTAATTTCATCAAATATTTGTTTTATAAAACACATTGCAATTTACGAACTCTAGCCGGTGAGTTTGCAAGGCGCCTTCACTCGAAATCAATTTCCAAGACGACACCAATTTCTAGATAGGATTTGATAAGTGTTGGAGGAAATACATGAGCGTTCCAGTTACTTTTTTGCTTGAATGAATAAGAGAGTGTTCTGATAAATTAGTGAGCGGAACAAAAGCACATTTTTGCGGTGAGTGTGATGCCGCGTACAAGTATATCGGAACTGTCGTTCTGGCAATTCATTCCAAGAGGGTATGCCTAGCGATCTCATCGGCTAGAATTCGTGAATTGTCGTGTGCGCTGTAAAATAATTAACCAAGAGATTTATTAGGGAATTTTCGCTAACTACTTTAATATGTGCTTCTATTTCTCGTGCAGCTCCACATCGCTGTATATTCGAGCGTATGACTCGAATTATGCTATTTACAACAGGCGACTTCTGAAAGTTTCGTAATACTTAGAAGTGATCACAGCGTATACTTTTCATCATTCGTTCAAATAAGGGCTCTGGTGAGAGGGAACCCATTTAAGTGTCTATACCGCACTTTACATGAGCAGTGTGGACGACACAAAGACGCGACAGCTGAAAAGGACATCAGTGGGGCGTCCTTTTCAATTTCTTCGGCTCCCGCTCCCTCTCTAGCGTGGAAGTGGTCTGTAAGTCGGAACAGTCGCATTGTTTTCGCGTTTCACGAAGTCGCGCCATCGCTACAGCCGACAAGAGCAAAATGGAATTGTCGGAAACTGCCACAGTTTCGACTCTACAAAGCCCGCGGGGCAGAATGGAATTTCAGCCCGAGTGTAGAAAGGGAGAGCATTTGTTTTCAATGGAGCGTCCCAAGTGTCAAGAGATATGGCGGCTTCTTCTTCACCCCGCGGTAGTTTCAAATAGATAACCACGCGTGTTGTTTTCTTGAGGAAACAACATAATGCTTGCAGGTGTAGCATTGTGCGTTTGAAAAAAAAGGAACAATGTTACATACAAGCAGCGCAAACTGTCAGCACTTTATTGCCGACGACAGATGGTAGTTTGCGCTACGTGTGTCTAACTGTGTTCTTTCTTTCTTACGCGTGCAGTGCTACGAGTTCATAATGGAAAACAAACAAGCTATTTGCAAACTATACTGAATATTCCTTGCAATAATTTGTGAAGAAAGAAGGTTTGCTCTATGGAATTACGCAGGTGTGGTAAATTTCATTAGTGATCTTGTCTTACTTCAATTTCTATTGCTATGCTTTTTATTCTTTTTCCTCCTGAGAAACCAATTGTTGTTTTAGCCATTACAGTGTTTTTTTTTATGCAGGCATCGTTAGGGTCAGTAAACAGAAAGAGGAACGAAATAAAAGGTCACGTGACATATGCTAAGTACAACAACGACAACGACAATGACTGCACGACAACTAGCACAATTTCGCAGCCTGATTCACGTTTATTAGTCGGTGGTTTCAACGAAATGCGTCTAAGTCCGGTGCGCGAGCAGTGATAGTGTACCATATAATACAACAATATCTCATAACGAATATATAGTTTCCTAAGCACCAAAGACGCTTAGGACAACAGAAGTTAATTAGCAAAGGCAGATGGCGTGAAATCAGAAGTTTATTGAAAGCTGGGTATCCGCCATTCCACGGGTGCATTGTTGGGCGGCGATCTCGAACAGACTTCAATGCTTGCTTTGAGACAATGAAGGCAAGCGAAACACCGCCCAAATCTCACACGCAACGGATGGTGATTGCAGTCAATAGCTCCAAATCTATTTTTTCGACTGTAGGACCAGGAGTACTGCCAGAGCGCTTGTCCTCTGAAGCGGCCCGCGATCTACCGCTGAGCATAGAAGCCATGCATCACCCAGAACAGACTTAATGTGGCCTCGCGCAAGTGACTCTTTTCTATTGGGTACTGTGCGAGGCTATCATCATTCAGTTACACTCGCACTGCTGCGTTACTGCTGCGTTACTCGCTTTACTTCGCAAAGTAGAGGATATATTAGGCTTTGTACCGTTTCGCTGCAGAGCGTGGCACGGCAGGTGCAGGTTTCGCCACCGCCGGCACATTTAGGTGGGTGCACATTGCACTAAGAACATTTTGCCTAGATTTGGTGCAGATGAAAAAAAAAATCCAATGTGTTTAAAATTAACCCTGATCACCTCGCTCCGCAGTGTCTCTCTTAGCGGCGACGTTGCTTCGGGATGGTAAATACAATAAATGAATGAATGAATGATTGAATGAATGAATGAATGAATGAATGAATGAATGAATGAATGAATGAATGAATGAATGAATGAATGAATGAATTTTGTGTCATACTAAAAGAACAATTCCCATTCATTCGTATTCGGTTTTGACTGGCATCATTCGGCGATGACGACATTTGATCGACCAGAACTTTGCTCTTGTCACAGTGCAATACAATTAATTGCGAGCCTTTTTTTACACAAATGGCCTTTACGCTAACTGTCCCATACATTGTTTACATAGCGGTCGTTTAATTCATCAACGCTTTTTTTTTCTTTCATTGCGTACGCCATAACTATAAAGGCAAAAGTATTTGCATAATAAAGCAAAATGACATGAATTTTCAGTGGAAACTTATTCATTTTCTTAGGCCTTCATTGCCGCTCTTATTGCAAGCCCGGCCTCACTGTTTGTCTTCCTTCTTCAAGACAGTCATACATCAAGTTCTACCGTCTTATTCGGCTCACATGTCACTCAATGAAAAAGTTTGTTCTCTTTCTCTCTCGACAGCGGAAGGGCGACCACTTTCAGCGGGGTTTTTTTGTAAACGATCGAGCGTTCGTGCGGATGGCACGGATTTCACTGGCAGCATGAGAGCCAAACACGACAACCGCAGTGTTCAGTTTCCAAACATGGTTTCTATTCTGTCCGAGGTTGAAAGTGCTCGGTGCGCATTAAGCCGCCAAGAGCAGCGCCTGACAATTTCCCGACAAGCCGTAGCATTTTTCACGGCTCACCAAAATTTTATTGAACTCGTGATTTCAGCAGTACGTATTAGAACGCTCAATCATGCACGACATCGTTGTTTACACTACGCCGTCCTTAATTCTTAAGCAAGGTTAGCTTCAAACCATTCACTTCCAGACACAGCTGAAGCGTGCTTCACCTATGGTAAATATTTTTGCCAGTAAAGCGGCACACATCATAATTCCTCGAAGACGTACATTCATTTTTTTTCCTAACGAAGACAAGGACGAGCCACTGAAAGTGCTTCTAATATTTTTATCACACTGATGGGTTAGCTACCTTTTCTGAACGTACCTTTTCTTTCCATCACCGCAGCTTCTGAAGCGTGAAAGTACGAGTTTGTGATGCGTAAAGGCCTGCCGCAGCTACCGTATTTATCATTTCTTTCCCGTCAGGAAGGTGAACATGTCAGGAACTCTGAAAGTGCAGTGCGGGCACAGGGTTCTGTCGTGCAGTTCATTCAATCACGAAAATCTCCGCTAGAAAGAAAAAACAGGATAAAAATATTATAGCAAAAATGTTTGTCCTTTAGGCTAGGTGAAAAGCTAACAACTTTCACTCCATTCTTTATTTTGCTGGTTTGTGGAAAAGGCACACCGCTACAGCGTCTCTATTTCCCAAAAGTACAAGATGGAGGAATGTCTCGTTTGATGATTCTTATTTTTGCATACTTCAGGTAGAAGTGAAGAAAAGGCCTGACGCTACAGCGTGGATGAAAATGAGAGCAGTTTCTGCCAGCAGAGCTCAACAACGTGGAATTGCTTCACTGACATTTTTTTTATGCAACACGCGCACGAATATTGGGTTTGTTGATTTCAACTGGTATTTCCAGGCTTCAAAAAGTATTTATTTCTTTTTTTTCGTCACCAATGGTTCTCAAGGCATCGTTTGCGACTGTAGGTAACTTCTAGTTCCTCCAAACTCGTCACGTTTAAGGATAATCCCTAGGACACCTAGGCACTTCCTATGAGCTGGGAATGTGACAGCATTGATGGCAAATTGAATGTCGAGGAGCTGTACTTCGAGTTTCGCGCTAGAAACAAGGTTTCCGGGCTTTGCGAGTACATCGGTTCGAGTTAAAGCCTGCGGCGTTCCACTCCGCTCCACTCCACGGCTGCCCATCCCAAACGACTCACCAATATTTGCTGCCCAGTACAAACCTACAAATATTAGAAGTAAAAGCTAAACACCTCTCTGCAGCAATTCCCTTCAATAAGAACGCGCGCTTAGGCGATATGCTCAATTTACGCATGGATGAATGTTGCATTAAAAGATACACGGGACTATGCTGAGGAATGATCATCGAATGTGGTATATTGGTCCGAAATTCGAGCAGCTACAAAGCGGAAATGACGCTCAGTCCTTTTAATTTTGTCTAAAAGAGAGACAGCAGTGTGTCAGCAGAAGCTTTCGTTTGATAAATTGCATTGACAAAGAAATGCGTTGGCTATGAGCTGACATATGAATAGGTATACCGTACGCCTCTTTGAGGGATTCAACTGGACAGGCTGGGTTGAGCTCTATGGTTCAGCAAACTTTTTTTAAAACTCTGTTCAGTTTGAGAAAGAACTCATGCCAAAGATGTCATAGTAAATAGACGCTTTCATTCAGCCTTGCAAAGGAATCGCGACATGCGTATTGTTGCGATTCCCTAATGTTAAATTTAGGGAATGAATAAAATCTTCATACAGGTAGTTGTAGCAAGAAGCTACAGGAGGTATCGCATTTTCAGACTCTCAAGAAAAGCTACTTCAGAGTGCAAGTTGGCCTTTATAAATCTATTCACAAATTAGAAATCTTACCTTGATAGAAAGGTTTGCTTATGGAAAGTCGACGAAAATGGCCCACGCTTTCTGACATTGTTTGAAGTTCGCCTACACGATGGTTTCGTATTGGTTACATCGGTTCTTTTTACTTGGCAAGGCTTCATTTCTACCATGAGCTCAGCTTCCCAGTGCGGGACGCGAAGGGCCATGATTTTCAGCTCGAAGCATTGAGTGTAGTCGTCGAATAGAAGCGGAAACTGACCTTTGATCGTAAGCGTACGGCTTTCCTCTGTGTCTCATACTCAATTTTTTGTTGGCTTACAGATTCGGCATTGCCTGCGTATCAATATAACCCTTACAACTTTGCGTGTCAGGGAAGACCGGTGACTACGAGCTGTGCCGTCCTATACATTGCTTCGTGCGGTCATGTGAAGGAGTCTGCAGAGCCAAGGAAAAGTACCACCTTTATTAATTCATGTTCGTTGAGTACTGGGTCCGACCATGGGCTTAACTCCATATGACGCTTGATATCCTAGGCTTAAAGTAAGTGAAGCATACATAACTCCCTTCCCATTAGCCTGTACCCCCATTAGCCTGTAGCCATACTTCATATGTAGTAATCTCCTCTGGTTAGGAGTTGCCTTCACAAAGGCATACTCTACATTAATTGGAGTGACTGACAGTGCAGAATGCGAAGTCTGTGGCACCGAAGAAAACATCGACCACCTGCTGTGCCACGGTCGACGATACACCAGACAGAGAAGAACTTGCCAAAGCTTTCCAAAAACTGGACAATGGGCCGCTTTCTGTGCAGGTGCTTCTGGAACACCGCCCCCATCACCCGTCGGCCCATAAAGCGGTGAAGTCGCTTTTGTGTTTCTTAAGGACGACGGGCTTCTGTGACTATCTGTGACTATTAATGCAATTTCTGTAAGGCCACACACGTCAGCGAACTCACCGCAATTTCCATCTTTCCTTCACTCCTCTCTCTCCCTGTTATCTTTTTTTTCCCCCTTTCCCGTTCCCCCGGTGTAAGGGTAGCCAACCACACGTTATTCTGGTTAACCTCCCTGCCTTCTAATTATCTCTTTCCCTCCCCTCCCCTCCCACTTGTAACGTGGCGCTACATTTATGTGGATGGCAATAACAGTTGCATGAATACTTGCGCCCTCTGTCAAGTTCAGCAGAACTTCAGTCACAGATGCATTCGATCTATGCAACAAGATCATCATTTCTGCTTCTGATCTGTTTTCTGATCAATAGGTCTGTTCTAGGCCTGTATCCTTCTTTCTTAGGTTCTTGCTAATCCTTTCTTTTCCGTTTTATGCAAAGCATGAAGACGTGTGAACGGTTGACAGAGAAGGGAAGCTAATTACAAAGTCGCATTACATAAGTTCCGGTAATGTTTTGATCTTACTTTTTGTTGCCTGCCCCCATAATCTTGTTGTTTTTTATTAACACGTGACTCAGTGCTGTCTGTTCACATTTATCCCCGAGGCTTTCTTATTCCTTCTAATCAAGAGTTCTCCCGTCCTTACGCTGGCCTTGCTGTTATTCTTTGGACCGCCTGTTATTGTCTCTCCCGTCCTGCGTCTATGTGCTCCTCGTCGGAAGGGATTCGGGCCAGACGGTGGACTTCTCGTTGTTTTGTTTCCGTCTCGTGGATAAGGAACGTTGGGAACGCCGGTTAAGACGACCTGAGCCTTTTACGAGTTAACGTGTCGTTTGCTGCAGTCATAGCCGGACGTCCGTATTCGCCGTTTGGTGTTCATTTGTGTTTAGCAGCGCAGTACGCATGCTTTCTTGTCTGAAACTTTTTCTGTGTCGGAGAAGAAAAAAAAACGATAGGCTAAGGAAGCCAGGTCTAGTTTTATTAGGTAGCGTCTGGCGACCACGCGGAAATGTATGATGACATTTACATCTCTTGGTAGTCGGGTCTGAACCGACTGAAAGTGTGGTTCGGTTAAAATTCGTTATGTTAGGATGCTTGGAAAAGGGTTTTCTTTATTTCTTTTTAAAGTGCTCTTTTGGTATAGGCTCCCTGTTACAGAAACATATAAAGTCGAGCTTTACGTTACGAGATATGCATGCATTTAGGTATGAACAGAAGGTAGCTCGTACAGTTATCCCTGCAAATGACCACAAATTTTGCCCCCACTTTACATTTTAAATTCTTGTAACTTTGTTGTAGACAATGATAGGAATGAGCTAGAGGTAGAAAGAGAAGTGAGAGAAAAGCGTGGAGGTCGGCCTGAATCAATGTTCCGACCTGCTACTAGGCGTTGGGTGAAAGGGAAATGGTGTAGAAAGAAAGACTAGAGAAGACGTTGATTATGGAGAATGAAGATGTTAGCGAGAATCGCTCACGCTCCAAGACTCTACAAAGTCTCTTCTGCAGTCCGCTGTCACACAAAAATTTGTTGAGATCCTTCAGACTATCGGGCTGATGACGAGGATCAGACGAAGGTCCTAATTGAATCTTTTCAGTTAAGGGTCGAAAGACAAATTTTGACAAGGTGTCCGTCAACGATTTTCACTGTGCATCAATTCGCCGGCAGATGCAGAAGAGGTGAAGAGATACAAGAAACTAAAGGAAAGCATGAAGCGTTTGCGACACGGGTTGCCTGCGTTGTGTGTTTTATGCGTGTTTCTTTGCAAAACGTCATATCAGGCATGCATGCTGCTGTTTCAACGAACAGTTGCAACAGCACATTTTCTTGAATAGTAGGCCTGTATAGTTATGGGTCACGCGGTTCCAAACCGGTTTTGCGACGCACATTTGCGATAAGGAGACGTAGACATTTAAAAGCTCGGCTGTTTGCATAGGCATCACAGATACAAAAATGAACACACAGACAAAACAAAATTCGGCTGAGACACTTTGGCTGGATGGATGCAAAACTTTAATGAAGGTCCTGAGATACGCGACTCAGCACACTGTGGGCCGCTCCCACGTTAAGACAGTCAGGCCATGCCTGACCACCGCATCGTGGGCCCTCTAGACAGCCCATAGTTGCGCCCCTGCATCGGCGCTCTTGATAGCGGAGAGCCACTTGTCCTCAGTAATTTGTTCTGTGCCTCGTAACGAGGGGCAACTTTGTTGAGACACTTTGGTGAAATGTTTTTTTTTCTGCGCATTCTTTGTTCGCGCAAGCTCTCGCCTGCATTCTAACTACTCCAAAACATGAAGGACCGCTCAGCGACGCTAAATTCGATATTATCGATTTTTATTTGAAATGCTCATTTTATACACCTATGACGTGGCGCCACCTGCTCCCCATTAACTGCGCCCCTTCAGTGTGACGGGTGTAATGGTGCACGCACTAGGCACGCCTTCCGGCTACCAGAACCGTGGAGCCAAAGTGGCGTGGGGGAAGGGTGCTCGCCTCGCTCCCCGGAGGTCCGGGTTCGATTCCCACCGAGCCCCAAGTTTACCATTCAAATATATTGATATGATTTGTTGCCAGGAATCTTCCTGATAAAACTGACGTAAATCTGAGCATTTTTAACGTGTCTTTTAGTCTCTGCGCCGTCGGCCATTTTTGGTAGCATCACTCGGTGTCGACACTGACGACGCCAGACATTCGCGTATTGTGGCATATAATGGTTTCGTATTCAAGCAAGAAAGCAGGCACCTTTCTTTCTGGGCTGTATTTCGCAATAGTATTGTGCTCGTACGGGAGCTGTTAGACCTGCCCTTGGCCACGAGAATCAATTGGCGGTGGTTCGAGACGGAGCAATTGATGCTGACGTGAAAGAATCTGCCGTGCAAACCCCCGGTCAACAGCATGATTGTAGTTCAGATTTGCCAAACTCACTGTAAATTACATGTTGCTCGGTTTTACCCGAAATTTGGTGGTCCGTGTCATGCTTAGGGTTCGTTTTGCACAACGAAGCCATTAGCCAAACCAAAAATGTGTGGCAGGCAAAGAAAAAGAAGCTATTGAATATAATCGTACACAGGATAATTTCACCCGTAGCATGCGCTTTTTGACCTTAAGTACTCCTGACGCAACCCAAAAGTGTCAAGGACTTTCAGACCAATCTTAGAGGGTGCCAGAAAAAAATTTTGCGAATAGCACCTACATGTCGATATCAGAGACATGCTAACATATGTACAGCAGCAGCGCTCTATGAAGGGTACCTTCCGCTTAGCGGGAAAAAAAAGACGGAATGCGCCTTTCTTTTCGTGGCCTGTCACATAGAAGGCGTCGATGAGCACACATGTTATAAGCCTAGAGGGAGAGACTTCATAGTGAGAATATTGTTAAGGGATCTGCATCGGACAGAGCAGAAAGCTAAAGTGCTGGCCTAAAGACATGCCCTCAGTGACGCACCAGGACACCGGCATATGCCGAGTTTCCTTTCGCTCTCTTCCTTTTAGAACGCAGTCCATAAGTGCCCATTCCTACGGAAAACGTCAGCATCCGCAAAACCGAGCGAACGCGCACAATGAACGATATATATATATATATATATATATATATATATATATATATATATAATGGTCCTAAGGAAGGATAATGATGCTATTTAGAGGGCACGCGTAGCGAGGCAGGGAATGATAAACGCGAGGAGGAAAGCGGAGGAGGAGGGTATGGCGAAAGCGTGAGAACAAAAGCGTAGTGCGGTGACGATGGCTACGAGATGGCGCCAGAGTAGCTCGCGCCGTCTGGGATGTCTGTCTGTCGGCGGCTGCTGCTGTGAATCCCTCCCAAGCGTCACCCGCGCGCTGGCTCTCGCACTGTCCAGATTAGCGAGGCAATCGTGCCACACTTCGCTCCATTCGCAACGTGCCGCACGATACCGTTTGTCTGCATATAGTTACGAACACCTCGCTGGCACGCAAGTGCGTTTTCATTGGGCCTTACCGAGCCGCAGTCAGAACGCAGGCGAGAGCTTGTGTGGACAAGGAATGCGCGCATAACACAGGCTCGCGTGATCGGCAGTGAGGGTGACATGACGTTGCGGTGCTGCACTCGCCCCTCGCGCATCGGCTCACCAATTACGGCCGCAGCTGTTATTCGCTTTCGACCACGCTGCTCCGTCCAGGCGCTGTCATGCCCGGCGTTCTGGCCTAATTGGCAGAATTGCATTGACGGGGTCAAATGGAGCGCGAAAATCTCACAATTGTCTGCTAAAGCCTAAGCATTCTTTGCCACCTGAAAGGCCACGGGTATGCGTGCATAAGCTAGGAAAGGTCAGCAAGCAACACTAAGCAAAAACGAAGTCACAGCCGAGCCAAACAATGCTTACGCTTTAGTAGGCAATTCTCTGAATTCCTGTTCTTTTTTTCCCGACCGGTGACATATCTAGGTATCAGCCACGTGTTGGATGAACAAAAACAACAAGAAGAAGGATGGGTAGTGGTGTAAACCCGTCAGCGCGGTAAGGAAACCGTCGTATTGCACAGCCTGGCGCATATGTATAGCACATTAGCCTGCGCGTTCAAAGAGCCTTCCGGGTCAACTATGGGGGAGAATGGCCATGGCCGTTACGCTGACAAGACTTACGCAAATCATACGAAAGCGGCTCATTTCTTATTTTAATGTAAACCAGAATCTTTCGTCCTAAGAGGATCCCACATCTTCCATCAGGAGGGATTTTCTAATGCATGTAGCGAATGCAGCGACAAAGCGTAAATTTAGTTTATGGCAAGTGTCAGCGTTTGGACTACGACGACTAAGTCGCACCTGCGCATCTCCGCGCGCTCGAGCCAGTGCAGGAGAGAAGAACATCCGTGCAAGATCGACGGTTCCCGTGGCTGGCTGCGTTCGAGCGACGATATATAATATATCTGGGACAAGAAATGCCTGGCGCCTCCCCAGGAGTTTGCAATCTGAACGCTATTCTCATCAAGCGATAAGCATCTGGTGGACGATGAAATTGCGTATGGAGGCTCTATAGAATAATATAGACCTGACTTGCATTTTTATTTGGATGATGGCGCATGATATAATACTTATTAGTTTCCATCGTTCATGTTTTCTTCTGCTTCACAAATATTCTCATTGCGTCGGCTCGTGTGCAGGTTACCGCCGACGATGACGAAGTGTACACCTACTCAACGGTAAATGTGGCCACACAGAATATGAATGACCTACCTGATTTGGGGAGAAATGGCCGAAGAGAAGAATAAGTTTAAACACACGCTTGATGTGGTAACCGCATGATAACATCTCGTCATGATATACCGCATGCACAAGAAGTATATATGTACGAAGGACTAGGCACACTAAGCCAACCCATTTTTAGAGGGAAAAGCGCCCCCTAAACAGTGTTCGTGGTGCTTTCTTGATTCCAACGCCTCAGTGCGACTGAAAGACGTGCTTGCGGAACAAATAAGAACACCTTCACTCCCCTGGAAGCGCTTCCTTCGGTGCACACTTCTTTTGCTTCATGTCTCGCCGCGATACACGCGCGTGTCACTTCTGTTTGAAGAGGTGGTGACATAGAAGTGGTCACGCCTCAAAGGGGCGTGCGAGGTCAAGTACCATTCGTGAAGAACAGCTTCTCAGGAAAGAACGCTGCACAAGGAATTAGAAGTCGGTCTCCGCGCAGCCTCAGTGACATCAATGCCGGTTGTGTGTATTTCTTCGCTGTCCTTCGCTTCGTGCTCGCTTTCTGCCTCAGTTCTTTCATCGGGACTCTTTGAAGTGCCACCGCCTGGCCCCGCAATATTATAAATAAAACGTAGTCCCCATGAATCATGCATGCCTGTGGTCGACAAGCGTGGCCCGGGAACCCAAAAGTAAACTGCACTGGATGTCTGACCACGAGTCCTACAGGAGCGCAGGGTTGACGTCTGTATTCTGTTGCAGCTCCTTTTGTACGTCGCTCAGTTCGGTGCAGCCTCAGCACAACCTGAGGTCTGTACTTCGCTCCAGCGTAACCATAAAAAAAGGCTAAAATGTTATCACGTCTATATTTTAGGAGCACCTTCTCTCGCTTGAAAAATATATGCACAAAGAAAGCTCTGAGAGGGGCAGGCCAAAACGTGCGGGGGATTCGAACATGGGCTACCCTAATTGTTTTGAGAGGAGTAGAAGGCATGCGCGGAATTTTCGTTCGTGCGTAGCAAGAGAAAAACTGTCCGAAGCCACTATGGACGGAGAAGAACAGTTTTTCCGCGAAGCAACAACTAGAATACTAACTCGGGACTATGTGGAAATTTACCAGACCCACATTTTTATTGCTTTAAAAGGAGGCCATCGCAGTAACGGCACTGCAATACTTTATGGCGCTGTATTTTGTTTGAAGCAATTTGCGGTGCGTCTCAACTTACAAAATAAAAAAAGTGAAGGTTATTTCACAAGAGAGACGGCTGGATAAAGCAGTACATCAGCACAAGCGCCCTTGCATTGATATAGCGACATGACACGGGCCTGGTGGTAATCGAGACGAAGAAAATGCTAAAGAGACGATGAAGGGAGGTAAATCTTTGTAATTGCGCTCTTTGAAACAGCATGGCTAGGGAGCGAAATGCCACAAGTATACTGGCCGTGTGAGAATAAGAAAACTCAAAACTTATAGTGACGTTTCACTTCGTGAACGCGGGTGATGCGAAAGCGTATGGGTGTTATAGCGCACACCGCGATATCGCCTTTCGGTGCGCCTACATGCCTACACTGTCGGCATCGCACTTCGTATTCAAAACAGGGCTGAAGCGGCTGCATCATGCGCAGAAGCCATTGAAGTATAATGCCGCCTTTTAAACATTCGCTTACTAAATTAACTAGCATGGTGCCAGCACGCACAGACAAACATGAATACTTAAAGCTCGATGACGGCGGGAGCGATGACCTGATGACCGAGGAGGAATGTCGGCAGCAGCAGCGAGCGAAGTTGTCACGCTTCAACCCAAACGGATGCGTGAAAACACAGCGCAAGCAAAGTTAGGAGCTGTCGGCCCCCCCTGACTGTGGGCCCAGAGCAACTCGCTTTCAAGATAAAGCCTGTGCGACCGCGCGCGCCGAAGTACAACGTGCGGCCTCCCTTCCTCCCCGGTTGTCATGCGCGACGGAATACGACGCGCTTCTGCCATTGCACCGGCGAGATTGAGCCACCATCGTCGTCTTACCCTTTCACTCGCACACACAGCGTAGGGCGCGCGAGGGCGATGTTATTCCAGTATGTATGTATCGCAAACGATGCATGTAGCAACCAGTATGAACTGCCAGAGGAGGTGAACCTTTGGCACCTGTGCCTGCCTTCGTCCTCCGCGCTGTTTCGCCTCTCTCAGTCTTTTCTGCTTTCGCTTATCGTTACTTGCACTTTCCTCTAGATGGCGGCACTTTACCGTGCGCTCGCGCTCCTTTGTACTTGACGCGGCACGCGATTTCGTTCACCTACAGGTGCCTTCCTCGTTTGCTTGCTTGGCGCTTTCAGATACCGCCGACTTGAGGAACCGGACAGTTTCGCTTGCGCGTAACAATCTCAATATGCCGAAAGCGCCGCCGTACGGCAGTGCCGCAGAGATGCCTCATAAGGGCAGATTGTGACTTCGCATCAACTGCCTCATTCGATAAGGTTCTTTCCAGACTCATAGGAAGGGTTCAGTGGGAAAAGAGCCTAGGATATATTCCTGGAAATCGGACCACTCGTTCAAAAAGTGAATTTTATTTGTGGAAAATCTGAGTATAGGCTAGTCGGTAACTCAGAGTAACAGGTTAGTGATGTGAGAAAGGTGATTTTCACTACTTTATTTTTGTTTTGTTTGTTTACACGGCAGAGACTACAAAGATGCATGTAAGTGCTAGCATCCCTTTTCTTTGGTGAAATAGGTTCCCTTTTTGTTTACCGGGTAAATCGCTAACATCAGCGGTATTGCTTCTTCTTCTATAGAGTTACGGCTTTTTTTTCTTCCAAACAAAACGATGCTAATTCTACTATCCATTGAAACATGACACACCCCTGGCTTGATGCATCAATTGCGACTTTACATATTGAATATTTCTTCAGAGAGCAAAGCTGATGCTGCTCAAATAATATGAGTGCTGTATCTTGAAGTTGTGGCCATCCGTACAGTAAATGCTGTCTTGCTGTCGCTGCAAAATGCATAAGCAGTGTTTGTGAATTGACATTAAACAACTGAAGATAAAGTTATTCGATTCGTTGTTTAACATAGTCATGTAAGTCGCTACATTGGTGAGGCTCACAATGTTTTATAAGTGTTTTGAATGTACAGCAGCACAAATTGCTGAGTGCTATGGGCGTTTGCTCCCAAACGCGGAACGTTTGTGAGCACTGCAATCATGGCGCGCAAGCAGGCATGCCACGTGGTGTTTTTCTCTCTCGCGGGCATCTGCAGCAAGCGGAAAAAGAACTAATACTTGAAAGAAAGTTAATAACCATTTAATCAAACGTGTTGCAAACCACTCTACAACTTTCTCGTTGAAACTTTTTGCCTAACTTCGTTGCTTTAAAGGTTTGTTAATTACCATTCACTAAATATGCAATTAAGCAGAATACAAGAAATAGTAGGGCGACTTACTACATACAATAGTCAGCAATATGCACTTGGTTCAATCGTTTAAGAGTTAAATGGCATATTTTGAAACCCTCGCTAAAGCTAGCTCTGATACCCTGTATTGCACACATACGGTGACCTTCATTGTTCTGTGAGCTCCATGAAACGCATTCCATCGCATTCTTTGCACGGATGGTATCATTTGCGATTCCGGCAAAACATGTTTACATTCAAGACCCATGCGTGCATAAAAATAAATGTAAAAATAAAAGAAACGTATACGACAAAGTGAAGCAATAAACATCAACATAACAGAAGGGCGACAAGAATCTATAAATTAAGCGGAAATTTACATAGAGCTTCGGCAGCATGCTATATATTTTATGCCGTATATAGCCGCTAGTAAATTCACATAACAGACAGGAAAGTACTGAATGGTGCACAAAACATGACGGCAAATATTGAAACATGTGCCTTGCTATTTGGACATGCACTTCAGCCTACCTAAGCTTTCCTTAATTCTTCTAGAAGGTGTGCTGCTCTAGTCCACAAGAGATTAAGCGCAAGCTTCTATGTCGGAGTCAGTGGAGAATCCTGATTAAAAAATAGTTCTAAATGCTTTAAAAATGATTTGCAATGTTCCTGCTCTGTTCCCTGGTATGGATGAAAATTCTTCTCTTTGACAAAACTTCCGCTGCTTTGCGCTTTTCGGGCGAACTCCTTTGCTACAATCAGGTGCTCAACGTCTGAAATGCTTTGCCAGTAACCAAGTCGAATTGAACGCGAGACTTTCTGAATAGCAATCCGTTATCCGCATAAAACGTCACAGTGCAAGCGTATATTCGCTTTCAGCTCGAAATGAGCAGTACAAGATACTTGGTTGGCGATGCTCTGTTGCAGCGTATACTATAAAAACGACACTACGTAGTTGGGCTCATAAAGTGTGTGTGATAATGCTGAGGCATAAATGACAATACAGGAATGAAACGGACGTGCAATACATAGTGCTGTCGATACATGTTACATACTCTCACGTTGTATCCAGTATTGTTAATTTCAGGTATTAGAAGTACGGTACTTGTATGCACGACAATAGCGGCAGTTCAACATAGTATAGACCTTACGAGTGGAATACACACAGGGCACAGAAACGTCTGCAGCCTGGCTGGCGTACTGGTAATTAAAGGACCGATGGATGTTTGAGCCTGAACAATTAGACGAAATTGAGGTGTGGCGTGCGTATGAATCTTCCGTCGATTTATTCAAGCGTTAGCAGTGCGCATGCGCAAAGCTTTCGGTGCCAGCTACGCGTCAATTCGCTACCTGATCGAAAACGTGCCCTCTGTGTGGACGCAGCAGAAATTTTGCGAAAAGAAAGATAAATATGCAAGCGAATATATTCATAAACATAGGGAGGTACCCGCACCGCGAAATATAGCTACTGTATCCATCCGCCTTCCCTCCTTCTGTTCCCCAGCATCTTCGAATGGGTGACAAATGAGCTCCTGCAATTGAAAGAGCTGCGCTTACTTGTTTTCACGCCTTAGTGGTTTTACAGAAAGTTTGCAAAGAACGAGATTATAGCAACGTTTCGCGCTTTCGCACCAGCAAATTGCTTATTCTCACTTTGTGCGAGAAAACCATCGCACGTCGTACAGCACGAGAACGGCCGCACATCGTGTCAGCAAGTCGTATCAAGATCGCGTCAGTCGGAACGCAAAACGACATGAGACATTTCTGCGAATAAACAAAGAGCAGTCGAAACAGAGTGCTAATGTATTCGTTACCTAGGACCTGGAGAATTAACCGTCTTGCTGGCGTGCTAACGAGGTTTTCTATAGTCGCTCCGTTTGCGTAGGAACCTTGCCATATGCGGAGCGCCCGAACAGAGGTGTCAGCCACACAGTGCCGCACGAAAACGTTGCCCAGCGTTGTGCGTATATGAGGGCTCAATTAATCGAAACGAACGCGACGTGCGGCTTGAAAGTGTCTCGCTAGGCTGGGATCGGCTTTCAGCCTGGGCGCTGAAGCCGCTACGACCTTTCGCACGCCAAGTTTCAATAAAATCACAAAAAAATATCGTCATTAAATTGACCCACGCCGCTTAGCGCCGTTTGCGCCGTTTGCGCCGAGAATGTGTTGTACGTTTAGCAGTTGGAAGACAGTCGTGTATTTCGTAATAAATGTCCCCAGCAAACATTCCTAATCATAATTCTGTGTCGTTATCTCAATGCCAGTTGCAGTTGACCGCACTATAAGCCTCTTAGTAAAAAAATATTATACTGGAGGTGGATGCTGAAGTTGGTTGATCAGTCATTTTGACTTCCTCGTACGCTTTTCACCTGACCACACTTGAAACTTCAGGCAAGTGAGTTTACCTTTAATACCATTTGCAAATATGAACGGCTACCCTCTTATCTGAAGTCATATTGAGGACTGTTCCATGGCGCTGCACTCACTTGTTTGATCCGGTCAAGCTCCTTACTGCAGCTTATGGCGTTGCCTATGAAAGGTTTCTACGAAACTTGTTTGCAGTGCAGAAGTTGTCTGTGTACATATACGTACGGTAGGAGTTGAAAGCATACTGTAGAACGTTTTTATGTGTGTTCTCTATTGCTATCACATCCGCTGCTTTACCCGCCGTGGTTGGCTAGTAGCTATGGATTTGGGCTGTGAAGCACTAGGTCGCGGGATCGAATCCCGGCCATGGCGGCCGCATTTCGATGGGGGCGAAATACAAAAAAACACCCTTGCACTTAGATTAAGGTGCAGGTTAAGTAACCTCAAGTGGTACATATTTCTGGAGTCCCCCACTACGGCGTGCTTCATAATCTGATCGTGCTTTTGGCTCTCAAAACCCTATAATCTTTTTAAAATTTTTTGCTGCCTTGATAGGAAAACAGCGTGTTTCTGCTGCGTTATGTAATTTTATGCCAACATGAACTTCGGCTATAAAATTACGCGCGCACGCACAAACGCGCATCTCACTCGATCAGCTACGACGGCATTAGGCTCCCGCCCTCTTTCTGAAAACAATGTGTGTATTTGCGCTATATGTAGCAATGGATGTGGTAGCCAGTGCCTCGGAAGCCCATAATGAAAAATTTAGAACCTTTATTTAACCGCATACTTCATATTGTCACGTGGTCGTGACGTCAAAGAACACAGTAGCAATACTGTGAAAGGCAAAAACTAGCTTTTATTGGGCGAACCTGTGCCCACAAGACACGCTACACTTAAAGCACAACGAGAGCGGCGAACACAGTCGGCGATCGTCGTAAATCTGAGCAGCGGGTCAAGCGCGTAGGCTTTTATACAGCAATCATCGAACGTTCGAGATTAAAGGTTGGGACCCGCATGCCTTCTAAAATGTTCTACACCATTCGTGTCAAGCGATGAAATCAGATAACACAACGTTCGGCGACAACAGACAGCGGATAGAAGCATCGATAACTTTCCAGAAACTTCGGATACATGCAAGCGCGTCCCGCGCTGTGCGATAACATTTGTTAGGCGACAAAACTTGTCGCCCGATAAAGACAAGTAAACGTGTCAATACCCCCCTCTTAAAAAGCATCGACCCGATGCTGCAAACAAACGAAAGTAATAAGTAAGCACTCATAGCAAAGAAAAAAAAAATAAGGAATGTTCGTTAGCGTCCGTAAAATGGTTTAAGACGGACCACGTGGATCACTTCAGGTCGTGCGCGACGTCGCTGTGAATGAGAAATGCCGTCTGGCACGACCTCATAGTCCAGAGCGCCAATACGTCGGATGACCTTGTAGGGTCCGAAATACCGTCGGAGTGGTTTCTCACTGAGTCCTCGTCGGCGTATCGGTGTCCAAACCCAAACACGGTCGCCGGGCTGGTACTCAACAAAGCGTCGTCGGAGGTTGTAGTGTCGGCTGTCGGTCCTCTGTTGGTTCTTGATCCGTAGGCGGGCGAGCTGTCGGGCTTCTTCGGCGCGCTGGAGATAGCTAGCGACGTCAACATTCTCTTCGTCAGTGACGTGGGGCAGCATGGCGTCGAGCGTCGTCGTCGGGTTCCTGCCGTAAACCAGCTTAAACGGCGTGATCTGTGTTGTTTCTTGCACCGCCGTCTTGTAAGCGAATGTTACGTACGGCAGGACGGCATCCCAAGTCTTGTGTTCGACGTCGACGTACATCGCTAGCATGTCGGTGAGGGTCTTATTCAGCCGCTCCGTAAGACCATTCGTCTGCGGGTGGTAGGCCATGGTCCTCCTGTGCCTTGTCTGACTGTATTTCAGAATGGCTTGGGTGAGCTCTGCTGTAAAGGCCGTTCCTCTGTCGGTGATGAGGACTTCTGGGGTGCCATGTCGAAGCAGGATGTTTTCGACAAAGAATTTCGCCACTTCGGCTGTGCTACCTTTCGGCAGTGCTTTAGTTTCAGCGAAGCGGGTGAGGTAGTCTGTCGCCACGACGATCCACTTATTTCCGGTTGTTGACGTCGGAAGGGTCCCAGCAAATCCATCCCAATCTGCTGGAATGGTCGGCAAGGAGGCTCGATTGGCTGTAGTAATCCGGCTGGCCTTGTCGGCGGTGTCTTGCGTCGCTGACCGTCTCGGCATGTTCTGATATAACGGGCGACGTCGGCGGTCAGGCGCGGCCAATAATACTTTTCTTGTATCCTCGATAGTGTCCGGGAAAAACCAAGGTGACCAGTGGTCGGATCGTCATGTAGGGCGTGCAATACTTCTGGACGAAGTCCTGACGGGACAACAAGAAGGTAGTTGGCGCGGACTGGTGAAAAGTTCTTCTTCACGAGGAGATTGTTATGAAGCGTGAAGGAAGATAATCCGCGCTTAAATTCCCTGGGGACAACGTCGGTGTGCCCTTCCAAATATTCCACCAGGCCTTTTAGCTCCGGGTCTGCCCGTTGCTGTTCAGCGAAGTCTTCCGCGCTTATCATGCCAAGGAAGGCGTCGTCATCTTCGTCATCTTGCGGCGGCGGGTCAATGGGGGCGCGTGATAGGCAATCAGCATCGGAGTGTTTTCGTCCGGACTTGTAGGTTACAGTGATGTCGTATTCTTGTAGTCTGAGGCTCCACCGCGCCAGTCGTCCTGAAGGATCCTTCATACTCGCTAGCCAACACAACGCGTGATGGTCACTGACGACTTTGAATGGCCTGCCATAAAGATAAAGGTGAAATTTAGCTGTAGCCCAAACGATGGCGAGGCATCCCTTTTCGGTCGTAGAATAGTTGCCTTCCGCTTTTGACAGCGACCGGCTAGCATAAGATATCACTTGTTCAACTCCGTTTTTCCTCTGGACTAGAACCGCACCGAGGCCTAGGCTACTGGCGTCAGTATGGATTTCTGTATCGGCGTACTCGTCGAAGTGCGCAAGTACCGGCGGCGACTGCATGCGTCATTTGAGTTCTTCAAATGCGTCGGCCTGCGGCGTTTCCCACTTGAACTCAACATCACATTTAGTTAGACGTGTCAACGGCTCGGCGATGCATGAAAAGTCCTTGACAAAGCGCCTGTAGTAGGCACACATGCCAAGGAATCTACGCACTGCCTTCTTGTCGGTGGGCTGCGGGAACTTTGCGATGGCAGCTGTTTTCTGGGGGTCGGGGCGTACACCGGATTTACTGATGACGTGGCCTAGGAACAGAAGCTCGTCGTAAGCGAAGCGGCATTTTTCTGGCTTCAGAGTGAGCCCTGATGACTTGATGGCCTCTAGTACTGTCGTAAGCCGCCTAAGGTGACCGTCGAAAGTTTCGGCGAACACGACGACGTCATCCAAGTAAACAAGGCAGGTCTGCCACTTCAATCGTGCTAACACCGTGTCCATGACGCGCTGGAAAGTTGCAGGCGCCGAGCAGAGTCCGAATGGCATGACCTTGAACTCGTAGAGGCCGTTTGGCGTGATGAAGGCGGTCTTTTCGCGATCTCTCTCGTCGACTTCTGTTTGCCAGTAGCCATACTTGAGATCCATCGACGAGAAGTATTTAGCGTTGCAGAGCCGATCCAATGCGTCGTCTATCCGTGGAAGGGGGTATACGTCCTTCTTCGTGATCTTGTTCAGACGACGATAATCGACGCAGAAACGTAGGGTTCCGTCCTTTTTCTTCACCAGGACAACAGGGGATGCCCACGGGCTTTTCGACGGCTGGATGATGTCGTCGCGCAGCATTTCGTCGACTTGTTTTCTTATAGCTTCGCGTTCTCGCGGCGAAACTCGGTAAGGGCTTTGGCGGAGTGGTCGAGCGTACTCCTCGGTGATTATGCGATGCTTGGCCACTGGTGTTTGTCGAATCCTCGATGTCGTCGAAAAGCAGCCTTTGTATCGTCGGAGCAGACTTCTGAGCTGCTGTTGCTTAATCACTGGGAGACTTGGATTAATGTCGTAGTCTGGTTCGGGAACCATGGTCGTCGGGGTAGATGCGGCGGAATCCGAGATGACAAATGCATTACTGGTTTCCACAATTTCCTCGATGTACGCGATCGTCGTGCCCTTGTTGATGTGCTTGAACTCCTGGCTGAAGTTTGTCAGCAACACTTCAGTTTTCCCTCCATGCAGTCGAGCGATCCCTCTTGCGACGCAAATTTCATGGTCTAGCAGGAGACGTTGGTCGCCTTCGATGACACCTTCTACGTCAGCGGGTATTTCGGTGCCGACCGAAATAACAATGCTGGAGCGGGGCGGGATGCTCACTTGGTCTTCGAGCACACTCAAGGCGTGGTGACTACGAGGGCTCTCCGGCGGTATCGCTTTATCTTCCGACAGCGTTATTGACTTCGACTTCAGGTCGATGACTGCGCCGTGTTGGTTCAGGAAGTCCATACCGAGAATGAAGTCTCGTGAACACTGTTGGAGGATAACGAAGGGGGCAGGGTAAGTCCGGTCATGAACGGTTATTCTTGCCGTGCAGATTCCAGTCGGCGTAATGAGGTGTCCTCCAGCGGTCCGAATTTGGGGGCCCTCCCATGCAGTCTTAACCTTCTTCAACTGGTCGGTGATGTGTCCACTCATTACGGAGTAATCGGCCCCTGTGTCGACTAAGGCAGTGACTGCGTGGCCGTCTAGAAGTACATCGAGGTCGGTGGTTCTTTGTCTGGCGTTGCAGTTGGGTCTTGGCGTCGGATCACGGCTGCGTCGTGTTGAACTGAAGCTGGAACGTCGCGTCGTGAAGCCGTTTTTCGTCGGTGTAGTCTTGGCTTCCTGACTTCGTCGGGTCGGCGGCGTGTCGTCATTAGGTCGTCGAGATCGTTTCTTTGTCGTCTTCGTCGGCGGCGGATCTTCGTCAGTTCGACGAACAGCAACCACACCTCCATCGGTTGCTGCTTTTAGTTTTCCGGATATGGGCTCGCAGAGCGGCCCCGGGCTGGGCCGGTGTATGGTCGGCGCCGCGGCGACAGGTAGCGGCCTGGTGACGGCGAACGGGACGGTCGTCGAGGGCTCCACTGAGTAGCGGCGAGGTAGTCGGCGATGTCACGTGGGCGCTCTCCAAGCTGTGGACGCGGCGCGTTGACGGCGAACCCTCTCAGTCCGAAGTCGCGGTAAGGGCATCGGCGATACACATGGCCGGCTTCTCCGCAGTGATAGCAGAGCGGGCGGTGGTCGGGGGCTCGCCAAATGTCTGTCTTTCTCGGGTAGCTGCGCTGGGCGACGGGTGGGCGTGCTGATGGCGGCGGCGGTGGTCGACAGAATTGCGGCGTTGCAGGTCCCTGGCGCGGTCATGGAGGGGGACCTTGACGGCGGGCGACGGCGGCGTAGGTCATCGCTTCTGGCTGGGGCTGCGATGATTGTGGTTGTATCTCGGGAACTCCGAGCGATCGCTGAACTTCTTCTTTCACGATGTCGGCGATCGAAGCCACTTGGGGCTGCGACGAAGGCAGGACCTTGCGCAGTTCTTCGCGCACAATGGCCCTGATGGTCTCCTGAAGGTCGCCGGAATCAAGTCCTTGGATGGCGTACTGTGGCGTGAGCCCCTGGCGGTTATATTGCCGGGTGCGCATCTCCAGAGTTTTCTCGATCGTCGATGCCTCTGTAGAAAACACAGCTACGGTCTTCGGCGGGTGACGAATAAGTCCTGCGAAAAGTTCTTGCTTGACGCCCCGCATCGGGAAGCGGACTTTTTTCTCCTCTGACATTTCCGGGTCGGCGTGCCGGAAAAGACGGGCCATCTCCTCCGTGAAGATCGCGATAGTCTCGTTTGGCAGCTGCACTCTGGTTTCTAGTAGTGCCTGGGCTCGCTCTTTTCGTACGACGCTTGGAAACGTTTGTAAGAAGCCGCTTCGGAACAGGTCCCATGTCGTTAAAGTGGCTTCTCGATTTTCGAACCAGGTCCTGGCGGCGTCTTCCAGTGCGAAGTAGACATGCCGCAGCTTATCGTCGCTGTCCCAACTGTTAAACGTAGCGACCCTCTCATACGTCTCAAGCCAGGTTTCCGGGTCCTCGATTGTTGATCCGCGGAACGTCGGAGGTTCCCTGGGCTGCTGCAGCACGATGGGGGACGCTGGGGCTGCCATTGGGGTTGCCTTGGCCACAATCTTCTTGGTCTTCTCAGGTAGAAGTCCATGCTCCGGGGGCAGCGGTTGAAGACGGCGGCTTCCTCGATGCTCCGGGACTACGTTGGTGTTCTCTTTGCGATCCGGGCTTGGATCGCGGCTTGTCGGGGGCGTCGGGTACATGAACGAAAAGCACCTCCACCAGATGTCACGTGGTCGTGACGTCAAAGAACACAGTAGCAATACTGTGAAAGGCAAAAACGAGATTTTATTGGGCGAACCTGTGCCCACAAGACACGCTACACTTAAAGCACAACGAGAGCGGCGAACACAGTCGGCGATCGTCGTAAATCTGATCAGCGGGCCAAGCGCGTCGGCTTTTATACAGCAATCATCGAATGTTCCAGATTAAAGTTTGGGACCCGCATGCCTTCTAAAATGTTCTACACCATTCGTGTCAAGCGATGAAATCAGATAACACAACGTTCGGCGACAACAGACAGCGGATAGAAGCATCGATAACTTTCCAGAAACTTCGGATACATGCAAGCGCGTCCCGCGCTGTGCGATAACATTTGTTAGGCGAGAAAACTTGTCGCCCGATAAAGACAAGTACACGTGTCAATAGAGTACATGAACATCATATCATTTACTGGTGATTATTCCATTGCGGGGCGCCTCATGACATGAAAACTACCACAATGCAGACCTTCACTATGCAGTAATCTAGAGAATTAAGTGGAACCGAGCACCTCATTTTCACTAATTAAAAGCACATGAAGTGAGCAGAAAACCACGACAGAGAAAGCATAGAGGAAGTACCTTTCTTTCTATCATAATGAAGAAAGATTCTAGGCGGTAATGTGATTGTAAATAACAAAACAAATAGCATCTGGCTGTCATTATTCTACTCTATTGCTGCCTGCGAATACCTTCGCCCTTTATTTCTAATGTAGGAGAACGAATTGTCTTCATATAACAAATTTCATTGAAGCAAAGGACTTCAGCCGAATCAGTGCATTCATCCTATAACACCAAGCACAGGAGTTAGACGCAATGTGATGCCGTGTTGTTATCCTTCAATGATCCTTAGTGTCATCCTTAGGTTTCTACTTGTTCTTAAGAGAGGGTAATGGACACTCTGCGTTTACTGCTAGCCCGAGGAGCCTTTCGAAATACAATGCCACTTGGAACACAGTTTGCGGTCCCGTATGGGGAAGGTGGTAGCATTTGTGCTTTGTGAGCTGGGAAGTGCGACTTCCAATGATAGTAATAATATTTGGGGTTTTACGTGCCAAAACCACTTTGTGATTATGAGGCACGCCCTAGTGGAGGACTCCGGAAATTTTGACCACCTGGGGTTCTTTAACGTGCACCTAAATCTAAGCACACGGGTGTTTTCGCATTTCACCCCCATCGAAATGCGGCCGCCGTGGCTGGGATTCGATCCCGCGACCTCGTGCTCAGCAGCCCAACTTCCAATGATCACACAGCATTTTTCGAATGCCGTGGACAGTGACTGCGCGCGCAAAGTTTCGAACGTTAGTGTTTATGTAGTTGTATAAGCAGTCAAGAGTCGAACATAGATTTAATGAAATATGCACACACAGACGCGATAATTATAAAGTTGTAAATGTCCTATCGTATATGGGAAAATATGTATAATTATTACGGAATCCTTATGTTTATATGATAATCTAATATTGGTCTCGCGGCTCACGTGACTTTTTGGGTATGGTAGATTGTGATTGCTATTTTCTGATAAGTTGTCCCAATTCTTGACTATCGGCGCAACTATCGGCGCAACATTATACATCTGCGATGATTAATGAAGCAATGGTCTACGCTACCACTGGCGAGGTCTGATTAGAATCGACGAGGCAATCGAATTTTTTTCTGCTTTACTCCTCCGATTACAGTGTTTTTGTTTTTTCCTGGATGCAGAAGAGTATAGGTTCTCTGCGTATTGTATAATAAATGCTGTGCAGAAATTACATTACTTGATGGTAATAAAAGCCTAAGCCCACGCGAGATTGTCCTAACAATGTTGTCTGGCTTTGCCCGACTACAGGTTTTGATGAAAGAAAGCGTAATTAACCTCACCTGCCTTATTGCCATGCAATCACACTCAATAGCGAGCCTCTGCCTTCAACCAGTGACTACTTGGCCACGGTAACTGGCAGCATTTACGTGCGGCTAATCCATTTGAGGCATGCAAAATTTGTAGTTCGACACTAGCGTGTTTTCTACAACATTGCCGTCAACTTGTTAGCGAAATCAGTTGTTGCGGTATTCTTTTGCAGACGCAATAAGAAGCTGTCAGACTCTTACAGTTCGCAGCAATATAAGGCTTTCCTCGAAATGTCAAGGGCGAGTGTGTTGCTAGCCCCTAGCGGTCATAGCCTCGAAAAATACTGGCTGCCGGAGCTCATAGCTAGAAATACTGGCTGCCAGAGGAGACAGTGACACAATTGCAGGCATGGAACTTGAAGTCAATGAAATAGGCGCGCAGAAAAAAGCCACATCACTCACTTACTTTTATCTTGAAGATCTGCTAACCGTGCTTCGCGGTTGTTGTTTCGTTAACCGCTGTCAAGATTACATTAGTCACTGGCGGCAGCTCGTGTATACCGGGTGCATAATGTGTGGCGCAGTGACGGCACGGAGGTGCTGAAATCGGTATTGATAATGAACCTTGAATGTAACGCCATTGCAATATGTAAGAACAACTACATGAAGGAACTCTTGAACTGCTGGAAACGATTCTTCCAAAGACAAATTCCAGATATAGAAAAATAGAAAAAAATCGTTCATCTCAAGCAGCAAGCACTATCATTATTCCTTTGCAATGTAAATACAACTAAATACTTTGAACAATATTTGCGCCTTTTTCTTTGTACAGGGTGGCAGTATATATATAGGGGGGGGGGGAATATGATGATGATGGTTGCCTTAGAAAGCGGAAAGTTAGTGCCATTGGTTTGCGTAGGTTCCGCGCAAAGCAGGACCCGCCTTCAGAAGGAAAGGACAATTCTCATGCTACGATTGTTTGTAAGTGCAAAGTCCAACCAATCGTGATGTCACTACTGAAGGCGGATGGCCATTGCATAACGTCTGCGAACAAAAAGCGCACGTCTACATCGTATGCTTGAGAAAACGACTGTCTTGCGTGCTGCCATTCCTGCTAGTTTCTTTTTCCCTGAAACCTGACATTGTCCCTTGGTCAATCTTTCAAAACTTGACAGAATGGTTACTTCGGCCGAGCGCGTGGAAGGATATCTGTCGGCACAGATGGTAAGAAAATTGTGTTCCGCGGCCTGTTCATCTCGATTCTAAACGCTCTCCCTACGAAACTCAATTTGGGCCAGAGTGGCTGCTGTCCCGACAAGTCCGTCTCACACAATGGAGGTTTAACGACCTCAGCATCCCGCGATTCCAGACGCTGCGAGGCATACGACTCGTTTCTAAACGCGCTAACTCCTTTCTTCAGTATCTGCCCTGTATCCCTTCCTACAAACCTCGCGCGTCGCTTTTGTACCCGCGGTGTTAATGCAAATCACTCGAGGCCCCTTTCCTGATTTCTCGATACAAGCGGCTTCATTCGTAGAGTCGCGTGGGAACTTGTAACAAGGCGCTTATTCACTGAACCTGTACTGCCGCTTCACAACCTGAGTAGCTATTCGATGAAAGAGCCAAGTTGGCAACAAAAGCCCGGTGTCTGGCTGCTGTCACCGTCGCAATGTTCGCGACTTGTTACCCTCACAGAAAACCGGGTAAAGACCATCGGCTTTCTATGTAAGCTGTTCTCTGATGTGTACTAATTGAATGCCAGACAGCTGAATAGCCGCGGACACGCAAAAAGAAGGGTAAGGAGCACTACTGCTTTATATCGTACCTCAGCCTATGATATCGGAATGGACAAAATAAATACTCCATGAGAATCTTCTCTCGTTATATTGATGTTCTTGCCAGGCTTTATCACTTGCTTGAGCAGGAGAGCTAGGAATATGATGAGCCAACTCTGAGGGCAATGTAGCAAAATTTGGCTCATTATTTTCGCCAAAGGACATTCATCTTAAAGTGTGAAGGCTATTGCTTTATTTTACGTGACAAATGACGTACTTCGACCCTAGCTGCCAGCTCTACTAGATACGAAACGCTATGCCATCAAGGTCTTCTTTTGAAGTTCTTCACTAGCCCTAATGGCCCAGCGTGAACCTCAACAAATCCTTCGGCGTCATTCATATTTTTATGCTACAAATCGCGTTAAATGGTGTTATATGGCTCCGCAGTGCCAGTATCAGAGTGCTATGATGTACAAGCTAGTGACTTGCAAGGTTTCTAAATAGGAAAAGTTCAGAGAAAATGAAGGTTTGAAATTATCAATATAGTCGAACAAGGCATGGTTATTCAGTCAACGCTTCAACAGGGGGTCCTAAACGTTAGCGGAAATTTTTGCAGCAAAGGCAGCGATTGTTCGATCCCTTCAGGTCGTCAAGAAATTATAAAGCTTGGTATGAATGTTAGTATGCCGATTTGCCAGATAGGTAGCGTTGTTTCTATGCACTGATTGAGCGCCGATGTGCTTTATTGTTCACAATGATGTCGTTGGGGCTTGCCCGGTGCCTTGTTATCTCATATTCCTTGCGGAGGAAAGAGAAAAATTGCGGAGAAAAGAGAATAAATCCTGCCAATGAAAGAACCTTCCCGCTTTGACAATTAGCCGCGAAAACTACTTGGGGCGCCAATTTCTTTCATTTATTAAGTTTCGCACCGCTCATCTAACGACAAAAAATACATTTTTAGACCGTACCACGATATTTAGGTGGTCTTGAAATGCAAACACATGGAACAGACCGGCAACCCTACAACTTGGCAGAGGATGCTCATCGCTAAACTGTTGGGTAGAAAGAAAACGATCTGCATATTTTAGAAGTTTATTTGTCATGTTTTTCGCAGCATCGGATTACTAAATGAATGTAGCAAAAACAGATTCAGTATAGTCAGCGTGCCTTGGTTTTTGTTTTCTTCTTTTGCTTAAACAGTAGTGCCCATGCATTGTAGCCTTTATGCAAATTTGCTGGGGTGCGCACACGGGATAGTGATTTACCTCTGTGCTTATGAGGAGGAGCGCAATTGTGCAATAACGTCGATTAAGGTGACTTTTGTCCGTCCTAGTTTTGTGTTCGCTACAGCCTTGCGCCTAGCGCATTGTGAAATACGTGCCTTCCTTACAGCGCGATGCTTTTTAAGTTTCAAGCACAAACGTGGTACACAAAAATCCATCGCACAATGGTCCCCGAGGAATACACACACACACACACACACACGCATATATATATATATATATATATATATATATATATATATATATATATATATATATATATATATATATATATATATATATATATATATATATATATATATATATATATATATATATATATATAACACAAGAATACACTGTACTGTATGCGTGTACGCATGCATGGACTGCTTACACATAGTGGAAACTGAGCATATTACCCGGTTTGCTCTCTGCAGAGCCTGTGTTTCTGGCGAGAAAGGAAATCGTTGATCATAGACTTGTGGAAAAACGAAATATGGCATAAGGGTGACGGCTTTGCACACCGTTTTGGTTTCGCTTTTCTCCATCTCGCTGGTCGTTTTACTAACAAATCCATGATTTCAAACGCATCTAAAACAAAAGTGCTCCCGTGTGCAATATGTTTTGTTTTTTGGAAAAAAAAGGGGAGGGACACGAATGCGCGGGTATATATTTCTCGGAAGGGAACAATGCTCTTGTGAACAATGACCGCTGGTGCCATCGTTGTAACAAAAGTACTCCCCTGCTTAGGAAAGTGCCCTTGTCGAACCGTCAGTTCGAGGTATCACCTTTATAGTTGGACTAAATTGTTGATTATTTAGAGTCCCCGTATTCCTTGGAACTTCTGTGTTGACTTTTTCTAACAGAAGCAGAATTTTGTTTTCTTTTATTAGTGGCCTCAAGCTAATTGTACGCACTAAAGTAAGATTCTAACATGCAGCGAGATAACAGAGAAAGAAACGTTTATGAGAAAAAGGTGGAAATGCCAGACTGAGTGATGTGAGTCTAGCCTGCTACTCCACGCTGGAGAAAGGGTTTCTGGAGCGACAAAGAAAAAGATGAGGAATATGAAGATGAAGCACCCAGAAGCTGTTTAGCTAGCATGCAGTCGGGTTTTCAAGGTGGCATCCTTCCCGGACGCTCTTTGATACACACAAAATGATTAATAGACATTCTCAAGCAGCAAGCGTTGCTCTAGCTCCTTGGCGGTTCCAATGAAACTTGCAAGCGTCTTTCACACTTGCAAGTTTTTCTCACTTCTTTCCTTTATTCCGTGCTTACTCTTATTCTTATTCTTATTCCATACTTTAGAACGTGGGAGGAGGGGGAGCCTCACCGACTGACACGTCACTGCTTAGTGATAGGCTGCAACTGCTCGCCACCAATAACCGCCTACAAGGTACTAGACTGAGCGAGTAAACGTCAATATAAGGCACTGAATGAACAAAAGAAAGCAAGCAAAGAAATAGAACCTAAAATTAAACATGACCGCAGGTTCACGAGTTAAATCAATTCACAAAGAAAGTTAGCTTTTTTTTAATTCAAGCAGGCTCGTGCAGGCCGGCTTGCTTTATAACATATGCTTGCCTAATAGACCCCTTCATGCGCACCACGGAAAAATTTTCTGTGGGAAATTTTCTGCCTCTGGTGAGGGCAAAAGTACGAGGTTGCATTTTACAAAATATACAGTGCGGTGCTCTGCTAAAGGGAGCATAGGGGTGCCAATCCCATGCGAATTTTCTCCTCTGGCATGCATACAATCACCCCTTTTTGCAGCGGATGACTTCCGGTTGGTGGCGCTGCACCTTGGTACACACTGGTGCAGTGCATTGACATAGCTTCAGCATGGAAATGCAGCTGTATTTCCAACTAGGTGATAGCTTCAGATTGGAGTGTTCCCTCTAACAGTGGACCGCACTGTACCTTAAGTGGGATGCGGTGCGAGAGCCACGTAAGAGATACTGCTGCAAATGGTTAATAAAATCGAGTGTACAGGTGTTTAATGAGAACAGAGTTAATATGATTTTGCTTACAATGCGTGCGTATATGCTTTTTTGTTGGGCTCGGCAAAAAGGCTTTAAAACGGCCGTTTTCTTTTCCATACGTGGAGTAAGATTCAACGGATCGCCAGGTTATTCATTGCCCACTGTGCCTGTTGTTTGAAAATATGGGGCCAACGAGAAGTTCAGCATCCTCTGTGGCTAAAGACGTCCGGTTACTAACACTTCAAAATTCTACACGTGTTCGCCTTTCCGTTGTATGCGCGGCTTCATGAAGTCGGGTCTTCTTGCTGCACTGCGTAGTTTTTGACAACATATCGGTTTAAAACCATTTGCCTCACTCGTGCCACCTGCCCCTAAGATGATGCTAACATTTTTATGTTCATTTACAGTAGACACCGTTAAATTAAACTTATCTTGTAGTTATCAACAGTGACCTAACAAACGATGTTACTGCAACCAACGTTTTAACAAGTCGCCTTGTCTTCGCCCTGGCAAAGCGATATCCAAGGAAAAGAATGATCCCCTTGTCGAAGCGTTGGCTCTAGAGACAACATTTCTTTGATCATTTTTTGCAATATTGCGTCCTCTCTCCTACTATTTCACCATAGCACAACAACGCCTCTGCTGGAGCTGATATTTGACAATACGCATCTAAGATGTTTTAGCTGGTCAGAGTACTGCACAAGTAGGAAGTCAGAAGACATGCTTTTGCCAATTAGACAACTTGCTGACCTAAAATAGTGTTAATTGACTACAGAAAAATGAAACTTGTTTACGTGTGCGACGTGCTTGACTAGTTCTCTGCGAAAGAGCAAACTAACGACAAGCCAGTAATTTATATTTACTTGCCAAGTTTGCTGCTTTTGTGCAGCATCTCATTTATTCGAAACATTTTTGTGCCAATTGATTGGGCACTACAATTGATAGAGTGTTTAATGCCTCCACGTTAACACTGTTGTTTCCAGTGGCTAGGAGAATAAATATAACCTACAAGTAGCAATAAATAAAGCGATTACTTCTGCAGTCGGCTTTCCGGGTGTTGAGCGGCAAGCGCGAACTCGCATGTACTGCAAATAGCACGTTTTTTGCGTGTCCCTCACGATCCAATTGGTGCCACGAAGTTCTCAAGGTGTTTACTGATGCATCCTCTGGAACAAAGTACCAAGAGAAAGGGTATTGCGCGAAGCGTGGCAGTTCATGCACTGTGTGATAGGACTACTTTATTACCATCGTATGCACCATTGTAGTATATTCTTTTCACCAGCACATTTCTAGGACTACTGAGACGCGAACTGTCCCAAACCGCGTGCTGTACCACCGAATTTACATCTATGCATAGTCCCCACTCTGCAAAGCGTGCGAGGCCCACGCTGACCTCGATCACATCATCTGTGCATTCCCCAAAGCTTCACCCGCCAACTCCCACTGCACTAACACTACGCGCATCACAACTACGGTCGAGCAGTGGGAGACTTTGCTGCTCAGCTTGGACCCAGGAGAGCAGCTATCGGCTATCCGGATGGCGGAAGACGCCGCCAGAGAGCAAGGACTGGCTGCCGTCAGAGGAAGGGGGGCACTGAGGGGTTAGTCTCCCAACGCACGCCATCCCCGGGGCACACGAAGGACACAGTAAACCTTCGTATCTATGTGAATTCAGAAACCACAAGAAATATCCCGTGAGAAACCAAAAACACCACCCTAAAGTGATGGCACATGTAAATACCCTACTAGAGATGCGTTTCTTTTCTAAGTCTGCAAACCACATTGAGAAAAAGCACAAGGAACTAAAGGAAAAATTACTTTGCGGAAGCATTTTCAGCAACAGGAAAGAAATCCAAGCGGAAAACTTTAGGCGGGCTTGCTGGAAGCCAATATATGTCTTGGTTTCAAATTTTCACCGAACGCTGTCATTAAATGTGAACGGCAGCTGTACTTTCATTTGCTTTACCATGCGCGAGTGAGGCTACTGCTTCCGTAGATCTTTAATCGGTATATTTCCTCTGGGGAACTATAACGCAAACCTATTTCAAACATTTCTATTCCATTTCTCTAATGAGGCCTGGACGATTGGACAAAGTATTTGCGGACCACCACCACTTCACTTGTCTAGCACGCGACACAAGAAAAACAGCGATAACTCCTCAACTCAGCACTGATTACGGTATGTATAATTTGACCGAACAAAGAAAAAGTAATTATTTCCGATTTTACTCGTTTCCTTTTAGCTGTGAGCCCGGCGCTATCTGTCAATAGATTTCCGCCTGCGCCTGCTTCGTCTACCTGCGATGCGACGGGCCAAAAACCCGGAAAAATATTCTCGTTTAATGAAACGTACGCAATAGAGACGCCATTAACAAGCCGAACAAAACGGAATTTTTTTTAGCCACACCCGGAGTCTGCGCTAAAAAAAATTAAATTATGGGGTTTTACGTGCCAAAACCCCTTTCTGATTTTGAGGCACGCCGTAGTGAAGGACTCCGGAAATTTCGACCTCCTGGAGTTCTTTAACGTGCACCTAAATCTAAGTACACTGGTGTTTTCGCATTTCGCCCCCATCGAAATGCGGCCACCGTGGCCGGGATTCGACCCCGCAACCTCGTGCTCAGCAGCCTAACACCATAGCCACTGAGCAACCACGGCGGGTCGGAGTCTGCGCTGGTCCGAATTGAATAGAAAATGGCTGCCGGCCGAACGCTCTGCCAGTGACTGCTCGGAGCAGCCAGGGCGAATAGATTTATTTGCGCATAACTATTATTTTTGTATGGCTGATAAAACTCTCGAAACCTTTAAGCATGTACACGACATCGCTATGCGGAATTTTCTTCGCCGAGGATATGTTTTAGTGGTATTTGAACCCTTCCGCTGGACGTCGCCGTGATTTTCTGCCTGAAACGGAAAGCTAAGCAAGTAGAATCTGACCAATCGCCGACGCAGGCACTACCCTCCTCATCCCGCTGTCTAATTGTGCGGCACTTCGCCAGCCCCACCGAAAGCCTCTCCTTTTCTGCGTGCCTCTGGCCTCATGGTCAGCCAGTCAGATTAAAAAAACCTGTCAAGATTGGCAATGCTATTCGCTCTGAAAGCAAACGAAAGTGATTTTTTCCAAAGGAGTTGAGCGTTTCGTTTGTAGCGTTCAAACAATGCTGTCGGCCACCAGCCGAAGTTTGCGTTGCGAGTTAAGTAAGATTGACGTCAGGAGATCGGAATAAAAACAGAGTGGAATATGTTTACCCTATTGGGGCCCCTTCTACTGCTTTCGAAGGAAAGGGAGTGACGCGCCACACTTCTTCCTCCTTTGGCTGTGTTCCTATTCTAAATCAACAAGCGACACTCGCTGATGATATTCAGTATTGGCCGAATAAATTTAGCCAGAAACTTCGTACTCAATACCAAAACTCATCAAGATATTGTTTTTCTTGTATGGTGACTAAAGGCAATTGACACTCGTCAGTAAAGGAAGAATCATTTTCCTTCATTTTTTGTCCACGCTTTTTATTCTAGCCCTACTAACATAAGAATGTTGCGCATTGTATATACTACAGTAGTTTTCTTCCCTATGCGTTTACATGCCGGGAAAAAACATTGAGCATCTGTGAGCTCACAAGAATACATATTCTGATTAGCTGCATGAGGTACTGGGTGAACTTGTATAAGCGTATTTAAATTTGGTGTTCTCCACACATGTGGAAAGGAAAACTGGACGTGAACTTCAAACGCACCTTATTTGCATGATACAGCGGAGAGAAACAAAGGCATCGAAGGTAAAATACAAGAAACCCTGCAGCAGAAGAAGTACTTGTCGAACATCCCCAAATTCGGGCCCTAATGAACTTATTGGTGAGAAGCTTTTTTTTCCTCCCTAGGGAAGTGCTGAGACAACCCCAATTTGCCGAGCTAACAAGACTTCCCAGCTCTTGTTCTCGCAAAGCTCCTTGCATTTCCTAAGTATATCTTTGTTTCCCGCTTGTATAGTAGCAGCCGAGCACTGCTTTTTACAGACAGCGAAAACAGCGGAAAGTTCCGATCGATGTGGTGGCTTCAATAAATGCAGATGGAGAAAAGAAATGTTTTCCAAATGAGCTTCTGGCACAGCATATTTCTGTTCAGGAACATACTCTTGGACTATGGTGTCCCGGAGAAGACTGAAGGAAGAAACAAGAGAAGGAGGTATCATGAGAACAAGTATCAGAGTAACAAATACTTTCCGGTAATGCTGCTTTTGGGATCTCCCATGTGCATACTGGCCACGACTACGAGAACTAGTCGTACTGGGAGCCGTGTGGAAAATAGGCTACACATTGGCCCATGACTACCTGAGAGGTATGTTCTAGTACGTTCATTATTCTCTGAGTGTTACTATATTGAAGTGCATGGTGTGATCTTGCACTCTGTTTTTTTTTCAGTTTTTCTCTTCCATTTTTATATCCAGCGTATTTGGCTTGTAATCTAGCTTGTGAATTTGGCTTGTGAAATCTTGGTTTGATGTCTTACGACTTGTGAGCTATTTCTGAAAACTTATTTCTGAGCTTCGTTTATTTTTTCGTTTCTGCGCCGTTACGGCATTTGCTCTTCTTCACTGCACGTTGGAGCAATGCACGCCCTAATAGTTGGTCGGTTGGTAACAACTTTACTTATAGTCCTGCAGAGCTTTCGCCGACCGGGGTTTAGGTCTCCCACGTGGGGACGTCGAGGTGTTGCCTCGCCGCCTCCCCGCGGGCCTGCTGGACGGCCCATAGTTGGTCGCCCTAGGCTGGGGCTGCGCAAGGCAGCGGCCCACCGCGGCGGAAGAGTTCCGGAGTCAGCACCGCGCGGGTTTTTGTTACCATCCCAGAGCATGCGAGTTAAAGTGGCTATATATGTGGAGCAGACCTTGCGTATATTTATCGAGTATGGACCGGGGTAGAGCCTGTGGTATTGTGCCGGGTTAGGCTACGGGAGCGTCTGAAGTTGTCTAAGGGCCACGGCCTGCGCCCTGTCCAGCTTGTCGCTGGGCGGAGAGGAGGTTTGGTGGGCCAGGCTGTGAGCCTTGGTAATTTCGTTGTAGCTGGTCAAGCAGCCTTTGGTGCTGTCTCATGCACGATGGTCGCCGGCGTGGTTCACGAGGTCGAGCGCCTTGGCATGTGCCCTCTCATTACTGTTGCCATGTGTCTCCGATACTTCTCCCATGTGCGCCGGGAACCACTAGATTCTGGTTTGAAAATCTACCTCCCGCTGAACTTGTCGATTGCTCAAGGCTTGGGCCGCTTTCCTTGAGATCCATCCTTCGGTGAAATTTCTGACCGCTTGTCGCGAGTCGCAGAGAACCGTGGTGCACGTCGGATCCGTGAGGGCGAGTGCCACCGCCGCTTCCTGCGCTTCTGCGCGCTGGCACGCTACACTTGACGATATGCGCGTTTTGCCACTCGAATCAATGCTTGTGCTTTCATTGTTGTGTTCATTTCAATGTCACTCTATATATCCATCTGTTTGGAAACTATGTTATGTTGACTGCTCAGTTGTGACTATATGTGCTTATATATTTACACGATGTATATACCACCCGCTGACTAGACAGTGTGTTATTAGGCGACAGTATCGTTTGTACTTTTGGGACTTTCCACTACATAAGTGTGGAGACATTTGCCATGTATATTGTATGTACCTGCTGACCCGCTGACTAGAAGATGTGTTATTAGGCGACAGTATCGTTTGTACTTTTGGGACTTTCCACTACATAAGTGTGGAGACATTTGCCATGTATATTGTATGTACCTGCTGACCCGCTGACTAGAAGATGTGTTATTAGGCGACAGTATCGTTTGTACTTTTGGGACTTTCCACTACATAAGTGTGGAGACATTTGCCATAGTCTTCCTGTGGAAACGTTGCTTTATAAGTCCTGGTGCTTGTGTGAAAAGAATATTTGATATGTAACCGTGAACCCTGAATGATGTATGACAGAACCACCCAAGAGATAAGGAGTAGCCGGCGCCTTAAATTGCGCGCCAACATCTTCTTATATCATATCAATAAAAAAAATGACCGCAACCGCGAATCGCGAGCGTTCTGCCTATTCCGTGGCGTCAAAGAACGCCTCCGTGGGTGTGTAGGCGAACTCTGGCCCTGGCCACTCTTCTTCCCCGATTGTGTTCCCGGAAGACGTTCCGGGGAATCGGGTCGACACTTCTAGTGAGAGTATTTGGGAAACGCTTGTTTGACTCCCTAATTCTGTGGCAAACAGTCATTAGACCGCACATCTACTTCGCTGGTATTGGTGACTACAGCATATAAGTGGACTGGTCATGTCTGTGTTGTCGCCAATGGCGTGAGCACAGACGTGGGTGGTCACGGTCATTCTGCTTCCTCGCTGAAGCTCCACCCGTTTTCTACAGCCTCCACAGTGGTATTTGGAAAGATTCGATGCGCTTTGTAGACGATCAAAAGGGAGAAGACGGGACAGGCGCAATTGATTGCGCTGTCCCGGATTGCGTCTGTCCCGTCTTCTTCCTTTTGATCGTCTACAAAGCGCATCCGATCTTTTCAAATACAATGAACCAACTTGCCCAACAACGCATTCTGCTAATCCACAGGGGTAGTAGCGGCAGCAGTAGAGAATGGCTGTAACACAGTGTCTAAACGTAACAGGGCCCCGTGACAGAATGTGCATCTGAAAGGCGTGTGTCGACGAACGAGCCCTCAAGCTATTTGGGTGAGAACACGCGTGATTTTCATCGAAGCTTCTGTACCGGCAGTGACAGTGCAACCACCAAGCCGTGAAAACGGGCGAAAGAGGCAAAGAAAGCGATTCTCATTAGGAACCACTAATTGATGCGTTTGACCTAACTTTAATGACTTGCATTGAAATTATTTATATAACCCTATTGTAGTTTCCCGCTGGGAACCTTAAACAGAGAAAAAAATACATTCTACATTGCGGTATGGTGCTGCCAGAAAAGCTGTTGTCTTCATGGTTCTCTGTGATCGGAAAGCTATGTGCTTCGGCTCGATTTTCGTTTTGTACTGCTCCAGAAATACTGTCGATTGATGGTGACAGTATGTACATGAAGAGTCTCTGCCACTTTTAGTGTGAACTGAACTATGACAATGCTTTTAGAGATGCTGTTTCAATTCCAGGCAGGCTTCCTGAAATAATTTTTTACTTAAAGGGAATAGTGCGGCCGCGGCCGAAGTAGAGGCGCCACACGCCGCGAAGACGTCATGGCCGCGTCACGGTAACGCCTCCCTAACAGGGGAAGGCTAACCGTTCTGCAGTCGTTCAGAACAAAGTTTCGTCACTCACTCACTCACTTATGGCCCCAAGTTCGCGGCAGCATTTCTTTGGGGCATTCACCATATTAAACTTTGCCAGATGCCACATCTACCCAACACACCACCAGTGAATGTGCTATAAAATATCAGCTGCAGGCTATCAAATTATGAATGAAACTTTCACTAATCTATTCAAACATACGTGTGCTATGTACTTGGCGTGCGCTTAGAAGGGAAGATTAGAAGAACGTTAGAAAATGAGTTTACTGTATTCGAAACTAATGCTAAAATAGTTGTTCTTAAATTTGTTAACATGCCAGTCATCTTTTGGACATTTTCAGTAATATTCTAATCTACTAGTCGCTATATTTTTTTTTCATCTTTATGCTTGTGAAATAACGAAGCCGTCGTGTTTGTGTAACTCGTGCTGCTTTATTTCTTCGTGGTTGGCGAGGAAAGAAAGAGTCTTTTGTGAAACAATATGAATAAATCAATTTTAATTTCGATTTGGCGGTTTAACTGCGAAAAATTAAATGTGAAATTTACAGGGGGAAACTAAATATGCACGGTTTGCCTGAAGAAGACGAAGCACCTAGTTTCAGAACCACAGTATTTTTAACCTCGTCATGTATTGTTATTGTGTTTCCGCCTCAAAATGTCGGCATATCTCGCCGTGGGTGCTTGGTGACTATGGTGTTGGGCTGCTAAGCACGAGGTCGCGGGATCGAATCCCGACCACGGAGAGCGGATTTCGATGGGGTGAAATGCGAAAACACTCATGTACTTAGATTTAGGTGCAAGGTAAAGAATCCCAGGTGCTCCAAATTTCTCGAGTCCCCCACTACAGCGTGCCTTATAATCAGAATGTGCTTTTGGCAGGTAAAACCCAATAATTTATTTTAATTTTAAAATGTCCACGTAAGAACTTTCATGTTTCTTGCAAGCAAAACATTTGGTCACAGCATTTATCTTTTCTTAACTTTAATGATTGCACCGGAGGTACAATAGACGTAATCACCGATAGCTGAGACAGTTGCGATGCCTGCAGCCTTTACACCTGTATTTCATTTTTTTTACAATAAAACACCTGTTTGACCTACTTACAACAACTATTCCAAACTTCTGTATCTTCCGTAAAACATCGACAAATATTATATTGAACCTTGTCCGGCGATTTCTGATGTTTTTTATTGTGCTTTCGTACCATTGTCCAGATTTTTAGGTACTCCCCAATAAAACATATCCGAACTCCTAAGATTCAACACTATAAAAATTTTCATGTGAATGTCCTATAATTAATGTTAATTATCTTCCTTGATTTAGCTACAGGAAGCCTATGTCCTCCGTTACTTTTCAGCTGTGCTTCCTTTACCACGAAAAAAAAAAATGTTTAGTACAAGCTATAACATTATCGTATTTTGCAAAAGAAAGAAAGCGACATTGAAATATTTCCCCAAGAATCTTCCCATGACACGTCTTCATTTCGCAAATCTTGAATATCTTCGCCAAGTGGCAGAAAGGTTACGTACGGTATAATAAACGCAAAGTATTCAATACACCAATATATATTCGAGAAAGAAAGTCAAAATATTCGGTAGTCTTGTGAGTACCCAATTACTACCAAAAAGGTGGGCATCACTTTTGCTTTTAAAATAGTTTTTTTTTTCAACTTTTTTGTTGGATTTTCAATTACTGCCTAAAAAAAAGTCGCCAGACGTATAACGAAGGTTTAAGGGCTGTGAAAACCTTAAAAGGTCTCACATAAATCACCTCCACTATCGCATAGCACTTTCGACTATACAGGATATAGTTTTTACGAATTAATAGTGCATTTGACGACAGTATGATTTATCTCTTTTGTTATTGCGCCAATACCCGCGAACTGCGAATCACCTAGCAGGCTTTCTCAATGACTACCTGTCAAGCAAAGTAAGTATTCAAAATTACGGTATTTATTATTTTCTCAGTTGTGTCTCGTTCTTCTAATTTCGGGAGTATATTTTCTAGGTTGGACTGGTATGAATATAAGAACCTTGCATTAATCGTTCATAGATATTTGTTCTTGTAGACTGAATATTTCGATTAAGTTTGCTTCTTAAGAATTCGCATTGCTTACTTCTCAGTCTTGCCACTAAAGAAAGTATTCTAGCGCTAGAGCACTTTGCTAGATCTCCAACACTAGCGATTGACTACGCTATATAGTTCAACGTCTAGGGCCAGCGCCAGAGAAAGTGCTCTTTGGAATGATGGTTTTCGCAAGATGAAACCATTGGCGAGAATTTTTGTATTGAATGGGGTGGCTGCTGGTTTAGTGGGCTATCGTGAAATGAAATTAGCGAAACAAACCGCACTTAAGTGTAATAGTGAATTAACAGCACCAACAATTCAAACGTGAGGTCTTAGTGAAAAAGATCAATCCTCACAATTAGCTAGAGAATGGTTGGAGGTCTATCGCGTCCGCATTAAGGTGATTTTCGCATTACAACGGCGTCTATTGCGCTGTCGATGAGTCAGAGCTTTAACAAAAGAAAATGGTGCATTGTTTGCATGGGGAGTGCTGTGAACGTGCTTGGGGATGGTGGCCCTAATGGCAATGTTTTTGCTGCCGCCTCGACGTTCGGCTGGTTGTATATTGTTCTGCAGTAAGGACAGTCCCTTGTGTGTTTTTCGCTCGTTCGCGTCTAAACTTGCGCTGTAACATTGTGTTCTATAATGCGTGTCAGCAGCGCACCTTACCGTCTTTATATCCTTTCAATACGTTTTCACAATATATAGTAATGATGAAGATGTGTTATGCTAATACAATAAAACTCAAGAAGTATTCCCTGGTCACTAAACATAGTGCATACAGAGACCACAGTTTTCACTCAGCAGTGGCATTCCTATTGGAACTCTCACGCTCAATGTAAACGTCCTAGTTATTTCATTTAAACGTCGACGCAGACTACCTCGCCCAGATGCTTTCACATTTGCGTTTTTGTAGTGGCTACACGCTTTCACACGGTCTCGCCAATCCTGGCGTGACCTCATATACGCAAGAGTCTCGCAGTAACCGATCACCTTCCACTCCACTGCACGGGAACAGGAGCCCGAATAATAATAATAATATGAGTCAATCGGCGGGAACAAGACCGATGCCAAAGTATTTGCAATGATTTTCGCTCATCCCGTACTCCCTCGAGCTATCAAAGTGACACAACTCTACTCTGACGTTGAGTGATGCGTGTTTGTGCAAGACAAGGTGCTGTTTGCTATCTTTATTCCATAAAGTACGACCTCCTCTCAGTCGAGCTCATTGAACTGATCTCTGAGTTCCCTTTCCTCGGGCTTCTTATGGTATCTTCGCATCAGCGATAGGAACAAGATTTTTTTTTTTATCGAGATGTCGCTCAGGATGTTTTCTGTTGTCTCGCTCAACGCCTGCACGATGGTAGCGGCAGTTCCCGAAGGAAGTATTTTGTGAGAGTATCTGATGACACCTTATATATGGACTTTGTACAAGTGTTTGCCTAAAGGTAAGCTTCTGTCACCTACAGTCGGTTCTATGCATAGATATGTTATCTGACGCTTTAATTTCCACAGAAAAAGTATACACCGTAGTAAAGCATGAACTATACTAAACTACTATATTCGGAAGTGCAGCCCATCAAAATATGTATGGCATGCGAATGCAGATGCGGGAATTTATGGTTCTCGCTTTATTACTTTTCTGAAAGGCTTTGACACTTGCTTCCACGTAAAGTGCGCAGGTTCTGAACGTTACGTCTACAGAATGTTGTTATTTCGAATGCCATAGACTTCATTATAGGAAAGTTATAGGATGTATAATGTTTTTTTTTGCTTTCTTCGACCTTATATCTATTAAGAATATTGCCCCCCCCCCCCTTTATATAATTGACCACCTCAAATGACGCTCACACTATTCGGCGAATGTAAACTAGCTTGTGACTAAACTGCGTATATTGCAATAACATATTCACTTTAACGTTTAGCTAAAGCTGAACATACACAACTTTTACTTTTAATCTCCTCCCCCCCCCAATTTTCCTTAACCCACGTGAAGTGTCACTTCATCTATGTCTGGTCCTTTAAGAATAGCAATTAAGTGGAACACACGGAAGGCACCAGGTGCTTCGAAAAGAAGTGGGCTCCAACCCATCAGTATCATGGCAAATGTGGCTCTGGTTCCTTCATTTCTCGTTTATGGAAATGTTTGAATGAAGTACATTTTAACTCGTATTTCTGTTCGTATGCGTAGTTTAAGTAGGCAAACTTGACTGTCATCAGCATTCTTAATTGATTTCTAGAGCATATTCATCTTGTCGCAGTAATTATTCTTGTTTCGCTATCTTCGTGTTGTATCACCAACGTCGTCAAAAGCCATGGACGCATAACAGCATCCGTTTCTGCTATTACCAACCCGGCAGCAATTCGATGCAGTCCGGAAAGGTTGCCGGGAGCAAGCAGTAGCATAGCGCGGCAATCCTTCCTGCAAAAGGCACATAGTGCACACATTTATACTTTTTTGATTGTTTGCTTTAGCCATTTGCCTTGTTTTATATTTAGGACTGTGGTATACCCAGCCGTTTATCACACGAATTCAAAGAACGGTCGCAACTTTCCTTGATGCCTAAATGCAGTAACTTGTAATCATCTTCTCTTCATTTTTCCCTGTTTATTGTACTCCGGGCCCCCTAATAGGGGATCATCACGTTCTGAACGCGAGTGCACGAAAGTACACGTTACCAAGCGGTCGTTATTATCCGGAAGGTAATTCCAGCGAAATGGGCTACTTGCTCACGCAAGAAAGAAATGGTGGTTTCATCGAGGTTACAGGGAAGAGGAAATTACGCGAATATAACGCTGCATGATCTCTAGCGCTTACCACTGCTTGTTACGTCATTAGGTTCTCTTTCAGATTGCGTACCTTGTCCATATTCCCACTTGTTTTAATGCTGATATTATTTTGTAGCTATCTCACGAAAAATACAGTACGATCTCGGAGAAAGTGCTGTCTAAACATGGCGACAGAGTCCGAAGGTACTGTATCCTGAAATGCGGGCTGTCCACCTGGGTATGTGCCCCTGGTCATGTGACACAAGCTGTGTGCCGCTCTTCAGTGAACCTCTTTGAGGACAACTTTGTGTATTTTTCGCCGCGTTTGCGCCCCTGACGCCAGACGTTGCGCCGCACTAAGCACGTGTCACAGCGCATGCGCGGAGTTCACGGCGGTGCCGCCAGAAGGCGCAGTCTCTAAAAAAAAAAAGCGTGAGAAACGAGTTTCGCTGCGGTGCATTCTTCATAGATTGCGTGTCTCGGCTATTCATGGTAGACACGTTACGCTCAAATTATTAATAATATTATGTTCTTTGCATGGGTGTTATTCTGTATACTGCACGTAAATTTTGTTTGTGTGGGGGCTTGTTTGCATGTGCGTCTTTTGAGAAGTTGTGTTTCAGAAAAAGCACGTGACTCAATTGCGGCACCGGACACTGCAGACTTCACACTTGGTCCCAAGGGCAGTAGTAATGTTCCTCGCAAAAAAAAAAGGAGGCGAGAACAATACAGTTGAGCTTCTTCCCTGACACATTTTGTTGGTGATTCCTTTCTTGGACGAATCCCAAACATAAATATAAATATTGTAAGCTTTAATAATTTAGGTTGCGTGCGCTTCCTCCTAGTTGCCTGCCGAAAGGAGGGAACACCCATTGCATTGTATTCGGGTCTCATTTCCGGGGCAATAAAAGGAGTTCAGAAAAATTAGAAAAGGCGCTCAGCAAGAAAGTGCCAACTATATAATCTTAGATCACAACGCTCCGTGCCGACTCGGCAATATCTGTGAACGGGCACGAAGCAATAGGATGTAAAAACTGTAGATGGGACGACACCGCAGCAATAGGCAACAACATGCTTGACTCTCCCTCTTAATGAACAGCCAGGCGACTTCGTGCTTATTCGGCAAAACTGTGCTCAATTGAAAACAGGAAGGCTACGCTTTAGTGCGAAGCGGGGCGGCCTGGCAGAAAGGGAATACGAGTCCGACCTCATTAAAGCGGCATTCGTGCGCGTTCCTTTTCAATAGCGCTGACGGTTGACGAAGCGGGGCCCCCGCTGGCGAGAGAACAGCGAACTGCCGGCCCGCCGTTCTCTAATTGCACGTAGGGCTCTGGACGAACGCGCTTGCTTCGAATGACTCGATGGAGAAAGATGACTGGATAGCAGCGAACGGATGAACCATGACGCTGCTTGCAAGTTTGGGGAGCGAGAAGTTCTAGCAAGCTTCGTACCTACCGAGCGAGTTGATGGTGGAGAAGGAAGTTTTGTGTGCAGCCGTGTAGGTGTTGGCTCTCGGCCCTTGATATGTTATTTGGCAGGTTGTAAAGGGAAGAAGAAACGGTAAAGCTTGGGCGCCTTCGCTAAACATGATAATTGAGAAACGCTCTGTGTGGTAATGATAGAAGCGCTTTGTCGTCCGGTTTGTGGCCTGAGGGCTTGAATAGATGTGAAGCACGTTTGAAGCAGCTTCTTGGCTGTTTTGTTTTTGCATTCCGTCTTTTTCTTGCAACACTTTTCCTATATGTCATATGTGCATGGTTGCGAGAAGCAATGCGTGCGAGATTATCGGCGGTTCCAAGAATAGTTGAAATAGTACGGCTTTGTTCTGTTAAAATTTAGTATTTAGCTTCAATGGTTTTACATCCAAAGACGAGTTGGCAGAAAATACTCTATGGACGGGCTCACGCACAGCATAAACTTCTCTTAGCTGTAAGACAAACGAACGAAAGCGCAGAGCACGAAATCAAACAAATAAATGAACGAATAAATAAATGAATAACTAAATTCTAAACATGAATTCACTTGGCATTCATATTTGGAATTATAACTAATAGAAGTATGAAAAATTATGTGTTTGAAGCATAGAGTAACTTCAACGGCATTTTTCACACACGCAAGCTGCAAACGGGAATCGCGCGCTAAATATTCTACCCAAGTGACGTGCGTAGAAGACATACTCGCTTACACTATAGAATGGGGATATAGAAGGGGCAAACAGGCATTTATGAATCGGTAAGTGATAAGGCTTCACAAATATTTTAAAGACTAGCCGGATTATATTTGGGGTAGCAATTTTGAAGGCCGGGAATATACCGAGTATTTCAGTGAACACTTTGAAAAATTTTAAATGTTGCGTGCGCAGACAGCACAGTTCTAGTTCGTGAGCTGCTTACCCGAAGAGGCGGACATTATTCTCAAAGAAATTGAAATCAATTATCGACTAATTAAAATATCACTAATTGATCTTCTAACTAGTTATCTTATGGCCCTTACTGCGATTTACGAATTCTAGCCGTGGAGCTCACAGGATTGACCCGCTCGCAACAAATTCTCAGGATGCACCAGTTTCTCGATATTAATTCTCAAACTTTTCGAAATAGTGCATAGCGTTCCAGTTACTTTGTGAAAAAAACGTCGTTTCATGCAATAAATGCACAAAATAAGAGACCAATAAAAGATGCAGAGGATTGTGCATTGCAACCTAGCGACGCGTAACTAACTCACGCAAAGCAAGTTGATTATATGTCGCAGCCTTCAGTCAGAGGCATGCCACCTAACACTTACAATTATTATAACAAATTGTTCGCCCCCACCGTAACTGAAAATTGCAGGTGCTCCAACACGGGAATATAATACCGTTGGCAGCCAGAGTCTGCAAACACCGATCCATCTCGCAACTTCCCCTCCACGCAGCTCATGTGGTGTTGGCAACAACAGCGGACTAGGGGAATGGGGGCGTCTGTGTGTGTAAATTGCATTAAAAACACCAGTTTATACGCTGTGTAAAAATACCTGAGTCACCGTCCATCACTGTGTCATCTGGGCACCTCTGATAAGGGGTCATTGGTTGACGTCCTTGAAATTAAGCAGAAGTGCGCAGCTGCAAATTATCGCCCGCTGAAGTGGCCCAGCTATAAGGACGACTTACAAAAACAGCTTTTGAGAAGCTTGCCCCGGCCAGGGAAATAAGGTTGCTGCATGTGCCTCCCAAACGTGTTCATCTTCGAGAAATCGAAGCAGGGGCTACTCCGAAAAATGTTGGTTGAGTCGAACGATGCTGCTTTAAAAACGCATTTGTTTTCATTGTTATTGCATCGGTCCGTGCTCTGTAGTGAGCTTACAGCATCGCACGGTAGTAAGTTGTCACTTGCTAACTGCTGCCGTGTTGGGCTGCTGGGCGGCAAAGCTGACTGCCTGCATTTAACCTGCGGCCTCCTCACACTCTCCGGATGTGATGAGGAGAGCAATATGCGCTTGTTGGCACGGCATATCTTATTTTGGTATAGCGCAAGCTTGACAAGGACAACAAAAGGCGCATATGACACATACAGCGCTTTAGCGCTGTGTGTGCCAGGTGTGCCTTCTGTTGTCCTTGTCAAGCTTGCGCTATAACAAAATGAGATCTGCGGATGCGGCTGGCAAAACTAGCGCTGCCATTCTGCAGCACTCGAGGTTCGCAGCCTGACTGCCCTATTATTAGTGTCAGTGTGTGTGTGGTAGAGCAACAAATGCAGAACATTTTGAAAATAACACAGACTGCGCAGAGCTTTCGACTTGTTCGCGAGTCATGTAAATGGCCTCATCGATAGCTTTTCCTTGTCATCTGACTTTGTGTTTGTCACCACTTTCTTATTTAGTCCCAATGACGTTTTACATGACAAGGTCAAAATTGACAATCGGAAGCAATTTTCTTTGCTTATACTCCGCTATGCTGATAGACTTAAAAGCAAGTCAACTCAAGGTGATTCACTCGCTTGATAGAATACGTGCCGTTCAGTCAAGCAAATCATCTCCCCTGCACAAAACACTCAGAATGTCTCGTACTTGTCCTTCCTATCTCTTTGTTCAGCACTTTGTTGTTGATCGCTTGATCACCTGCAGCGTTTTTGAGTCATGCCACCATGCAGTTACGTTGATGATACCTGAAGAGTCCGATGAAATATCGGGTGGTCGGCTGGAGTCATGGCGAAAAAAAGAAAGAGTAACAGGTGCCAACTGTGGCGACACTGCATACGAGCGGGAAGCGCATGTATGCCGAAAGAAGTCTGTCGATGAGCTGTGCTGTAGGTGACGAAAGGGAAAATCGCCCCGTTTATTGCACTGGTTCATAGTAGACATTTTTGGGGATGTCACACGGCAATGTAGCTTGGCGCACGCAGTTGCCGCCCAGATATCTGTGGTTACATCACATGCCGAACACACACAGGCGGTAACAGCACACCCACCAAGGTGACAAAAAGAAAATCTCGTTTCGCGCCGCACACATGGGGACCGTTCACACTGTTTTGTAGAATATACTGTGAACAAAGCTGCCACATGGGGGCCGAAACATGAGTTTCTTTTTACGCCAAAGCTGTATATGGTCAGCCTCTAGCAGATTGATGGCCGTTGACCAAAACCAGTGGGCCAATACCGAAGATACTGCAATAGCGGGCGACCCGCGGCGGAGGTGAAGCAGGCTTCAAGCGCTCCGCCAACTTGCAGAAAAAAAAAAAGTTTAATATTTTGGGTCCAAATACAACCCGTATCAGACATCGTGCTGGTAAGAACAGATGCTACACTTTGACCCGCGTCGGCCGTGTCTACGTTCCCACCGCCCTCTCCTTGTCGGCGTTCCAAGCGCTTGCGTGTCTCCTTTCCTTCCGCTCTCCCGTGGTGGAGCTCCCATCGAAACGTCACGCGTGCCTAGTTTCCTCCTGTTCCCCGGGACGGCAATCTTGTCGTAGTGGTCATCCGCGTTTACAGAGCGTAATGACTCATGATTTTTTTTATTTGTTTCTCCTTGACCGGCGCCTGCTCCTTTCCTTCGCTATTGATGATGTCATACTGTACATCTGCCTCAATTTCTTTTTAACCTACGTGCGACTCAGTAAAGCAATCCTCTTCTTTGCGGCATTGTCCTGGGAGGCCACAAAGCTCCACCACCGCAGACATTAAAATAAATAAATAATAAAATAAATAAATAAATAAGTAAATAAATAAATAAATAAAAAGAAGGAACTCACCATCCTTCAGATGTTTCTTTCATTTTCTTGCAAATACTGTTCCGTTCAGAAAAGTTGGTGGGATCAAAAATAACGTAATCCCAGTGAAACGCCCGAAAGAGCCGAGCACTGCTTTGTGATATACGAGCGATTTGGCAGACTCTAAACTGCATAAGCTGGGAGGTTTGCCTCGCAAGTAGCAAGCGCTCCCAGTTCGAACAGGTTCCCAACATCCACGCATGGTAGGGAGTCTTCGCTGATACGTTTTGCGGAAAAATTTTCGTTATATGCGTATATTTCTCTAGAAATCCTTTTTATGCCATAACAACGGCTGCTATTGCAATATAAGGCACAACGATGTGGTAGTAATGAGGTCCTTGCCAGAACCTTTCATGCATACAAAAGAAATCATTTCTTTAGACTTAGAAACGTTGTTCTGCGTGGTGAAGCGATGCACGGTATACGGCACCATATTTTTCTGGCCACAAACGACATTTGTTTTTTTTTGAAGCTTGGGGGATACTTTAGAGCTACTATTCGGATTACAGATGGGCTGCAGTTAAGCGCAACATGGGGCTGAGGGAAATACACTGAAGTTCACTGTTGACTGCTAAGACTACTGCCACTTTCTAGGGGAGAGTTGCCGGCCGCATGGACGCACGAAGTTGACCACGTCCAACGCACCCTGAAATCACTGCTGAAGCTTTGCACGTGAGACAGGTTTACACACTTGTCTCTGCATACGCGTATGTAAAACATGGGCTGCACGAATGCTGCGCGAAATGTGTTTGAACAATGATGTCTTGTTTGGGCACATTGCATCTGTGCGTCGTGTATCTGTAGTGTACATCCACGTATTGGACAACGTGTATTTGGTAGGTGGCCTTTTGTAGTAGGATGCCGAAGTGGCCTGTTCATTCCTCTCGGAATGCAGAAGTTGAGTGCTTAGAGAAGACAAGGACAAGAGCATTCTATACTCTATTCTATACAAAAAGCATTCTATACGATTACTCTTTCGTTTCAGCACTACTATACACGTGGTACTGTATATATTAGGCTTTCGCCGACTACAGAATGGTTCGCCTGTTCGTTTACATTGATATTCTTCGTCGGTGGTTCTTTACTTTCTTTAATGCGATGTATTAGAGGTGAACCTCGCGCAAGAAAAAATATGCAGAAACTCCAGTGCAGTTTTCTAATTGCGTATAAAACCCCAAATTTCAATTGGCCCACCCGCATATTTCAAGTTGGCCCACCCCAATACTTCGAATTCACCACATTTAAGTTATCCCATCCTCAAATTTCAGGTTGGCCCGACCTCGAATTTTAGTTGCACCACCCCTAAATTTCAGTTTGGCCCACCCCTAAAACACAGATGGGCCACCCCCATATTTTAATTTGGCCTAACCCTACCATGTGTTCCCCTATGCATTTTCAATGGAGCCCTATGTCTATATAGATATGCAGAAATCATATTGTACCGGTATTCTCTCCGACCCTTTTTATTTATTTATTTTTGTTTCAGTTGTTTCTTACTCCTCATAGCGCAACGAGTCATCGACATTTACATTATTATACCAATTAAGTAGCTTAACTACTCAAATTATATATTTTTTCTACAGATGCAAGGCATTACACTTTTCTTGCGACAAAGAGATTTTGCTGGGATACTTGGCAAAGATTGCTCGCGCATTAAAATTTGAGCCGACGTTAAAAGCAGCGCTGTCTAAAATGTGAGCCTACAATGAAGGCCGTACAGAATAGCACACCATTTCAAAGCGCGCGCTGTCACCTCGAAATGATGTAAGAAAGTGGCACGTGATGGACGCGCTAAGCGTTTCAACGAGCGTCTTTGGCAAGAGAGGCGCTTGTGTGTAGTAAACCACGTATGTGTGTTAGGAATGACAGAGAAGATGCGAGAACTGCGAGGCAACATTTCATTGAAGGTATTATGCATAGACGCGACGTCCTGAAGCACATGAATGAAACATGGGACGGTCACAAGAACTTGATGGCATGGCCTTTCTAAATGCTTTATGAATTAGTAAACTCCAGCCTAGCAATGGATTAATTTTTCAAGCACTAAATGTCTTGTTGCCTAAAACGTAATAAGAAAAAGAGACCCGAAGGCGATAGCCTTGTAAAGCCTACTGTAATTCACGTAAATCCACCTTAATCCTCCTAATTACACCTTAGTCCACCCCAATTCACCATCACCCACGTTAATCATCTATAAACCATCTTAATCCACCTTAATTCACATTTATTCACCCTAATAGATCTTAATCCTTCCTAATCCACCTTAATCTCCATCATCCTTAATCCACATTAACAAATATTATTCACCCTAATACACCTTACTCTTCCGTAATTTGTCCTCATACACCTTAATCGACCTTAATCCACCTTTATCCACACTAATCCAGCTTAATCCAATCACACATCAATCATTTATTAACTTTGCTATTCATTAACCGACCTTAATCCACCTTTATCCACCCTAATCCAGCTTAATCCAATCACACATCAATCATTTATTAACTTTGCTAATCATTAACCATTCCTTATACATGGCTGGACATGTTTTGGTGCGCTTCTGGAGGTCCTTGTATCACGTGAAGTTTTCATTACTTCACAACGCTACCTTGAAACACAGAAATGTAAGGCTTTCGCCTTCAAAATTGCGGCCTAATAAGTTGAGAGCAGGCATGTTGTGCCGAAAGACAGGGGTGCGATCTCGACATTGATCATGCATTTATTTGTAGCATTACAGGCCGATTTCACCAACTTTGGGTGAAGTGGGTGTAGAAATTGAAAACTCTGGATGTGTTTAGTTTGTAATCATGATTGCGCGCAGTATGCTCTGATTCGCAAAATCGATACGAGGCGTAGAAAGGCTAATTTGATGTGAAAGTTTTCATTGTCGTCCGTGACGCACATGTGCGCAGTTCTTGAGACATCACAAATGAAGTTCGCAAGCGCGTACTTAAGGGTTGGGGGGGGTACTAAGTTTAGGCCTACATATTTTTGTAGTAATATACGACAATTTCTTTACTTTGATTCACTCTGCAGAAGTGCAACAATAAAAAACAGACGTACCGGAGGAAAAATTCCGTGTTGTGGCTGCAAGCCATTACATATTATGGCGTGAATTATCTTCTTTTTGTAGCGTATGCCGGTTGTAGCCCGAGCTTTATAGAGGGCTCTTCTTGGTCGTAGATGGCATCGTGTTAGTTTTGCAACGTCCAGTGTTATTACCTAGCTGGAGCATGAACACATAAACCATAGAGAAAGAAAAAGACTAAGAGCGGACACTCCGAGCAATCTGGCCTCAGGAACTACGTCACGTCTACGTAAGGAACTAGTGCTCTCATCAAACGCCAGAGGATGCAGGCGCAAAAAAATATAAAATGTTTAAATGAGTTCTGCTCAATCGTTCTACAAAATAATAATTAAACGCGCAAATTTGGCGTGTTTCTTATACATAAAAACAGAATTTACCCAGGACACCTTCCGTGATTGTTGTTCTTCATTCGTACTGCCATCAACACCAATCACCATTTGTCCATTAAGAAGAAATCAACGACACCAGCGGCGTGCCAGCGCGAAGGTTTCGTGAACGTCGGCTGCGGCGGTGATTTCGTGTGTGAGGCAGGTGAGTCACGTTTTCAAGCGAAGCTTGGAGTAACTGACTTGTGAGGGCGGCGAAGTTCGCTAACAACATTCACTAGAGGCGCTTTTGTACCGCTTTGAAGCATCGTACTCGTGGCTCTGTGGTAGCGTCTCCGTCTCACACTCCGGAGACCCGGGTTCGATTCCCAACCAGCCCATTTTGCAGGAGTTGAGCCTAAGCCACCTAGGAACAGTCTCTGTAGCACGCCGCAACCTTCGCTTCTCATTTTAACGAGCAGCTCTGTCTCCAGGAGGCATCTCACCGCGTGTGTGTCTAGCAGAGGCAAGTGCAGCTGCTTATATACCACCGCGACGCCGCGAGCGACGGCGCGAGTTGGAGCCCCGTTTCTCCTCTGTCGTGACGTCACGGTGTCACGTGGTATTGAAGGCGACACCGCCGCGCCTGAGGAGCTGGGTTGAGGTCTAGTAATATGCTTTGCATAAAAGGGGGTTGACGGCTCTGTATGAGGCGGCTAGATGCGAACAATGCGAAAAGCATGCCCACTCAAGGAACGCGTAACGAGAGGGCTGTACCATGTACTTTCTTGCTAACCATACCGGGAATGGAATAATCTTTCTTGGTTGCGTTCCGTGAAAATGATCAAACAACGCGAAGCTGCCATTAACTTGCACCGGTTCACGGCTGTGCACTGCACTGCGACTCGCAGCTTGTCAGACGCCATCGAGACGCTGCGTCTCGGTTTGCGAGGGTAAACCGTTCTTGCCCCTCGCTGTTTGCGATAATCACGGTATCGGCGTTCCATTGAAATAGTTCGTGTTGGGGGACTAAATACAATCTGCTGGACAACGCTTAAGGTTAATATCAGGAATTGCACATTCCAGGAAAATTCTGGTTTCGAGAAAATTGAATTCTAACGCGCATTTACATGATCGCGTGACGGTTGACGGTCCTGTCGTTGGCCCGTTCTAGTAGCTGACGAACGCTGGAAAGAACATAAAAGACGCCACGCCGATTCAGACCGAAAGCGGCGTTCCGGGGACGGGCGCTACCTAAATAAAGAAGAGCAGGACGTTAGGCACGATATAGCCGAGCTTTGCTTGCGCGTTTCCCCTATACACTAAGGGCTCCGGAATATTTTAGTAATATTGCTGGCAAACAATGGCATGTGACATAGACAGCGAGCGTAACTTATTGCAATTTGTACTGCAGCGAGGTGTGTATCTACGGCGCACGGACGGACGGTGGTGTGTACATCCGCGCGGATTTTTTATACAGAAAAGTAACTGTGGGGAAAAGTCCCCAATGACTACTGCATGTACTTATTGCGGCGGCCGTGTTGGGGAGTACTGCGCATTCTATTAACTTTCGGTTCCACAGCATTTTTTCGCGGCGGAATACATTTCACAAAGTATTAACCCGTAGGCGTGGCGTGGCGCGCGTTTGAACTAAGGCCTCGTATTTGGACGTTTCATATTTATTTTTAGCACGCTTATGTGAGGTGATATTATGCCTACCAATGTACTCCTTATACTGAGTACGTACAGGGGCGTCCGAAAGTTCACAGGCCGCGAGGCCATGTGATTACATAGGATGGCGGCCTGGGAACTTTTGAACACCCCGGTACGCGGTTTTAATATTTATCCTTGTAAGTCCGAGTTCTATGGGTCAGAGGTCAGAATGCGCCAGTGGTTTTATATTGTGCATCGATTCGCTATTCATTCAAGGCGGTTTCCTGGTACAGTTATGACGTGTACATGTTCTTGGTGATTAACGAAGCGTGCACTTATTGACATTTTCAGAGCATGCTGATGCCATGCCATTCGGTTGTCCAAGTTACGGCAGCTACTGCTGTGTAGCTGCAACGGCAGAACCAAGAAGGAACCTATCTTGCCTTGGAATAAAAACATTGCGGAAACTCTGTCTCTTTGATAAATATGACCACTTGTACCAAAACACAGAAGACAAGCGCGATGGATAAAACCGTAGTGAATTCGGATGACCTCTATCTCCATCTGTTATAATCTATATAAAAGTTGCGTCACGACCTCAATTCACACCAAATATTGAACTAGACAAAATAGGGAATCGCTAAACCAATACGACAAATAAAAGCGTTGCCATTTGGGTGATGAAAAGTGGTTTGAAGTGACAAGCTCTCGCTACAGCCTAACGTCGGTTACGCGGGATAATACAAATTTCGCGCCAGCGAAACCGAAACAGGAAGTGCAGGCCAGTTGCTCTCACCAACCGCCAGGCGCGCTAGGGCCGATTGAGTTGCTGGGGTGTATGGGATTGTCCACTCTTCACTTTTTTTCTTTCTCTATGTCCTAACTATACAGGCGTTGACGCACGCAAGGGAACTGCTTTTGGTTAGTAGTAAAATCATCCTGGCAGCTGCGGGGGGCCTCGGAACGCGGACGGGATGGGCAGCATCGCCAGTGATGCAGCTAGCGTCGCTCCTCGATAATTCACGAGATTGGGCAGGAACATCGCCGACTTCAGCGTTCTACCGTCAACGAAATTTTTATTCATTTATTTATTTGTTTGCTTTCACTGCTGCTACACCCATGCGAGAGCCTGACAGTTGGCCAAAACTGTTTATATTTTTGATGTAAGCCCGCAGCATTTAAAGGGACACTAAAGCGAAACCATAAATCAGTTTAGACTAATGAAGCATTGTTTGAGAACCCTGCAGGCAGTCATTTCAAAAAATATAGTTTGATTATTAGATGAGAAAATGAAGGTCCAAGTATCAGTATTTGAATTTCGCGCCGAAACCCCAGAGCCGGTACATCAGCGTGACGTCGGGTATTCCAAAGTATGTTTTCGCATTTGGGCCGCGTTGGCTGAATGAAGGTTCCCGAAACATGCCATGTTTAATATTTGGTTCCTTTAGAACACAATGTGGTGAATCTGTACCTGTATATATATTTAGTAGGCCCTAGAAGATGCCATCAAAATCCAAGACGTCACAGCCCCCAGGTGCGGGAACTTAATTAGGCGCCGCCACCCGTATTTCGTTCTTACGCTTTTTCTGGCTTACCAAACGTCTTAGCGTTGCAAGAGTGGTGTTTTTGGTGTAGTAGAACGGTAATTTACTGATGCAGAAGAAATCTTTTTCCACTTTAGTGTCCCTTTGAGTGCAAGGCATGGTGAAAGAACAGCCTGGCCGGACAGTTAAAGGAAAAAAGGGAAAAATTACGAAAAACAAAGAAAACTTAAGAAAGACGGAGGCTTTAGGAATTTAATACTCGCAATACTCGAAAAGTGGACGTTGACAAAGAGGTAACTAGTTATTACATGCGTAACTAGTTACGAATGTAATAGAAACGAACAGAGAGATAGCACTTAACGCGACAAAATATAATACGGTTGTGTAAATAGGTGCACTGATTACATCCGACGCTTAAAAATATAATAAAAAGATCAGAAAAATATCTGAGGAGGGAACATAGGAGAGGAAATGGTGCGGAACTTGGCAGTTACAGGAATGATCCTAAAGGTAAAATAAAGGAATATATATTTATTGTGGTAACGGAGCATGACATATATCCACACAGCCGCAACTAACGAAGCAAAAAAGTTAAAGGAACGGGGATGCGAAATTAACAAAATATCAAAATTTCTGCCGATTCATGCGATGGCGAATGATTTTAATTACGCGCCACTCCTTCTACTTGTTAGGTAAGTTATCCTAGTAATTCCATGTTGGGTATAGCCGCTTAAGTCGGTTTTATTCAGCTTCTGCCAGAGGCAAGAAAGAATATTTAAACATCTCGTTCCCCCATGTGTATTCTGTAAAAGCCTACGCATATTTTCTCTTTTCAGAGCATCAGATAATATAACGTCCCTGAACACCTCCATCGTAAAATTATTTCGTAGTAGCTCAAATAGACCTTCAGCAGCGCATGTTTTGCTCCGTTAAATTACGAACGCTATATGCAGAGCAAAACATGCGCAATACTAATTTAAAATATTGTGCGGTGAGCCTACGTGCCTATATTAGTTATATGTTATTATTACTATAAATAATATAGTTTGCTTAATATATTATATATAATAATATTACGATATGATTGAGCGATGCTCAAGAGACGAGCCGCCGCGAGAACGACGAAGAAGTTGGTCGGTGCCCTTGGCACGAGTGAGTGTCAGCCTGGCTGCCTGGCTCCAGTGTAAATAGCGCGTAAATAGCATCTCTCGTCTGTGTCTTTCCACACGTAACATTTCTGGTGGAGGTGCGGGGCTATATTTAATAATATATTATGTTTATATTTGTTTTATATTTATTGTGAATGAAACATTTCGACTTATAATTATGGAGTTTAACGTGCCAAAAGCACTTTCTGATTATGAGGCACGCCGTTGTGGAGGACTCCGGAAACTTCGACCAGCCGGGGTTCTTCAACGTGCACCTAAATCTACGTGCACGGGTGTTTTCACGTTTCGCCCCCCTCGAAATGCGGCCGCCGTGGCCGCATTTCGTTGGGTGCGCCCAGCACCATAGCCACTGAGCAACCACTACTTGGGCTGGCAGTTTCAACGGCCCTACAAACTTGTAAACATTCGCTTACTGACTAAACTAAGAAGTACGGGGTCACACGCGCACCGGTAAACACGAGCGCCTCTCACTCGATGACTGCGGACACTCGCGGTCGAAACGCTGGAGTGAGGAAGTGCGGCAGCAGCAGCGAGCGAATGGACCTTCGTGCTGCCTCTCGCTTCAAACACGAAGTAGGCGTCGAAATAATAATAATAATAATATTTGGGGTTTTACGTGCCAAAACCACTTTCTGATTATGAGGCACGCCTTAGTGGAGGACTCCGGAAATTTTGACCACCTGGGGTTCTTTAACGTGCACCTAAATCTAAGCACACGGGCGTTTTCGCATTTCGCCCCCATCGAAATGCGGCCGCCGTGGCCGGGATTCGATCCCGCGACCTCGTGCTCAGCAGCCCAACACCATAGCCACTGAGCAACCACGGCGGGTGAAGTAGGCGTCGAAAGCACAGCACATAGAAAGCTGCGATCACTCGGCGAACTCTGTCCGCATTGCAGATCGCTTTCAACATACGGCGCCCGCGCGGTGTTGCCGTACGCAGCAGCCACCGCGCATGCGCCGTCGGCCGAACAGTACAACAGCACAGGCGCCGACAGCGTGAACGCGGCTCGACCATCCGCAATATTTCTGGTAAACGTTGTTCACAAATGTGCGCCAGTCTGACCAACCGATTCTGACCGACCGATCTGACCAAACAAGGAACGTGAAATAAGGCGTCGCAGTTCCTACGAGGAGCAGGGTCGCTGCGCGCCTCTTCCTAGCCCTTTTTTGCTCACCCTGACAATTTTCTACTGGTTCAAATGCTTTGCAACCTGCAGATTACATAATAAAGCGGCCAGAAGGAACACGTGTATTGAAGCATCAAGCGGTACGTGTAACATCATAAATTAGAAGAAAAAGGGGTGAATAAATTATTGTTCCAGTGTGTGGACATGTGGAACTCATGCATCATGTAATTTAAAATATATGTCTGAGCGACGTAAGCCATAATATCCCTATAGAGCAAGAGAAGCTTTCGAGCAATGAATACAAAAACGCACATCACTGTGTACTGAGCAATGGAAGTATTTCTGAGGATGGAGCCGACAAAGCTCTGAAGGAGCTTTGTAAACTTGTTCAGACCGTAATAAATTAGAACCATCGCAAATTATAAGCTTTGGTGAACCTCGGCTAGCTTGGAGAAGAAAATGTCGAATCTAATGATTGATGACAGACAGACTGCCTGATATCGGGAGTTCTCATATATCGGCCAGGAAAGTTAGCATTAGCTCACTGTTCTGACTTTCTGGCGAAAAAGCGAGTGTGCTACCTCTCTGTTGTGATTATACGTCTTCCAGAAATGTTGGACTCCGCAAACTGTTTTTGTGTCTGTACTAGGCCAGTGCCCTCATCTAAACAACAAATGTATACCGACATACTCCCGCTTTGTGAACTCAATGAAACAATAAATCGTTCCGCCCAATAATCTGGCAGTTATAATCAAAGAGAAGTAAAACAATTCTAAAACCTCTTTGAGTACAATATAACTGCGAAAGTAACGTGGAACAAAGATTCAGGAAGAATCAAATATATCGAGACAAAAAGTGAACAGGAACGTTCGAAATCGACAAGTGACACGGTCGTGTAGGTGGGTCAACAATGTCTGTTATCCGGCAGTAGCGCCTCACTTCCCCGTACACTGTTCAATATATTCACGTGGGCGTGTTTTCCTCTTGTGCGCACTTTTGCTGCTGCAGCAAGCTTGTTTAGCATTGTGGGAGGTACAGGCGAAGTAACATCAAGCGGACTGCTGCATGCTGTTTGCTTCAGGACGCTGTCCATTGCTTTGCAAAACAATTCTGGCTGATCTAGGAACTATGTTTGTGTGCCCAAGCGACGAAGCAACAAAGCAACGAGGGAGACGCCTTTCATGGAAGGCCATGGTCTGTGCCCTGCCTGAAGAAATATGTGCACCATCCAGCGAGATGCTTCCCCTGTGATCTTCGCGAATTGCTTACGGTCCTGGACGTACTTGTTACACCGCCTTTATTATTTTTTTGTTTATTAGCCTCCGCCGTGCTTGTTTGTTTGAGGCCGCTGTATTGCGCTGAGACTCATTTGCATATGCCGTCGTGATTGCCGGCCATTGCATCGTTGCAAAAGACGGTAATCAGAGAGGAAAACAGTTTTCTTTTTTCCCTTTTTTTGTTCCACGCTCGTTCGCAGTTGTGCAGGAAAAGCAACGACCGAAGGCATTTTCTCGTTTATGCGAGTGCACTACAAAACACCATATCCTTTCCTATTAGAATGCGCATTTTGATACTTTATAAGTAACTGGTGCTCGCTATTAAAAACACGAAACAATGTGCAGCTAAGTTTGCATGTTCTCTTATACTTTTCGTGAGGGAAAAAGTGGATATAAATGGGCACCAAATGCATATGATGGTGCAATGGGCACAACCGCGGTGCCAGATGCCGCGTTAGTCATTGTAAGATGGCGCCTGACGTCGACGTTGTATACGTGAATTCTGCGCGTCTTCCATGTACATGCATGTACTTGTACGTGTCTCGTAAAACAGTGTCATACATGTACACCAAAACAGTGTACTTAAACAGCTTCACATAAAAGCAAACTACATCTATGAATATTACAACGGAATTCTCGGGGAGAGAGAAAGAGAGAAAGCAACAAGGAAAGGCAAGTGAGACATAAGCTAAAGCAAATTGACAGATATTTATGCCAAATAAAGGAGCGCATGCGTCAGTGGATCAGCTATGACTCTCTCTCTATCTGTCTCTTCCAGCTGCTACAGTCTAATCTGCACGCCTACGCAAAATGCACCGCGGGGCTCACTTTGCGGCGCTCTTACTGCAGCATACCAATGTTTCCTCACCGAAGCGTCGCCATGGTGCATGCCAGGCGGTAATATATTCCCTCCGAATAATCAGATATCGTGCCGAAAGAGTGAGAGGGACTGTGCGCAAACAAGAATGCCCAGGAGCGGAACATGAAAAAGCCTTTTACGAAGCCGAATCCGGTACGCTGCGTGGAATAGAAAAGCGCTTTCACTCTGTACCGTTTTCTTTGCACTCCATGGTGCCGTTTAGTCTTCTCTTTTTATTGGCTTGTTTGCCCAATTTCAGCTTTTTGAGATTAATTCACTTGTCGTGACAGCAGGACCCTTCAGTGTCTATGTATAAACCCGACACCAACTCCATTCGGAAAGATTTTGCGCGTAAGAGCTATTTGTCACTGTGCGGCTGATCTTTTAATACTGTGTTTGCCCTTGGGATTATGCATAGGCAGTTATTATACATGAACTGATAAGGAACAAAAATTGTTTTTATTCATACTGAAGAAAGGGAACGTGTTAAGGGCTTCAACGCATATTGCAAAGGAAAGACTCCGCATACAGAAAAAGATGAAAGGCACAGTGGCCCAAGAACGCCGAAGCATTCACGTTGACTCTTCTGCACGAGATGTGGAGTGATGGAGTGCAGAAAGAGATAAAGAAGATGAGAGGATTCACTTCAGGCACTTAGATATGAGACCCTCCGCTTGCACTCGATAACAAAGAATGACGAAGCTTTCAGAACACGGCTGCCTGGTATATCCTAAGTAAGGCAACTAACGGAAAGAAAGTGAACACGTCATATTCAGAGGAAATGACGTGGAAAAAGAATGAAGATGTTTTCCGGTGCATTCTGTGCCAAAAGCACGAACTGTTTGTGAGGCACGCCATAGCGGGGGAATGAGCGAAAACATTATTCTAAATGTCCGGCGATTTGGGCGGGGTGGGGTCATAAGGACCCCAGCCTAGGTTACGGCCTCGACTCCTTGGACATGGTCGGCTTCCTCGGCGTGCCGGACAGCCCAGCTTTTGGATTAATTTCGACCTCCTGCGGTGCCTTATCGTGATTCAAAGCGGGGTACATGGTCTTTTTTTGCATTTCATCACGGATCGAGATGCGGCGGCCATGGCCGGGATTCGATCCTGCGACCTCTTGCTAAGCAGTGCAGCGCAAAAGCAACTAAGGAACCAGGGCGGGTATGTCACATTGTAAATCCCTGGAACATGGCAAGGCTGAACTACGTTTAACCTTTCTCTGTTGTATTCAAACCTCACAAAGCGGTATCTAGCGAGCACAATACATGATTCAGCATCATCATGCTTCTGAACCAATTGATCATAAACATAATATTCCAGAATTCAAATGTAAGATAACCACTTTTGCTCGCTTTTGCTAGTAAAGATGAGCTATCTAAAGAGCTGGTGAGGGCCAACTCTGAAGAATCACTGTTTACTTGTTTAATTGCCCTCGATGCTCTCCTGTGACGCGATACTAAGCTCGCGAAATATTTTCACTTGCTTCCCAGTTGAGCCATTTCCTCGTTTTTTTGTTCGACGTCTTTCTCTCTCTCTTCGTCAAATTTTATTTTTTTACGTCAGATGCTCCAGCCTTGGTTGTTTCATTGTTTCTTTCTTCTAGGCTTATTTTTCAATGTGCTTACGCCGTGTTCTATTTTTGACGCAAAACGCGCTGAACGAGAAAATCTGCTTGCGTTTCTCTTACTGTGCCCTCTCTGTGCGCTCTGTGTAAACCTGTGGCTGATTGCACTCTGAATCATTATGTATTTAACCCCAGGTCATGTTTTCCTGCTTTAATTTCCTATGCTACTGCTGCGAAGGTCCTCTCTTTTTAAACATACGCTGGCATCTCTGCTCAGCGAGGAATGATTCCTTTTTCAATGTATGACGCCATCCTTACTTGTGCGAGCACAGAGGGAAGTAGAAATAGTATATGCAATAACGCGGCGACCTTATATTGAACGTTCATTACTTCACCAGTTTCCTGTTCTGAAACAATTTGTCGAATCCCACATATATGTATTTTTGCGTTCCTCGCAGGTTAACCACTTTCTACTGCCTGGACTAGAAACAAGAACTCTGCAGACGCTTGTTTTACCGCCAGAGGGGAAAGAGGCAGCATAAAACTTAACCTTGCCTCACCTAACCAACGCTGTCTGTGACCACGGATCACAATTTCGCAGAAACGCCCAGTGTTATGTTTGCATTATGGTCCATTATGTTATGTTTGCGCTATGGTGCACAATAATGCATACACTGTCGCGTAAGTGGCTCGTCCACGTGAGACTAACTAGGTAGTTTTAGTTTCACGTACGCAGAAGTTTAGCTAGCGTAAACGTGAGAGTTCTACGCGCCGCCTCCATGGGACGCTTTAGTTACGCATACGCAAGAGTCTGCTGGCGTAGGCATTGCAAATGTTCCGACCGTTGTTTCGGCGTGGTCTACTGGCACCATCTGCCGGCATACGGGAACGTTACCTCCGCCGAGTTCGTTCAAGACGAGCCGTAATCGGAGCCATCGCATATTCCTCGCACTTCGCGAACTGGGTGTCCATGCTATAGCTTTTGATGCGTTGCCAGCTTGGTAGCTAGCAAGGCCTGTCGTGTATACGTGGGACGAGTGACGCGAGGGCACAGATTTCACGTGCGCACGCGAGACGCGACGGGTCTCCCTGCGTTCGGCGCATGCGCATTTATATCCCGCAAGATCTTCACGCATGTACGTACGTGAAGATATACGTGAAGATCTACGTGAAGCGCGTGATGATCTAGGTGCGTGAAGATCTCTTTTACGTACGCGAAACTAAAGCTGTCTACTATCGCTAAAAAAAACTTAAGCAGAAAGAGCATCGCAATCACCGTTATCGCGAAACAATTTTTACGCGCATAACTCTTGTACCGTGCCTTATGTATGCGGGTCTCAAATTGGAAACTAAACATCGCTTATGGGCAATACAGCGGTGACAGGCGTAGGTCCACGGTGAACTCCACGTCCCATGCTCCTATCGCTGCGCCTAACCTCCTGGGATGGCGCACAACACACACGGTCTACATAATTGTGCGACGCATCCCACGAGGCAATCCCTGCGGTGGAGCCGGAACAGCAAAACAGAAAGCTGCAAGGCACCTCGCATAGCTGACGCAGAAAGCCTGAATAAATACCAGATGTTGGCTCTCGAGGCAAGCATGACGAGGGACGCCGCCAGGAGCGATGCCGGCGTCGCACCTCGATGGCACACACGACGAGATTGATGGAACAGCCAGCTGGGTACGTAGCTTGAAGTTTGTGGTCCATTCCACTTAGGCCACTGTATGGCACCAGGATGTGGCATGCGCATAGCTGCTCTATGGAGCCTACATGCAACCTTAGCGCGCTTGCATGTAGGTCCTCTAAGCTGGTAAGCAAAAAAAAAAGAGAGAACGCCTAAGCTTTTCATTTAGGAGTTGAATGCAACAACATTCAAAGGTCCCTTACTGCTTCTCGCTCTTCTCGGCATCTGCAGCTTATGTAACTGCAACGTTTATTGGGAAACACTGGCGGCGAACGCTGTGCACGAAGTCGAGCTTTCTGGTAGGAATTCGGCCTCTTGCGCGGGCCGGGAATGCACGGAGGAGAGCGCCATCTGGATGGCGTTGCAAATAAACGGGCTCGCCACTCTATGAATGATAGAAACGCTGGCAAAGGGGTTTCCTTTTGAGTCCTCGTGTAAAAGAATTACGTTTTCTCGTGTATTCAAGTTACAATGCAACGCTATCATGTGATTAGGTTGTGCGTAAGTCATACTTTACGAAATATTTTTTTTATGCATTTGAGAAATTCAATTACTTCAGTAACGTCTCTGGGCTACACTGAGGGCCTGCGTGGTTCGGTGTGCGTGGTCAGGAATGATCTTTCTCTCACGAGATGGTCGACTTTGGGCACTGGACGTGGGACGCCGAGGCTATAGTTTCTGCGACAAGGAGCCCTTAACTCTGTCGCGTTGATTCGGTGATCTATCTGCGCATAATGCTCGCGCAACAGGGGGTAGGCGTGACGTCGCCATGGCGACGAAGCAATGCGGATTGCGCAGAGGGATGCTGCGAGTTCAATAGGCAGTTTTCGCAGCGAAACGACCTGTACGTCTGTCGAGCCGAGTCAATCTCGGAGGCAATACATTCCACGTTGACGTCGATCACCTAGGTCGCGTGGTAGCCGTTGCCCAAGTTTCCGATTTCTTGAGCAGGCATGGAAAGTGACATTAGCCTAAAATATGAACACACCTGAATAAGTGCACAACCTAATCAATCTTTTTTACTTATCTTCGCCTCAGTATGGCTGCTACGATATAGTCAACGTAAGCAACATGCTGATAAACGCGTTGTAGAAGATGAACAGTTTGAAACCGAAACTTTCTTTTGGGACCTTGCCCCGTTTAACGTGGCTCCTGGTTGAATGTCTCAGTAGCAGTCCGGACCACAGCACTGTGCACTGGAACGTGATGACTGCGCTACTCAGCACAACGTCTCTATTGGTAAAAGTTGCCTTTGTTAAGAGTTGTTCAACTCGCTCGTAGATATGTGTCGTCCTGTTCATACCTTGCAACGATGTTGCTTAAACGGAAACCTTGACGTGAGCAGAAGAATACGTTTATGTACTTTTCTTTGTAAGTTTGTTTTTCACTTTATCTGATTTTGCTGTGATCGATACGCTTATGTTATTGTTTTGTTAATACGATGAAGGCTTGCTTTGATATCGTTTTCTAGTTTCGACGTGCCTTACTTTTCGGAGCTTTTCCTAATATATTCAAATAGCCTGTTCTTTGTGTCGCGAAACTTCTTGCCTGAAGTAATCAACGAAACAGCTTTAATTATTGCTTCTTTTTAGGCAACTCACATAGCAATAGAGGCATGCGAGCAGCAAACTAAAGCAGTCCGCTTCCTTTTATTTATTGTACTGATGTCTTCATATCAGGCCAAGATACTTGTTCCGGAAGTTCACTGTAAACAAGACCTTTCGTTTTTTCTTCTTGCTCTGCGCTTTTGTGCCTTATCTTTTAGCTGACTGGCAGCTCAATATGCCCAAAAGCGCTTGAGCTCTTACCATTTCAATATCCTTCTCGTTATTGTGGGAGCTCCCTTAATATCATGCAATATTACTGAAATTCAAAAGGCGCTTTCCTAGCTTATACTGCTTTTCGTTCATACGGTAATGCGGAAAGACCGCTACCTATTGTGTGCGCTCTTGAATTCTTTTTGTTGTAAGCGGAGCCTATCTGTATGCTACACGCCACTTGATTTAATAGAGCGCTTTCCCCGTAATGAAAGCGGTAAAGCTGATTGCGCTTCTTCATAAAAATGTGCCCCAGTTTTTTTTTATGACTCCTGAAAATTGCGATATTTATGGGAACACTCAACACGAACGTTAAGTTAAGCTGCGTTATTACGCTTCTATTATAGCAAAGTGGTACTTCCTACCTTGATTGGAAGCTCAGTGAGCCGGAACAACACAAACAAAAAAAGGGACACGCGTGAGTCGATAGAGTCTTGGAAGTTCTGGAACCAGATAATTGTGACGACACTGATATCGGTGTCGTGTACTTGCTGTAGTTATTTTTTTTATCAGTACTGAAGCAATAGATAGCAGTATAATGCTAGAGCAAATATTTACACGACAATATTTCAGAACTATTCTTTTGCCAAATACCACGCCATACCTTGAAATTCGTGTTGCACTTACTGGTCATGCTCATGTTTAGGGCGAAAATTATTAGGAACTCGCATATTGATCCCAATTTTAAGCAAAATTAGGATTGCTCTTCGTTTTCCCTTTGAGGAATCAACCAGACTCCACCTGCCAGTGTAAGGTCATGCCGTTGATTATATCACGTTAGCTAGCACCGACGTTTCGGGTCAACACAAAAGGCTGTAAGATTCACCTACGATGTATTCAGACTTACATAGGAAGTGTTGCGTCTATGGCGATATGTTCACTCGTAAGCGAATGCGGCTCACTGTTGGATGAATGTTCTTCGTATTCTCGAGTCCACAAGCAAGCGAATTTTCCGTGAGAAATTGCCCTCAATACAGTCGTGGCACCCTTCGTAATTCGTTGGTGTCCTTGCCATCTTGTTTTCCTAGTGTTTGTCAGTTTCAAGGAAAGTCATTTGTTGACAAGGATAGGACAACATGCGTGTGGCCTGTAAACAGGGACTAAGTTTCCCCAGAATACAAGTTTTCGAAGAACAATATTCCGCTCAACTATGCTCATCATTTAATGCTGCAAAATCACTTTTCGCCACTGTATTGGCCATCCTGTGAGATCAAAGCGAGTTCCAATCGTCTGCCCAATTTCGCAATGGTGGTAATATAAGAGCAAATAGAGCTTGTCACAGTTACTGTACAGTTACTGAAATGAAAGAAAAGAAACAGGTTGTCACCTAACAGTCACATCGCACAAAAAAAATGATACAGGTGTCTTATAGATAAAGCAAACTCGCAGGAGAGGATGAAAAGTACGTTTAGGAAGAAGGAAAAGCTGTGCATAATTTTGCTGTATCCTTTTACCGACTTCAGGTCATTTATTTCCGATATACATCTGTTACCCAAAGTATCTTTGGGCCTGGGTTCGGCTGAGGCGGCCACCACTGTAGGCAAGTTGTCGTCTCGCGAACATTCATTTCCCCGGTACTTGGAATCAACGTTTGAGTATTGTCTCTCATATATGCCTGGCTTTACTGTCTGTTGGCTTTAACGCATAAATATTTTCTGACTGTCTCGCGACAAAATTTATGTTGAAACCTTCGACCTACTTTGCGATGCCCATATGCATTTGAGATACGGGGCTCATTTTTATCAGTTATTAATTTGAATTATCTCGATGCGTTTTTATTATAGCTATTCCACGCGCATTGTGCGTTTAATATCTACTTTGATGCTGAAAGCCGTGGTTCTCACTTATCTGAGCTCAATTTCATTAACCTCCAATAATAACCTAAGGCACGCGTCATCTGATTATTTACCTACCAGCTGTGCTATAGAAAGCAGACTCGTAATTTGTTTACTTTTGGAGCCATCTGGCAAAAAATAAGCCACATTGCATGTGTTGGAACCTCTGGCACCTGAACGCCGCACTATATATTTTTTTTTTGGAGCTTCCTTCCGGGACACTTTTGTTGTGTTCGTTTGTTTGTTTGTTTGTAGCTTCACAGCAAGAATGCAAACTTGCTGCCGACGTCAACTTCCGTTTGTGGTATGAGACGCTTCCGCCGAAATTCAATGGACCAGCTTTTCCGACAACCCTTGTTAGAATGCACTGCTGCGTGTTTCTGCCTAAGGGCGTCGTTTGCATGACTTGACACACCGGCAAAATTTGAACATGGCAGCTTTCTGGTCGCCATGGGTACGCACTCCCGAGCTCAGGCTCTAAACGAAATTTTTTACTTGCGTTTTTTACTTTACTTGAGTACTTGCGTTGAGGATACACGAGATACTGTGCGGCGTTTCTCATGCACTGCATCTTTTTCTTTTCATGACTGGCGTGTATCGCGTACATATATTCAACAAAGGACGTGGAGAAGCAAGTGGGGTCTGAAATTTTGAAACCTTGGCGCTGAAGGTTCGAAAGAAAGAGGTCATTGCTAGAGTGCTTCACCTTGTTATTGTTCCTCGTTTTCTTGCAAAGAAGAACGATGCTTGCCCTGCTGGAGAGCCACGGTAGGTTGATGCCAACAACACTTAGAACCAAGATCAGTCAAGCAAATTGTGTATCCATTGTCCCGAAATGTCGCATGGAAGGCGAGGACATCTGTTCGTGACAGTGAGAATACCAACCCGCGCCTTAAAAAAGATGCGCAATTTAAAAAATTGGACGACTTGACATACAAGCAAAATTTCAACATGGAAGTTTTCTGGTCGCCATGCGTACGCATTTTCGGGCTCAGGCTCTAAACGAATTTTTTTTTGTTATGGGAAGTAACGTAAGGAGTACTTGCGCTGAGGATACAAGAGATACTATGCGGCGTTTCTCATGCGCTTCATCTTTTTCTTTTCTTGACTGGAGTACATCACGTAGATATATTCAACAAAGGATGTGGAGAAGCAAGTTCGGTCTGAAATTTTGAAACCTTAGCGCTGAAGGTTCGAAAGAAGGAGGTCATTGCTAGAGAGCTTCACCTTGTTATTGTTCCTCGTTTTCTTGCAAAGAAGAACGATGCTTGCTCTGTTGGAGACCCACGCTAGGTGGATGCCAATAGCATTTAGAACCAAGATCAGTCAAGCAAATTGTGTAGCCATTGTCCCGAAAGGTCGCAAGGAAGGCGAGGACATGTGTTCGTGACAACGAGAATACTAACCCGCACCTTCAAAAAAAAATGTACAATTGTAAAACATTCCACAGAAAATAGTGCATAGCCGCTGCGTCATCGCAGCGGCTAGGGTTTTTTTGTTTTGTTTTGTAAGTAAAAGAACGTTTGCGCAATAGAAGAACACGTGCGCCCAAAGTCAGTTCACACAAAATGAACCGAATGGTGATAGTTAACGAAATAACTTTAATGCTAGAACAAGACCACACCATACCTCAAGGCAGAGAATATTGTATTCCGAGAACGCTAGCACACGAAAGGGAAAACAAAAACTTGGCAGAAAGAAGTGAAGATAAGGATATAAAAGACTCAACATCCAACTTTTACAAGAGAGTTTTGCAACAATCTTTGCCTGGGGACTGCATGCGTGTGAAGAATGGCGTGCTCATCGCCTGCGTTATCTCGTGCTTTCACGGTTCAAGGAAATTGAAAGTGTATTATAAATTTTGAACCCGCGGAATCGGCCAATTAAATAAATAAGTGTTTTCTGAATATATACCAGGATAGATATTCATCAGTATATAGCACTTACAACGGGCCCGGAAGATTATTAGCTTAAGTAATATTGGCAATTGAAAGTTTTCGCCGTATAGCTGCTAGTACATATTTGTGTCAAGCTTCCCAGGAGAGTGTCATATTTGCAAGCGATTCTCTTGAGATCTAAGTACATATTTTATATACGAAGTTAGAAGTATTACCGTTATAGAGTATATGCATTGATAACGTTATCGATGATTGAAGAACAAAGAGAGTATACTTATCTGAAGACAATTTCATAAAACAAGAACCGCGTACTTGGATCAACTGAAGTGAACATAACTTCAAAAATGGCTTCGCAAATAAGGCGCAATAAAACCCTCCACTAAATTGTTTGTTGTTAAACAATTTCCTAATGGTGTTCCTGTAAAGGCCGGCTGTCAGTAGTCGCTAAAATGTTCATTTTATGGTAATCAATCAAAATTAACAAGCATCTGTAGTACCTAGAATATTCACGAAAGAAGAAAAGAACGACTAACTTCAGTGAATTCATACTGCTGTCAAAGTGAATTGCTTGAGTGACAGGGTTGGTTATCCTTTTCTTTTCAAATATTATACACCATTTCTTTGTCCTTGTCCCTTTAACCACTTTTTACGTGCGCGGTGGTGAAAGTCCAAAAAATTTCATCATTGATATTTTGCCTTCGTAGGCTTACAAAACCTCTCTATGACGGATGGCAAGGTTCACTCTATAAAAAGTGTGCATAGGCATGAACACATGTATACATATATATATATATATATATATATATATATATATATATATATATATATATATATATATGTATATATATGATTCCGGCCGCAAAGAAAACAGTCACAATCGATAAGGCAATGAAAATAGAATGGTCCGACGTATGTACTATTATAGAAAAGCAACAGCGTTTTGATTAAACCTGGGCGCATGCATTTGAACTGCTTTATCTAAATTGAAGGAGTATAATATTTGTCTTCAGTTTCCCTAGAACACGAAAATTTGACAGCGTGCCGGCAACAAGTGCCGCAAACGGTTTGACCTTTCATGGTTGAAAAACGCTTTTCATTCGTTGCAACGGTTCTCTGAAATTGGATTCCTGTGTAAACAGGACTCAGTGAAAGCTTTTCCAACGTCACCGCCGCGAAACCGAACGCGAAGGGAAGAGAATTTTCGTTGCGGTTGAATGGCACTCGAAACATATCGTTGGCTGCTTCGAGGCCTTGCGATTCATGGGCTTTAGCTGAACTTTCAACATGAGTGAAAAATAGGAAACAATTTACGCACTGCTGTTCCTCATGGAAGGTAGCCTTGGATGTACACTATGCAGTTGCAGAAAAAAACGAAAAACATCACGGAAGGTCTGCGCTTTCGCAAAACTTCCTTGTCAACAGAAGGAATGCTGACTGTTTTGACTGTGCCCAAGAAAGACTTGATTTGCATAGGTATGTAGTGGTGTAACTTGAAAGTGAAGTTCTCAACTCCTGCAAATAATGTCTGGTATACACTACATATGCTTGCCAACCATATTTGCGTGAGCAAGTTAGACATTTTTGTTTGTGTGATTATCTGGAGCAATGTGAAATGCACAGATGAAATTTATTACCTTAGACTCTTCACGAAATGATCACATTACCTCTTGGGGAACCTTACACATTCTTATATTTCAACTTACGTTTATGGAACGTTTCTATGGACTAGAACTTTTCACCTTGGCTTTCGCAAATGTCGCGACGTTTCTTAGAGCTATTGGTCGGAACAGCCATAAAAGAAAGGCTCTCGCTTTGAACTACAATGGTCAATATTCGTTGCCAGTTAGGTGTGTGGTTCTGAAAAAAACGAGAGTTTACCTACTCCTCCTGTCTCCTGAAACTGATAGCTGCATGCCATTTCATTGCGGAGGACGATACTCATGTGAATATACGGGCTGTTGCAAAATGATACAGGCAAGAGGGCACAAGCTACGTTAAACTAAGTTCTCTTTCGGTTGTATCAATTACGCCTACCAAGACGTCAGAGCCCATGGAGCCAGGGTAGAATATAAGGAACCCTATATTGCAGTTGAAACTAATCAGTTAGATATTTCAAGGTAGTAGCTCTGCAACATGAAAGAAACGGCGTTGTATGTTGAGCAGTTTTCTCTCTGTTTAAATATTGCCTCCTTCCTTAAGACCGAAACGTTTGTCGAAGCTTATGCGCTCAGACTTGACCCTCACCCATTGCCAACAGTGAAATCATAGTGAGCACTTTTTTTATATTATCCTTCGACTGAATTCCGTACCCTGTTACAGAACCTGGTGGTTTACGCAAGATTTGCTCAAACTTTCTAGAAGTTTTGCTCTAGAAAGGCAAGCTGAACGCATATTTTTGATTCTCTGAAGGCGACACCAACCCTATACCATGGTGTATACTAATTGTCTCGCCTATTTTCTCTACATCGCGCGTCCTCATTGACACATGCTACCATCCCTGCCCTTCAGTGCATCTGCACGTTCGCTTACGAAGAAAAACAAATATTTGGCACTTTATATTGAAATGATGAAATGGGGGGGGGGGGACAATGACCACTACCTCAGGAATGTTCGCTGCTGTTTCAATTGGCAAACTACGCATTGTCTATTTTTGCTTAGTCTAGCATGTAACTGGAGACCATTATCTTTCAGTTACTGGAAAATAGCGCCGTCGAGCGTCCATCCTTGTCCAGTACTACCAAAGGGAAAAAAGGGGGGTAGTTTGGACACTGTCAGATATGTTTTGCGGTTCACGTAGCTTACTTCTCCGTGAAATGAAGTGTACAATTAACGGTATTTTCATAAGGCCATCAGCCGATGCCATTTTTGCTTGTATTTTATCTGGAATGCTATAAACGTTTGTTCCCTTTCTAACGGCGCGGAATCTCTTTCTAGTACTGTACCTTACATGTAGCATTCCATACAGACGGCATTATGTCATATGTCCTTTCACTGAAACACACGTGCATGAGCTTTTCAAGTTTAAATAGAGCTGTTGCTGCTCGAGCGCATATGCGACGTTATGAGCAGCCTCATATCTCAGACACGTGTTAGTCAGCCCACTGCTTGTAATCTAGTATATACAGTTAGGCACCAGAAAAAATCCAGCGTGAATCACTTGGAGTTGAAGTAGGGCATGTGGCCCAGGAATCGGGCTAGGTACGTTGCCCCACATATCGCTCCTCCAAGAACGGAAGGCTCTCACAATCTAGGCCGCAGTGAGAAAGAAGCTGTGGTGATTACGAAAGCCCGTGAATGTCGTAGTTGTCTAAGGTTGGATTGTTTTCAAACAAAGGAAGCACTAGTGTTTTCCTATCTTTCAGAACAAAGCGTGTGAGCTAAAAAGCCAAGAACAATATTTACCTTTCAGTGACCGTACGACATACTGCGCCTTATCACTCAATCGGGATTGCAAGTTGCCGCGATAAAGGCTTAGTTGAAGAAGGCGGTTATATGCAGTAAATAAATACATTACCAATAAATTGTTTGTAGAAGTTCCAGTTCCTTCTGTGCTTCAGTGAATAAAACAGCGGCTTTAAAAAAGTGACGCGGACGCCATTGTATGTTGTCGACCACGTTGAAAATCGAAACTGGTACAGTCTTTAGAATTCGTTCCAAATGAATGTGCCTTCCGAACTTACTGGCTATAATTCGTAGATTGAAATAGCAACCGTAATGTTAACAATTAAACAATTAAACAGAAAACTAACGTAATTACGCTGATTATTTATTTAAGTATTTGGATTTCTTGTAGAAGTAATGGCCGCCTGATCGAGTAATTTAGATGAAGGATTACAAGTTTGCTATCTGCCACAGGCAATTTTTAAACAAATTGGTGCAGATAACAAAATCAGCCTAGTTAGGTCACATGTACTTACTTAATGGGGACTGAACTTTACATGCTTACAATTTAGAGTTGCCGGTTAGCGCAAGGTGTGTCTGCATGACTTGAAACTTACTCTACTCTGTAAAAACGTATACCCACCTTATGGGTGTTTTCTTGTCGCACTGGTAACACCCTTACCGTTAGGGCCTTACGAAAAATTTGCCGAGGCCGACAACGGAGCTCTAACGAGATGCGCAATGACAAAAGACCTAGCTGAAAACTATGTAATTGTTCTGACAGTCGTGGTCCCACAGAAATATCCGACAAGAGAATTCCACCGGGAGATACCTGAAACTGTATACCTTTCCCTACAGAGATAAAGGTGGTTCCTTATCTTTTAGTTTATCCTGGCCACGATTGTGCGCAGGTAATAGGGAAAGCACGGCGTTAAACCTGCGCGTGCTTCTTATTGTATTGTGCTGTTCTTTTTCTTTTCCCCACACTGGTTTTTATTTTTGTATGTCAGTGCTTTATAGTCCAGAAGCGCGGTCTTACTACCGACGCTGTGCTATTCATTCTCATCAAGCTGTCCTGGCTTCTATGTTCCGTATTTCGGTGTTGTCGTTCCGGCCGCATGGTACCTGTCCTTTTCTTTTCTTTTCTTTTCCTATAAGCCGTCCTGGCGCACTCACGGAGTCCCAGAAACCAGTTACATTTCCTTCCACGTTTTACTTATCTGCGGTCTTTCTTCGTCGTTTTCCTGACAAAGATGCGTTCTCCACACAGGTACTGAGAAGTTGGCCTTTTTAAGCGTAATTGTGCTAACTGCCAGATGCCTTTACAGCGCTATAGCGTTCATGCGTGAGTACTCACTTTCGGCGGCAAGTGTGTAGCCCGTCAGCAGCCTGACAAATATCTGTTATCGCCATTTTGGAATAATACCAAAACGAGTCAGTCCGAGGCAGGGACTTTAATGGCTGGGCCCTGAATTAAACGAGGCGAGAATAAAGGAGAAGATGGACACTTAAATCCCACTTGTTGGAAGATACGTATATTCAAGGAATGTCACATGAAGCTGGATCACATGGAGCGAGGAACACACAAATCTGCAGTTACGACTCATAGAAGATAAACAGCAATGGCCTTAGGCAGCGTCGCTCCCGCATTTTCACACCAAGAATTTCAGAAAAGATGCTCATTTCCATATCCGCAGTAACACGGGATTATTGATAACATTTCTATTCACTCCTTGTCCACAATCCACGATAAAATTCGGTCCATGTTATTTACAACGTTTGTTTTATTGGTGTCCTGATAAAAATATTGTCGTGACATTACTTGGAGTGCTATTTAAGACTTTTTGTCAGATTGAACAATGGTAACAAGTCCTCATTTTGAAAATTTGGGCTCCCCGCAATATGCATTCCTGCTTTAATATTTCGAAAGGGACCCACACCCATGATCTACGCATTTTGTTTGGTTCCTTCCAAATATCGCGTCCTGCTTAGCCAAGCATCATGCGTAAGATCTCTACTGCATGAGTTCAACAGAGTGTCTAAAAACTCATACAACTTCTAAGTTACTACCAGTTTATTTCAATTCTCACTTTAGTTTTATTTTTACAGTTAGGGTTTTAATAGTCGTGGTTGAAAGTCATTTATACCGCCCAACACGCAGTTTAAGTTCAGCCGAAATATTCATTTCTTCCTGCCCAAATTCGGGGCATAATATTTCGACGGACATAGACGCACATTCGGTTAATAAACTACAAGCCCGTCATCCTTAAATTCGAACTTGGTCAGGCAAACTTTAATTTGGCAATCTTCCCCACATAGGTGGAAATATTTTAGGCTACATCGTGGTATGACTTCACTACTACACCGCAGCAATGATCCCCGGAAAGAATTTTACAAAAATATTGAAGTTCGTAATGGTCATGCCAATGTGTGAACGCAGTTTTAGTGTGATATAATGTCTTCCACTGACTACGAGGCATGCAACACTCCCCAGAGAGGAAAGGTATTTACTAGGCAAATGCTGCAGCCAAGGAAGTATCGTTACTTGGAGCCCAACCTCGCTGCAACATACCGATTGCATTGCATATTCCATCTTGTCCGGATGCTGCTCCATGCGTTCGAAAACCTGGAACTGCCCAAATTAGTATGCAGTCACCAAAACTAGCAAACTGGTTCTTTTCAGACAGAATGTATCCCACGTCACTTTAAAAATTCAGATAATTTAGCGGTTTTTTGGGCGCTGAAAGAGAAAGTAAAACTTCTGAAAGAACCACCCCAAAAGATGTTGCTCTTCAGTTAAATACTTGCAATCTGCTGCGTACTTTGCAATGATCTTTTTTCCGGTTTTAGCAGTCTTTTCTCAAGATTTGTTGGGTACCCTAACTGACCAGAGAAGTCTACAATGTTCATACCTACGTGCTTCGGATTTGCAGAAAACATCGCTTTGCCAAAAAATTTAATAATATGAGAAGCGGCATTCACACTATTTTGGCGCTTTTTTATTTTCTGCGTTTGATGTCCGGAAATAATTGCATTTCTGTGAGTCACAGTTTGGCACACTCTTCAGAGAGCTCGCCTGGGCTTTCTGATAAGAAGTCATGACCATTTTAACACAATGTGAAACTTTCGCTTATGCATCAGACACTTATGGAACAGCCAGTGGAACGGACAACCATACTTGTTGGTAATGATTCATTATAAGTACGCTAGCGATAGGCCAGACAACAAGGTGAAGGTTAGTGGCCATCTTGTTTCATTTTCTGTATTCATCTTATGTTGCGTTATGATACTCATAATTATTTATTAATTATAGTGTCGGTGGTGAGTACAGTAATGATTATGTTTGTGGATCTCCACCATTTCAAGTTTCTCGCATTTAACTTTTATCTAAGTGGACCTATGCGGCTTTATTCTCATCAGAAGATTGTCGTAGCAATTGAGCCGCCAGGGGAGGTAGGGGGAGGGGTAAAATATGCAGCTATGACCGACTGAAAAAGGAAGCGAGGAATGCCACAGCACTATTTATTTTGTCGCGCACCCCACGAATGTCGTGCTATCAGTCATAATGATCGGACAAGCCTTGCGTACCTTCGACGCCACTTAGATTCATTTTAATTCATTGTCTTTGTTCGGTAAAAATCAGCCCGCCAAGCTGATAGCCAAATAGCCGAATTGATACGTTTTCAGTGCGATATTCTTTCGCCTTTCTTCGATCGAACAACTTGACTTCTGATCCGTCATTAGCACAGCGGAAGCGTTTCATTGAATGTCTCATTACTTTGTGATCAATACTTACAAAGCCCTTATGCGCAGAAAGTAAAAAAGAGGGCAAACAATAGATCGCCTAATGAAGACAAATTTTCGAAAATCCTCTACCATTGCGTTGCTATGACAACGGCCGTGCGACGTTGATACTCATGATCTCCATGACAACAGTGTTTCGTTTGATGCTTTTCAAACAGCCAAAAATACGCAACATTGGGTAGCGTAATATAGGAGAAAAACAATAGGTGATCAGAGAGTGTCGTTAGTTACATATTGAGCTACAATTATCTGTAAGGCGCGCTACTCGTTTACTACTACGACATTTACATGGAAAAACCACAACGACAACAACAAAGCCAGAAGTAAAAGAACTCATTACACTGGATAAAGAGCTATAAGAAATCCTATGTTAATAATTCTCAATATAAATATACCGTTTAAGACAGTCCATACCGCATTTCTGAAACTCATTTGTGACATTGAAGACATGCTAAGGGCTTCTAGAATGCCATCTTTAGTTAATTAGCCAAAAATACCAGAAGTATGTGGTCATCTGAGCCCGATGTAAAAAAAAATAGAAAACGCGTTTTCAAAGGAAGGGGAGGATTATATTCGCTGTGGATTGTTTTATTTGTGAATACATACACATAGACTATGCGCGTTGCGGACCGAATGGAGGGACCAGCAAATGGCCACTGCTTGCTGACCGATAATATAATGCTGGGAAGCACACCTCTGTTCTGTATAATAGAAAGATCTCATTTAAATTCTACCTATATATAGTCGGCTCCAGATACCTCTAAAGAACATTGACCTCTTCATCAAATACCGCAGTGTAATCAGCTGAATTATTGGTCTTATTTGCTTTCGTTTAGGCCTTCAGTATGTAGCACTCGGTGAGTGTAGGTATTCATGGGCAATCCTTCACAGTGGCCATGAGCCACTGTGACAGAAGACAGGGCAACTTTAATTACAAGCAATTATGAGTCGTGCTTCTCCCTGCATACACCCGTCGTGGAAGTTCTTTCTTCCACATGTATCATACATCGTCTTCGGGAAATCAGTGGGTCGAGGCCCAAAACTGCTGATGCACTTGATTTGCTTTCTTTTTCCTACATGGCCTGCGAGGCGTCCACTGCGTAGAAAATAGGCAGGAATATAAAGTCACATCTGTCATGGACAAATACAACAGCTGCACGAGGTTGCCAAATCACATAGAGTGAAAGTAAGTCCAATAGGTTCGCATAGCCGTAGGCTGTATAGGATTTATTACACACTGCTTGACTAAGGCTTCGCTTCACATCGACCACAACAGATTGTTTTTGTGTCTGCGTAATTTAGTTCATGCTTTATTATTATGTTTCTTGCTCCGTTCATCGGCCTATCGCTCAGTTTATTGTCCTACCACACACATCCACTCTATGGAAGAATGGATGTTTATGTGCATCTATGCTGATGTGCGTGTTAGAAACGATTGACAGCTCCGCGGAGCATAGCGTCAATGTGACAAATATTCTTTAAAAAACGTCATTGCAAATCGGCTGAAGAAAATGCACTAATTACTAATGCACTATGTTGCCACGAGCCTTCAATCCGTGACGTTCAGCCGGTGTAAACAAGATAATTTGAGACAATGGTGCTAAATTTATCGCTTTGCAACACGGACTTGTCAATACCTTTAATTTCCATGCACAAACGTCAGCAGAAAGTATATCTGTAGCCTTCGAAGACTGCGTTTCAACTTGGCGTGACCATTTGCACGCACAGCTTCTGGAACAGTCGTCGCATGCCGACGAAAAAAGTGACACTTTACCTGCGACATATTTACTCCGTACTCCGATATTTTGGTTCGCTTCACTTTGCGAATGACACGGGGAAACATTATCCAACCATGTATGTTTCACTGCGAGTGCTAATATATATAAAAAGAGATTGCAACAGAGTCTTTCACGGTCCGACCTCGAAACCATTTTTTCCTTCTATAGGTATTTTTTCACATAAGTATGTGATTTGCTCAAAATCGCGGTGAAATAACTTGAGTACATGACTTGTGATGTCCTAAAAGAAAAAAAACATTGCTTTGCCACGTGTTTGAATCTGGCTTTGTCCCTGTGCTTAGCGCTGCAGCTAGTTATAAACCTTAACCAACTTGCTCAACTCTCCGCTCTTTTATAAACACACACAAACAAAAAAAGCGATAAAGATGTTAGGATTCCTTTTTTTGTCTTCCGTGCATCGATCTAGTTCAATAGCGTGCGTACCAACATAACCGGGTAAATAATGAAACCTCTGCTGCCTAGCTTACAGCTCTTGGCATGCTAACATCGTAAGTATGCGTGGAAGTAACCGTTCATGTTCGTTCATAGCCGTCCATATTCGTTCGTGGCACTACCACCGCCAACAACACGGCCGTAATAAAATTTGCCTAACGATCTCAACTTTGCTCACGGAAAGTGCCAATCGTGCTTTCAATGGACCACGTGTAAACGCATCGTGGCGTGACAGCCAGTCTTTGAAGCGCACGCTAAACCCCGGCGGGTCATAACAATTTCCACTAACCGCCAAACAGTCACTTTCCCTTTTGGGATAGATGTTTCCCAATCACACACGCTGACACGTAAAGCTGCTTTTTTGCTGTCAGTGTATATCTACGATCAAATGAACGTAGGCGGCAGTGTCGCCAACTCTAAAACACGTCCCGGCTTTCACGCAGGGTATCACGTGATGTCAAACGTATTTATTGCTCTTCCAATCTGACTCGTGCATCAAGCGAGACAGATCTGAAAATTCCTTCTTGCGCTGGAGCGCATCTACTTGCTATTTTATACGCCGGAGAAAGAGAGAAAAGCTTTAATGATTTTCTGGAGATGTTAACCTGGCTGATGGCCAGACGTGCAACTACTGATTCTGGGTGATGATTATGATATGTACAGTGGTAAACACTCAACAACGCATGCACCGGAAACCATTCGATAAAGTACCTATGATGATGATGATATGTAGTGTTTATTGGCGCAAGGGCCAAGTGTGGCCAATGAGCGCCAAGGCAGTGGTGACTAGTATTGAATGAACTAATGGCTGATGTGACGTGGCTGTAGAGAGGCCTAAAACTAAGAGCTATAAGTTGCATAAAATACACAAGGAATAAAAATATGAGAATGGCTGAAGTAGGGTATGCTATAAGTATAAGATGTACAGGAATGGTGTAATAGTGTTACATGAATAAAAATGGAAAGGTGATTGTTGTTGACGAATAGCACAACAGCCTCAGCTGATCCCTTGAGTACAAGGGCCTGGAGGCATGTGCTAGAGCAAACGTTCACATCGCAACTGTGGCTTCTCGCAAGAGGCCGTGTTACGAATTTCTTGCACAGAAAACGTGCAGCGTGTCAACGTCATTTAAAAAGGCTAAGGTAGATTGCATGTGAAATAGCGGTTCTCTGCCTAAAAACAGTGCCAGGTGAAGTGGTATACAGTGACTGTATGCTAAAGGGAAGTGTTTTTTTTTCTCTCGACTAGTGTTTCGCGGCATTCTAGGAAGACATGCTGAACACTGAGTGTCTCCCCACATCTACTACACATTGGACGTTCATCTCCACTCAACAGAAAGTTATGTGTACCGTAAGTGTGCCCTATTCTGCGACGACAGAATAGGACATCACTTCGTCTGGACTTGGTCAGTGATGGCCAGTATCCTAAATGTGGCTTAACTGTGTGGAGTTTATTATGGGTTTCAGAGTCCCATTTATGCTGCCAGTAGGTTCTGAGTTTTTTCCGTAAGTGGGGCTTTAGGTCTGAGACCGGAACGGCTGCGGACATGCTGGAAGCTTTTGTGTCTAAGGAGGTAGCAATTTGGTCTGCCAGGACGTTACCTTCAATACCTCTGTGTCCAGGCACCCAGCATATCGTTACATGTTGGCCAGAGGCATAAATGGTACAGAGGAGAGAGAAAACATCTGCAATTACTGGATTTGTGTGGTTGAAGCATGACATCAGTGTTTTCACAACGCTTAATGAGTCTGTGTATATGACTGCCTTATGTAGTTTTAACTGTTTGATGTGTTTCGCAGCCGACCACAATGCATACGCCTCTGCTGTAAAGATGCTTGTTTGGGGGTACAGAACATCGGACTCGGAAAAAGATGGGCCGACGGCTGCATATGATACGCCAGCATGTGATTTAGACGCATCTGTGTAATACTCTGGACACGCGTATTTAAATTGTAATTCCAGAAAATGCATATGAATGTGCGCCTCTGGAGCATGCTTCGTCACCTCCACAAATGGCGTGTCACAGTCAATAATTCGCCACAACCACGGTGGAAACGGCTTGGCGGAAGCCATTAGACTATTTTCATGAATAGGAACATCCATCTCCTCGCTCAGCTTTGTCACACGGATCGAGAATGGCTCTCTGGCTGAAGGTTTGTTACGAAAGAGTGTTGCAGAGGTCATATTGTTTATGGTGGGATAACAAGGATGGTTTTTGTTAGCATGTACTTTCAGAAAATAATTAAATGTAGAATATGACCGCTGCAGATCGAGCGACCATTCATTCGATTGACATAGAGGCTTTGAATCGGACTCGTCCTAAAGGCGCCGGTGGCGAGGCGGATACCAAGATGATGCACAGGGTCCAGCATCTTCAGAGCACTGGGTGTAGCTGAGTGATACACAACGGCACTGTAGTCTAAGCGCGATCGTACAAGGCTCCTGTAGAGGTTAATGAGGCATTTCCTGTCGCTTCCCCATGTTGTATGTGACAGTATTTTCAGGATGTTCATTGTTTTAAGGCATTTAGCTTTCAAATACTTGATATGAGGAATGAAGGTTAGTTTTGAGTCGAGTATTATGCCTAAAAATTTATGTTCAGTGTTGAGTGGTATGTGTTGTCCATGCAGCATAATATCAGGATCTTGTATCAAGCCTCTCTTTCTAGAAAAAAGTACACAGGAGCTTTTGAGGGGGTTTAGCTTGAAGCCATTTTCGTTTGCCCACGTTGAGACCTTGTTCAGTCCTAGTTGGACTTGGCGCTCGCAGACAGCAAGGTTACAAGACTTAAATCCTAATTGCACATCGTCTACATATATTGAATAAAACATTGAGGATGGAATGACTTGGTGGAGGGAATTCATTTTCACAATGAAGAGGGTGCAGCTAAGCACGCCTCCTTGTGGCACACCAGTCTCTTGAGTGTATAGCCTGGACAGGGCATTGCCCACTCTAACACGGAACGTGCGGTTAGTCAAGTAGTTTTCTATCATATTTAGCATGTTGCCGCGTACGCCCATCGCAGACAGGTCTCGAAGGATTCCGAATCGCGATGTTGTGTCATAGGCTTTCTCCAAGTCCAGAAATACAGAGAGAAAAAATTGTTTGTGTATATAAGCCTCTCTAATATCTGCCTCAATGCGAACAAGGTGGTCTATTGTTGACCTACCCTCCCTGAAACCACATTGAAGGGGATCAAGTAGACGGTTGCTTTCGAGGAAATATATTAGACGACGATTAACCATTTTTTCATATAATTTACACATGCAGCTCGTTAGTGCTATTGGCCTATAACTACTGGCTAATGCTGGGTCTTTGCCTTGCTTATGAATTGGGATGACAATCGCTTCTTTCCATGAGGATGGAATATGCCCAGATACCCACATGGTGTTGTATAGAGACAGAAGTGTGTTCAATGTTTCTGGATGCATATTCCTGATCATTGCATACATTATGCGGTCACCACCTGGTGCTGAGTTGCCGCAGGAACTGAGAGCAGCCTTCAGCTCAGCGAGACTAAACAGACGGTTATAAGGTTCATCTGCTGCGCATTTTCGTTCAAGGCGCTCTTGCTCTATACGTTCCTTAAATTTTAGGAAAGTTGGCCCATAGTGTGATGCACTGGAAATATTTTGAAAATGCTTGCCCAGGAAATCTGCCTGATCTTTCATGGTGTCGCCCTGATCGTTTACTAAAGGAAGCGGTTGTGTATCCCTGCCCTTTATACTGTTTACCCTGTTCCATACCTTACCCTCATCCTTGTACGAATTTATACTACATATGTACCTTTCCCAGCTTTCTCGCTTAGCATGTCGTCGTATTCTCCTGCCCTGTGATTTTGCCTTCTTGAATTCAATTAGATTCTCCGCATTTGGTGATCGGCGAAGCCTGCCCCATGCCCTATTCTGCCTCTTTCGCGCTTCATTACAATCTTCGTTCCACCACGGGACACGTCTTTTGGATGAACGACCATTTGTTTGTGGTATACACTTTTGCGCTGCGTCGATAATAAAATGAGTAAAATATGATACGGCATCATCTATAGTATAGTATTCTAAAAAGTCCCGCGGTAAATAAGTACATTCTTGAAAACTTTTCCAATCGGCTGAGGCTAATTTCCATCGAGGGACATGCGGTGGAGAATCATACTGTGTTAAGTTTAGAGTGACTGGGAAGTGATCACTTCCAAAAGGATTCTTGATGACATCCCATTTCAGGTGAGACAGAAGACTAGCAGTACCAATTGCTAAGTCTATAGATGAGTATGTGTTGTGATGCACACTGTAATAAGTCGGCTCCTTCTTATTAAATAGGGATGCACCGGATGTCAAAAGAAAATCTTCTATCAGCCGACCTCTCGCGTCACAATGGGAATCTCCCCAAAGGGTGTTGTGGGCATTAAAATCACCCACGAGTACGTAGGGTTCCGGAAGCTGATTTATGAGGTTGTAGAAGTCTGTTTTGTGAAGGTGATAGTTTGGGGGTATGTAAATGGAGCAAACAGTAACCAACTTATTAAAAAGAACTCCTCGCACTGATACTGCTTCGAGGGGTGTCTGTAGGGCTACATGATGACAAGCTATAGACTTGTCTACGACAATTGCTACGCCACCGCACGACGCGTTAGCCTCGTCAAGGTCTTTTCTGAAGATGGAGTAGTTACGAAGAAAGTTTGTTTGTGTGCTTTTCAGATGAGCCTCTTGAACACACAGGACCTTTGGATTATGTTTATGTAGGAGTTCCTTGACATCATCTAGATTGTGAAGAAGACCCCTGACATTCCAATATAATATTTGTGTATCCATAGTGAAAGTGTATGGTGATGTGTGTTCAAGAGAGGAAAACTATGTTATCCCACAGGAACCTTGCCAGGCCCTGTGATGCGGGATTTGCCTTTTTTGGGCAGCTCCTGAGAGCTTCGCCGATCCTTCAGCGTCCGAGACGCCGATACACTTGATGTATCCATCGCCTCCATAGAGGCGCTGGATGCCCGCTCGCGGTGTACGTTCGCGGGTGTTTCGGGCTTCTCTGTGCGAACAGAGGCCCTAGAAGTCGTGGAGCCCGCAGGTCCGGTGGACTGCTGGCTCTTGCTGGGTTGCGGAACAGCACTAGCTGATCCCGCACTGGGGGCGAGTGGTGCTACCGTCGGTCCACTTTGCGTGGTCCTAACGGCCGCCGAGAACCGCTGTGGCACTGCCCCCTGCCGTGCCACGTCGGAGAAAGAAGGCCCCACAAACGAGAGGCGTTTTCTAGCTTCTTTGAAGGAAATATTTTCTTTTACTTTGAGCGTGATAATTTCTTTTTCTTTTTTCCATAAGGGACAAGAGCGAGAGTATGCCGGGTGTTCACCGTCACAATTTGCACAGTGGGGAGGATCATTGCAATTATCTGCAGGGTGCTGATGTGATGCGCACTTTGCACAGGTGGTACGGCCCCTGCAGCTCTGAGAGCCGTGACCGAATCTTTGGCACTTAAAACACCGTCGGGGGTTTGGAATGTATGGTCTTACATTTATTTTCATGTAGCCGGTTTCGATTTGTTCAGGGAGTGTGCTCGTACAAAATGTAAGTATGAGGTGTTTTGTCGGAATTTCTTTGTCGTCACGTCGGATCTTAATTCGCTGTACATTCGTAACGTGTTGCTCTTTCCAGCCTTCTAGCAGTTCCAGCAGATCCTGATCTGATACTACCCCTCGTGTACTATTCAATGAACGGTGAGGACTTACAGAGATTTGGGTGTCGCCAAGCGAGATGAGCTTTTGCAGATTTTCATGCTGAGCTTTATCACGGACTTCAAGGAGAATGTCACCACTGGCCATTTTCGTGACTTTGTATCCTGCACCTAGGGTCTCAGTTAGGCATTTCGCGACAACGAAAGGTGATACAGTTCTTACGGTCTTGTCAGGGGTTTCGCTGTGAATCACGTGGAAACGTGGGAAAATTTCAGTGGGCTTATTAAAGAAGTTGAAACATTCTTCGGTGCGCCCTCTTTTTGTGAGAGGGCGATCAGGAAGCCTGGGGAAAGAAGAAGCCATAAAAATTGGAGTAATTTCGGCAGTGGTGTCAGCCACCCACCATGGAGCCCAACGAGGGGACGTGACAGGCCTTGTAAATAAACGAGGCCTGCCATCGCCAGCTGTACACAACCACTATAACCAAATATGATATAACCGAGCTTGGTTATTTCACACAAGGTTAACCCTAGCTGCCAGAAGGATCAGAAATTCAGAAGTGAGAAGAAGACAGGAAAGCTGGAAAGCGAGAGAAAGACGAAGGGTCGAAGGAGAGAGAGACAGGAAGAGGCAACTACCGATTTCCCCCGGGTGGGTCAGTCCGGGGGTGCCGTCTACGTGAAGCCGAGGCCAAAGGGGTGTGTTGCCGCCGCCGAGGGGCCGTAAAGGTCCACACACCCGGCATTGGCTCAACCCCCAGGATCCCCTTTTCCCCGGACATGGCTAAGCCGTGCACGGCTACGCGCGGGAGGGTCCAACCCTCGTGTGCTCGGGTACGTGGTGGCGCAACACACCAAACGCCTGCTGATGCAGACGCCCCTGCGGGGGGAGTACCTATGAATGCGCTCTTTCGGAATGCTATATCGCTTTGCAAACGATGGTCAGAAAGGTCTACACGTCAGGATTTGATAATAAACGCTGATGTACGATCGTGAAATTTCCTTAGCTTCCTTTGAGGTAATAGGAAATTTGTCCAGCGAGACTCAACTTGCTGTGCAAGATGCACTCGACGTTGCTGCTTCAAATACATACAAATGCAAGTACATTCGAAATTTTGCGTTGTTTTGAGTACAAGTAGCATCTCTTCTTTAAAAAAAAAGAACAGAATGCAAGGCAGACTTGAGCGATTCCTCCTGCTGTGAACTCGTTTACTGCGATAGAAGCAGGCTCTCGTTGTGGACACACCCGTCACTTCGAAAACGTCATCTCCTTCTCGACGTGTACAACGTTGCTTTTAAACGCTGTGTTACGGTTGTTGTGGCCACCTAAATGCAAGCACAGGTGGCGTAGCATTCAGCGTGTGCGCACAGCGCGAAAGACCCCACAGCTGTTAATTAAGTGCAGAACTTACATTGTAGCAAAGTGGTTCATAGGTCTAGGTTCTCGCGCAAACATTTACTGGTAGGCATGAGTTAAAATTCTACAAAAACGACAGGGATCGAACAAAAAAATTGTTTTTTGCCTGAAGGCGAGGGTGTGGTTAAGGTCGGAGAAGTGGCCTCACGACAACGAAACGACAAAGATGAGGCGATGGTCGCTGTCGCCAGCATTAGTGAAAGAATCAAGTATAAGGAAGCACAGCGTAAAAATATTGAAGTGAGGGTGTGTCGGCCCAACAGGTGATCATGCCACGGTGAGCTTTAGTGTTTTCTCCAACGTCGCGTTACGTGACACTTACTGCACGCTCTTCCTAAAAAGACAACTGATATAACATAAACGTGTGTGCACAGCTGCCTCACTGACATGCTGCAACGGAGAGGATCTATAGGGAAATCACTAATCACAACATCTATAGGGAAATCACTAATTATAATGATAACATCGCACTTAATACATCCCTCAACACTCTAGCCATTTGGTGCTCTAATTGGCAGATGTCAATTAACGTAAAAAAGTCTGTCGTCATGACCGTAACAAGGAAAACAAGACCATCTAACTTTACATATGAGATTAACGGCATACCACTAACTAAAGTTGAACAACATAAATACCTGGGAGTTACATTAACCTCAGACCTCAGGTGGGATAAACACATTTCGAATGTCACGGCAGGAGCATTACGCAAATTATTCTTCCTCAAAAGAAGCCTTGCGCTCTCTACAACATCAATGAAGCTACTGGCCTACACAACGTTCGTTAGGCCGGTTCTCGAATATGCAAACACAGTCTGGTTTCCTCATACAACAACTAACATAACAAAATTAGAGGCAGTACAAAGAAAGGCTATAAGGTTCATTCACAATAAATATAAACGCACTGACTCACCGACTAATCTTCTAACGCAGTCTGGATTGCAAATACTATCTACCAGGGCAAAACACGCTCGCCTGAAGTTCTTGTTTCAGCTTCTAAAAAATAACTATAAGATAGATGCGTCCAGGTACATTTCATTTTCTGAGGCTCGAAAAACACGTAACAAACATGCGCACACTTTAACAGAATACACATGCAACACTGACACGTTTAAGTATTCATTCTTCCCCCTTACAATTGCTGAATGGAACCGCCTTGATCCTACTATAACCGCCATCGAATCGTTGTCCGAATTTACTTCACAAGTGGAAGCTGCAGTGCGTTAATAAAACAGTTTATCATCGCACGGGTCATCGTCACAAATTTTGCATTGTGTTTCTTTTGACTTCCCACTTTTCTTTTTCCATTTTGGTTTGATTGTCGTTATGTGGACATATGGTACACTGTGTTCCCAAAATAAATTGTCATTACTGTACCTACTGCTAGTCCTAAGATAATTGTTGTAACTGCCATTACCTGCTGATTGCTTGCCTAGATTGTTGTTTTTTTCCATTTCGTGTCTTCTCGCTCTCGAAGTGTATGTTTTAAGCGCATCCCTTCACACAATTTAAATATTCTTCACGCGTCAAGTGTTATCTTTCAGTTCGCTCCTATTTTTTGTATAACTAATTACTTACGTGTTCTTAACTGCCAGTATCATGTTAATTAACTGTCATGTGCAAACTTGCATTTTTGTTTCCAAACTCAGCTTCTTTCTTATATTACCATACTTGGGCAATTGCTTTTCTTTTTTCTTCCTTTTTTTCAATTATCGTTCTGCCTTAATGCGTATTCATATACATGCCTACTGTATCGCCCAACTGCCACGCTCTCAAATGAGAGTAGCAGTATTGTAAATAAATAAAATAAATAAAAATAAACGCACGCGTTTCAGTATGCGACCGAAGTCGCTAGAATACATCGAGAAGGAAATGTGTGCAGGCTGGTTGGTGGAGTGCCCTCGAACACGAGCGTATCCATTAAAACGTACAGCGAATCAATTACATAAGGGGATTATGCCTAGTACATCGTAACATGTTGGGCGTACCTGATGAGGCGTAAAAAAGCGAAAGGGATGGCGTCACGATAGCGAAGGCCGGCTGCATGACGCAATCGCCCAATAATCCCTTCTAGTTTATTTTCTTCTTACGCGGCCGCCAGTGCAACAGAAAATACTGGTGTAGCGAACCTAGTGACGAATCTACAAATGAGTCGCAGCAAAAACTACAAAACAAGGGAGAAAGTAACAAACTCATATTTTCTCACAGCTTGATTTTCCGTGCACGTTTCTGCACAGACGCGAGCATGGCTAAAGCCTCACGCGTCAATTCTCTAACGTATTCACTAGATGGATTGTTCGTAACATAATTTAATGGTAAAGAAATATTACTTATGGTATATTTACTGCGGAATTGACTAGAACAATGCGGAAGCTGTTTCTATTGCGCAGCCAGGGTCTCAAAAGCAGTTTTCCGAATATCCGGCCAGAGACGTCTGGCTATAGACGCAGGCACTTCATGTATATCCTTCATGTACAACGACATTGTTTATCGAGGTGGTAAGAAAATTATGTGCAGCTATGGCGCTATTTCTGTGCGTTTAGTGTCGAGGATCTTGACAAGGTGCCGTCCGTAATTAAAAAAAAATGCTGGCTATATGTGGTCCAACTCCTTTATATTCCTTCATACATTTACTTTTCATTTAAACAGCCTTTTTTTTATTTCTATTTGACCTCAATCTGTGCACTCCTGGATGTCACTACCGCTTACGAACTCTAATTTGAACTCTGGTATGCGTCACTGCTTGCACGCATGCTTTCTCAAATGGGGTGTCCGAAATGCGAGTGATTACGGCATGCTTCTAAAGAGACTGAAAAAAAAAAGGACATGGAATACAGCTTCTGCAAATCGCGAAGAGTTCCTGTCGTCGAACTAATTCGACTGGCAACGTTGAGATGTGAGCCACATGAGATGTGCGTTGCGAGTTGAGATGTGAGTTGAGATGTGCCGCACCAACTCTTCTGTCTTCCGCACTTTCCCTCGGAAATGTCAAGGTCTCCCCTGCCCGGGTATCATTAAGCTTCCTAGGCAGGTCTACCGCGTTGCATATTAAACATCCCCGGCTCAAGCGTTCCCGCGGAGTGGTGAGGAATTCTGAAACTTCGTTACCGTGAAACCGTAATGATTTAGCACTGCAGTGAGCTGCTACGTAATCTGTTTCACTGTCTCCACTCGTTGGGCAGCTACCGTGTCAGGCGGCGTCAGTTCGTGAACAGCGTGGGTCGCGCTGCTTCCAGAGACTTCCTCATTGTCTTCACCGTAAAATATGAAGTAGTCTAGCACGGTGAGACGCTGCTGCTTAGTCATTCCTGCCACCTAAATGAGAAACGAAGTCCCGTAGAATCAAATTATCGCGTCGGAAACGGAACGACGCAGATCCGTATACGGCCTGCCAGGGATCTGTGTTAAACTGCGCAGCGTTGCTTATTTTTCTAGGCGAGCGCTGTGGTGTTATCAAGATTGCTGTTTAACGCTGTTTAAGCTGCCGTGTATACCTTAATATAGATACCTGTGCTGGCACCAACTACTCAGCATAATAACGTGGCAATAACTCCTTCTCGTGTGCGGAATGGCGCGTAGAACTCGGCACTTCTATATGCAGATCAACGAAGCACTAACTCGCATTTGCCCGACTACTCTATGCAGAATATGTTATTTCCGCGGGCAAGTGCGTAGTGATACTCCGGAGCACACATTGACTATTAGATCACACACAAATTAAGTCTATGGAATATACAAGCCTAAGCGATCGAATAGCATGTTCGGTCACCTGAAACTGAATTTTTATTCTTGCGCCAATATTGTGTTAAAACGTGACTTTAGGCTCTTTAAACTTTATTTAATTATGAATGCTTGTTCGATGTGCTGTTCTTAAACTAAAAGATTACTTCCTCAGTTTCATTCATTCGAACATTACTAGTTTCACTAGCATGACCAACTCGAATTTGTCCTTTTTTTGCCTCTCCGCATACAGACGCATTTGTCTCGTCTGTTACTTTTCCGTAAACCCTAACACAACAACAGCACCTTGAGATGTTACCTCATCACACCTTTTTCAAGTCTTTGCTCTCACATTGGTCATGTGCATAAGTGTTTGGTATTCCCCGCCATAAATATCTGCGTATTGCTAGAGAAATTATTTTCACCAAAGGCGTAATATTATAGTTAATGATTTCTAGCATTAGTGAGCATAGCGCACAGCATCAATGTATTTTTTTCGTTCGCCGCGCTTATTTACGATTTGTAACAAACTCAACATTACTAGTACTGACGCATAGTGACAATTTTTTCATGCTCCCCTTTATCATTTTAGAGGGGCGACAGTTGTGTTTTAGTGTTTAGAAATTTATTTGACTTTGAGGATTTTACCATTTAGAAGGAGAGCGAAAAGAGATAAGGCTCGACAGAACTCTCTCACTCTCACGGAAATTCATTCTGTTTGTAGTAAATATGTTTCTATCTTAAAATTAGGATGAGTCCATGAAGAAAATAATAATTCTTATTTTTTATAGTAGCGCAAAACTAACCACCTCTTTGGGAGCGCATGTATTAGTTTCCCGGGGTTTCTATCGACAACAAATTACAGGCACCCGAAAAATTAGGTGCCACTTTCTTGTGTGCTATCGACGCCCGGGTAGCTAACGACATGTCCCTTTTCATTGGGTCAATCAAACAATCGATAACTCAATCATGTCTTTATGACAATAGATCACAAGAAGGCTTATTATTTAAGTGGGATCCGAAAACACATAAGATTATATGGGTGGGACATCCTTTAGTAAAAAAAATGTGTATGAGATATTTCATGAGCGCAAATTTAAAACAATGCCTTGTTCAACAAATTTGGGCAAGAAGTAAATATGTGATTGCATTATACACGCCCTGTTGCAAAACCAAGTATCCAGCGTCCAGTGCCATGCCGGATTATGCGGCCAGTGTCACCTGATGTACGCTGGAGGGCTGGACAGGTCCGGCATACGGGAAGGCTCGGGGTAGTGGCGCGACATTCAGCTCTAGAGCGAAAAATACAGGGTGCCTGGCTACCGTACATTTTTTACATGACGAAAACGGCAGAGAGCATTTAGTTATGCAATAAAAGAGGAAGAAAAAAAAACAGGAAAAATAAAACTACCACAAGGACGCTTTCATCCTCTAAGCTAGAGATCAAAGGCCGAATGTTTTACTACTACGCGACGCCGCAACAAGTGCATTAGCGAATACCTTCTCATGTCAACTCCCAGGCGCAGATTCAGTTATTGCTTACATGTCTCCCACAGACATTGGTGGATGTGTTTTTGGCCCGTGACAAATAGTTGCGCCTCTATCAGAAACGAGAGTTGTTGATATTGAATGTTACGCCTTTAAATACCAGAACCCTAATTTTCTTCTACGATCGGCAATTGAACATCGAAAAAAGACCTAAATGAACCGGTTAACGAGGACGCTCCATGGGCGCTTACAGCCGATTTCGAAACTAATTTCTTGCTCTTCGCGCAAAGGAAATGCAACATTTTCTCAGTTCAGCAGTCCATTTCAATGGGCACAGGTTGTTAGTCACATACTTCCTACAGAGAAACGTCGGCTGATGTGGCATTAGGCTCTTTAGGCCTTCAGCGACCGCACATATACGTAGGTTTATAACGCGTCACGTCGGCGCTCATCGCTTCTTGCGCTGACACCGACGACACGAAAAAAAAATATCTATTTAGAAAACACTGATGCAAAAGCTGAACTACAGAGCCATTTTCCTTCATTAGATCTGGTTATTTCTGAGTCAGGGTGGGTCGATATCATGTCGACTGAATCCGCGGGCATGCTGGATAGGCCTACACTTTGGTGGAAGAGAACGATCTCGACGTGGGTACCACCCAAATGCTAAAATATACGTATTTGAGGCTCAGAACATTTTTACACTTATATATTAGTGCACTACAGAAAATGAAAGCGCAAGAATTGCCTCAGCTTTCTTATCGATGCGATAAGATCAATTAGCGGCCGGCTTCTTGGGGCCGTTCGCATCCATCCGAAGCACTTGGGGTTTTGTCCAATTCGTGTCGACTTCACAACACTGCGAAAACTCGCAGTTGTCTATAGCACCATAACATGTAAACAAATATAAAACAACTACAGAGATATGTCACAAACGCTGACATAAGTGATGCGGGGAACGTGGACGAAATGTCAAAGTTCACGAAATTGCAGGGCCGGCGAAATTTCTAGGGGCGAAACATGAACACTCATGAAAAGTGAAATTTATTATAGCAATGCTGTTAGCCTCTTGTTGGTCGGGAGGTTTCGCGGCCGGTCCTCACGGAAAAAAAAAATACCTTCAGCGATTGAAGCTAAAAGTTTGCAGGTTCTTTCGTATCAGACGTACCACCTAGAGCACGGTGTTCGTTTCAATAAAGAACAAGAAGAAAACAAGCATCCATATAATATTATTGACGATAAGGTGCTCCTGATAACACTGCGAAGTTCGTAGCTGTTCCCGCATGTGTTTCCCGTTAAAGATTACTGTTGCTCAAGCTGCCACGCGACGGCAGCTTGCGGCGTAAGGTGTGCGGTCATTAACCTTTTGTATAGAAAAGAACCAGCCTAGCAAATGATCTCATTGGTGTTGCAGCACGGCTATGGGTAGACAACGCATAATTAGGACTCCCGAGGAGCAGCGAGAATACGAGGAACGGCAAAGGGAAAAGAAAGGACAATACGACCGACGGCAGTGTATGACCAAAATTACCATTGATTACTTCCATTGCTAACATAACTCTAAATCACCATTACAGAAATTACTCTAAAGCAATAGAGCATTGCATATACCCTCTTCAACCGTGGTAGTGGTAGTTTTCAACAACTTCACTGGAAATCAACTTTCGCGGGGCCGAGATGACGAGCTAGTTCTTTTCCTGCATTGTCATACTGACTGTGCACGTTAAGACATGACGCAATCAATTTACAAGGCCGTGCATGTTTGTGCTAAGCGAATCATCTCGAATAGTGCAAGCGGAACCTGGAGCCCTAAAACGTAAAACTATTCCAATATGTTTTTATTCCAATCTCCTGACGTCAAATTTGCGTAACCGCCGACGCAAGCATCGGGCGGTCATCCGCAAGGTTGCCTGAACAGACCAGTCAAACGATCTCTTCGTTCATAGGAGGTCACTTTTGTTTGCTTGAAAAACGAATAAGATTTCCTACACTGAGCAACTTGTCTTACCTAATTGGCTGACAAAAGGTGAGGAGCACGCTCAAGTGGAGAGGGATTCAACGAGGCCGAGCCACTGCACTGAAAATCGATAACCGGATCAAGAGGGTGGTGCCAGCGTCTGCGATTGGTCTGGTTTCCCTTACTTATCTTGCGGTGTGTGGTCGAAAATTGTGACGGCATGCAACAGCAGCTTAAGAATGCGTTTAAAAAGTATCCTCAGCAAAGAAACGTTTGCTGAGCCAGGTCGTAAACGTACAGAAAGCGCTGGAAAACGTTACACAGCCACGCAAAATGTTTTATTATACGGAAATAAACCCATGCTCTCCGGCAGGTGAGAGTAGCCAGTGCCTGAGCGATCTGCGGCAGCCATCTTTCATTCCTTTCAGAACGCGACAGCTTGCGGCCATTTAGAAGAAAATGCTGTTTTGTTCGGCTTATTAATGCATATTTAACGCGTACATGTCGCTTTGACGCTGTGAGTTTTTGTGATCTTGTGACATCGTGTGACAGGCAGGTGAAGTGGGTGCGGCCCGAAAACATTTTACCAACAGCCGAGGGCCAGTGGCAAAAAGGCATCGAAAGAGAAATAACTATTTTAATTTGTTCTGTGAAATGCACAATCAGTGTGCACGCGTCCTATCAGATGGGGAGCTATCGCGGTTTTCGTGACGTCGCGTGACAGGCAGGTAAAGTAGGGATGGTCCAAAAAATGTTTTTTGGCCAATCGTGGCGGGCTGATTGCACAAATGGAATAGAAAAGTTTGGAATAGCTTTACGTTATAGCGCCCTTGGGGCCTGACCGCAATGCAGTGCCGTACTTCGATGAACCAGGCGGTATGCATCTCTTTGACGCAGAAGCCTTGCATGGATACGTGTGACTGGTGTGCCACGACAAAATATTAATGAAACGAGAAGGCCATAAAATATTTCGCTGTTTCGAAAAGGCAAAAATGGTACAAAAACACGCACAGTATCTTTTGTCAAGTAAACCACACCGGATCAGCTCGGAATTGCGAACATCAGCATCCGCGAAAATGCCCAAAGTCTCCGGTTCGCGAAGAATTTTAGCGGCGAAATTATGGTGTGTTACACTATTTCGCTCAATTAACATACAAATACAGGGCACCGTTCAGACTCGTGTATAGAGACCATCGAACATTATTTAGCTGTTTTGTTAAATTTCCTCGCATATGCCGCGAAATAGCGATTCTGTGGATGCCAAAGTCGTCTTCTTCCCAGCATGTTCAAGATGGCACACCTCTTTCAGCAAGAAATTATGGCACCTCCTTCAACTTCGTTATAGCGAGGCACTTCTTTACAGAGTGTCATTCGCCTAAAGTTATTCACCACTTAGTTATTGAGTGTAATTATCAGCGACTGTCTTTTCAGCTTCTCTACTCCGAAATGAAAACGTGACACCACGCCATTTTTGTCATCACTGTAAAGCGTGCTTTGCCTGTAAGACATTTCAGTAATGCAAAAAAGGCAAGTTTGGTTGCGTGCGCAAAAATGTTTTTCACAGACGCAGATGTTTGTAAAGGAAATGGAAACGTCAATGGTTGCGCTTTGATCTAGGAAATCGTAAAAAACGGGGTTCTGTAACATGTTCGTGTGGGCGATACATAGACTGTGCACTGCGTTATGGGAAAAGCGAATCGGGGGTGGAAGTTCACTTCCGGGGAAGCTGTCGGCGCAGACAGCCGGAAATTAGGCGCACATCACGCTGAGCAGTTCCGATTTAATTAAAAGGCAGTGTCTACAATTTCTAAGTAAGCGGAACTAATGTTCTGAAGCAGGGAAAAGCAGGTGCCTACTTAGGCTTAGCAAACACCAATTTGGCCGATAGATTGGAACCTAGTGAAGGGTCATCTACGCATAATAGAGCCTTACGTTCCAGGTACAAAAAACTCCTTCGCGGAGACGCGCATGCTCCTCTAATTATGAATAGATCCCAGCTAATGACTAGTATTTTCGTCATTAATTTCGTCGTTGAAGTTGTAGCGTGACAAACCCCGCGTATTTCTTTATTTCTCTCATATATCAGTCGATGAAAAAAAAAGTAAGGCTAGGCATTTTTTTATAAAGCCTTTTCTTGTTTCCTGACGAGGTTCTCTGCGCTAGGTGTATTTTTCGGCGCTTCGCGTCATTTTCTTCGTCGGCAGTTTTAAAAGATACGTGATGTTGACATTTACTCTCTTGAAAATGTCACCTTGTCTTCAGGGCAAGTTATTTGGAATTGAGGGCTTGTACAGTGTATATTACTTTAAGGTGCAGCAAAAACTGTACTTGCTGGGTTAGAGCTCTAGTAACGAGATCTTAATGACTTTACGAAAGTCATTCAGCGAACGCTTTATTCCTCCTAAACAATACGCAGATCTCGTTTATCTCATTTTGATTCAATTCGGACCAAATTTGTACTAATGTATCCAAGCTACCAAGCAGGACTCATTTTGTTAACATTCGAATGGGCTCCACGTGGACAGCCACAATCCCTCATCGCGATGAAAATCCCATCCAAAGCATCACAAACGTTGTAAGTGCAAATTTTAATTATCAAGCAATACTAGAAGCAAAATTGCATGCTATTGTCTGTTAACTTTTCAACTTGTTCAGCGCATGTACTTTAACAAGACCCTCTTTCCCCTTCGCCAACACCCCTATGCTATCCTGTATGTGTTTTTGTGATAATTTTATCAGGAGAAAGGTAAACAATAAAGGAATAAACTTACGTCATCGTCAACAGAGTGAGGGTTGCTGCTTCGGCAAGCATAGGCAAACATTCTTAAAACAGCAGCAACAAAGGCCTCCGCAGCAAGGCCATTTGCCACCCCTAACCTTTGTTTTTTGACCGGCGCAATTCGGTATCGTAAGAACTTTCTAATGCTTCTTGTTTGCTTTATCGTCGTCATTTTCCCAGCAAAGGATTTGTAGCGCTAGTATAAAACAAATAGTGCGTGTGTCACGGCAACGCAACTTTTCCAAGACACACCCTGAACCTCCGTCCCAGAAGGGTCGTACGTCGCGGTTATGGCGAGCCGTACGGTTCACGCCTTGAGAGACAACGCCAAAGAGCGCGCTCACCGAAACATTCATTCGCTCGGTGCCTCAGATCCGAGACAAAACCGACAGGCTCTCATGCAGCTCTGAGAAACGGCATGCCGGCCCGCACATGGTGGCGCACCCATAAAAAAATGGCTGTGGCTTAGCTAAGGTTAAGCTCAGGATGCGAAGCATACTAGCCTTTATTTTAGTTGTTGAACCACTGTTTAGCCTCGTGAACTGCTGTTGCTTGGCTACATTTGGTTCGGCTAGACGAAGAAACAACTCATGCGTTAATCTGCTTCACCTTGAAGAGTGGAACGCGACAGCATTCCCGTCGACCCGCCAAGGGGTCTAAGACAATGGGTTACGGCGCAGCGACTACGCGCCCCGCATTGGACGCGGTGAGCCTCGAGCAACGCAGCGTTCGGCGCGGCAACGAAATGTGCGCCTGAGCAAGCGACGCATGCCTGAGCATTAGAAACAGCTCGTTTCTAAGGCAACACCGCATTCACTAGAGGCACTTTTGTACCGCTTTGAAGCATCGTACTCGTGGCTCAGTGGTAGCGTCTCCGTCTCACACTCCGGAGACCCTGGTTCGATTCCCACCCAGCCCATCTTGCAAGAGTTGAGCCAAAGTCACCTAGAAAATCAGTCTCTGTAGCACGCCGCAACCTTCGCTTCTCATTCCAACGAGCAGCTCTGTCTCCAGGAGGCATCTCACCTCGTGAGTGTCTAGCAGAGGCAAGCGCAGCTGCTTATATACCGCCGTGACGCCGCGAGCGACGGCGCAAGTTGGAGCCCCGTTTCTCCTCTGTCGTGACGTCACGGTGTCACGTGGTATTGAAGGCGACACCGCCGCGCCTGAGGAGCTGGGTTGAGCTCTAGTAATATGCTTCGCATAAAAGAAGTAATGGTGGCAGCGCATCCGTGAGGTGTCGTGCGATTCAAACTGCCCGTGTCGAGAGACCCGAACCACGCGCATTCCACGGCTACACGATAGAGCACCGGCGCGGAATTCAGACGCGGAGCGGGGTCATTTGTCACCCGTTAGGGTGACAAATGAAAGCGCTGCGCGTCTGAATTACGACACTCCACAGGAAAAATTTTTTTCCTGTGGAGTGTAAAAAATCACTGTTATTTTTTACTATTTGAACAGAAAAGTATATTGTGTAATTTTGAACAAGGAATTATTGAAGCGAATGTATTCCATTTGAAAAAAATATTTGATTCTTAATAAAAATTTGAAACCTTCGCACATGTACGATTTTCGACAGTACGATTTCAACAGTACGAAATCGTTCGTACTGCACATGAGAGCCACCGGCTTTTTTGTGTCCACGCATGTTTTGGTGTCCACGCAAGACGAGCGAGGGCCAAAATCCCGAAAAATATGTGTAATCAAAGGAGTTGGTGAGTTCATTCTGACAGCAGTGCTGATAGCAAGCACAAATCCTCAGAACATTTATTTTTGCTCTTTAACACGGAGAAACAGCGTAGCCGTAGTACTTTCTAGGCCTTGATATATTCAAGGAAACCCGTGTATAGCTGTGTAGAAAACAGAGGCTCGTTGCGCGGGTACGTGGTGGGCGTATTACATTTCGCAGCGCTTTCAGTCATCATGATCTGCGTGAATGTGGCAACACAAAGTGAAAGCGATGGGTGAGGCTCCCTATGGTTCATAGGCGAATCAAAAAGTGTTTGCCCCTTATATGTTTTAGTGAAATTAGGCTGCATGCCGGTAATTACAAATATAAGTACTGTTCTACCCACCTGGCACAATTTTTCCACATATTCCATATGCCAGTTGAGGCATTTCTCCCACCGCAGCACTAAATTTGAAATGCTCCTGTGGTAGAATACGTCAGGCTGGCTGTGGAACCACCGCCGCACTGCTGGCTTGGCTTCATCGTTGCGTGCGAATCGGTGTCCTGCCAGGAACTCCTTCAGCGTACCGAAAACATGAAAATCACTAGGAGCGGGTCCTGACTGTACGATGAGTCGGTGCAGACTCTCGCAGTTGTCGTTTCTTAGTAAAGCATGCGGCCTCTCCGAACGCTCATCGTCATGCAAGTCTTCACGGCCCTTTTGCGAACTCGCAGCACCACCACCTCAGACTAGCCAGACACTTTTCCACATGCGCGCCCTGCCTTTCCATGTGGATTTTGACGGGCGTTCGATTTTTCCATAGCAAACGAATCACACTTCGTCGCACGTACGCGGTGGGAGTGTAAAGCACAACCGCCATCTTCAACAACTGACAGTAGCGCCCTGTAGTGTAGCCACTGGCGGTTAAGGCCGGGCCGGTAAAAGAAAGGTCGACCGCTGGCAGTGGACACGTTGACTTCGCATTTACAGCCGTAACTTTGCTAAGAAAACAAGGAGAAAAACTTTGTTAATCACCCTCGTATGTGTTGTTGTGCGTCACGATTTGGCGACACACTGGTATGGTCAGCGCGCAGTGAGTTCTTTAGCTATAGTTGCGTTACATCTCCATGTAGGGCTATGTGTGGTAATTGATGATTACGTTAAATAGGAACACAGAAAACACTACTTGCTCTGCTTTCCTGTTTTGGCTGACTATAAATCACGCTACAGACTCGTAGAGAGAAGCAGGACAAGCAGCATAACGCTGGTCCAAGTTAGAGAGCACGGTACCTATTTTTGATTGTGCAGGATTTGTGATGGGAAGAGAATTGCGCGTGTGAAGACGCAGAACACTTCTGAGTGTACCACCATGTGGGTCAAGTCATGCGAACGTCGGTAGACAATTATCAAAACTTCGATCCTAGCACTCCTACCACATTACTGTCGAATTAATTAGGCACAAAGAAATTTGAGTTTCTAAACAATGCCTACATATGGCTCGATAGTGTGCCGCTGCACCAGGTCTTTTGTGCGGGTGTTCTGTGTGTGTGACGTTGTGTAGGAAGCGATTGCTACATCGTAGCGCAAGTAGGCGTAAACAGTACAGCTGAAAAACAAGAAACAAATCGTGGCTGAAAGCATAGATGTTGATCGAGAATGTCTGCGGTGGCTTTTTCTTGGTGTGTGCGTGTGTGTGTGACCTGCTGTCCATCTCCATGCCATCCATAAATCACGAAACCACATGGACAGATAAGCAGGCACACCATGTGGCAGTCTCACTGCTGACCACATTGCCAAGTGCCATCATGATGTGGCATAACTCGTTTTATACAGGACAGCTCAGTTGATATGCATAACCTCCATAGCCCCTGGTATGTTAGCTGCAAATTTGTTCCCATGGCTATCCAGAAAGCGGTGTCGATTTACTATATTTAAGGCCATATAGCCCTTCCGCTATCTTTGCTCTCTATCTCCTCTCTCTCTTCGTCCCTATACTCCTCCCACCCGTGCAGGGTAGCAAACCGGACGTGGGTTTTGTTAACTTAGCTGCCTTTCCTCTATTCTAGTTTTCTCTCTCTCTCTCTCTTGGCGAATCAATTAAGGTGGCTTGCCAAGAATGTACACACATAAATATGGCACACGCAGTGCTAAAGTTGTCTGTTTGGGCACTTAACCAGTGGCACATAACTAGTGAACCAAGTTGTCTGTTAAGCAGGATGGGAGACAGCAGCAAGTCATCTATTGGGGCACTCACCAAGTGGCTCGTGTTCTCTGCTGACCAAGACGCACCTAGCGGTCTAAGTTAATGGCCAGAAACAGACAAACCGCAATGCAGGGAAAAAAACAACGAGTGGTAGTGGTTTATCGAAAGCATTGCTATTATTGTGTACGTACTGAGAGAAGCGCCGTTTCGGGCCCTTCCATGGAGCTGCTGACTGGCCGTGTGCATAATTCATCAGTATTTCGAGGCAAAGCTCATCTGTAAGCCACCAGCTATATTCCCCGACGAATACAATATCTCCGCAGGAACGCACTTAACTAGTATAGCCTAACTGACCTTGGGTCTCTTTAACTACCCATAATTGTATTTAAAATGATCATCACGTTTTTGACTTTGCAAGCCTAACACCATTGCTGTGTTTCTCTCTTTAGAGCTTTTACTCCATTTGACGCGAGTCAGAACTCTGGACGGCAAGTCGAAAAATTATTTGTTACCTCTTACTTTTTTTTTTATAAACAAGCTTAGCCTTAGTTGCGATAATACACGAATATAGTAAACGTTTATTGCGATACTTCAGGAAATAAGTGAAAATGTAAATGGGTCCGAAAAGAAACATCAACCCTCCACCGATCGCAAAGAGCACTGCATGTAGATTAAGAGGGGTCTAAACATCGTAAAACAAACGGCTAGAAGCCGAATATACCAGGAGTAAATAGAGAAAAAAATTACACTTGTAGATGAAAGGATTGCCTAACGGCACCGGCATACACTTAAACCAGCTGCAGTTACTGCAAGCCTCTTGTTCTCCTGAGGAGCCAGAGCCACCATTAAGATAAGGGAGCAGCTTTCCGAATTCCAATGAACCTCGGAGAGTGCGTGTGGCGTACCGCTGATAAGAGGACGATTGAATGAAAGCGGGAATAAAGTGGAAAACAGATACGCATGTCAATAAATGTAAAGTGCCTCGTTACAGCCCCCTCGGCTAAAAGGCTATGGAGCGCCTCAAGCCGTTAGGTTCGATAAAGCTCTTCATACTGACGTAATCGATTCATGCCTGGAAACTAAATCGTTTCCTAAGTTGCTCCTAAGGGAGGTCATTGCGTTATCATGTCTTATACAAAAAAAAACAGAAAGAAGTATTAATTTTCTTACAAAGCCCTTCATAATAAATAAACAAGAACATTCATAAAAGACTGAAAAGAAAACAAGCAATAGAAGTAGGAATAGTGTCGTAATAAACTTCGCGAAAATGAAAGAATTATTTGTGTATGTTATAGTATTTCTATGCTTTTCTTACAAAACAATCATTTCCATTCTGCTCGTGGACATGCAAAGGTTAATGCTGCGTGGAAATGAGCTGTGGCTTCATTCCCAAGTTTTTGAAGTCGCCTGCTTGTCTGCCTTGAAGTGCGGGAGATAACAAGTGGTTCTTAAGCTGGTTACCTTGGAAACCCTTCCGTGGCATAGCTATTGACGCAGTACCTTTGGGTGCATGGGTTGGGGACTGCGAGCATACAGCACTTTACCTTAACAGGCTAGTAGTGGTGAGTATTTCTTTATTCTCCTAACATCGCGCTTTGTTTTTGTAAGACGACCACAGCAATCGACTCTAGTTTTTCTTTGAATGCATGCTGTAGCATTTGGAGCTTGCGCGTGTATTATTTCCCATGTGCATCGAGAAATACAATAATTTCCAGTTAAATGAACAACACAATAAATATACGCCAGAAAAATAATGCAGATTCATGCATTGTCTCGAAAGCACTTTAAGCATCACTGTCATTTGGTGGTGACATGCCTAGTCATGCGTGGAAAGCCGCCGATATTGAGACATGGAGCCTCAAGTGGGTGCCTTGCAGCCGTGGACACATGCATAGCGTATTCAAGCATATTCCCGAGTATTCACGATCGCCATCCCAGACACACATCCCTTGTAAACTATGGTATCCCAACAAAGCTTAGGTAAATATCTCACTCAACTTTAGCAATTATTTTTCTCCTTTGTCGTTCATCAGTAAAGTAGTGTCGTTCATCAGTACAGTAACATCCCTAATACAAGGTTGCATTTGCGTCATGACCACTTCTTTCCTCCCATTCCTTCAATTTGTGACAACAAAGTTTTGTAATTAAAAATTTCTTCGTGTATTTCTACGCTTCCTTCCTGTTATTATATATCTACAGCTTCATCGCGGTCGAACTCCGCGAAAGTTTGACAGCCGGCCGCTGCCAGATCCACGGCATCCACGTACAAGGCCATAACAAAAATTCGAAGTGCGGGTGCAGCATTATTTACGAAATGCCATAATTCACACTTACCGCCAGTTGAAGGGCTGTTGTAGCCTGAAAAGGGAGACGTGAGGGTGTCTCGGTGATGACAATGTACTATAGCACATCGAAAACTCGAAGACCAAGGAGAGCTTCTGTTAAAAGAAACGCAAACTGCGTCCGTGCAATTTATGGTCATGGGCGCCGGCCTTTCAACGTAACGCTTCGCTTTATGGCATCCAGTTGCTTTGAAATGGGACGTCGTAAATTCGAGTTATAAACATTAGGCCTTTCACTCGTGCCATTCAAGTGCCTTATTTGTACTTTGTGATTGCATCGCATATTTTCTCTCCCCTTTCCTCGCTCTTGGAGACATTTTTTCCCATAGAAACGTTCCTATCTGTGTGATCTCTCTCTTGCTGTGCGAATTCTTTCCAAGCATTTCAAGGGTACACCTCAATCTAACTAGAGACTACCGTAAGCATGCTCTCATAAGACGCGCCACCGGTGGTTTGAATTGTTGCGGATATGAGGGACGGTTTTGAAATTCTCATAAACTGCGTTTCCGCCTTTGGTGGAAATAAAGATATGTTGTGAACGTAGCTTTATGTCCTCGTGCCTGCTGTACTGTACAATGTTTTGAAGCGGAGTGATAGATGCTGCAGATAATCGCAGATAGAGATTAGAGAAATTTAGATCGCTGAACACATGTGAACCTACCTTTTCTGTGATAAGAACTCGGAGTCTGCCTTCGTTTTGTTATCAAAGGCAAGGGAACCTTCCTTCCTTCCTTGTTTTGTAATCTTGTTCGCAATTCCAGTCATCAGTAACTCTTCCTCGTTGTCCTGCCATTCGTTTTGACAGAGGTTCTTGGTAACTCATGCGCTAGGCATGACGAAAGCATATGCGTTATCACACATTGTGTTCTGTCGCGGGATGTAGGAGATAAAATCTTCAGTTCCCGAAAAAATAGTCGCAGTAGGCCGCAGCTAAACACCATAATTAGGCACTGAAGGAAATGAATAGCAAGGAACTTTAGTCACTAAGCGCGTGTAAACACAAAGAAGAAGGAAAAGAAGTACTATAGCCTCGCGCCCACCCAACAGTTTATTTCAATAAAGGCAAGATGATAATGTGTCAGAGGTTAGGTTGTTTGAACGAGAAGTTGTGTTGCCCGCAAAAATTAAGTCACAAATAATAACTCAACAGGTCACCCATAAAGCTCGGCTGAATACAATAATAATATTAAATGACCTAGCAAGTGGGGGCTGTGAATTTGCAACTCACAGACAGCGCTGAGCCTTAATCTTCACAGTGCAAGTCATGTGTGATGGCACTAAAACCAAGTGAAAGTATTTGTGAACGCTCGCTTGCTATGCGAGAAAACATAAATAAGACAGGGCCTAGGATGATTTCCCACAGGAGCTGTTACTTACCAAATGAAGATGAGTTCCATGACAGCAAATGTAACTAATAAATCAATCCAACGACTACAAAGTTCTTTAAGGAATCTCAAGATAGCCAACGACTCCTAACCTTGAAGGAATGCTCATTTGTTAGTTTCGCGCATCGCCGAAAGCAGTGTAGATCTTTCGTTCTTCATTTACCCTTTTCTTTCTATATGCTAGATGTACAGTCGTTGTTTTGGATATCCTGTTATTTGAAAAGGAGAGTTCAGTAAGCTCGCATTCGAACACTTTTATAGCGGTTTAAATACTTTCTCATTCTTTATTTGCAGCCGCGTTCACTGCACACCTCAGTAAGCATCTAGACTTGCTAGAAGAAGGATTCGCGCGTGCCTTGCTGAATACCTGTTTGAGCTATTCTTGCTGTTAGCGAGCTTCTTCTTTAAATTCGTTGTCGTGTTTCGTCGTTTTCGAGAGTTTGTAGCATAGGAACTTCACCAATGAACGTGGTGAATATTCTTTGGCGTTGCGGGACAAAGCCCGAGGGGGCGGGAACGAATTCCGGCTGCTGCAGCCGCATTTAAACGGTGGAGAAATGTAAAAAAAAAAGTGTGTGTACCGTTCATTCAGCGCTCGTTCAAAAACCACAAGTAGGTGGGCGAAAATAATCCGGAGTGCCCCACTACTGCGTGGATAACAACCATATCATGGTCCTGGCGCGTAATGCTCCAGAACTCAAAACAGGTGCGTTCGCTCAAAGTGAAAGACATACAACTTTCGGCAAGTGCTCTTTGTACACCCACATGCGCAGGCGTCCTGCAAAGGACATACTTCTATAGTGGCTTTATGCGCATTGTGGATGCCGTCCTCTGCCTTCCTTTAAGAAAAGGGTTGAATTGTAGGGCGAAAAAAATGGGCGCGATAAATGCACAAATTTATTGACCATGCCGAGAAAAGTTATAAAGCGTGACAGAAAGAGAAGGGGCTGCGGGGGGAGTACGCAGAAGGGCAAAAAAGTAGAAGTGGGACTGATGTTCTGGCTGCGGAGCAGCAAATGCGCAGAAGCAACGATGCGAGGTCATCAAACTGTAATAGCAAGAAGCAAAAAAAAAAAAACAAAAGAAGCAGCTTCACTTATTCTTTATTTGTTTAACCACTGAGGCCGGAGCTGTAGGTGTAGGGTCCCATTTGATGCTGCAGTCCGGTTCGTCCGGCCGATCACTTTTCTCTGGCCACCCAGGACCAACATTCCGCGTGACGAATTACATGCTTAATTACTTCGAATCAAGTACGTTTCTCGCAATTTCGTAAATAAACCATTGCTGTATTTGCTCAGTAGCGCTCGCTGATATTCAATATTTTTTTTCTCGCTAAGTGAAATAGGTAACACATTACGTTTTTGCGAAACAATGCGTAACAGGGGACGCTGTTTTCAGCACTTCAACCTGACTTCAACTACTGTGTCTAAAAGGACGAAAACATTTCCTTCGCTTTGTTCATTCTCGCAATTAGCGTGCTTTAGATACGTCTAATCGACATGATGATGGCAGCATTGCAGATTTGCGCACCTTTTATTTTGAAAAGTCCGAACATGGAGCTTTTCTCTCACAATAAATCTCTCTGTCACTCCCTCGCAGATGGAAGCGCACTTAAGCGAACCTCATGGGTGGCAACGGCTGTTCTTCAATGTTTCTTTGCTTAGTGCACTGACTTACTTCCGTGATGTAGAGAAAAGTTGTTTGCATTTTAACTAACGCAACGCTGTTTTGTCTATATGCGCTTCCTTTGTCTCGTTTCAGATAGATCGTGCCACGGTATATGAAAAAAAATGCCATCTCGCGCCTTATAATGTCGTGGTATCACGTCACCTAAGCCAATCGTTTAACCGTTCCAGCGCCGTCCCTGCGCTATGTTATTCTTTACTTTTTTATTTTATTTATTGCATACTGCAGACCACAACAGTGTCCAAGCAGGACAGGCACAACATAGTAACTGTACAACAGGAATGAGAATAAGAATGTGGAACGCAAGACAATACAGGTGGCGGAATAAGAAAAAAAAGTGCTAATAAAATTATCTGCGCTACGTGCTTCGCAATTCTTCGTACGCAGCGGCATGTTAGAGTGGGCTACCTTGCGGAAGGGTTTATTAGCGCAGCCTCTGACTGGCAAAAAAAAGCGACGCACAAAATGAACCGGGTCTTATTAAATTTAAATCGAAGTTCACAAAATGCATAACAAACTCGCATATCAATGACACGTGCTTACAAGGCCGCGGTGTGGTGCAAGTTGCAAGCAGGAACACGTCTCACCGCAGTCCTTAGCCATCTTAGCCAATTTACCGCGTGAATAACTTCGTTAGCGGCCATCATATTTCGTGTCAAGATGTTCCCCAATGACTGCAGTTCTCCTCAAGCACGTCTTTTCAATGCTTCCAATTTGCACCATCGCGGGCTTTCATAGACTTATCTACTCTATACTTTGAGTAATCTACGCTTACTCAAAGTTTTAAGTTAAAACTTTAAAAAATACTGTCTTTGTGTATTTTGACTTTATCGTCGTTTGATTCCTTAATCTTGTTGCTAAAGATTGAGCCCTGCGGCTCGCATGATTGTGGTGGCTTGATGCAGAGTCACATTCCTGTTCATGCAGTGCATATCCCAAACGCTGAAATTGAGGCGGCGAGGGTACGCTAACGTTATTCGCCATCTGCCAACCTTGCGCAACCTACTTCTCCGAACGTTTTTTCACTGTCAGCGTTACAAGGACAGCGTCACAGAGCGGCCCTTGCAGCACACTTGCCTGAAATAGCTCGGCAATCACTCGGCGGTGCGAAGAGATATGAAAGCGAGCGGCCAGTGCATTTTTATGACAGGCCGTTTATCTTAGTTTACGACCCGTCGACGCTCTTGTCGCAATGCGACCGCTCGCGCGAGGAGGCCTTGTGTAAATGCTTATACCTGGCAGGCAATTATACTCGTTCTAGAAGAGAAGGCGAAGCACGTTTGTCGCATACCAAAATTGGATGAAGCAACACCTCGCTGACTATATAAAGCGCAGCTGGTCGTTTGCACAGCAGCTGCAGAACGAGATGCGTTCAGCGCGGTTGATATTAGTAGGCGCTGCATGGTCACGACAGCATCCCGTTAAAACACGCCTTTCTGGCATCGCCTTCGAGAATTTTCGCGTCACCTCAGAAAATCGTTTTGCTTTAAGGGTCCCTGTGTTTTTGCGAAGCAGACCATATTTGGTCGACTGGTTATTTCGCCTGCAATGCGTACGATATTTATGCGTTGCATACCTACAAAGAACAAAATGTGCATTTTGTCATGGAGCTCTCATTCGACGATATGCTTTCATTTGTGAAGTAAATTTGTATTTAGCTTGCAGATGCAACTTCGATGCTTTTTTCCCAATATTAGCCGTTTGGGTGCAAGATCTTGCTGTTCTGCAGGTCAGTAAGGTTTTTATGGGTTGTTTCAAGGTCACTTTGTTGAAATAAGCTGAGCTAGCCAGGTTGATCAATGGCTGTCGTGGTTAATTATACAAGTTCCTGTGTTATTTTTAACTTCACTGATAACTTTCATTCTGACATCTCTTTTACCTCTTTATACCTACGAATTTATTAAATATATTGCTGAATTTTGCTGAAAACATTGATCTTATAAAGAAGAAAATGTAGTTGAAGCATTACAAAATAAAACAATATGCCAAGCATAATTTTTCTTTTCTTTTTGTTGCCTGATGGCAAAGGGATGAAGCTTTGAAGGCATTCATATTGCTCCAAACTCTCAATCTTTGAAGAAACTATCAGTACGAGGTGTGGTGCGCTGTTATTGTGGAATTAGTACAGTTGTAGTGCAAAGCATAGTAAAAATACGTAAAAGAAAAAAAAACATTGGCCAGAACAATAAAGAAAAATTTGAAACTATCTTGCTCGCTTCGCTTGTCTAGAGCACGTAAATTATTTACGCAAGGACATGGCGGAAATTTCTCCGTGTGTTTTCTCCACAAAAGTGAGAACAATATTTAAGCAGCATGATATTAAGCACAACAAAAAGAAATTTATTTCCGTGGTCGGAAGATGCGAAATTTGTGGGAATACGAGTACTTTCATAAAGTAAGGAAATAAACAAAAAATGGGAGATAGAGCAAGTTATCGTCGAGCAGCCGAACTACGACCTGCACAACTTAAATGCATCTTAGGTCGCGCTTTCTTTTCCCACCCACGGCACGCTATCGTTACTTACAGCTTGATTTTTGTTTTGTTTATCAAGATGAAGATTGTCACCAATTTCCTTCCTCTTACTTGCTTGGGCAGTAACATTCAACATCAGCTACCTTTTACTGTCCTTGGCTTCACCTTTTGTTGGCTTCATGTGATTATTATTTCACTTACGATCTAGATCCCTGATTTCCTTTTAATTTCTAAGAACCAATGGTGCATGCCACAATTCTCATTGAATTTACGTTCCGCGTCCAGGGAAAAGAATTCGAGTGGCACTGTATGAGTTAGCGCAGGAGTATATTAAGCACACGTAAAGGGTAACCACGAGTAAATTGTCCACACTGCATCCGTTCAATACCTGTGCTCGTAGAGTACTGCATATTTCGTACGAAGGTTGTAAGTTCGACTTCCGCCATAGTCATTATGTTATTATATATGACATTCTATAAAAAAAATCACCGTATATTCTACACGGGAATGAGCGCCTTCAATGTTTTTCTTCCACACTGCGATTTTAAAAATGCACAATAAAGTGTCACGTGTTTTTCGTGGCGTCATTCTTCACTTTATTTGATTGCTACTTCCTTAAATGTTGAGGCCTTGAATTGCCTTTCTGTTTCTTAGCTTTCTCCTGAAGGCCTTGCGATAACCAGTTTTAGCCGCTCGCAGAAGCAAACTTCTTTTCTTTTTTTCAGCGCCATCCCCATTAGACCTATGCAGATGCGTGATATTAGGGGTCTGGAACTGATCTAACTACCGAAAAGAAGCATAAATAGGCACTGTGAACCAGTTTTTGTAAAGACAAAACTTAGGGACAGCCCACAGAGCGCAGCAATGGAGTGCGAGCGCAGTTGTGTAGGAAGGTTCTCGAAAGCAATAAGCCAAGGAGGCGACTAGCGTCTCAAGATAATGTGCCTGTGTGCCTTTAGTACGCCGCCGGGAAACCAAATTACGTTCCTTGTTTGGCGAATCAAGAGCACACCGGTTGTGAGGCTTCCTACTTGTGCACACGCGGCTCCTCGTCGTTTTACTGTTACCGAAGTACCGAGAATAATGTTACCTTGGAACAAAGACTGAGTCGCGACGACGCCAGAGAACATCGCATTATGGTAAAATGCTGGCTAGCTTTCTGCCTGGAATGCCGCCTCTCCTACAGTCAGTCAGCGACTCCTACTACTCCTAAGTACTTTCTGGCAGAACCATGGTTCAATCACGTAGTTTTATACCTGCTTTTTTAGTTTCCATCTTGCATCCTAGCGCACACTTCTTTAGCACAAGAAGGCTCTCAACAGAATGAAGCATTTCCTCTGGCTCTAACACAATTACTGTAATGGCAGCCCATTCTCGAAGTAGAGAGTATCAGTGTGTTAACATTCTCGGGAGGCAGACACCTTCGTCCTTATTCAGAGGAATACTGCTTCTTGCGGCCTCCGAATTTCTTGCTCGGTCACCACCACTCTTGGTGCCAGTGTGGCAAGCAAAACCGCGAACAAGATTATTAGCCGTCAAGGCAGTTGTTAGGCTGTCCGGCTTTCAAATGCATGCTGACACAGCGACATAAGCTCAAATCGTAGTCGCGGTGGTGGACCGGAAAATGGTTGCTTTTTTGTCCTATGGCGGGATGAAGCAGACATTGATGGTGACCTGAATATAACATCATCGTCTGCTAAACAGAAAATAAATGAGGTGGTCATAGCAAAGCACATGCGCTTCCTTCCTATCAGACATCCATCCTAACAGATGGGTCACGGTTTCAAGTGAGGGCTACGCCAGCCGCGTTCTGATGGGGGCAGAAGGCAACGATGCCTTCTGTTATGCTAAACGTTTACCATCCCACCAAATCAAAGCATTTCGCTGGTACCTGGATGTGTATAGTGTTAATCGTTGTTTCGAATAAACAATACCGGGTAGACCAACGTACTTGTGTAAACGTGGGTGTCGTTAGCGCGCGTGTGTGCGAAGACATGAGTACGACGATTACCACGCTGAATACGATGGCATGGTAGCAGTACCGGGATTTCTACGGTGGCCGTTCGGCGATGAGCTTAGGACATGGCGCGATTCTTGGGTTGTAGACATAGGCAGCGGACGAGCGTAAGCGAAAGAAATAGGGATTGTGAGGTCATCTGTGACTACGTGGTATACAATCACACGTAGCTATACGGTGTATGTCAAAACTACGATGGCCTTTTTACTCCCACGAAGAAATGATAAAACGTGAATAACTTGGGCGATCACAAAGCGGCTGAAATATCACACAATTACTACGTAGCGTAAGATGCTACGACGAAACTACTGGAAGGAATGGGCTGGTACGGAGAATAGTGCTGTCTAACATGAAGCCTTAAAGCGCGAGCTGTCCCAAGGAAAGAAGGCGACAAAGTGGCAGGAAGCGCGCGTGCTGACAGTTAGAAATAGCTGCCTGGTTTTGGGACGAGAGAAGTATGGTATATATTGAATCTTTTCACTGGTTTCACCTCAATGTTTAGGGGTTAATTTTACCTGCTTATTGACTTGTTGTGTGCCTAGAATGAGTGCTGTGGTGTTGCTTCCATGCAATAAAAGAAGCGCTATCGTGACCTCTTGGTTGGAGCACCGGACAACCTATGCCCGACGGCATATTTTTGATCCCACCATTGGTCATACATTATCTTTTTAAATAAAGCTTGGCTAGATAGGAACCTACCCGCCACAATGTGCCAAGAATAAGGTCAAGAAAGCGTCGCGTTGAGCCACTGGCGGCCAGTTTTTTTCTACACCAATATCCTTGAAAGGCATTCATTCATCAACAATACGTTAAAAACGATCAGCAAGATAGCGAAAGGACAAGGACACAAGCATCGTTTATAATGAATGTTTTTATTAGGAAAGGTGGCAGAAGTACTCAATAAAAAATTTTGTAAAATAAAAAATCTCTTGTTTTTTCCTCATCCGTGGGGCCCAATGAACGAGGGGGGAGAATAGAGGATGGGCAAAGGACCCAGCCTTTTCGAAAATAACAAAGGTCTTTACTTGCAAGCCAAGCAGATGTATTAGGCTACATGAGCTCTCTCGGACCAACTGCAACATCTGGGGTGGTATTCTGTAAGAGTCCACCTAGTGGACTGTCCATTTTGGCCGCTTCTGATTGGATGCAGCTGTACGAGCGAGGAGGAGACGAGTGGCCCTAACTAGTCAAGAACGGCCGAAATAGACACTCCACTAGGTGGACTCGTACAGAATGCCTCCCCTGCGTAACAACTTGATACATATAACCTGATATTGCCTTGTTCAGTAACTACTTGCGAACTAAGAATCTCAGTCCCCTTTGGCACGAGACTCGTGCCTGGTGGACTTCTTTCCTTCTGGCTTAGGTACTGAAAGTACGTGTCTTTGCCTTCGTGAGCCTTTCTCTTACATTTCTGCTGTCGTGGGGAGGCGGGGGGAGGGGGGCAATTCCGTGGCTTCTGAGCAGACCGGTCCGTCTTGTCAGCAAGAAAATGGACCTTGTATGTCCAGCTAAACGAGGACCTTTCCTTATTGAAAACGTAATCCAAGAGCTCTCTTGTCTGTCTGAAAGCGCACATCATTTAAACCTAAACGTGCGTTCATAAAAAGTCTAGAATCTCGACTCATCAAGTCTACGCGAACGCCTTCGCCGCCCCCCCCCCCCTTCTCTCGCTCCACCGAAATCTTCCGCCAGAGCACGAATGCAGTGGATCAGCTCGCGAACGACTTCGAGTGCTTTTTTTATATTGTTTTTGATATAAAATACCTGCATGTATTCATCTTCAACGTGCGATCATCCTAGACGAAATGATGAGACATTTTTAGTGCGGAAAGTAAGAATCAGTGCGAAAAAATATTTTAGGTCTCCCGGGGTGCTTCTTTGTGAGTATTTCCCCTGTACTAGAATCTCACCCAGCGAAATCGATCAGGCAAATTGAATGCACCACGCTTATATTTTGTCTATGCCTAGTTTGGAAAGAGACTAAATAAAGCAAGAACATACGATGGCATGCAGACTACGAACAAGGCGGTGTACACAGTAAAAACAAGGATTTCAATTATTTTAGTTTCCTGATAGTAGGCTGTCAACTCACATGCGCTCAATTCGTATTTTTTCATCTCTTGCGTCATTTGAACGTTCACAGCAGTTTAACAAACAAAAAAGGTGGTCAAACTGTGTCAGCTTTCGGCGAAATATCAGTCCACTCATGTTTCCTATTTTGAACGTATTGTGCGTTAAACCTGATATTGAGATCTCTACTTATTTATGCATATCTCGGCGACTGCATTTATTTCACTAAAAAACTTAAAATTAGCGCTACTATGTTCTTGGCGGTCACTACCACGTGACATCTTGTAGAGGTGCTTATCGTTCATGTACGGGACGCCTCCGAAAAGCCGGGAACCAAGCCAGGACCGCGAAGACAACACGTACGTCGTCCCGGACCATCTAATAAGGCACAGGCTGCAAAACCTGCCGTCGGAACGGGAACTTCTGCGTGAGACGAAAAAGAAGATCCTGGTCAAATAAACAACCCCAATGGAAGCCACAGCGTCCCCCACCATGCTACAAAGCCCGCCGCCACCGACCATCTGTGGATCATCGTTTGATGACACGGATAACTGGCTATAAACATACCAAAGGGTCACTGCATTCAACAACAGGAACTCCGGCGACACGTTGCAGCATGTGTACTTCGCCTTAGAAGACGCCACCAGGACGTTGTTTCAGAACCGGGAATCCACGCTGACTGCATGGGACCTGTTCCAAAACGACCTCTTACAGTCCTTCACGAGCGTCCTACGCAAAGAGCGAACCCTAGCTTTATATGACATCCACATGTAGCTGCTGAAGGAGAACTTCGCAATCTTGGCGGAGGCGCAGGCTTTACTCTTCCGCCCGATACGAGAACGAGATAGTTTCGTTCTTGATGCGCAATCCAGTCATCACGATTGCAGAATTTGTTTCTGACGTCACAGCAATCCAACAGACGATTGAAATGCGCACGAGGCAATATAACCGCCGTGCGTTGACAGCAAACTACGCCGAAGCTCAAGCGCTACGCCCCCACAACATGCGCGAGACAATCAGAGCGACCGTACACGAAGAGATGCAGAAGTTGGGCTGAAGGTCGTAGCCCCAGATGGCCTGGTACGCTGTCATAGGTAAAGAAGACTGGAAGTGGTTACTGGAAGTGCCAGAAGTACCAACCCTAGGCAGAAGCGCTGAACTACGCCGCCGCTGACCGCCGCCATTGTGCCCTTCCGCAACCGCGTGCGGCGACTTGGCGGACATTATGCCAACTGCCAACTGTGAGACGGGCATTTGGCGCGCCCCCGACCACCGCCTGCTCTATCAATGCTGGGAAACCGGCCATGTCTACCACCGATGCCCATACTGCGACTTGGGACTGCCAGGGTTCGCCGTCAATTCACCGCCCCCAAAGCAAGGTGAACATATGCATTCTGCCGATCCTTTTACAGTACCGCGCGAACGTCGACTGGTTGGCCGGTCAGCGCATTCTAACCGCGTTAAGTGACGAGGTCAGCTAGAGTACGCATAAAGTTCACTGCAAGAGCAAATTTTGTCTGCTAGGCTCTCTTCACCAGCGTGGTACTGCGCCTGGCACGATCAGCTCCGTTTACTCGGGGCAAGCTCCTCAGCTGATCGGAGATAACGGATTCCAGTGGACTTGTTGTGCATTCGTTACTCCTGCTGATCTCGTCGCTCCGCGTAGTTAGAAGGCCCTGACCGGCCGGTCACTCACCGCCCGCACCGCATGGTAAAGAATGGGTCGACGGTACTTCTCTTTTCCTCGGGGACTGCATTTCCCCGACTAATAAACTGAAGTTATCCCATAGCGCAAGACGCGCCTGCATGTATCGGGCGTTTCTCGAATGTTATCGGTGCTTCTATCCGTTGTCTGTTGTCACTGTACCTCGAAAAAGCTGATTGCATGCGCGATGCCAATTCTGAACTACTTCCTGGAAATAGGTGGGCTCGAGCGATTACTCTTGAACCTTAGATGAAATATGTATAACAGCCAGCGCGCTTGACCCGAAGATCAGATTTCAACAATCGCCAGCTGTGTTCGCCGCTATCATTGTGCTACAAGTATCACTTGCTATTGTGGGCACGAGTCTGCCCTAAAAGAATTTTGTCATTCAGTTTTGCTGCCATGTTCTTGATGGCCGTGAAAATATGACGCACTTTGCCCAGTGACTCATTTTATTTCGCTCTATCCTGCTGTAATGTAGTGCTGAGGTCATCCTAATTCACCGATCGCACTATATACACTTACGCTCTAGAATTCGGTCGTCTACAGCAAGCGGTGTTCATTTGATTTTCAGTGGTCACAAGCGAGTAAGTGTGCGTAGAGGCAATCCTGCATATGTTGTTCTGAATGTCGTCCTCCCCCCCCCCAAGAAAAAAAAAAGAAAACTTTCATTCTACGATGCAAATAAATGAATTGAGAGGGAGCTTATAAAAATCCATACGGAATATGCCTGAATAAACGTGCTAATTGTGCGGCAACATTAGCGCGGCCGATTGCAAATATTAATGTTATCCTTCCATATTACACGAAATAATGAGCGAATTCACCGAATCCTAGAAAGCAAACTCTCGCCGACAAAAAATCACGTAAATTTGTACCTGATCTAGGATCTGGATTGGTAGTGCAGCACTCCTCGCTGGGAGTTATCGTTTACATATAAAATTTTGAAGGAAAGTACACCTTCTACTTCCTCTGTAATTTGAGTTCTGCGTAAGAGGAGGAAAGATGGAAAGAGAAAAGTAGAAGGCTGGAAGGTTAACCAGAATAACGTCCGGTTGGCTACCCTACACCGCGCGAATGGGAAAGGGGAACAAAGATCACAGGGAGAGAGAGGAGGGAAGGAAAGAAGTAAATTGCAGTGAGTTCGCTGACACGTGTGGTCTTACAGAAATTGCTATAATAGTCACAGATGGCCGCACAAACCCGTCGTCCTTAAATAGTACAAAAGCGCCTTCCCCGTTTTGTGGGCCGAGGGGCGATGGGGGTGGTGTTCCAGCAGCACCTGCAGAGAAAGCGGCTGATTGTCCAGTTTTTGGAAAGCTTTGGCAAGCTCTTGTTTCTCTGCGGCATATCGTGCACAGTGGCGCAGCAGGTAGTCGATGTTTTTTTCGGTGCCACAGACCTTGCATGCTGCACTGTCAGTCACGCCTTTGTGAAGGCAACTCTTAACCAAAGGCGACAGAGAAGCGTAGCTTCATGTCGAGGAAGTCCGAGTGGAGGTCGGAGTTGCAGGGAGGGGTTTAGTTGATGCAGTCGTGTAAGTCGTAAGTTTGGCGAGTTCCACTCGGTCACTGTGAGACTGCGTGCCAGGTGTCGAAGCTGCCTTGCAGCGTCTGTCCTCGAAAGCGGAATTGGAATGCTGTGTTCTTCTTGATGTGCTGTGCGAGCAGCGTTATCGGCGGAATCATTGCCACTGATTCCGAAATGACCAGGTACCCATTAAAACACGACCTCGTTGCCTTTTTGTTGGACGTCGTGGTAATGTTTCACGATTTCATATGTCAATTGGTCATGACATCCGTGTCGGAGAACTGACTGCGTGCACTGTAATGCCGGTTTTGAATCGCAGAACACAGCCCATTTTCTAAGTCTTTCAGAATCAATGAATTCCAGTACTCGATGCAGGGCCGTTAGTTCTGCCGCCGTTGAGGTCGTGACATGCGATGTCTTGAACCGCAGTGTGATTCCTCGCGTTGGTATAACCACGGCACCACAAGAACTGCACGTCGTAGTCGATCCATCGGTATAGATGTGCGCGTGGTTGCTGTAATTTTCATTCAAAAGAAGTAAGCTCAGCTGTTTTATAGCAGGGGCCGGTACATCTGTCTCCTTCTGTAGTCCTGGAATCATTATATGCACTTTTGGACGGCTCAAACACCACGGAGGAAACGCTGGCTTGGCCGCAGATTCGTACCCCGAGGTAAATGACGCACGATGTGCACCGACACTACTGCTAAATGTCGAGCAGGGCCTTGCAGCAGTGAGGCTCGTCAAGTGGTGGGAAGGGGTCCTAGCATAACGCTTGAGATGCATACGCATTGTCTGAACGGTAATGTGCGTCGTGATTGGGTAATCCTGCGCAAGGGCAATGGTTTCAGCCGTTCATGCAGTGCGTGGTAAGCCAAGACATTTCTTAAGGGCTTGGGCTTGAATACTCTGAATCGTACGCAGGTTAGTCTTGCAGGTGTTGGATATAGCAGGCAGGCTCTATCGCAGGAATCCAAAGAACAACGCTATGTATATAGATACTCCCCAACTTTTCCCTGCAAGGAACCTGAACAGGTGAGAGATAGCAGTCATCCGCTTTTTCACGTAATTCACGTGCGGAGTGCAAGACAGGTCTCTGTCAATTAGAACTCGCACGAACCTGTGACTTCTGCTGTATGGTATCAGTTGTCCGTTAATAGATACGCCGTAACCAGACATTGGCTTCCTTGTGAATGCCACCATTGCGCACTTTCCGCATGAAATTTCAAGTCCTTGTTCATGAAAGTAACAAGATGTCATTGTTGCTGCCTTCTGAAGCCGAGCGCGAAGCTGATGTCGTGTCAGACCTGATGGCCAAATGCAGATATCGTCCGCATAGATGGAAAGTCGTACGGTGCTTGGCAGGTTGTAAACTAATCCACTGAGGGTGAGATTGAAAAGAGTCGGGCTAAGCACTCCGCGTTGAGGGACTCCTCGGCTACCATAATGCTTGAACGTCGGGTCATTTTCTGTGTGCACGTACAACGGTCTCCTCTGTAAGTAGTTGCACACCCACACATACACTTTACCACCAAGTCCGACGGCTTCTAACGGGCTAAGGATGGCTTCATGGGTGACATTATCATAAGCCCCTTTAACGTCTAGAAACAGAGCAGCAGATAGTCGCTTTCGGGCCTTTTGGTGTTGCACAAAGCTTATCAAGTCAACAACGTTGTCTGTTGACGAATGGCCACATCTGAATCTGGCAATACCATGTGGATAAATTTCATTGTACTCTAAGTACCATTCCAGGCATGTTAAAATCTTTCCATTGATTTTCCGACGCAGCTGGCAAGTGAAATGGGACGGTATAGGAAATGCCCAAAGGCGACTTGCCAGCTTTGAGAAGTGGAATGAGGCGAGTTGACTTCCATTCTTGCGGAACCGTACCCGTCTGTCAGGGGTCGTTGTACAGGAGCAAGAATGCCTTCCAAGCTTGGTCTCCTAGGTTACACAGGGCATGGTATGTAATTCCGTCAGATCATGCAGCTGAGGAATGCCCGCACAAAGCCAGCGGAGCTTCCAGTTCTTCCATAAAAAAGGGCATTCCATCCGTGGATCGCGTGAGAAAAATGGGTGATCGAGCGTTCCCGTACCCGTTCCATCGGAATTTGCTTCACCAGCAATTTTTCTGCAGAAAGATTCATGACGTGAGAGCAACAATGCTACATTCCTAATGCTCTGCTCAGTTAGGCAATGCCTCTCTCCTTAGGCCCTTTGATCTGCGGTACCACATATCTCCCTAACACATATATAAGACCTGGAATATGAGAGGGGGTCGCTAAAGAAATGCAGTTACAATTTATATCTAGTATATTCTTCTTTAGAGTTTCAATTTTGCAAGTTTTACGTCACCGCGACTTGCTGTTGGCTTTTACATTTTCAATTCCTACCGCCCGCATCAATATTTTGCTTTCTGACTACGAACTCGAACGAGCAGAGAGCGCAGACTTCCAACTTGCGCTTCGAGATTGTATTTTATTTTTTGTTCAGGGGGCATATCAATTTCCATGACAAATAATGAGCGACGTACTGGATCTCCGATTCAGTGTTTGTGCTTCCGCGAGAAGAGAGGTTTGCACTCGTGTGTTCCCCTCTGTGTTTGTGTTTGAGAACATATCGCAGGCACTTTGCTTCGGCAAGGATTTGGATGAGTTTCCTGCATTGGCAGCGGGCCCTGCGCGATTGAGCAAAAGCCTTGTTCTCTACTTTCGTTGCACCCTTGTATGGTGCAAGCGGAAGTCCTTGAATACTAGAAAACGATAAAAATTTGGCAATAACACTTATCGTTCGAAATTGCAATACCATTTCTTTCTTCGACATTTTACGTATGCGCCTGATCTACGAACATATACAGGAAAAGAAAGGCAAATCCGCACGTAAACTAGGTGTTCTGTACCACAAGAGAGCCCAATAAATCCCGTTACGTTCTATGCGATCCTTCGAGATCAGCAAAACCGTTTCTTGATGTGGGATTATTGGCGCGCCACCTCAGAAAGACACAATAGGAGTAAAAAAAGACAACGGGATTACTTTTTCGTGCCTCTACTGACCATGTCTTCTACGCATAGCCTTTTAGTTATATCTCCTTACGACCTCGCCATGGGCACCTAGATTTAGGTGCATGTCAAAGAATCCCAGGTGGTTCAGATTTCCGGAGTCCCCCATTACGGCATTCCCCATAATTAGAACGCGGTCTTGGCCTGTAAAAATCCAAAATTTATTTGTCTATGAACTCGCCATGGTGTGTGTTAACCTAAGAACAAGTATTCAAAGCTTGTGCTCTATTGTTTAGTAGGTCTTTATGTACAGGAAGTGCTGGCACGAAATACAGCACACAAATGACTAAAAACATCGTTCCCGGTGAATAAGCATGGAATATTGATCACTGTTGTTCTATTTGCTGTTTGTCGGTAGCTCATATTGAGCTCTTTTTATTCGTCCCATGCCCTCTTTGTACTGCTTGTGTTTCGTTGCATAGCATACATATTTACGGGTGGCATCGTGGTAACGAATCACTCCTATCAGTAGATGTGTGGGGAAAGATAATAGTTTTGAGGGCAATGGTGGCCAAGCACTCATTCCTCCATTAAACCCTTGCTAACCTGGTGGTTGTCTTTCATCGTTACACTTCCTAGTGGCAAGAATGGGATTCTTTCAAAAAGAATTTACCTCTTCTGCAAACTATATGGTACGTTTTGCAATGTAACTCTATTTGTAACTCTATGCTCTCGGCAGCTTTTATCTCTGGGATACCGTATTGTGCTGCTTAGCCTTGATACTGCTGGAACGGGAAGCATTATCGCAACAATGAAAATCACATTTAATAAGAGATGGTGGCACAGGAACAGTCGAAAGGAAATTGAGAAAGTGCGATAAATATATTAAAAAAAGATTTTTTGGCAATCTAACCGGCTTGAATTTAAATACCTCATTCCTCAATATGCAGACACAGTGGGGTTCTAAGGGTGCTGAGGTTTCTAAGATACCTTCAGGTGGAAGACTATATCGTGTGGTGATGATGATGATGGTGATGACGTAAGCGTTCTCTTCGAAACCAGGGGGGGGGGGTATGAAATTCCACCAAGCTCGTTTTGTAATACTTTGTGTTCAAGCAAAGCTTGAATATCTCTTTCCACCTTAAGCTACACAATATACGCTGTAGAAACTTTATTTGATTATGTGTTCTCCCTTCATTTTAGACATGAGTCGGGCAATCGCTTTTACTATTTCTTTGTACTTATTCTTAACCCGTCCTTAAGACTTGGCGCTATAGCTCCAGCCTACCAATCTTGTACACTTAATGCTAGACGGATACAGGGATAGTGTAACAGATTATGGTTAAAGTTCTTGCACCACTTGTGCATAAGTACGCCTTAAGCCACACACTCCTATTAAAAAATCTGCAAATAGATGCAGTCCTCAGCGAAGTCAACAGTAACAGCTGTTTCAAGCAATTCGTCTTGTGAGGCACTCTATGCAATGAAAGGAACAACTAAACCAGGCAAGCACAACGTTAGAGGATGAAAGCAACTTGCCCGCGGGGAAATACGCAGGTTAAATGCTACACTGCACTCATGTTCGCCCCGGGTCTGTCTTTCTTTCGTGCTTTTCTTTAGCAGATATTGTTGACAAGTATACGATGCTTTCATATGACATTTCCGCCGTTGCCGTCGCGGTGGTCCCCACTGCCACGCGCTCGAAGTATGGACAGTGCCTGCGGTCTCCACAGACGAGCAATGTTATTTTATTTTGTTTCACTTTCCCATACTATGTAGCCCTCTACCCTCCCACACACCACGGTGCTTGAGGGTATGTTAAATAAATAAATAAATAAATAAATAAATAAATAAATATGCATCGCTTCAGCATTCTGAGACGCCTGGTGATTGCCATGGTGCTGTTCCATGGCTGCCTGGCAGCAGCTTCCTTGTGAGCTGTGCCACCGCATCGCGTCACGTCTGCGCATATTAGATCATCGGGCGTGGAGCTCGAGGTGCATTTGGCGCTGCTTCCAAATAATTTAGAGACAGCTTTTGACTCAGTATCTCACAAATTGTTTCTCCTTCCTTTAGTAAACCTAACCTTTATAATAATACTTTACCCTGGCCTGAATGCTTCCTCTCTAATCGCTTACAGTATGTATAAGCTAACGAGCATGGCTCTTCATTCGCTTCTGTGCAGCTTGGGGTACATGGGGGGAGGGGGGGCTGTCATGGGCCCATTGCAGTTTCTTTATCTGTAATAACGACCTTTTCATGCGCATTACTTCTAAAACGTTTTTCGACGATGAGTGCATAGTTTACCGCGTCACCTATAATATATCCGAACACGTTGCCCTGAAATCTGATCTTAATGGTGCATCTTACTGGTTCTTCGATTTTTTGGGCCCTTAATATTAATATTTATTCAGGTATGCATGTCTAACAGACGTCCTTTTGCTCTGTTTCTTTCAACTGTGCCCTCAATGACACGACACTAGTCCTTGAAACATCTTGCAGATGTCTTGGTTTGGTATACTTATCACTAGGAATATCTCGTGGAATGTGCATATCGAATATTTGTGAATTAAAGCTAACCTCACGCTCCGTTTCATGCGCCGCAAGTTTACCGGCGCGGTTGTTCACGTTAACCTTCAGCTTTATAAAACATTAGGTACCTACCAGCTCGAATTGTCCGACTCCGTTTGGCCCCTGCTCAAACTACTTCATGAAATCTTCTTGAACCACTTCGGAACAGAACCGCCAGCTTCATTTTATCTATCTATGCACGTCTCGCCAGCGTGTAATCCACAAAACTGGCGCTAGGGTTTGCCAGAACTTCCTATACGCCGTTATTTTATGCGCTTGTACCTCCTTGATAAGATTAACTACAGCAATCCCGTTCTTAAACAAGAGTTATTTCTGCACCCCTCCTACATCTTAGTTCACATTGATGACAAGATGAAGGTTGGCGTACCACCATGCCTCTCCAACTCTTGCTGATTTTTACCGCACGCTGCTAATGACTGAAACCCCCCTCCCAACCTCCATCGCTGACATAGGTGGCGCTACGAATCTCAAGAAGGTTGCCAACGACTTCATATGTACTTACCACTCCACTGCTTGATTACTTCAGGCCTTGAGAATATGCAAATAAATAAATGAATAAATAAATAAATAAATAAATAAATAAATAAATAAATAAATAAATATTTCTGGCAGAACTGACACTTTCCTATTGTTTATTCGCATAGCATAAATTCATATGAACTGGCCCTGCTCTTATCCTGGACAGGTGCTCTACGAGACTTCTTTTCGCCACTTCGCTTATCATGGCCAATATTAAGGGTCTGTCAGAGTCGACCTGCAGCATGTGCAACACTTGCGACCATGAGAGTCATTTAGCGCGGCATCGCCTTTATGCAGCCTCAACAATATGCTCTTAGCGTCTCAGAAGCGTTTAAATATCAACGGTTATAGCTGAATCTTTTATTCACTGATAGATCTGATTGTATTTTATTGTTTGTCGGTGATTCAGTAGCCGCAGTTGCCAAAAAATGCTGTAAAGGCGGTTATGATTCCGAATAAGCCTTAAGTGCAAGAAACAAATGCAGAAGACAAGCTAAATGCCATGATAGGGAGGGGGATCAAGAGCGCGCTCGGACTACCAAACTACACCCGCACCGACCGACTCCTGCAGTTGGGTATTCATAATACCCTGGAAGAAATTGCAGAAGCACAAGAAAGGGCACAGATTCTCAGGCTTTCCGGCACCAGGGCGCGAAGACGACCTTTAATAGAGATGGGCATCCCCCGGCCACTGCCGAAGACGCGTACCAGGGCCTTCCGAAAGAGCAGAAAGATAACATCATCACATCGCCCACCCCGTACAATACGCAGCCCGAGCGCAACGTAGAAAGAAGGAAGGCCAGGGTGGTGGCGCTCCTACGCCGCGCAACAGAACTCCCTGGCGGCAGCTGCTTTGTTGACGCGGCCCAGTATGGCAACAGCAACAATATCATGGTAGTGTCGATCAAACACAACCCCGCAGGGGCGTCTGCGCAAGCAGGCGTTTGGTGTGTTGCGACACCACGGACCCGAGCACACGAGGGTTGGACCCTCCCGCGTGTAGCCGTGCGCGGCTTAGCCGTGTCCGGGGAAAAGGGGATCCTGGGGGTTGAGCCAATGCCGGGTGTTTGGACCTTTACGGCCCCTCGGCGGCGGCAACACACCCCTTTGGCCTCGGCTTCACGTAGACGGCACCCCCGGACTGACCCACCCGGGGGAAATCGGCAGTCGCCTCTTCCTATCTCTTCCTCTCGAATCTTCGTCTTTATCTCTTACTTTCTGACCTTTCCTGTCTTCTCCTCTCTTCCATTTACTTCATTCTCCTCGGCGGCAAGGGTTAACCTTGTGTGGGATAGCCAACCTTGGTTATAACAGATTTGGTTATAGTAGTGTCGTACAGCTGGCGCATGCAGGCCGTCTTTTCGCGGTCCTGCAGCGTCCCCTTGTTGGGCTCCATGGTGGGTGGCTGGCGGCGCTACCGAATTTTCACACATATCTATGGCAAGTTCTTTTCCAACACTTCCTGATCGCCCTCACAAACGAGGGCGCACCGAAGGAGTTGTCAAGTTTTTTGGCCGAAATAATGAGAATTTTCCAAGATTTCATGTAGTACATTCAGAGAAAAAAGAAAAGGCAGCGAGAATGATCTCACCTTTTCTTGTTGCAAAGACACTTAGTGAAGCTTTTGGCCCAGGTTATAAAGTCTCTAAATTGGCAAGTGGTGACCTCCTCTTAGAACTGCGTGATAAGACACAGTATGAGAAACTCTCTAAACTAGTATCCTTTGGGAATCTTCCAGTAACAGTCACACCGCACCGCACAATGAACACCACCCGCGGAGTCGTTTCCGATGCCGATCTCATGGAACTGAGTGAAGCTGAACTACTGGAGGGCTGGAGCGATCAGAATGTGACCAATGTCAAGAGAATAAAGATCAGGCGCGATGGCAAGGAGATTGAGACAAAGCACTTAATTCTTACTTTTGCATCAAGTATGCTACCTGAGACCATTGAGGCTGGCTACATAATGATCCGAGTCAGACCGTACATCCCCAATCCTCTCCGATGCTTTAAGTGTCAAAGATTTGGCCACAGTTCACAGAACTGCCGAGGCCGCCAGACTTGCGCGAAATGTAGTGCCCAAGAACACCCATCTGAAAATTGCGAGAATGCTCCACACTGCGTGAACTGTGATGGGGAACACGCCGCGTACTCGCGGTCCTGTCCATCATGGAAAAAAGAAAAAGAAATAGTTACAATCAAAGTTAAGGAAAATATATCGTTCAAAGAGGCACGCAGGCGGGTAGCATACCTGCCAAAGAAAAGCTTTGCCGAAGTGGCGCGTCAGGGGGCAGCGTCACAACGGCCTCCGGCGACTGTCCGACCCACACGCAGTGAGTCGGCAGTTACGCCATCTGCCCCCACGGTGGTTGCAGCTAGCGCTGCTCCGCCAACCGAGGAAAAGGGGCCATCGACCCCGAAGGTGGGCGCAGCCGAGGCTGCCTCAACCTCCCAGGTCCCTTCCAGTGCTGGCAATGGCCGGCGCAGCCAAACCCCCCAGGGAACCCCATCGACCTCCGGGCTGGTGGGCGCAGGGGTCTTGCCCTCCAAGGCGGGACCCTCTCGGGAAACTTCTCGCTCGCAAGAGCAGGTGTCCGGCGCCTCACAAGAGGCAATGGACACTACACCTACCCCCAAGGCGCCCCAGGCGCCTAAGGAGCGGCGAGGTTCCCTCGAACGCTTCAAGAAGAGCAAAACCCCGGTTACAGGGCCTCGAAAGGGCTCTGTAATCTAAGACATCCCTTCCGTTTCCGTAAACACAGCACCAATTAAATTTAAAATATGGATACACAAATCATTCAATGGAATGTCAGAGGTCTACTTAGGAATGTTGATGATGTTCAAGAACTTATCCATAAACACAATCCAAAAGTGTTGTGTTTACAGGAAACACACTTAAAATCCAAACACACAAACTTTCTTCGACAGTATGTAACATTTCGCAAAGATCGCGATGATGCCGTCGATCATCGGGTGGTGTTGCAATTATAATTCAAAAAAGCATAGCCTGTCAACGTGCACAGCTACGAACGGCCCTTGAGGCAGTGGCGGTTCGGGCTATTCTGCTAAAGAAACTTATCACTATTTCCTCGCTTTATATTCCCCCACATTATAAACTAAGCAAACATGAATTTCAGTCCTTTATTGATGAATTGCCGGAACCCTATGTTGTTCTTGGCGATTTCAATGCTCATAACTACCTGTGGGGCGACCCTCATATAGATGCGCGAGGACGTGTTGTCGAACAATTCATTTTTTCTTCTGGTGCGTGTCTGTTGAATAAGAAGCAACACACATATTACTCGCTAGCAAACAGAACCTATTCTTCCATAGATCTTAGCATAGTCTCCCCGTCTGTACTGCCTGAACTTGAATGGGAAGTTGCCGACAACCCTTACGGCAGCGACCACTTCCCTATACGGCTAAGATCACCTAAAGAAAATGAATATCCACTACACGCTCCTAGGTGGAAGATTGACACAGCAGACTGGGAGAGGTTCCGAAACTTAACTAGTATATCATGGGATGACATGTCTTCTTTAGAAATCGATGCTGCTGTGGAGTACTTCACAGCCTTCGTAATAGGTGCCGCATCTAAATGCATACGTGAATTAAGCGGCTCGGCATGCAAACGGCATGTCCCGTGGTGGAACAATGAATGCAGAATCGCACGTAGGAATCAGAACAAAGCGTGGGAGTTGCTACGCGCTTCGCCCACTGCAGAAAATCTTGTCAACTTTAAAAAGTAAAATCCCAAGGTAGGAGAACCCGCCGGCAGGCCAGAAGAGAAAGCTGGCAAAAGTATCTATCGAGTATTAACTCGTTTAGGGATGAGGCCAAAGCCTGGAACAGAGTTAATAGGATTAGAGGGCGGGAAACACATTCACTCCCCCTGGTAAACACACAGGGCGATACACTGCAAGACCAGGCAGACTCACTTGGGGAATATTTTGAGAGCGTTTCAAGTCAAACAAATTATACACAATCCTTCCTCAAATACAAACAAACAGAAGAACGTAAGCCATTAACAAGAAAAGGTCGAGAGAATGAGCCTTACAACCGTCCTTTTTGTATTGCCGAATTGAGAGCTGCCTTGAGCGCATGCAACAGCTCCGCACCAGGATCTAATAGAATCATGTATGAAATGCTCAAACACTTACACAATGACACGCAGGTTACACTACTCACACTTTTCAACACCATTTGGGATGCAGGGTACCTTCCAGCTGCATGGAAGGAAGCCATTGTGATCCCTGTTCTGAAACAAGGCAAGGACCCTTCCTCAGTGGCAAGTTACCGCCCGATAGCCCTCACAAGTTGCATTTGTAAGGTGTTCGAAAAAATGATAAATCGGCGACTCATCTTTTTCCTTGAACAGAGCAAAATTCTTGATTCCTATCAGTGCGGCTTCCGAGAAGGACGCTCCACAACTGACCACCTTGTACGTGTAGAAGCAAATATCCGGGACGCATTTGTACACAAACAATTATTCTTATCCATATTCCTCGATATGGAGAAGGCGTACGATACGACGTGGCGTTACGGAATCCTAAGAGACTTGTTAGAAATGGGTATCCATGGAAATATGCTTAACCTAATAGAAAGCTATCTGTCCAGTCGTACCTTCCGGGTAAAAGTCGGCAAAGTACTATCGCGACCTTTTATACAAGAAACAGGTGTACCCCAAGGAGGCGTGCTCAGTTGCACACTTTTCATCGTGAAGATGAACACGCTTCGCGCTTCATTACCACCTGCAATCTTTTATTCTGTCTACGTGGACGATATACAAATAGCTTTCAAATCTTGTAACCTCGCACTCTACGAGAGGCAGGTACAGCATGGCCTGAACAAAGTCTCAATGTGGGCAGACAATAATGGATTTAAGATCAATCCTAACAAAAGCTCTTGCGTTCTTTTTACAAGAAAGAGAGGAATGATCCCAGATCCTTGCTTAGAACTTTGTGGACAACAAATACCTATCAGCAAAGAGCACAAATTCCTAGGTGTCATACTTGACTACAGACTCACTTTCGTCCCCAACATTAAAGATATTAAAGAAAAATGTCTGAAAACAATGAACCTAATGAAACTTCTATCCCATAAATCGTGGGGTAGTGACAGGAAGTGCTTAATTAATCTCTATAAGAGCCTGATCCGTTCACGATTAGATTATGGTGCCGTGATCTACCATTCTGCAGCCCCGAGCGCGCTAAAGATGCTAGATCCGGTCCACCATCTAGGTATCCGTTTAGCCACAGGAGCTTTCAGAACGAGTCCCGTACAAAGTTTATATGCAGAATCGAATGAGTGGTCGCTTCATATCCAGAGAACGTACATCAGCCAAACATATTTACTGAAAGTCCACTCAAATCCTGAACACCCCTGTTTTAATACCGTTAATGACGTGACATATGCTACACTCTTTCGCAATCGTCCCTCCGTAAGACAGCCTTTCTCGCTGCGTGTGAGGGAGCTTAGTGAAGAAATGCATGTTCCACTCCTCGAGCTTCCCCTAATGCATCCAACCAAGCTGCTACCTCCTTGGGAGTGGCAGCTCATACAATGTGATATATCTTTCGTGGAAGTCACAAAGCATGCTCCAGAGATTGAAATCCAAATGCATTTCCGCGAACTCCAGTACAAATACGCCTGCACTGAGTTCTACACAGACACATCGAAGTCACGCGAGGGGGTGTCATATGCAGCCGTCGGTCCATCCTTCTCGGAATCCGATTTACTGCATCCGGAAACTAGTATCTTCACGGCTGAGGCCTACGCAATATTGTCGACCGTGAAGCATATAAGGAAATCAAAACTCGAAAAATCACTTATATATACGGACTCCCTTAGTGTTGTGAAGTCTTTGATGTCGTTCTGTAAGCACAAAAATCCTATAATAATTGAACTCTATTCCATCTTATGTAAAGCATATGTATCAAACCAGCATGTGATTATATCCTGGGTGCCTGGCCATAGGGGCATCCAGGGTAATGTTGTAGCGGACCAGATGGCCACATCAATTGCATCACACACTGTTAATTCTACCGCTGCGGTCCCTGTCACAGACCTGAAACCCTTCTTAATAAGGAAACTGCGAAACTACTGGCAACGATTGTGGGACATGGAAACAAATAATAAGTTGCATGTAATAAAGCCAAAATTAGGTTTCTGGCCTCCTGTAACAAAGTCACGCCGGACAGATGTCCTATTCTGTCGCCTAAGAATAGGACACACATTTGGCACGCACAACTTTTTACTCACTGGAAACGAGCCTCCAACCTGCGGTAGATGCGGGGAGAGGCTGACCGTCCTCCACGTCCTGTTGGAGTGTCGGGAAGCCGAATATGAAAGAAAGAAGCATTTTCCCCTAGCATACCGGCAGCACATCCCCCTTCATCCTGTTATGTTACTCGGTGCAGAACCGCTCTTTGACACCACCACTGTCCTAGGTTTTCTGAAAGATGTTGTATTACATGTAACTAGCCCATACGTTCGTAGCGCCTCCTCTCTATAGAGGATAGCGCTGTGATAGTTGTTTCGAATAGCACATGCCTCTCGTCCCTTGGGTTCAAGGGTTTTGACGAGGCAGTGGTGCCCTTAGAAAATTTTAGCATCTCACATATTTTGTACATTGCATCATTTTTCCCAATACATTCTAGTGTTCATAGTATTCGTCATTAGTCATCGCCATAATTTTATAGCACGTAGATTTTACGCATTTTACAGCGACAATTTTTAGGCCACTTTACAGCCAAGTCACATCTCCATGATACATCGTCAACATCACCACTTGTCATGGCGCTGTTTGGCCAAACCTGGCCCTTGCGCCATTAAACACCACATATCATCATCATCGATCAAACACAAGGGTTTGACCGTTAACGCCGCATCGGTACGGAGCACGTCGTCGCGTGCGGCCGAGCAAGTGGCCATTGCCTTGGCCCTCCTGGACGACAAACATGTCAATATCTTTAGCGACTCCAGGGCAGCCATCCGCGCCTTCAGTGTTGGCGCCGGCCGTATGTAAGGAAGCCTGTCGCATCCTCGACGGCAAAAGCATCGCCACCCACACTCTCACGTGGTTCTCCGCTCATATGGGATCCATCATGGGAGGCCCCACAAACCTCAACGAGCTGGCCCACTCCAAGGCGCGAGGTCTCGCTTTCCGCGGCCATGGAGAACTCCAACGCCAGCCTGCATTGGTGGATAACGGAGATCAACCGACCACATACAATGAAATTGCTCAGCACTTTTATCTCGGCAGGAGAGACTTTGCCCTCCCACACAAGAAGTTAAATAGAACGCAGGCATTGACCCTCAGATTATTGCAGACAGACACGTATCCCAGCTCAGCTTTATACCACAAGCTTTATACCGACACCTATGCCGCTAGTTCTTGCAGGCACTGCTATGACATCGCTAGCCTAGACCATATGCTCTGGCGTTGCCCCTCGTTACGAGGCACCGAAGAAATCAATGAGGCTATCCAGAGGGCCCACGATGCGGCGGTCGGGCATAGCCTGACTGTCCAAACGTGGAACAGTCGCGTACTTCAGGACCTTCATTAAAGTTTTGCATCGATCCATCCATCCATGCAGAAGAGAAACCAGCAATTGTTTTAAGGCATAGGAGATCCCTTCACGGCTAACGTAAGAAACATTTCGTCAGTTCAACGGGAAGTATAGTGCGCCATTACAGACAGCCCTCTTGAGTTTGGAAGGCAGTCTTTTCTATTGTTCAATATTTACTAAGCGCACTTGTTGAAGGCATCTAATCTACACAAATTTGTATCAGTTTTACTCATCGCTAACACGTTGTTGCGTGCAATTGGCTTGCGTTATACCATACACACTTCTTCATATGCCAATCGCTGAGCAATATTATGGTATTTATTAATTTCACAAAACAAAATAAAATTTAATTTTAGCATGGTGAACATAGTGGAAAGGCAACTGTGAGGGCTAAAGGCGTCGGAAAAAAGTAGGTAGCAAACTCTGAAACAATAGGCACTAATAATGAATCGCAACCACGAGGTCTTTGCGCAAAGAACAAATATTCACGAACATAACTCTAGGCGACCAATGAGAGAGACTGCAAGTGCAAAGAACAAGAATAACCCAGAAACAATGGAACATACGAAACAGATGTTCACTTACGAGGAAAGCGAGCTTCTAGAAATTAATTAGAGAGCAATGTCAAAGTAATGAAGCATTGGATGAGGCAGAGTCGAAGACAGTGTTTGGCGAGGCGCATCTAGAGAGCATTTGGAGGAAGTGGAGAAGACTGTTCATCAGAGAGAATTGAAAATGATGGAAGGGGTCATGGCAGCAGACCTCGGGGCAATGGCTATTAGGTGTAGTTCAAGCAGAATGAGAACATAATGCCTGAATAGCTTTACCACCTGGTTAAATAATTACTTCAGAAATGCAAAGTCTAGTCACAGTCTCTTGAAATGAAGTTGCTAATACATTTAATATCAAATAAAAATTTATTAGAAATCTTCATACGAGTACATTCCCGAGAAGACTTAGCGCATGCGCTGAATGAAATAATTTCGGCTTTCGGTTGTTTTTTGAATGGAAGAAGGAATTTCGGAAGTGGAGACGTGAGGATGACGATCGTTAGTTTTGTACTCTCGGAAATGCTTTTTGAATTTTGTTCCTATTGGTGACACTAAATTCTGATGGGAACTCAGAAAAAATTCACTACTGTTAAATATAGAAATAAAGCGAACACACACACATACACACACGCATACGGGCACACACACAGACATGTGTCGCCCATACTCGCATCTTTCCGTTCATGAGCCTCTGCTGTTCAGAAAGCTATATCGCTTTTTTTTTAAATGACACTCTCCCTGAAGCGTTTGGTTAGTTATAGCGCTTCAGTGGTTGTTATGATACATCTTACAAGCTGTATCTTGGTGTAGTCGTGCTATGTATAAGAGTAGATAAACGAAAAAAAAAACACGCATGGCCACTGTGAACAGTGTGTTCGCAATGTGTTCACTTATTTTTCTGTAATGATACATACTGTAAGCCTAACGTTGTGCACCAAACAGCGAATTTCACGGAAGTAATTTTATCCTCCGTAGCGCGACGTTTCTCAACTGAAGAACGAGTGTTTTTCGCAGAACGATAAACCTAATCGATAAAAACGATAAACGATAAGAAGGAAATTATCCAATATAGCTTTAGAGCACTGAAAGACAGACGGACCACCAGTGATATATATCTGCACAAAGAATAAAGAAAGACCGGTATTGCGAGACAATTTACGCGGAACTTGACAGAACCTGAGAGCGAACAGCCCAAAGTAGCCTTTTTTGCAGGAAAAGGATAGGAAAATGAGAATGGATGCGTTTTAAAAGACGACCATCAAGCGGTTCAACCTCACCGCGGTGCTGAAATTTCTGTGATCGCCGAGCACTGAAGCTTGCCCTTTTCTTATGAAGTACCATGATCGGGTCTCGTGCTTTGTCTAGCCTCTGGTTTCAATTCGTTTTCCACAGGCAAACCGTTACCGGTTCTACCACAAGCACCTCTTTTGTAGTATTTTGGATTGTGCTTTTGTCGTCAGACAGAGAAATGGTGGGTGTCGAAAGCGGCGCCACATTTTATACCCTCGCGCACGAGCACTTCCACGCTGAACGTTTATCTTGCGACGCAAGTAGCAAAACCAGTTATAAATTGTGCACTCCCTATCTGCTGCAAATGAGTAGCAAGACTGACAGAATTGATAGGTTTGGTTCGTCACAATAGGTACACCAACTGCGAACAGACAGAACTTAACATAAAGGAGAGGTGTAAAATGGACGAGGAGCAACGGACACAACCGCGCCATATTCATTCAGAGCACAAATCTCGTGCAAGAACGGTGCAAAAAAAAAAAAATAAGCAATCAGCGCAGCCAGTGTTCCAGTGAAAACTGAAGTTGCGACATTGTCAGTAATAAAGTTGTTTAGCTGTTAGTTTATATGCTTTACAGATTGTGCATTGCAGAAAAAATCCCGTTGTGGAGCCTACAGCCCGCCCTCGTAAGGGCATTTCCGCGCAAATAAAACATACTGTTCCTCACACAGATGATCATCCCCTGCAAGGAACCTGACTTAGAAAGAGCAATGAAAAACGTGTACTTACTTATAAATGATATGCAGTTTTTTTTGCATGTTTCGCCGCGTTTCCTGTATGAAATGAAAAATTTTGCCTGTTTCAACTTTCAATAAGGTTTTTCGTCCTTGTGGCTCCCTCTTTCTTGCACCAATCAGCACAAAGTGTCAGTACAGCCCTTCGTTTCTGACAGCTGCAGATTCCGTCAATTGTGAGCGCGTTCCATGCGCTCCAATTTAGTGATGCCTCACAGCGGTGGCATCGAGCACACTGGCCCAGACGGGTTTCGGCACTCAATGCCTTAAGGGCTCTGCTCAAGTTATTAAGGGCTTGTGAATTGTGCGACCGTCTTTGAATGCTGCAGCGCCTAGTATCGCGTTGCTGTGTGAATTTTTCAGGAAATATATTTGCTTATTTCGCCTTTTATTTCCTTTCCCCTGCAGAGGGTAGCCAGACGGTGCTGACATTGGCTAACCTCCCTCTCTTTCCTTCCCCATTTGTCTCTCTCTTTGTTCTCTGCTGCCGCTGGCGTCAGCACTTGCCAAGGTCGGGCAGCATCTCCCTCAGGCGCATCTTGTTACCGCAGTTCGGCTTCCGGTGCCGTGCTGCCGACGCTGCGACTTTCTTCTAAACGTGAAGCATTTCATCGACACGTGACATTCTTTGGGCAATGCCAACGTCTGACACTAGCGCGTAGTTGGTGTGTTCCCACCGCTCTAGGTTCCTATAGGCTTCCAGGCGCAATAAGCTTCTCTGTTGGGCGCCCGCTAAAAATATTTGAAAAGAAAATTTCAACGCACCTAAACAGATTCATCCGGAAAGCGGGAAAAAGCGTGTTTTTGTATCCCTCAAGCACTTTTATTTGTTTTTGAAGAAATTGTGAAGTTAGTGTACCTATATTTAATAATAGGGTTGTTCCGTCACTGCTACGTAAAGGTCGAATTCATACATTTCTGTAGACGGGGAAATCTTCCGCACACCTTTCAAATGCACTACCTTCTAAGCATACTCATGCAAGGAAGTCCAATAGTCTGCTTCATGGAAATGTTTAATTGGTGTTCGTCAGCGAGGACAGGAATGCAACTGAATTTGCACCAATAACGTACCATATAGCATACTGTACCATGTATATATATATATATATATATATATATATATATATATATATATATATATATATATATATATATATATATATATATATATATATATATATATATATATATATATATATATATATATATATATATATATATAGTACTCAAATCAGCGGACGGCAGGGTTGTTGCTCAATTACCGAGCCATATTTTGAGGAATAAGTGCTGCCAATACTAGGGTAACAACTATGTGGCTAGTTTTTGCACTAACCCTGATTCAGTGGTTGATGGAGTATAGGTCACGTGTTTGCCTAATTAGGGACAATAATTTAATAGTTCTCCCATTTACCAGCTTTGCCAGTCGATCCTATTGCTATATGTACGTAATTGTGGCGTACAGCTACAATCGACGGTGTGAAATGAATTTTTTATGATTGAAAATAATTAGCGATGAAGAACCAAGATAGTATTGCATTACAGGTTCAAATACTCGCTGCTGTAGCTCACTGGCTATGCTGTTGCACTGCCGAGATCGAAGTCAGTGTTTTATAAGAAAAAACATTTCACGAACAAATTTTGAAAAGGGACAGAAAACAAGACATTCAGGAACAATAGCCCAACATTACCGGGTACAATGATTCTTTTTTTGTTGGAACCTCATTTCAGATAGTAATTGTTTTCATCGCGCTCTAGCGCACAACTTGCAGTAAGGGCTCTGATGATTACTTTTGTAGTTTTTATGTGACGGAGTAATTTCCAAGCTCTAACTTCGCGGTACCGAGTGCCTGCAGCTATCTTGACAAATGTTCTTAATGAACGTGAACGGGCCTGTGTTGAGCAGCTTCATTCGGTAATGAATTTATGCGCTTCTACCTTGCCTCGCTTAACTGGCGTTCGTGCACGATGTCGTTAATAAGTACGCATATAATTTGATGCTCATTGTAACGGTATTTGCTGCTGCCTGTTCAGATTGTCGGATTTCTCTGCATATTTTTTTTGGTGATGAGCTTTTGCAAATCAGCGTGTATTGGGAGCACGAAGTTTGCAAGTTTGCAGTTTGCGGAAACCTTTCATTTAACTAGCTCGTGTCACACGCAAGCACGCTAATGAGTTTTGACGCTTGACCGCATCCAGCCCTTCATTTTTTTGCCTTACCACCCACGGTATGGAAGGCGCTTATTACAGTAATTGCCACTGGGGGCTTTGACATTATTAGCAATTGTTTTGCAAGGTCTTTAGTCGCGTTCCCTGTCCCGGACGGTTATGGTCAGTGAGCACAAAGTCACATACAACAAGCCCCCTCTGTCACACGGATAGTTTAATTACGTTCGTTTGACAGCAGAGAGGGTATAGTGATGGTAAGGTCTTTTCAAAGGCCGTTTTTATTCGGCACCGCCGCATGGTGGTGAAATTATCGTTTCTTCAACTTGTCATAGTGTGTGTGTGTGTGTGCGTGCGTGCGTGTGCGTGTGTGTGTGTGTGTGTGTGTGTGTGTGTGTGTGCGCGCGTGTGTGCGTGTGCGTGTGCGCGTGCGTTCATGCGTGCGCGCGATGTATTTTGCAAGCTGAGGGGGGGAGGCGGGGAGGGGGAAACGGTTGACTAAGACATCTTAGCATTTAAAAACAGCAGTGAAACGGCCATATTCCTACATCGTTTCTGGCATTGCGTGAGGATGAGCGCAATTGAAGATGCCGAATAACTGCGCTGGAATTTGAACCGGGGCTTCAGCTGCCGGCTCATGAGCCTTTACTGTTCAACAATAAAACCTTACATATCATTTTCTACGAGAATGAACCACTTAGCGCGAACATGGAACAAGGGTCGTTCAGCTGTAATGTCTAATTTATGTTTATTAATACTTGACGAGGCAGAATTCTCTTTTGTCTGTAAAATTACATCCAGAAAATTGTGACTTCAGCTTCTTTACGAATGAGTGTAACTTGTAGCACATTTCTTGAGTCGGATAACATGATTACAGTCAAGTTCTGCTGCATTCAATTTCATTCACATATTTTATTATTTTGATGTTTTTCGGAAAGTGCAACAAGCCGAAAAAACATAACATAGTCCAAGTGATGTGCATAAGAACCCAATACTTTTGTAGTCGGCGCCGGCCGAAGTAGCAATAATTGGGAGAAGCATGGTATTAGTCGTGCTCCACAAAAGGCTATATAGATCTGAGATAATGAGGAGGCAAGTGAAATGTTTCATTTTGGTTCATAAATGTAGCGCTAGCGAGGAACATAGCATCCAACTCAATCATGGCACTGTTCTTGTTTCTGCACGTGCGATATTCAAAACATAGGGCCACGTCAGCTTCGTTACTTCCCCCCGCAGGGGCGTCTGCGTCAGCAGGCGTTTGGTGTGTTGCGACACCATGTACCCGAGCACACGAGGGTTGGACCCTCCCGCGTTTAACCGTGCGTGGCTTAGCCGTGTCCGGGGAAAAGGGGATCCTGGGGGTTGAGCCGATGCCGGGTGCTCGGACCTTTAAGGCCCCCCGGCGGAGGCAACACACCTCTTTGGCCTCTGCTTCACGTAGACGGCACCCCCGGACTGACCCACCCGGGGGAAATCGGTAGTTGCCTTTTCCTGTCTCTCTCTTCCTCTAGTCTTCGTCTTTCCCTCACTTTTCATCTTTCCTGTCTTCTCCTAGCTTCCGCTTACTTCCGATTTTTCCAGGCAGCAAGGGTTAACCTTGTGTGAATAGCCAGCCTAGGTTATATCATATTTGGTTATAGTGGTAATGTACAGCTGGCGTTTGCAGGCCGTGTTTCACAGGTCCTGCAACGTCCCCTTGTAGGACTCCACGGTGGGTGGCTGGCGTTACTGCCGAAATTACAATCTCTTATGGCTTCTTCTTTTCCCCCCTTAGCTGATCGCTCCCTCAAGAGGGGGCGCACCGATGATGTCTTCGAATTTTTCGCCCGTCAAAAAGAAACTTTTCCTCGTTTCCATGTAGTGCACTCCGAAACACCAGACAAACCCGTGCGAGCAATGTCACCATTCCTAGTGTCCAAGTCTCTTACCCAAGTTTTTGGTACAGGTTATAAAGCATCCAGGATGGCAAGCGGTGATCTCCTCTTGGAACTCCGCAACCAGAAACAATATGAAAAGCTACCCAATCTAGTTTCATTTGGCGACACCAAAGTAACCGTAACTCCTCATCGTACCATGAATACCACCCGTGGCGTAGTCTCTGATGATGATCTCTTGGAGCTGACTGAAGCTGAGCTCTTGGAGGGCTTCAGTGAGCAGAATGTCATCAATGTTAAGCGAATTAAGATGAGGCGTGATAATAAGGAAATACAGACCAAACATCTGATACTTACTTTTGGCACAAGTGTTCTGCCCGAGTCCATCGAGGCCGGGTATATCAAGCTCCGAGTTCGCCCGTATGTTCCCAATCCCCTGCGTTGCTTTAAATGCCAGCGTTTCGGTCACAGCTCACAGAGATGCCGAGGCCGCCTAACCTGCGCGAAATGCAGTGCTCATGAGCATACCTCTGAATCTTGTGAAAACTCTCCCCATTGTGTAAACTGTGAAGGCGAGCACGCCGCGTACTCGCGGTCGTGCCCTTCTTGGAAGAAAGAAAAGGAAATAGTTACGATTAAAGTAAAAGAAAACATAAGTTTCAAAGAAGCACGCAGGCGGGTATCTTTCCTGCCAAAGCACACCTTTGCCGAAGTGGCGCGTCAGGGGGCAGCGCCACAACGGCCTCCGGCGGCTGTCCGTCCCACACCCAGTGAGGCGGCAGTGACGCCATCCGCCCCCTCGGCGACTGCAGCTAACGCTGCTACGCCACCACAGCAGGCGGGGCCAACGACCACGAAGGTGGGCGCAGCCGAGGCTACCCCAACCTCCCCGGCCCCGTCCAGCGCTGGCAACAACCGGCGCAGCCAGATCCCTCAGGGAGCCCCACCGACCTCCGAGCTGGTGGGTGCAGGGGTCTTGCCTTCCGAGGCAGGACCCTCACAGAAAACTTCTCGCTCGCAAGAGCATGTGTCAGGCGCCTCGCAAGAGGCAATGGACACTTCACATGTCCTCACGGCGCGCCACGCGCCTAAGGAGCGGCGAGGCTCCCTCGAACGCTCCAGAAAGGGCAAAACCCCGATTACAGGGCCTCGAAAGAGCTCTGTAATCTAAGGCATAACATCTGTTTCCTTACACACAGCACCTATTCACTTCCAATATGGATACACAAATAATTCAATGGAACATCAGAGGTCTTCTTAGAAACCTAGATGACATGCAGGAACTCATCCAAAAACACAATCCGAAAGTGCTGTGTTTACAGGAAACACACCTAAAATCCAAACATACAAACTTTCTCCGACAGTACATAACTTATCGCAAAGATCGCGATGATGCTGTCGCATCATCGGGCGGTGTCGCCATTGTTATCCATAAGAGCATTGCGTGTCAACGTTTACAGCTACAAACGCCTCTCGAAGCAATGGCGGTTCGAGCTGTTCTCCGAAACAAACTCATCACCATTAGCTCTCTTTACATACCCCCACATTACAAATTAACGAAACATGAATTTCAGTCCTTCATAGATGAACTGCCAGAACCTTACGTGGTACTCGGGGATTTCAATGCGCACAACAGCCTGTGGGGTGACTCTCGTATAGATGCGCGAGGTCGTCTTGTTGAACAGTTCCTATTCTCTTCTGGTGTATGCCTGCTGAATAAGAAGGCACCCACATATTATTCTCTCGCCAACAGAACATTTCCATCAATTGACCTCAGCCTAGTTTCCCCGTGTATACTGTCTGAACTCGTATGGGAAGTTATGAACAATCCTTACGGAAGCGACCACTTCCCAATCCTGCTTAGAACACCTGAAGTAAAGGAATATCCACCACAAGCTCCTAGGTGGAAAATTGACACTGCCGACTGGGAAAAATTCCGAACTCTATCTTGTATTTCGTGGGATGACATGTCCTCGCTAGGAATTGACGCTGCTGTCGAATATTTTACAGCCTTCATAATAGATGCTGCGTCTAAATGTATATCACAAGTAAATGGCCTGTCGTGCAAACCGCGTGTTCCGTGGTGGAACGACGATTGTAGGATCGCACGTAAAAATCAGAACAAAGCGTGGGGGTTGCTACGCGCCTCCCCCACTGCGGAAAATCTTATTAACTTTAAAAAAGTAAAATCCGAAGGCAGGCGAACCCGCCGACAGGCCAGACGAGAAAGTTGGCAGAAGTTTCTATCAAGTATTAACTCGTTCAGAGATGAGGCGAAAGCCTGGAACAGGGTCAATAGGATAAGAGGGCGACAAGCACATGCACTCCCTTTGGTAAACACAGAAGGCGATACCCTACAAGATCAGGCGGACTCACTTGGGGAGCACTTTGAGAGCGTGTCAAGTGCCAACCACTACTCGCAATCCTTTCTGAAATATAAACAAATAGAAGAATGTAAACCACTCATGAGAAAATGCCAACAGAATGAACCATACAATTGTCCTTTTAGCATTGCCGAGTTGAGAGCTGCCTTGAGCGCATGCAAGAGCTCTGCCCCGGGATCTGACAGAATCATGTACGAAATGATCAAACACTTACATAAAGACACCCAAGTTACACTAGTCACAATTTTCAACACGATTTGGGCTGCGGGATACTTCCCGACTGCATGGAAAGAAGCCATTGTGATCCCGGTTTTGAAACAAGGCAAAGATCCTTCCTCAGTGGCAAGTTACCGCCCGATAGCCCTGACAAGTTGCCTCTGTAAGGTATTTGAAAAAATGATCAATCGCCGTCTCGTGCATCTCCTCGAGTCCAGTAAAATGCTTGACCCATTTCAATGTGGTTTTCGCGAAGGGCGATCTACAATCGACCATCTTGTGCGGATCGAAGCGAGCATTCGCGATGCCTTCGTGCACAAGCAATCTTTCTTATCTGTATTTCTGGATATGGAAAAAGCGTACGACACAGCCTGGCGGTACGGAATCCTGCGCGATCTTTCCGCGCTAGGTATCCGCGGGAACATGTTAAATACTATAGAGAGCTACCTAGAGAACCGTACATTTCGAGTGAAAATAGGTCCTGCACTGTCGCGTATATTTATACAGGAAACTGGGGTACCCCAGGGTGGCGTACTCAGCTGCATGCTCTTTGTCGTAAAGATGAACACGCTTCGTGCATCCTTACCACCCGCCATCTTTTACTCTGTCTACGTGGACGACATTCAACTAGATTTCAAATCTTGTAACTTCGCAGTCTGCGAGAGACAGGTACAGCATTGCCTCAATAAAGTCTCAGTGTGGGCAGACAAGAATGGATTTAAGATCAATCCTAACAAAAGCTGTTGCGTTCTTTTTACAAGAAAGAGAGGCCTGGTTCCGGATCCTTCCTTAGAACTGTGTGGACAACGAATACCTATCAGCAAAGAGCACAAATTCCTAGGTGTCATACATGACTACAGACTCACTTTCGTGCCCCACATTAAATATCTTAAAGAAAAATGTCTGAAAACAATGAACATAATCAAACTTCTATCCCAGACTACATGGGGCAGTGACAGAAAGTGTTTAATGAATATCTATAAGAGCCTCATTCAATCACGACTAGACTATGGTGCCGTGATCTATCATTCTGCAGCCCCGAGCGCGCTAAAGATGCTAGATCCGGTCCACCATCTAGGAATCCGTCTGGCCACTGGCGCATTCAGAACGAGTCCCATACAAAGTTTATATGCAGAATCGAATGAGTGGCCTCTTCATATCCAGAGAACATACATCAGCCATACATATTTTCTGAAAGTCCACTCAAACCCTCAACATCCCTGTTTTAATACCATTCATGACATGACATATGCTACACTCTTCCGCAATCGTCCCTCCGTAAGACAGCCTTTCTCGCTGCGTGTGAGGGAGCTTAGTGAAGAAATGCACATTCCACTCCTCGAGCTTCGCCTAATGCATCCAGCCAAGCTGCTACCTCCTTGGGAGTGGCAGCTCATACAATGTGATATATCTTTCGTGGAAGTCACAAAGCATGCTCCAGAGATTGAAATCAAGATGCATTTCCGGGAACTCCAGCAAAAATACTCCTGCACGGAGTTCTACACAGACGCATCAAAGTCACACGACGGGGTGTCCTATGCAGCCGTCGGTCCATCCTTCTCAGAATCCGACGTACTGCACCCGGAAACTAGTATATTTACGGCTGAGGCCTACGCCCTGCTGTCGGCCATAAAGCACATAAACAAATCACAACTCCCGAAATCAGTGATATATACGGACTCCCTCAGTGTTGTGAAGGCCTTGATATCTTTCTGTAATCATAAAAATCCAGTAGTTATTGAACTTCACTCCGCACTGTGCAAATCATATATATCTAACCAACATGTGATCATATGCTGGGTGCCTGGACATAGGGGCATCGAGGGAAACGTTCTAGCCGACCAGATGGCCACATCAATATCATTGCATGCAGTTAACTCTACTGCTTCGGTCCCTGTCATAGACCTGAAGCCTTTTTTAAGAAGGAAACTACGAAACCACTGGCAACGCATGTGGGACGAAGAAATAAATAATAAACTGCATTTAATAACGCCACAATTAGGTTTCTGGCCTCCTGTAACAAAATCCCGCCGGACAGATGTCCTATTCTGCCGTCTAAGAATAGGACACACTTTTGGCACACATAACTTTTTACTCACAGGAAACGAGCCTCCAACCTGTGGTAGATGCGGGGAGAGGCTGACCGTCCTCCACGTTCTACTGGAGTGTCGGGAAGCCGAATCTGAAAGAAGGAAACATTTCCTCTTAGCATACCGGCAGCAGATCCCCCTTCATCCTGTTATGTTACTCGGCCCGGAACCTCTATTTGACACTAACGCAGTCTTATGTTTTCTGAAAGATGTTGTTTTGCATGTTTTTAGCCCCACATGTTCGTAGCGCTTCCTCTCTTCAGAGGATGTCGCTGTGATCATTATTTTGAATAGCACATGCCTCTAGGCCCTTGTGGTTCAAGGGCTCAGGCGAGGCAGCAGTGCTCAAAGTAATTTTACCATCTTATATATTTTATATTTTGCATCATTATTCTACGATAGATTTTAGTGTTTAGAGTATTCGTCATTAGTCATCGCCATAATTTTATAGCACGTAGATTTTACGCACTTTACAGCGACAATTTTTTAGGCCACTTTACAGCCAAGTCACATCTCCATAATACATCGTCAACATCACCACTTGTCATGGCGCTCTTTGGCCAAACCTGGCCCTTGCGCCATTAAACACCACATATCATCATCATCATCATCGTTACTTCGTTAGTATATAATTTTATTTGGGAGCGATGCCTAGCAATTCTTTTTCACTGGGGTTATAGAAAATGGTGTCTATAATCAAAACTAGCGTGCGCGATAGACTGCTTCATCATTCTCTGTAAAGGGAACTAAATTAGTTTTTTTGTATATGTATAGCGTTCGTGAACCACCTACTCTCATTTCAAGACGCTGCCTGCGCTTCATTTGGCATTCATAATCTACGGTCCCAGCGAAAAGTTAAAAAAAATTTATTTGTGGTGGTCAGCCACTATAAATGGATATCCTGAAAGTCATAATCGAAGTTTTATTGCGGGCTATGAAGCTTATTATTTGCTTATCCTGTACTTCCGAAAACTCGTCATTTTGTTCACAGATATAATCCACTGAATCTATTTTTTGAATGATAAAGAGCGAGCGCAGTATGCTCAGCTGGAACAGGAAGCTCACAAATGTGCGCGCAGTTACCTGCGATGGCAACGAGCCCAGAACTCATGTGTTCAGCATCGCGCTAGCTTAGGCTCTGGGATGTTTAATAAATCACTGCTTGACGTTTCAGCAACAAATATTTCCTACGCAGACTTTTTTCTTACCACCGTGCCCACCTTACTACTACCTGTGTATTTTCTGCCGCGCTGGGACTACTGACTTCTTCATAGGCCCGTGTACGTTGCAGTCTCCCTCATATATCCTTCATGTCTTCAGGCTTTGCTTGTCAATAGATACAGTTGGGTAGAGCACAAGTTATTCAGTGAAATCATGCTATTGGGCGCTTGGTCAGATATGATGTACGCGAAGCGAGCCATCAAATCCCCTTGCAATTTTTAATGAACACATGCCTAGATGCAAGGCTCTGAACCAGCCCGTTTGGTACGAACTTGCATATAGTCAAAATTTTCTGCTCTCCCACACCATCAGTCTTCGCACACTTCTTTTTCTCATTTTCCTCTTCCCTCGGAGCTGAGTAACAGCACTACCTTCTCCGGCCAGCGTCGTGGTGTTTGCTGAGTAAATTATTCCATTTCTTTATCTCTATGGAAAGCCTTAAAAAATGTTTACTGGCTTTTGAGACGATTGTTGAATCAGTCTTACTTGGTTACTACTATATACTTTGCAGATAGCGTGAGGGAGCAAGGCTGGATTTATGAATAGACTGAGTAACCGAAGAATGAAACTTCTAGGCGTTGAAGCATTCTCACTCTTAACGTAGGGCTTTTTCCAAGTCGTAAACATTCAATCGAACAGCGTTGAGGTTTTCGTTTAGAATTTCTAGGCCTTGGTATAAAGGGAGTCATCGTGTTGTACCATGTATTCGGCAGACATAAGAGGATGCACGAATAAAGAGAACAATTTGTGAAGCCACATGGAGCCTAAGATTGTGCTGAAAGTCTTACTGTGTACGTGGGTCATGAAAAAAGGGGCCCGAATGCTATGCAGTGTTCCGATAGCAAATATTACGGTGAAATGATTCTTAGTGTGCTATAATAAGTGCTTTACTTGCGACAAAACAACGAGGTGTTTTGTCTGGCACACACAGATTAAAGGCTTCAGATTTGCGGGACACTTCAACTGGCGTTGGCAAATGAAAGACCAAAAATTAATGGGCAAGGCGCGCATATTCTCTGAAACTTAGAAATAAATCATGCCTCTTCTTGTGGCCGTAGATGTTCCAGTTGTTTTTCTGCCGTAGCTTGGGGCAATAAGCTGACGAACTCATTACACACTATGGTAGCTTTCTAAGGGAAAAGTTTCAAGTTTATTTTTCCCTGATAACGCAAATGCTCGCTTGGCCCCTAACTGGTTAATGGAGAACCTTTCCGATGATTTTTACAAACTGCTGTCATATCATTGATGTTTATTCACAACGGTGGCTGCAATGGGACCCTTAATAATACTTGAGAAAGGTTTCATCGTAGCACTTTGGACGTTATCAAAGTTTTGATTGAGAGGCCCAGAAAACTCATAGGCTAAAGGTCAAAAAAGTTAATTGACAGATGCGTTCAGTTTTCGCGGGCCACCTAGTATATTGGAAAGCCCCATCAAAATATATGTAAGGCTTTTTGAGCTTGTTACTGATATATAAATTTATCGTCCGTTTTGTTTTCCCCTATCGATGATTCAAGCCTGCGCACGTCTAAATTTTTTGGTACAATTTTGCGTTTCCCCTCCTGTAATCAACGCTATCTTAGAATGAATACTGAAAAGCCTCATTCATTTTCATTAAAGAACAAATGTTCTGCCTCCGTATTAATATTAAAGGAAGAAGCATTTACGTAACAATTCTGCGAAGGCAAAGTAAATTCATTAGCTGTTCAAATTTTCATGGTTTCCAGTCCACAACTATCTCAATGTGTGCGAACCGTAAGCAACCATGCGATTTTTTTTACTAAAGCACCTTTCCGCTCACTAAACATAAAATGTGGCTTTTTATTCTGATAAAATACTCAATAGATTGTGATCATGAAAGTACGATTCCAAGCTTATCAGTAATGCCGAAAACTTTAGCCGTTGAGAATTCTATATTTACAAGGTCTACTGTATATAAGGACACGAGCACTGTATATTGCTGCGAAGATAAACAATGAAAATGTAAAATTGAGTGCGGCGTTTGCCTAGAGAACAACGTATATTTATGTGACATGAAGCTATCTCTAGAGTGTCAAAAAACACTTGTATCGGTAACAAAATGTTTGTACTGGCAAACGAATTTACACATCCGCCTAAACAATGCTTTTCGCCATCTTAATAATCTTTTGAGGCACTCATTTATCAGAAATTGACTATGAAAAGAAAAAGAATAACAAACTAAAGGACCTAGCGAAAGTACGTGGTTAGGTTTTGATAATAATTGGCATAATTTTATATGTCGCCTTCCTCCTAAAGAACTTTTGATCACGACTTTCTGAGTGAACTTTTCGGATTCCAAGTGATATTCCGCATACTACCTAAGCGTAGCAACTGTGAAAATGGTCTATCATTACAACCAAGCACCAAGGCAGGCTGAATAAGCTGATTGGGGTCCTTATATTTGGAAAGTTCCTGCTGGACAACAGTTTCAGCTCGCCTGCTGTATGCAGCCCGAAATCTTGCAAAGCTTCGTCAGCCAGAGCCGCTGTTGCATGTCGAAGGAGGGTTGACGCTTAATGAGTAATCACTCAGCCAGAGATACTGGGGCTGCGGTCGCATCAGTCTCAGACAGAAAATGCGATTCGTGCACTAGTGCAGTATTTGAAGTGCACCGGCCTGAGAGACCGCTTATAGAGCTCTTGTTCATCCTCCCATGTTCAATCACTGCTCCCGCTCTCCCTCTTTCTATTACCAGTTTCCTTTACCTCCAGTCTAGGGTAGGGATCTCGACACCTGTCCGGCTGGCCTCCCTGCCTCTCCTATTCTCGCTTTCACTCTATCTCTTGCTCTGATAACCAGCGTTTCTTTAGGTATATTTAAGTACGAAGAGCACGAAGGTAAAAAAAAATAGTAAAACAGCACTCTCAAATGATCAAAATCTGAAGGTGAATCCTCAATGCCTGGCCACACATATCGTGCTGCTCTTTCAAACAGTCGTGTTCTCATGTTTTTGTAACAAGGCAGTGCGCACTAATAGCACTAGTGGATTCACATCAATGCCCGATAGGTGAAATGGTTTAAACCCGTTTCACCTATCGAAATTTCCTTTCATGTCGCTATCTTTCTACGCCATTGATTCCCTCGAGAGAGCCGTCAGCTTCCTACGTCATTTCCGGGCACCCCGCAAAGCACCTGTCTCTAGACATGCTCCGGTGTTTTTATCTCCCAATAATAATGACCCGCCATCTCGGTTACATTGCAGCAGAACCTGATGAGAGCGTAACAATGGTGTCGGGTTTTCAAGCTGTTGGCTGTTTGGTAACTTACTGAACCCTTTTCGGCCGGTATAGGGACGTCTTACACGTAGTTTCGATGATGCCAGCAAAGTTAACCGCGCTCATCATACGTGAATACATCCCCTGACTTCGATATGGGCGACTGTGCGCTGTACGTTTGTCGTCGGCTCAACAATACCGCGCGTTTCGCTCAAAGGCACTCAGGTTAGAGAGTTTTGTTATAGGAGCGGCGCAATTATAGACGTCGACGCAAGGACAACAAAACATCTTTGTTCTCAGCTTGCATATATGTGTCCAGAATCACCGCGGATTCTACAGCTGCAAACCACTCTCCTTTCGCGTCTTTATTTGTGTTAACCCTCCACCTTTCGCACACTTGAAAGTTGGTCCAAAATAAACGAAATTGAAATTGCAGGACATGATGAGCTTTGACGGGGCCTACTAACTGAGGGTCCACATTGAAGAATGTATTATATTTTTGTTCAAAAGTTTTGCTGTTACACTATCTGATGTCAAAATATATTGTTCCATAGCCGAGTCCCATCACGACCGCGCATACAAGTGGCAGGCACCGGAACGCCGAGCAATGTGGAAACACTCTTGCCCAAGAGAACTCGTGATTTGAATAATTTATTACACTTCATTTCATTCTTGATTTTAAAGCGAAAGCTTTCCTGGCAGCAAACTTGCAATTTTGCTTTGGCCGTGCTCCGAGGAGGCACATGACTTTACACCGCGTTCCTCGTCGTCGCCTCCGCTTCCGCTCGCTTCTCCAGCTTCGTCGCATGACTGATAATTAATAATAATATTTGAGGTTTTACGTGCCAAAACCACTTTCTGATTATGAGGCACGCCGTAGTGGAGGACTCCGGAAATTTTGACCACCTGGGGTTCTTTAACGTGCACCTAAATCTAAGCACACGGGTGTTTTCGCATTTCGCCCCCATCGAAATGCGGCCGCCGTGGCCGGGATTCGATCTCGCGACCTCGTGCTCAGCAGCCGAACACCATAGCCACTGAGCAACCACGGCGGGTGCATGACTGATAACATGTCGGAGGATTTAAGAGGAGAGCTCGCTTCCGCCGCGACCAGAGTTGAGGCGGCAGTATGGACAGCGACAATTCTGATAAGCAGGAGGAGGCCTGGAATCGACATCAGAATGAGGTGAAGAGGAAACTAATCACCCAGGCAACGGACGAACAGCGCGCCGAACGACTGGCTAAACACCGCAACATAGCTAGACAACCAGACTAAGCTGGACTTGCAATCAAGATTAACCAAGGCTAACCATGCTATGCCTTAGTTTTCGCTACGTATATCCTGGTATAGCCGAGCTAAGCCACTGCCAGTTTTTTTGTTTCCTTGTCAAAAAGCGCACAAAATGGCCGATCCCGCCGACAGCAGCTATGTAGCCAGTGAATAAGGTCGAGAACAATGGGGCATAAAATACATCGCTACAAACTGGAGTCCTCGCGTGATTGCAAAGTACAGCTTTTTATTCGTCGTGAATACAGTTTTTTTTTTCAAAACGATAATATTAATTGTTGCTGTAGTGTTAGCTCCAGGCCGCCAGACGTACCTAGTTCTATCATTCTCGCGCGGCCTTCAATAAGTGCTTTGCAATGATTTACAGCAATTTCGTCGACACACACCACGGTGCGCAGTATTTTTGGGGGTTCAGTTGCTGAGGTCAAGGCGTCAGGTTTTATTCCGGGTATGGTGGCCACATTCTTATTGCGCCCGAATGCAATAAAGAAATGATCGTTTACTCATATTTCGGCCAAGAGGACAGAAAATTTATTAGGTTACCATTGGGTTGTAACAAAGTTAAAAGTATGTTAAAGACATTTAGGTGGTCAAAATCAATTCGGAGCCGACAACTGTACGGAGTGCTTCATTATCAGATCATGGTGTTAATTTCTTTACTTTTGTTGGCGGCGTAATAAAAGATCAGTGGCGAAGCTTTGTCGGCCAATTTCTTAGCAGCACCGACGCTAACTGACCACCGTCATACGCTTGAAGTGAGTTACACCGTTTTCTGTTGCCGATGCTTTAGCTCGATGTCCAGGCGTTGCTTAGTGGCTTATGCTTGTAGGTAACGAAAACTGGAAATACCCATGTTGTAAGCATGTATATTTAAAATACCAGGAGCTCCAGGTCATATCATTAATTTGTGCATGAATACACGAAACCGGTTATATGAAACCTAGTATTTAAAGAAGTATCTATACAGCTTTGTAGTATTCCCGCACCATGCGCAGGCAGCAGTAAAGATTAACAGAAATGCGTGAGAGCATGTTCGCTTTACCGGATCGATGGGAATCTAGTCCCATTTATCATATGTACTTTACGCACCCACTCTTTTTCATTGGAGATTTATAACAATGGTCCAGACCCCATCGTATTTTACCTTGGATATGCCTGCAGGCGGCAGCGGTTTCTTCGGCGCTAACAAGCAGTTCGACGTCTCAACTGAGCTGGCATTTATTTTTTGGGTTTGTGCGGCATATGATGCTGCGGTGGTACTTTTCACGTGAGCGACAATATAAAATATGGTTTCATGGTGTATGTCGTCGGAGTTAGCGGAAAAAATAATAATATTTCTTTCGGGTTTTGTACGATATTTCAAAGCAACACTAACGAAATATGTAACGCGCAGGCTGATGAGCCCCCTCCCGCCACAGTATATGAGTAATGCAAAAGGGCAGAATGATAATGAAGCATCCTACTGAGTATCCGGAAGACGTGAAATCCATTCTTTTTCTTTGCCTAAGCTAGATTGACTTTCTTGTTGTTGTCACTGATTTATCTTCCTGTCATCGCCACATGCTTCCTGCCATATTATTATGCGCGATGTCCTGAGACCGGTTCGTTAGCGATGCCAGCGATAACTTCTCCACAGTTGCGAACATAGCAGAAAGGCCCAGCAACTAGAAGGACAGCACGCAGAGACAATAAATTGTGTGTTGTGCTTCTTAAGAAAAGTTAGGTGAACACTTCTGCCGCAACTGGTCAGTGCACTCACTGACCCGGAGTGCAAATGTTACGCTGTAAAAAAAACTGAAATGTTTATTTTTAATGATGTCTGCCGAATTATGGATGTTTATATGCTTTTTATTACATTCGTTCACGTCTAGCAGCTGCACACACTGATATGCTGATGCCAAGGAAGCCCTGATCATGACATCTAAGGTATGGTGCTTGGCTGCTAAGCACGAGGTCGCGGGATCAAATCTCGGGCACTGTGGCCGCATTTAGATGGCGATAGGAATGCGAAAACACCAGTACATGTTTATTTCGGTGCACGTTAAAGAATTCCTAGTGGTCCAAATTTCTGAAGTTGTTTACAAAGGCTTTCTTCATAATCACATCATGGCTTTAGCGCATAAAACCTCTAATTTAATTTTTAATTTAGTAATGGCACCTAAGGTGACGACGCAAATTCTATCAGCTTAACTCGCCTGCACTTCGCTCAGGCATGCTGTCAGCAGACCTACATCTCATTTTATAACCTGTAGAGACTGTACGAACACCCAAAACTGTTGTACATTTGTCGCCGCTGGGGCCTTCTCAGGGGTATGAAGTCGGCCAAGTCTGCCGACTCCTCTTGGCCGGCACGGGATGTGTGTGGGTGTGTGTGTGGTTCTTGAGAGAATATATATAAGCATTGGGAAAAAAATTGTTCATGCAATTTTTATACACTATGATATTCTGTAGTGCCAACACTTCAGGGATAGCTGCACTGTACCATATCTCCATTTACAGCGCTTGCATTGCACAGTCATCGTCATCATCATCAACAGCATCATTGTTGTATTCATGAATGCGCTATATTTTCACGGCACGACGAAGGCTTCCCCCACGGATTTCCAATTATCAATATCTCGTCAGCCGGCTCCGTCCACGCATAATTGCGGCTGAGACTTTTCCAATGTGGAGACTCCAATATATCGTTCTGGGAATATGGTGGTGATAATAGCGGAAACTGGAAAAGCATACAATTCACCACGACTGCCAAGTGTAATTTCAAGAAAGAAGAATATTGACTGTCCCAGCGTAGACGGGCCATCCTTTTGCACCGCATTCAAGCATGGTTATAGTAGCGAGACGATGGTGTCTACAGCACGGATCAAGTCCATCCTGGCATCAATTACTGCGCCAAGAAACCGTGCGTGATTTGCTTCATGGATTGAGATGCCTCCGAGGCTAATCTTCATCCGCGATGTCCTACGCCAAAGCCCATGGAACTGCACAAAATGGGACCAGTCTACCGAGAAGGCTAATCATACAGATGAATGGTGGGCTTGTGCAGTCCCTACTGTCCGTTGAGCCATGATTGTGAGGCGTTCGTGCTGGTAGCGGGATAGCCTAATGCAGGCACACTCCTATACACTTGTACTGTCTTGAACGTATTCCTCTAGGCATCTGGCAAACCCGCCATGTCCACATTCAACAGCAGGGGCGCTGTAATCTCGCTCTACTCAGTGCCGTCCTTAGTTTGACCTGCATTTCCCACTCACTGATAAACGTATTATTGAAACGTAGTAGGTGGCCTGTGAATCCCATGTCCGCTAGTCGACCAGCTAATGATGTCTGGGGCCTTTGATAAGTCCAGGAAGATTCTAAGTGTGGAGAACTCATAAGCTGGTTGATGGTTGATGAGGCTTCCCGAATCGACGATGTTGGCCCGTGCGCTCAGATATTGCCGAAAGCTAGCCATACACGTTGGAAGAAGCCTATGATATTCAAGCCACCATGTCATCCTGACAAGCACGAGCGTTTCCATCAGTTCTGCACGGGTGAACGATAAACCAGTCGATATGAGTTCAAGGGTACTCTGTTGTTTTCGGGCTTAAGTATTTGCACCACCCATGCCAAGTTCCAAGATGATAGCGGTACATCTCCATTTTTCAGACATATTTATTTAGCTACCAGAGATGATTCTTCTAATCCTCAGGTGGGTTAGAAGTCACCTGCTTGGAGATTAGATCCGGTCCCGGGGCACAGCGGACAAGAAAAGCGGTCGTTCTCCATTTTCAATCCCCAAGTGCTCACAGAGATGACAGGCTCCGGCAGCACGGCAGTCACCCTTCAGCAGTTGAATATCTTTGCATACATTTATATACATTCTCTCTTTTATCATGATGTGTGCGTATTCAGCGGTAGCTCCCTGGTGATGTGTGGACGACTAGGTTAAAATGCCTACGCTGCAAGAGTAGAATCTACGATACCGACAAAGAAAAATTTACTCTTGAATTGAGGTATGTCTATCCGCTATTTTCGCCTGTTTTATTTATAACACCTGTTTCATGCACGAAGTCTTCGAGAAAGTCCAGGAGTATTAGACTTCCGGAGACGACTAGGTTAGGGCAGACGCAGTGCCACTGCGTGGCAATATAAACAGCAAAAGAACTACGAAATGTGTTTGCAAGTATATGGCATTGAAATGTGTATTACTCACATAATACATAGTGAATTTTGGCGCGTCTAGAGTAAAGGCCCACCGGGACCTTAGGTGACAAACACGCCCTGACAACATTCAACCCACACGGTGGGTCAACGCGACACAGTGCCACCGCGGGCCGCAGAATGACACGCATGACAAACCTTCAGACGCCACCATGCTCTTGGAAGAGAGCGCGTACTTCTGAAAGCAGCTGTTAACTGACATTCGGTAACGAAGGCGCCCGCCAGGCAGGTGCCCAACTCAAGATACCCTTATCAGAGATAGTCGAAGTGCAAAGATGGGCCGACGGAGCCAAACTTCAGCATGCCCTAGATAAAATAACAAAGATTTTCAATGGCGAGTGCTGGGCCAAGGGAGATGCCGCAAGAGTGGAAATTGGCTTAAATAATCATGATCCCCAACCCAAAAAAGAATCCCTTGATTGATACACTACGGCCAGTGTCGCACACGCCTTGTCTGGGTGAGCTCTATAAAAGGGTTATCCATAGCAGATTGCAGCGATACCTGGAAAAGCGGAGCTTGTTTCCGGACACCATAATATGATTTCGCACGGGTTTATCTTGCCAGGACGCGTTCCTCCTACTTAGAGACGAAATTCTAACTAATATACCGTACGGCGACGAGAGACTAGTCCTAGCACTACACCTCAAAGGAGCCTTCGACAACGTCTCTCACGCCGCAATATTGGAGGAACTCGAACGCGCAGGTTGTGGCGAGCGCAGATACAATTAAGAGCGTTTCTTTCCAACCGCGAGGCGAGCATCAGTATTGGCCAGATCACTTCGGATTTATTCAAAATGCCTGACAAAGGAACACCTCAAGGAGTTATATTATCTCCTCTTCTCTTCAACATGGCGATGTGTCGCCTCACACGCGATCTAGATCGGATACCCGACCTAGATTACACGCTCTACGCCGACGACCTCACGCTGTAGACGAGCAGTGGTTCACTGGGGGATAAGTTTTATACGCTCCAAAGCCCAGTATTAGCGGCGGAGAAATTTTCTACATGGAGTGGCCTGAAGTGCGCACCCGAAAAATCTCAGGCTATCCGGATAAACGCGAAAAGCTAGAAATCCAGAGGATCGATTAACAACGTGGTTGAGGGCCCATCAGTCCGAGAGGCACTCACGATGCGAGTCCTGGGTTTGTGGCTTCAGAGCGACTGGAGAGCAGTACAGACACTCAAGACCCTCAAATCCAAAGCCCACAACATAGCCCAAATGATATGTCGCGTGACGTATCGAAAAGTTGGAATGCGAAAAGACGATACCCTAAGGCTCGTACAGGCCTTAGTGATTATTCGAATCACGTATGGCTTACCGTACCGAATCCTGAACAGGGAGGAGGAAAAGCAGGCTAACACAATAATCCGAACCGCTTTCAAGGCTGCTCTGCGCCTGCCTAAATGGACTTCAACGGAGCGCATGTTAGCTTTGGGAGTGCACAATACTTTCGACGAACTGAGGCAGGCCACCCTGATGGGACAGAGGGAGCGCCTCAGCTACACAAAAACTGGTGGGGTAAAATTGTCCAGACTCAATATCCCAGCATACCCCATTTATCTCACAGAGGAGGCCGAACCTCTCCCTCCTTCGATGAGATCCAAAATTACAGTAGCCCCGATTCCAAAGAATATTCATCCCGAGTACAACAAAGAAAGGCGCAAAGCACGCGCAGAACACATTAAATCAGCGTACTCTATAACCATAGGTACAACACGTACTACACGGACGCAGCTGTGTATACAGAGGCGACCGGGCAGCGCTACCAAAGGAGGTACGCCCTGGCAGTCGTGAACGCGATCAGCCAACAGCAAATTACCGCGTCGGCCACGGCGGCATCCCCCGCAGGGGCGTCTGCGTCAGCGGGCGTTTGGTGTGTTGCGACACCACGGACCCGAGCACACGAGGGTTGGACCCTCCCGCGTGTAGCCGTGCGCGGCTTAGCCGTGTCTGGGGAAAAGGGGATCCTGGGGGTTGAGCCGATGCTGGGCGTTTGGACCTTTAAGGCCCCCCGGCGGAGGCAACACACCTCTTCGGCCTCGGCTTCACATAGACGGCACCTCCAGACTGACCCACCTGGAGGAAACCGGCAGTCGCCTTTTCCTGTCTCTCTCTACCCGCATCTTCGTCTTTCTCTTCCCCTTTTGATCTTTCCTGTCGTCTCATCTTTTCCATTCACTTCGACTTTTCCTGGCGGCAAGGGTTAACCTGGTGTGGCTGTCCTAACTTGGGTATACCATATTGGGTTATAGTAACGGCATACTGCTGGCGCTGTGCAGACTTGTTTACATGTTCTGCCACGTCCCCATGTCGGGCTCCGTGGTGGGTGGCGGACGCCGTTGCCGAACAACTTAATTTTTCCCATGGGATCCTCGAACCCGTTTTCACCTGATCGTGCCTCGAAAAGGGTACGCACCGACGCAACCTCGCTATTCATTCCCCAAAACAAAGAAACTTTCCCGAAATTCCACGTACTTCACTGTGAATAGTTATCTACTAAAGCTAGAGTAATCTCACCATTTCTTGTCGCCAAGTGCCTAAAAGAGACCATTGGAGCCGATTACAAAGTAACAAAGATGGCAAGTGGGGATTTGCTCCTCGAACTAAAGGACAAGGAACAAAACAACAGACTTGCACACCTCGTAGGCTTTGGCAACATCCCTGTTTCTGTCACCGCACATCGAACTATGAACACAGTCAAAGGCGTAGTTTCAGATGAAGACCTAATGACACTGAATGAAGAAGACCTCCTGGATGGATGGAAGGACCAAGGCGTAATCCATGTGCAGCGCATCAAAATCAGACGCAATGACAACGAAATCCCAACAAAGCATTTAATACTAACTTTCAGCTCAACTACTCTACCCGAGACTCTTGAAACTGGCTATGTAAAACTACATGTTCGACCCTACATTCCTAACCCACGACGTTGCTTCAAATGTCAAAGATTTGGTCACGCATCCCAGAGCTGCCGAGGACAGCTTATGTGCGCAAAGTGCGGCGCAACCGGTCACTCTGCTGACGACTGCAATAATGAGGTACATTGTGCGAACTGCGACGGCAGTCACCCTGCGTACTCCAGAGCTTGTCCAGCCTGGAAAAAAGAGAAAGAAATAATTACAGTAAAATATAAGGAGAACATAACATTCCGTGAAGCAAGACAAAGGGTCTCTGCGTTATTTTCCCTAAAAACATCTTTCGCTGAAGTGGTGCAACGGGGGGCGGCACCACAACGGCCTCTGGCGGCAGCCCGGACCACGCCTAGCGTGCCGAGGCTAACGCCACCCGCCCCTACGGTGGGAGCAGCTAACGCTGCCCTGCCATCTCTCAAAGTGTCCACACCAGTGGCCTCTTCAAGCTCCGGCAGCAGCCAGGGCATCGCAGAGGTCACAGGGGTCCTGTCGACCTCCGGCCCCGTGGGGACGAAGACTCCGTCGCTTGAGACGAAGTCTACGCGACGCACACATCGCTCTCTGGAGCGGGTGTCCCGTGCCTCGCAGGAGGCTATGGACACCAGTCCAAGCCAAACGGCGCAAGTAGCGCCGAAGGAGCGGCGAGGTTCTCTTGACCGCTCCAAAAAGGACAAAACACCAATTACAGGGCCTAACAAAGGCCCTGTAAAGTAATGTCATTCTCCTCTCTCTTGAGACACACAGCACAACTTTTTTTTCAACATGGATGACATCATACAATGGAATATCAGAGGATTATTAAGAAACCTACAAGACATCCAAGAAATTCTCTGTAAGTTTAAACCTAAAGTGCTGTGTGTGCAAGAAACCCACCTATCTTCCAAACACACTAACTTCCTCCGACAATACATGACTTTCAGGAAAGACCGCGAGGATGCTGTCGCATCATCTGGCGGTGTAGCTATCATTGCTGATAGAAGTGTAGCGTGTCAGCATTTGAGGCTCCAAACGGCCCTTGAGGCCGTGGCCGTTCGAGCCGTACTTTTAAATAAACTCATTACCATCTGCTCTTTGTACATACCACCACATTATCAGCTTCACAGGCGCGACTTAGAATCATTAATAGATGAGCTCCCGGAGCCCTATATGATTCTCGGTGATTTTAATGCACACAGCAGTTTGTGGGGCGATTCGCGCTGTGATGCGCGAGGTCGCGTCATCGAACAGGTGCTTTTTTCTTCCGGAACATGTCTCTTGAACACGAAGGAGCCCACATATTTTAACCTAGCCAACAAGTCATACTCTGCCATAGATCTTAGCATTTTATCGCCGACGCTTTTACCATATTTTAAATGGAATGTGCTTAATAACCCATATGGGAGTGACCACTTCCCAATAATCCTAACTACGCCGAAACAAGATCAACTTCCCCCGCAGGTACCTCGGTGGAAGATTGACACAGCCGATTGGGAACGGTACAGATCTCTTACACACATGACTTGGACTGAGATGTCTGGTATAACTATAGATGATGCTGTTGCATATTTTACAGCTTTTATACTGGATGCCGCCTGTAAATGTATTACTCAAGCGAGCGGCATGGGTTCCAAGCGGCGTGTTCCTTGGTGGAACGATGCATGTAGGGAAGCACGGAGGAAGCAGAACAAAGCGTGGGCGCTGCTTCGCGATTCGCCAACAGCAGAAAACTTGGAAAACTTTAAGCATGTCAAATCCCAGGGAAGGAGAACGCGCCGGCAAGCAAGACGAGAGAGCTGGGCAAAATTTATATCAAGCATCAACTCGTATACAGATGAGAGAAAAGTCTGGAATAGAGTGAAGAAAGTTAATGGACAGCAAACGTATTCCTTACCTCTAGTAAATAGCCATGGAGAAAGCCTTGAAGACCAAGCCAACTTTCTCGGTGCACATTTCTCGGTGCACACTACTCCGAAACCTTCCTAAAGTGCAAAACACAAATAGAACAGCAAAAATTAGAAAGAAAGTCTGCTAAAAGTGCGGCGTACAACGATCCATTCTGTATAGCAGAACTGCAGGCAGCACTAAACTGTTGTAATACATCCGCCCCAGGTTCAGACCGCGTAATATATGAGATGCTAAAACAACTACCACCTGAAACACAGAAAACCCTCCTCTACCTATACAACGTTATATGGTCGTCCGGCGAGATCCCCTCCGTTTGGAAGGAGGCTATTGTAATTCCAATTCTGAAACACGGGAAGGATCCTTCCTCTGTATCAAGTTACCGACCTATAGCGCTAACAAGTTGCCTCTGCAAAGTATTCGAAAAAAATGATTAACTGTCGCCTACTACATATCCTCGAATCAAATAAATTCCTCGACCCATACCAGTGCGGGTTTCGCGAGGGTCGATCCACAAGTGACCATCTCATACGTATCGAGGCACGTATTCGTGAAGCTTTTGTTCATAAGCAGTTTTTTTTATCAGTATTCTTAGATATGGAGAAAGCTTATGATACTGCGTGGCGGTTTGGGATATTGAGAGACCTCTCACAGTTAGGTATACATGGCAATATGTTTAGTGTTATTGAAAGCTATCTGTCTAATCGCACATTCCGTGTTCGAGTGGGCAATGTCTTGTCACGGAAATTTATACAGGAAACAGGAGTGCCGCAGGGCGGTGTGCTCAGCTGCACGCTCTTTATAGTAAAAATGAATTCTCTTCGTCTACACATACCACGTAACATCTTCTATTCAACGTATGTTGACAATGTGCAGATAGGATTCCAATCAAGTTCTCTTGCAATCTGTGAGCGACAGCTCCAGCTTGGCCTTAACAAGGTCTCCAAATGGGCTGACGAGAACGGGTTCAGACTGAACCCTCAAAAAAGCACATGTGTCGTTTTCTCGAGAAAAAGGGGCCTGCACGCTGATCCTGAAATTCTGTTGAATCGTGAGCGTCTGCCTGTAAACAAGGAACATAAATTTTTAAGCATAATTTTAGACGCAAAATTAACCGTTGTGCCGCACATAAAGTATCTTAAAATCAAATGTATGAAAACAATGACTATCTTAAAGGTGCTCTCACGCACAACCTGGGGCAGTGATAGAAAATGTCTCATGAATTTGTATAAAAGCCTCATACGCACACGACTAGACTATGGAGCCATAGTCTACCAGTCGGCTACTCCAACTGCTCTAAAGATGCTGGACCCTGTCCACCACTTAGGAATTCGCCTGTCCACAGGTGCCTTTAGAACAAGCCCAGTGGAAAGTCTGTACGTTGAATCGGATGAATGGTCACTTCAACTGCAGAGAACATACTCGTCTTTCATGTATTTTCTTAGAGTAAACGGAAACAGTCAGCACCCCACGTATTACACTATAAATGATTTGTCCAGTTGTCAACTTTTTCGCAACCGGCCCACAGTGGCAAAGCCTTTCTCACTGCGTGTCAGAGACATAGCTGAAGAAACAAGTTTTCCCCTGCTTGAATACCATCCTATGTCCCCTGCTATACGGCCCCCACCGTGGCAGTGGCAACCAATAGAGTGTGATATATCCTTCATAGCTGTTACAAAACGCGCTCCTCTCGCGCATATACGCATGTACTTCCTGGAATTACAACACAAATACTCATGTCCTGAATTCTTTACAGCCGCATCAAAGTGTAATTCTGGCGTATCTTACGCAGCAGTCGGTCCATCCTTTTCGGATACCGGTGTTCTGCACATGAGCACAAGTATCTTTACAGCAGAGGCCTACGCCATATTGGCTGCAGTTAAACACATTAAAGAATTGAATATCCCAAAGGCAGTTATATACACTGACTCTTTGAGCGTCGTAAGCGCATTGAAAACTGTGAAGAAATACCAAAATCCTATAATTGTATCTCTCTATTCAGAATTATGCACCGTCTATGCGTCCAGGCAGCATATCGTAGTATGCTGGGTGCCGGGGCACCGCGACATTGAAGGAAACGTGCTGGCTGACCAGCTAGCCACATCCGTGCACGCGAACGCTGCAGACATTTCCACGACTGTCCCTGTAATGGACCTTAAGCCCTCCATAAGGAAAACGCTCAGGGCTTTCTGGCAGCGGTTATGGGATAAAGAAACAGAAAATAAACTGCATGTTATCAAGCCATATCTTGGCAACTGGCCGCCGGTATCAAAGAACCGCCACACGGAAGTAATACTTTGCAGACTTAGAATAGGACACACATACAGTACACATGCATACCTCTTGTCAGGTGGTGATCCACCCATGTGTGATAAGTGTGGTGAGCCACTTACCGTGCTTCACATCCTGATGCAATGCAGAGAATTAGATGCAAATAGGAAAAAAGCATTTTCCATTACCTCACCGACAACAAATTCCACTTCATCCCCAAATGATTATAGGTATGGAACCTCTCTTTAAACATCAATCACTATTTCAATTTTTAAAAGCTGTACACAGCTTTCATACTATAGCCCCAGGAAATCCGTAGCACAGCCTCTTAACAGAGGTTTCTGCTGCGGTAGCTGCATTAAAAGAAAGCACCTGTCTCCCATCCTTTGGGCTCAAAGGCTTTAAGGAGGCATAGGTGCTATTTCCATATTCATGCATTTTAGCCCCATTATGACCTGTCACTCGTCCTATACCCAGAGACCACTCCACGTATCACTGTCATAATTTTATACCTATATATCGTTTTATGCTTCTACGATAGCGACTAATTTTAGGACACTTTACAGCCATGTTACACCTCATCATCGTAACTCACCAAGCAGTGCTTAACACATCATTATCAGTCATGGCGCTCTTTGGCCACACCTGGCCCTTGCGCCACTAAACAACACACATCCATCCATCCATCCACGGCGGCATCCCCACCTCGGCTGAAATATTAGCAGTGGCGATCGCACTCACTCACGCGGAGCGCTCGCAAAGAGACTCGGTCGTGGTCACAGACTCCCTGGAGACATGTCGCATGTTTCTCAAGGGGCACGTGACTGCGGCTAGCGTCGCGATAATCCCCAAATCCTTCAACCACCATCATCGCCTACTCTGGCGCCCAGGCCACGCGGGGGTGCAGGGGAACGAAAAGACTAACCCGTTAGCTCGAGGGTTCACTAACCGAGCTACGGCGTCCTCTTCTAGCCCCAACCACCCGCACTATCCCTCACAAAATTCCACCAATTTAAATGCCAAGGCGTCCTTGAGCGCGGAGTCCGCAGAAAATACCCGCCGCCTCACCGACAATTTAATGGGGAACAGGCCGTCGATTGGCGTAAAATACAGGCAGAAATAAAATACAGAAGTATGTTCCTATGAATGCATTGTTCACGAAAATAATGACGTTTCTGCAACAAGAAAAGTGCCCAATACATTGAACGCAGTCTCTTAAGCATGAGCACATTATTCCGTCCTTTTTCTTGACTAAGACGAAATATAATTATTTTTTTTCAGGCAGAAGGAATACTGACACAGGTACACAGCAAATAAAAAAACGATAGCTTTGCAGTAAATAAAACTCGCGAATGCAGCAGAAAATGTAAGGAAAAGCGACTACAAAGCACTATGCCTATAAAAAATAAGTAAAACACAGGAGCAATAGTTATGTCAAATGCAGCATGCTGAGAATTCAACACGTAAGAAGTCGGAAATATAGCGCGTTCTATTGACACATTAGGCGTTGAAACAAGGAATGCTTAAATGTGTTCGATCTAGCGAAGTACGGGTTTACTGACTAAGCGCGTATGTGCTTCTTAGTAGGTCTGTCAGGAGGTTGGATGTACTAGCGAAGGTTAGCGGACAGCTGGATATTATAAAGAAGAAAAAGAAAATTTAGCCGTTGCACCTTTTTTTTCGCAGCTGCAGTATTTTCATACCATGTTTATTCACTTCGGTAGTCAGGCAGCGTGTTGAATGATATATAGAGAAGATAAAACGAACAGCTTTTCGCGTAATTATTTTTCAGGCGTCAATGTTTTCTTTTGTGTGCGCGTCTTAGGCAGTGGCTGCCATATTGAAGTTTAGGCCTTATAAAGAAGGAGTAAGCCAAACATTTAACTTCCTGGCTGTCCTCCTTTAATTTGTGTCGGTGTACACGGCGCTTTCTTAACGACGAGGAACACACACTTGAAACGTGCGTATTCCTGCTAAGGTTACGTGTTGTAGCAGCACCAAGTTATAATTTTACATTCCTCAACTTCAGGTAAGGGCTATGTGATTCAAGATAATAAGTAAGCGTGTAAGGGTGTTTTTTTCTTACTCATTTGCATTTAAACCATTTTGTTAGTATTGGGCTATATGCTCCGCAGGCTACACCATGTATGAATATTCTGAAGGCGAGAAATTAAGAGAACATGATAATCATGGCAGTTACCTCGAATGAACGAAACGCATACGCCAGCAAACAACTTGATTTGTACTCGGTGCCTAATTACGACTAAAATATCTTTCATATATCTTTCTTTCAAACGACAGTGGACCCAGTACGGTACCTTGAGGAATACCGAAACCAACTGGCAGTTATCGAGACGAGAAGTCTCTTATGAGGATAAACAGTGTACGGATAGTCAAATATACATAGATTCAGGTAATTGAATGCGCAGGAAGGTTTGCCTTCTCAAGCTTCTGAAAAACTTGGAGTGACAAGCAAGATGGAAAGCTTTTTTTAAATGTAGGCATACATTATCAACTTAACCAGGTTTGTCAAAAACGCTAGCCAAGGTATGGATGAGTGCAGTAGCCAACTGAGTAATGGCAGAAAACCATGTTGCACCGGTGTAAGAAAAGTATATTCCTTCAAAAGATGTTATATCTGATTTGCTAGGATGTTCTCCCAAATTTCGCCGCAGGATGACGTTAGCAAATGGGTTGGTAGCTTGTTATCAACGTTACTTCGCTTTTCTTAAGCATTGGCCGAACACGTGCTGTTCGCCAGTCCTCAGCAACAGAATCGTAACATTTTTGTTCACCGTCTACGCGCAACCGTTCAACGAAGAAAGAATGAGCCCGTTTTTGCTTCGGCTTTGTGTCAGATCCACGATAGTGGCGCCAGCAGAAAACGTGTTTTCATTCTGCCGCATACCCGCGATCCTTAAGTTGCGCTAGCTTATCGCCCTCAGAAGTACGGGCCATCTAGAAGCACCTGCATGGAGTGCTGCCGTAAAGCACACGCCTCCCGGAGTTCTCTGCTGATAAGTGCGGCGTACTGGAACTCGGGCGAGAAAGGTTGAACTCATTTCCTTTGTGCATCGAACATAGGGAAGCCCAAGCTGAAAGCGTGATAAGAAGTGCTAGACTATAAGAAGTAAAAGAAAGAAAGAAATAGATCGCGCCGTTGTGCATTCCGTACATACCATTAAGGTATTATTTCCATGTGCATTGCTTTGTAGTCATTGATATCTTTTTCTAACTTCGCTTTATACTAGAAGGACGGCTTTATTTCTAAGGAACAAAGCTTCTAGACGAAATAAAAGGGCATGAGTGAATCATAAAGAGAAAATATGTGGAACAATATGTATAAAGTAGATAACACTACCTAAGAGTGTTATATTGAATGGAAGTTTCATCAATGTCTCTTTAATATTTTCTTATCTGAAAATGCATGTTCTCTGTTTTTTTTACCAATGGCAATAGCTCTTGATTGCCAACCTCTACTTGGTTAAATGAATTCCAACCTATATTTTCTAATGAATCATCGGGGACTCTTAGCCGGTTACTGTCATGCATCGAAGTACGAGTATTCTATTGCAGTTTTAAAATGAAGTGGATGTGAATGTTCCCAGTTCCACTGAGAAAATTCTAATTGGCTCTAGCCAATACTGTGCGCTGTTCAGTACGTCCCATGTTAACTGAGTTTGACAAATGTAGAGCTTGAACATTTTATTCAGTCATACAAATCTACTTCTTGCGTGCGCTCAAATTGTTGTAGGCAACAAGGAGGATTGAACTTCTTCCTGAGAATGAGTCAGCTTCCCAATGAAACACCGGCGTAGCACAAATCCTACCGTTATTACAATAATAAATTAGTTGCACGTTTTTTCAAGAATCCAAATGTAGTAGTCTCACTAGCGGCAAGGACAAAGAAATATTTTTCTGATTAGCGGTCTACGTTTCTGTCTTATAATGCATTGTTACAATTGGAATGATTTTAAAGGTTACGTAGTGTCCGGGCTCCGTGTGTTCTACTGTTTCATGTGACAAAAGCACAATAAAATCAGTATTTATATTTTATTCGTAATACTTGAAAGGGAGGAGGTTATACGGTAGGGGTTGTACATGAGGGGCGCGTATGATGATGGCATTACCGAAAGGGAGGCGGGATGGTAGTGTTGAAGTGCGTGTACTAAGAGAGAGAGATGCAAATGAGAGAAAAGCAGGGAGGTTAACAACTAAGTCCACAGATGGATCCCCCGCAGGGGCGTCTGCGTCAGCAGGCGTTTGGTGTGTGGCGACACCACGGACCCGAGCACACGAGGGCTGGACCCTCCCGCGTGTAGCCGTGCGCGGCTTAGCCGTGTCCGGGGAAAAGGGGATCCTGGGAGTTGAGCCAATGCCGGGTGTTTGGACCTTTACGGCCCCTCGGCGGCGGCAACACACCCCTTTGGCCTCGGCTTCACGTAGACGGCACCCCCGGACTTACCCACCCGGGGGAAATCGGCAGTCGCCTTTTCCTGTCCTCCTCTCCAATCTTCGTCTTTCTCTCTTGCCTTTTTCATCTTTCCTGTCTTCTCATCACTTCTCCTCACTTCCTAGTTTCCCGGCGGCAAGGGTTAACCTTGTGTAGCTAGCCAGCCTTGGTTATGCTGTATTTGGTTATAGCAGCGATGTACGGCTGGCGTTGGCAGGGTTTCTCTAGCAGGAACTTCTGTCACGTCCCCCTGTTGGGCTCCATGGTGGGTGGTCGGCATCGCGGCCGAAAACCCTACTGTACTCATGGAAAACGCTTTTCCTAATCTCCCTGATCGCCCTCACAAACGAGGGCGCACCGAAGATCTCTTTCAGGTTTTTGGACGACAAGTCCAGAACTTTCCTAGATATCACGTGATCCACTCAGAAAACCCAGATAAACTAGTGCGTAACATCTCACCGTTCCTTGTTTCGAAGTCTTTAACTGAAGTTTTTGGAACAGGATATAAGGCGTCTAGAATGACAAGTGGTGATCTTCTCTTGGAGCTCCACGATAAGAAGCAGTACGAGAAACTGCCGAAACTCGTCTCATTTGGCGAAACCCAAATAACAGTAACTCCGCACCGTACCATGAACACCACCCGCGGCGTTGTCTCGGACGATGACATGCTAGAGCTCACTGAAGCTGAACTCTTGGAGGGCTTCAGTGAACAGAATGTAATAAATGTTAAGCGAATTAAGATCAGGCGAGACGGTAAAGAGATCAACACGAAACACCTGATACTCACGTTCGGTTCAAGTGTCCTCCCCGAGTCCATCGAGGCCGGTTATATCAAACTTCGTGTTAGGCCATACGTGCCAAATCCTCTCAGATGCTTTAAATGCCAAAGGTTCGGCCACAGTTCACAGAACTGTCGAGGCCGGCTGACATGTGCCAAGTGTAGTGACACTGAACATTCCTCCGAAACATGCCAGAAGACTCCACATTGTGTCAACTGTGATGGCGAGCACGCCGCATACTCGCGCGCCTGCCCGTCCTGGAAAAGAGAAAAAGAGATTGTGACAATCAAAGTCAAAGAAAATATATCTTTCAAGGAGGCACGTAGGCGGGTGTCATACCTGTCTAAGAGCAGCTTTGCCGATGTGGCGCGTAAGGGGGCAGCGTCGCAACGGCCTCCGGCGGCTGTCAGACCCACAGGCCGTGAGTCGGCAGTTACGCCATCTGCCCCCGCGGCGGTTGCAGCTAGCGCTGCTCCGTCAACCGAGGAGAAGGGACCATCCACCCCAAAGGTGGGTGCAGCCGAGGCTGCCCCAACCTCCGAGGCCCCTTCCAGCGCTGGCAACGTCCAGCGCAGCCAAATCCCTCAGGGAAACCCTACGACCTCCGGGCTGGTGGGCGCAGGGGTCTTGCCCTCCAAGGCGGGACTCCCTCTGAAAACCTCTCGCTCGCAAGAGCGCTTGTCCGGCGCCTCACACGAGGCAATGGACACTACACCTGACCCCAAGGCGCACCAAACGCCTAAGGAGCGTCGAGAATCGCTCGAACGCTTCAGAAAGAACAAAACACCTATTACAGGGCCTCGAAAGGGCTCTGTAATATAAGGCATCCACTCCGTCTCCGTAAACACAGCACCAATTCACCTTAAACATGGATACACAAATCATCCAATGGAACATCAGAGGTCTCCTTAGAAACCTTGATGATTTGCAAGAACTCATCCACAAACATAATCCAAAAGTGCTGTGTTTACAGGAAACTCACTTAAAATCTAAACACACAAACTTTCTCCGTACGTATCTTACGTTTCGCAAAGATCGTGATGATGCCGTCGCATCATCGGGTGGTGTTGCGATTCTTACTCATAGAAGTATTGCATGTCAACCTTTACAGATACAAACGCCCCTTGAAGCAGTGGCGGTTCGAGTTGTCCTACTAAACAAACTCATCACCATATGCTCCCTTTACATACCCCCGCATTACCAACTGAACAAACATGAATTTCACTCCTTGATCGATCAATTGCCAGAACCTTATGCTGTTCTTGGTGATTTCAATGCGCACAGCTCTCTATGGGGCGACTCTCGTATAGATGCGCGAGGTCGCCTTGTTGAACAGTTCCTTTTCTCTTCTGGAGCGTGCCTTCTCAATAAAAAAAAGCCCACATATTACTCTCTTGCAAACCGATCCTTTTCGTCAATAGATCTCAGTATAGTCTCCCCGTCTGTACTGCCTGAACTTGAATGGGAAGTTACCGACAACCCTTACGGTAGCGACCACTTCCCTATACTGCTAAGATCATATAAAGAAAACGAATATCCACCATACGCTCCTAGGTGGAAGATTGAGACAGCTGATTGGGAGAAATTTCGATCTCTAACTAGTATCCAATGGGCTGACCTGTCTTCATTAGAAATTGACGCTGCAGTCGAGTTTTTTACGGCATTCATAATAGATGTCGCATATCAATGCATATCAGAAGTAAAAGGCTTGGCCTGCAAACGGCGTGTCCCATGGTGGAACGACGATTGTAGGATGGCTCGTAAAAAACAGAACACGGCGTGGGGGTTGCTACGCGCTTCTCCCACTGCAGAAAATCTAGTCAACTTTAAAAAAGTAAAATCCGAAGGCAGGCGAACCCGCCGACAGGCCAGACGAGAAAGTTGGCAGAAGTTTCTATCAAGTATTAACTCGTTCAGAGATGAGGCGAAAGCCTGGAACAGGGTCAATAGGATAAGAGGGCGACAAGCACATGCACTCCCTTTGGTAAACACAGAAGGCGATACCCTACAAGATCAGGCGGACTCATTTGGGGAGCACTTTGAGAGCGTGTCAAGTGCCAACCATTACTCGAAATGCTTTCTGAAATATAAACAAATAGAAGAATGTAAGCCACTCATGCGAAAATGTCAACAGAATAAACCATACAACTGTCCTTTTAGCATTGCCGAGTTGAGAGCTGCCTTGAGCGCATGCAAGAGCTCTGCCCCGGGATCTGACAGAATCATGTATGAAATGATCAAGAACTTACATAAAGACACCCAACTTACACTACTCACACTTTTCAGCACCATCTGGGATGCAGGGTACCTTCCAACCGCGTGGAAGGAAGCCATTGTAGTCCCTGTTTTGAAACAAGGCAAAGACCCTTCCTCAGTGGTAAGTTACAGCCCGATAGCCCTCACAAGTTGCGTTTGTAAGGTGTTCGAAAAAATGATAAATCGGCGACTCATCTTTTTCCTTGAACAGAGCAAAATTCTTGATCCTTATCAGTGCGGCTTCCGAGAAGGACGCTCCACAACTGACCACCTTGCACGTGTAGAAGCAAATATCCGGGACGCATTTGTACACAAACAATTCTTCTTATCCATATTCCTCGATATGGAGAAGGCGTACGATACGACATGGCGTTACGGAATCTTAAGAGACTTGTCAGAAATGGGCATCCGCGGTAATATGTTTAATATAATAAAAAGCTACCTGTCAAATCGTACCTTCCGGGTAAAAGTCGGCAACGCACTCTCACGTCCTTTTACGCAAGAAACGGGTGTACCCCAAGGAGGCGTGCTCAGCTGCACGCTATTTATCGTGAAGATGAATACGCTTCATGCTTCACTAACACCCGCCATCTTTTACTCTGTCTACGTGGACGACATTCAAATAGCTTTCAAATCTTGTAACCTCGCAGTCTGCGAGAGACAGGTACAGCATGGCCTGAACAAAGTGTCAATGTGGGCAGACAAGAATGGATTTAAGATCAATCCTAACAAAAGCTCTTGCGTTCTTTTTACAAGAAAGAGAGGCCTGGTTCCGGATCCTTCCTTAGAACTGTGTGGACAACGAATACCTGTCAGCAAAGAGCACAAATTCCTAGGTGTCATACTTGACTACAGACTCACTTTCGTCCCCCACATTAAATATCTTAAAGAAAAATGTCTGAAAACAACGACATAATCAAACTCCTATCCCAGACTACATGGGGTAGTGACAGAAAGTGTTTGATGAATATCTATAAGAGCCTCATTCGATCACGACTAGACTATGGTGCCGTGATCTATCACTCTGCCGCCCCGAGCGCACTAAGGATGCTAGACCCAGTCCACCATCTAGGAATCCGATTGGCCACTGGCGCTTTCAGAACGAGTCCCATACAAAGTCTATATGTAGAATCAAATGAATGGTCTCTCCACCTACAGAGATCATACATCATCCATACATATTTTCTGAAAGTCCACTCAAACCCCCAACATCCCTGTTTTAATACCATCAATGACATGACATGTGCTACACTCTTTCGCAATCGTCCGTCCGTAAGACAGCCTTTCTCGCTGCGTGTGAGGGAGCTTAGCGAAGAAATGCACGTTCCACTCCTCGAGCTTCGCCTAATGCATCCAGGCAAGCTGCTACCTCCTTGGGAGTGGCAGCTCATACAATGTGATATATCGTTCGTGGAAGTCACAAAGCATGCTCCAGAGATTGAAATCAAGATGCATTTCCGGGAACTCCAGCACAAATACTCCTGCACGGAGTTCTACACAGACGCATCAAAGTCACGCGACGGGGTATCCTATGCAGCCGTCGGTCCATCCTTCTCGGAATCCGACGTACTGCACCCGGAAACTAGTATCTTTACGGCTGAGGCCTACGGACTGCTGTCGGCCGTAAAGCATATAAATAAATCACAGCTCCAGAAATCAATTATATATACGGACTCCCTCAGTGTTGTGAAGGCCTTGATGTCTTTCTGTAATCACAGAAATCCAGTATTTAATGATCTCTACTCCGCACTGTGCAAAGCATATGTATCTAACCAACATGTGATCATATGCTGGGTACCTGGACATAGGGGCATCGAGGGAAACGTTCTAGCCGACCAGATGGCCACATCAATCTCATTGCATGCAGTTAATCCTACTGCTTCGGTCCCTGTCACAGACCTGAAGCCTTTCTTAAGAAGGAAACTACGAAGCCACTGGCAATGCATGTGGGACGAAGAAATCAATAATAAACTGCATGTAATAAAGCCACAATTAGGTTTCTGGCCTCCTGTAACAAAATCCCGCAGGACAGATGTCCTATTCTGCCGTCTTAGAATAGGACACACTTTTGGAACACATAACTTCTTGCTCACGGGAAACGAGCCTCCAACCTGCGGTAGGTGCGGGGAGAGGCTGACCGTCCTCCACGTCCTACTGGAGTGTCGGGAAGCCGAATATGAAAGAAAGAAACATTTTCCCTTAGGATACCGACAACACATCCCCCTTCATCCTGTTATGTTACTCGGCCCAGAACCTTTATTTGACACCAACGCAGTACTAAGCTTTCTGAAAGATGTTGTCTTGCATATTTTTAGCCCCACATGTTCGTAGCGGGTCCTCTCTCCAGAGGATGCCGCTGCGATAATTATTTTGAATAGCACATGCCTCTAGGCCCTTATGGTTCAAGGGCACTGGCGAGGCAGTAGTGCTGCAAGCAATTTAACATCTCGCACATTTTAAACATTGCATCATTCTTTTACGATGGATTTTAAAGTTCATAGTATTCGTCATCAGTCATCGCCATTATTTTATAGCACGTAGATTTTACGCACTTTACAGCGACTATTTTAGGCCACTTTACAGCCAAGTCACATTTTCCATAATACATCCTTAACACTACCACCAGTCATGGCGCTCTTTGGCCAAACCTGGCCCTTGCGCCACAAAACAACACACATCATCATCATCATCACAGATGGATCGTTCCATTCTTGGCTCTATGCAAAAGAAGGAAACCAAGTGGGCCTATATCGAAAGAAAGAGTTGCGACCAAGCGCGCCGCATTAGAAGCAGTTTTTTACTGTCAACAGTCAGTAGTTCGCAATGGGGGAAGTATCTATAATGGAAAGCTTGAAGCTATTATGAAAGGTCACTATACGGGTCAACGAAGATTCGGAGTGAGCTTTGCACTTTCTTTTTCTGTGTCAGTCTATGGTGCATGACATGGCCACTATTTATTACGTGTTCCTAATGCACTTTCCTTTTCTAGAGCGTTACGCTAGATTTCTCACATGCAAACACACTGAAAAATAACCAAGAAACAACGCTTTTCAGCCGAATGGTTGGCTGACTTGGATGTGAAATCTGCCCAATTCCTTCACGCACAGGAAAGTTCGCATTCAGTGATGATGCAACATTATTTTAAATGTAGACGAGCGTTGACACTTATCGATTCTTGAAAGCAGACTATGAGAAAGTTGACTCTTTCCCTTTTCCTCCGAAGCTCGCATTTGAACTTTTGAATTCCGTGAAGCCATTGTGCACACAGGCGGCAAGTTGGGTAATTTGATCGATAGTGCCCCGCTTGTCCAAACCTGAGATGCCGAAGAAAATAAAAGCATTGCAGAAGTGCGCACCTTGTTTGGACAGCATGTTGATGTGAAGCTGTCTCATGCTTTTAAAAAGTAAAAAAAAAGAAATATGGCGAAAATTGTAAGCCTGATCAACTTGCGATATTACAACCTGGGGCATTTGGAAACAAAAGCATTTCTCGCTCTTTTTCTTTTCACCTGCTGGGAGAAGACTGTGTCATCATCCTTTGGAGCTTAGATTGTGAGAAGGTGGTCATCAATAATGCTGCGAAATGAATCAAGAGTTCAAGGAGGAACAGCTTTTATGAGACTTCAATAAGAAATATTCGCACAAATTTATGTGTACGCCATCGGAACGGGTGTCCACAACGCAATCGGAACACAGAACAGCCAACAAACTTTTAGCATTGTGCTGCTGAACAAGCGTGTTCGTAATGACAGCGCAAAAATATCGCTCAAAGAAAGTGAACACAGGGATAAGTTTAGGCGCTTCCGCTTACCCTAGTTATTCAGTTACCTTTTGATTACCTAAATCAGCTTCAAAGATGGTTTGTTTGTTATTGCGATGGTGCGCCAAGAGGAGCTGGAGCGGCTGATTTTCGTCAACAGCGACGGCATCATGCGAATGAGAAGACTTCGTCAAAGCTTTCGGAACGAGAGATGTTACATGTTTTACAAAATTATGGCAGGTCTTCAGTAATGAGTACCGCGTGACCTACAATACATCATTGTCTGATAAATATGTAGTTGTGGGAGCAGAGCCAACGATCACCGTAAATTTCTATGCTGGTTTATTTATGTCTGAATCGATAGACCTGACCAATCAATGTGACACTTGCAAAAAAGAAAGTATGCGTAATGTCACATCGCGACAACTACTGCATGCAGCACTGTACGTTCTCAAGGTGCAAAGGACAGGCGTCGAATAGAAGAATAAGTAACCAGGGATAGTTGCAGAAGATACAATCAGAAAGAACAGGCTCACCAGACAAAAAAAAACAGTGTCCATTATTTCCCCCGATTCCGCATTACCTGTTGAACGGACCCGTTCGCTGAACCCTGGCCCTCGAATGAAAGCGTCCCTGGTCGATACCTTGCCTTGCTTTTCCTCCGCCTTGATTCGTGTGCACCGGTGCTGGTTGAGAAACGTCCCTACGGGTTGGTTACTTCGATAGTTGCGAAAGCTGTTTCCCTGGTCGCTCCTTACTGATGTTTTTTTTTCTTTGATCACACGCTGCCTAACCAGATCGCCAGTCCTTCTCTATTACAATAGAAGAATAAGAAGTGAGAAGAGCATTGCATTAGCCGAAATCGAGTCTCTCGCTGATGACTGTGGTAAGTATAATATAGATTTCAGCACGATTTCTAGCACGGGAGGAATGGCAAGAAGTGAATGTGCGTGGCTATTTTGGGATCGGGTAAATGTACAAAGTTGAGCCGTAAAACGAGCAATGCGCGAACGCACCTCCCCCCCCCCCCAAAAAAAAAACGTCATGTAGAGGGGACAGCCTTCGGCACATTTAGGGAAGTACTAGTGCAAGCGCGCGAAGCTATCAGAGCTGGCTATAAGTAAGGTCATATGCCATGACGCTTTCCGTCTGAAAAAAAAAAACGCCAGGCTGATCAGAAATGTCGCTTACAGACAGGATTTACCTTTTAAAGTCTACGTGAGCTATCTCTTCTTTTGCATTTTTTATTGTCACCTCTGCTTCATTTTACCGTCCTTGGACGCTACCTCTGAAATTGATCTAAGTTGACGAACTGCTTATTGTCAAAGAGAGCAAGCAAACAAAGATATTCCAAAATGGTATTTATTATACTGACATGTTGACTATAAGAAGGTGCAGCATGGTTAGAACATAGAACTGGTGGGGCACATTGAGCGCCTAACATATTTATTATTTCCCACAAAGATATCAGTTTATTCCTGTTCTTATAATTATTTGTCATAGTGTGAAAAGCATAGGTGCTCTACTAATCGCTAAACTAGGGAGTTAACATTGCGCATGGCAAACGCTTCGGTGATCTGAATGTGATCGATGACATGATCGAATATTTTGGCATCGACAAGTTTGAAAAAAAAACAGTATATTGCGTCTAACTAGTGTCCCAGTTTCAATGACTTCCGGACCGGAAACACATACTAAATTTTAGACAGTGGCAAAGTGATTGGCTGATGCAGCGCACAAATGTGTAAACGATGACAGAAAGAGAGAGAGAAAGGCAAAGGAGCGACAGGCGCGCTAACCAGAGATTATCCCCGGTTGGCTATCCTGTAGCGGGGCAGGGGCAACGGGATGCTATAGGTTAGAGAAAGAAAAAGAATTAACACACACGCACACACACTCACGTATCTACGATGCATAACTCTTTCTGTGGGCACTGTCACTGCGAAGGCGGTGACACCAATTTTGCTTGGGTGCTCATATCTCTTTTTGGCCTAGTACAAAATATCAGTTGCTTCTAGGGGTCTTCTCCGTATTAACGCGATAGCGTTAAGGAGCTCGTGTCGCAGAAAAGCCGGTGTCGTCGGCGTCGGTGTCGGCGTCGGCGGCGTTGACCGTGAGCGATAAATCACGGCAGGCGCTTCATAAATAAAAAGCAACTTCCAAGATTGGCCCGGTGGGAATCGAACCCAGGTCTCCGGAGTGTGAGACGCAGACGCTACCACTCAGCCACGAGTTCGTTGCTTCCAAGCGGTGCAAACGCGCCTATAGTGAATGCGGTGTTGCCTTCGAAACGAGCCGTAGAAAGTTATACTGCGGTGTATATCGGTAATTATGAACATGTAACGTACAGAAGTCACAATTACACGAGTTGCGAAGTGCGTTTCCGCTGCATTTCTTCTGCGCTTTCCGCACACGCAGAGCCATCTTGCGGCAAACACAGAAGACCCCCTCCTCTCAATGTACGGCGCTGCCCCGACAGGAGGCGCGCCGCGCGCGCATTGGGACCGCTGCCAGGCGCGTCGCGGGACTCCCTCTCCCCTGACGACGCTTCGCCGTGCTTCCGGTTTAGATTACTATCTATCTCTCTGCCCGTGCCGATCACGACGTTTGGCTGGCGTAGATCGTTTCCCCTCCGAGACACCGAGTACTTTGGTTCGTTTCGTTCGCTCAGGCGCACGTTTCGTTGCCGCGCCCAACGCTGCGTTGCTCGACGCTCACCGCGTGATAGGTGGGCGCTAAGTCCGATGCGGGGCGCATCGTAAGTGATTGCTGTGCCGTAGCGCATTGTCATATACCCCTTGGCGGGTCGACGGGAACGCTGTCGCGTCCCACTCTTGAAGGCGAAGCTTAAGCGTCCTCCAATTTTCCTTCTACCTTCCCCCTGTCTCTGCCTGTCGTGGTACTTTTCGAAATGTCATACCACCTGGTCCAACAGCATACCTTTCTGATGTTAAATACATCTTGAGCTCTTGCTTTCATAACATGCGTATATTTCACTCGCATAGCTCACTCACGCATGTTTTTTCGCCCGTTTGTTCCCAGGACCTTCTCGAAACCTCAAACTTACACTTGCCTAGTGAAGTGTTCAACGAGAACTTGGCAGGAGAGTTTAGTAGAAACTCGTACTGAAATGAGCTGTCGCCCCAATACAACCTTGTTTGTTCCCATTCTCCCCACAGCACTAAGGCGAGCGCTTGCTTTTATTTCTAAAAATGTTGACACTGCCTGCGACTGCACTTAACTGAAAGTAATAACGCAGACGCGCCATACCTCAGAAGACGTGAAGCGCGCCAGCACCCCATCGAGACAACTTCTAGAACTCGTGCCTTGCGTCAACTCACGACGTTTCTCCTTTTGTCTACCTACGCCACTCGCGGTTAGGACGGCAAAACAAATGTTTATCTGGAACACGTGCGCCGCCAACAGTAATCACAATAAACTACCTGGCGCTGCCTACGTGCTTGGCAGCAAATGTCACACGCGTGTCTCCTCGTAGAAGACAACGTTGTGTAGCCTGGCTACTCAGGCAAAATGTGTACAGGGCATTCCAGGCATCAGTGTTGGGGCAGGGATGGTTGCGGAGTCTCGAACGGGGAGCTATTCACCCCAAGGGAAAGAAGAAACAACGCGGTGACGACAGGTCACGTTGTTATCCCCGCAAACATTTGCTAAAGATTGGTTCTTCCCAACGAGAAATCAGACACAGCTAGCGTTGCACGTGAGCACTTGTGCTAGTTCTTTCTGCTGTATTTCTTCTCCAACAACTGGACGCGTCTGTTTGAACAAAGACCAATGTTATCGTAGTGGAAACGAATGCGAATATACACGAAAGCGCTTGCGCAAGCCGGCGCAATGTGGCAGGTCGGTTCTCTGGGCGCGTTGATGGTGTTTGCTCTCGCCGCTAATGTTACACAACGTGGACTGCGTTGAGCTCAACACAAGGCTTTAGGCGCAGAAATGTGTTTTACTTTTGGTATTTATATTAGGTATTAGCCATCATTGCTATTTAATACAATTTGTAGTTGGCGCAGGACAGGGGTAATTGGAGGTCACAGCGAGAGGCCGTCGTCCTGCAGTGCACATAAAAGATGATGATGATGATGATGATGATGATGGTGATGATGATGGTGATGACGATGACGATGATGATGCAGGCGGCTGCTACGTCACCCGATGCATCAAGAATAAAGATTTCTCATTTGCAGACGTTGTCCTTTCCGAATTCCTTTGCTTCCGGCCTTCCAGGGAATAGTTCAAGAGTAATTCGATCTGGAATATTTTGAATGTTAGGACGACCAGCGAGTCTCTAACTCATTATCAGATCTTCAACAAATGTCTTTTTTTCGGCCAGAGTCCGACCTTGCCTATTTCGCAATGGACGGAAACTTCGACTTTAGTGTTTGATATGGCCCAAGCCAATCAACCTTTGTTTAATAAAGCTCATTGTAGACAGTTCGAACGTTTCTAGGGGAATGTGAGTGTATATTGTTTATAGATGAAGAAGTTGGGGTCACTGACCACGTATAGGTGAAAAAACAGGTACATTTCGAAGCCCACACGGCTTTTTTGGTCATAGTAAATGGCTAGTTCTTCAGGGGATGTATTGAATGGTGCGACGAAAATTTGTTTTGGCAGGTTCCATTAAGAAGTTGCGATTACTAGCAGAGTTGAGGGAAAAAGAACAGATCTTATTTGTCAAGAATACGTGACACATATTATGAAGCCTCTTTATTCAAGATTCCTCGGCGCTGTAGTCACACCTAAAGTCAACTGCGGGCGCCATGAGTAATAAACAACGTTTGACCGCAAAACAAAAAAAAATTGCTCCGATCGGCCAGTGATGTCATGAGGCACGTTAACAGGTTATGCCAGAACCCAATGGGATATAATGTTCTAGAAAAGCCTAAAAAATTATTGCAAATAGAAGCTAAGCTACACCTATATACTTGTTCTTGCCACAAGCGTTCGCTTCTCCTATGCTCTCTCGTTTTCTAACGAGATTGCTGGCTTCGGCTGCTACATTATCCACCTTGTAAAAGAATGCACGGCAACATTGGTAAACAAGCGAAATAACCTATCTGTAGCCGCCCTCGAAACCGGGATTCCATTTTCAGGTTTTCTGTCCTCTCCTCGCTCGAGCAAAGTGGCTCATTCGTTAACTTCAAGCCCTCTCGTCTGAGTCATGCCCACCACGTTGTCTTGGTCCTCCGGCGAAGCAGATATACCGAGCCTGGTTGGTGTATCAATCGGATGACTAAAGCGAATTCGAAATTCCCTCACAATCAGACCCACTGGCCCTTCGATGTGTAGCATAGGCAAAAATAATTCGGATGTAGCTTAAACCTACAGGGTTAATCTCTCCTCAGGTGCCAGTTTTGTATCTTTTTGTTTGCTCTTAATTTTTCCTCTCTGACCACCTATCGACCAACCATCTGTGTTCGGGACCAACATCATTTAAATCACATTTAGGTTACCGCTGAGATTATACACGAATGCGAACATTTCTAGTTTCTTTTACCTTCAATCAATGTTTCCAACTGAGCCTACACATGTCGCATCTTAGTGAAGTATCGCAACTCAAATATAAACATTCGTACAACAGAGTATATAACACTTCTTAAATGGCGCAGAATGTTGAGAAATTGCATCTCAAAATAGCTGGACTTGAATGCAATAAAGCGCTAATTTTGTGCCTGCTCGCTTCCTTTAGACTCTTTGAGGTTATAGCGACCTGTTTAAGGGCAAGGAATTGTCTAAAAAACATAATTTTTGTATTAGATTCTAATTTTGTAAGCACCAAGAAATCTTAGGGCATTCATGTATGTGAAACCCTGATATTTTGAAGGATCGCCTGTGTTCATGTTTCCTTGCTGTTTCGTGTCCATGATTGTGTCAATGATGCCGCCAATGACGCCAATGTTTTTATCTTGCACAGCCGGAGAGATTTATTGCATGTCATCGTGGCTTGTGTGCTGCCCAATCGTCTGAGCTAACCACGCTGGTTATGTTCTTCTGACCTTGTTTTCACTCAACCGCATATACCTATGCTTTTGCTCGAGCTTCCTTACCACAAATTTTTGTTTTCAAGAACCACTGAATACCTGTGACCTAACTACTTCAAGCCACGAGAGAATTGCCCCTGGCGACCCACTAGCAACAAACATAGTTCAGTGATATTTCATACAATCTCCTCGTGCGCTATTGCTTAAAGCAACTTGAATAAGTTCAATACAATGAAATACGTTAATACTGCCTTTATGTATGTTGGTTCCACTCTGTTGATTTGATTTTTCGGAACGGGATTAACCATGAGAATGGTTAATGTTTTAAAGGTATTTAGTGAAAGAGGCCATGGTTAACGCTTCCTGTGCGAGGCTGCCACTGCTAACAGGTTAAAGTTTCTAGGTCATCACTAAGTTCTCAGGAAAAGCAACTTTTGCTGGAAGTACGCACCCGTATCTGTTCAAAGCCTTTTGAATGTGGCATCTGGACATTCTAGGGTAGCGAAGTATGTCTTGATGTCGTGCTTTAATTCTCTTGTGTTGAATTCAGTTTAATTGCGCAGTTAGGGTGACTCGGTGCTGTTAGTTATGTATCCATCTTTTTTTTGCGTCTGCCTCTAAGCGTTTTGTAAGAAAAACGAAAGTAATGAAACTCCCGAAGAAGTCGTCCAAACACTGAATCGGCGTAAATGCGCAGTCATTCGGTACCTGCGTTCGGTTTGGCACCGTAGCAAGAAAATTGGCATTGGGTACGACGTTGATGATTCTTTTTCTTTGAAAAACACACTTGGAAACATGTGTGCGTCTATTGAGAGGAGGGTCAAAGTCGGGGCTGCGCGTAAAAATGTCGGCCATTCCCTAAGGCACCATTCCAGGTTTATGCCTTGTAGTATTGGCGTTGTAGGCAAAGTTTACATTGGCCAAATTTGGCGGCGCGTCAACGTACGCCTCGAACAACACCACCCCTCGGTAAAGGGCACACGCAGCTGTCATCTGTCCAGCCACTGTCACAGTTATGGTCGCGTACCGCATTTCAATACTGCCTCTATTGATATAAGGCACAGAGAGCAGCCGACCCGTGAGACAGTTGAGGCTTGGTCACATTCATAGGCATGCGCATAAATTCGTAAGTAAGCCCTTCATCATTATAGCACAGGTGGAATTCAACTTTTTAAATCATGTGTCAGCACGCATGAGCTCTTTGGTGCTCTTGTACAAGGTGCCGGTCTCAGTTTTAGTCGGCCTTAAGCCCCGTGTCGCAGAAAATCCGTCGTCATCGTGCCGCGTCGGCGTCCGGCATCTAACATAGCACGCCGCATCGACAAAAGGATTTTAGAACCACCCATACCCAGGCCCTCCATGCGGCGCAAGGAAGTTACTGAAGTAATTGTATTTCTCAAGCTGAAATGGGTAGAAAAAACGTAAAGTACGATTAACACAACCTACAAACGTGATAGCCTTTGATTGTAATTTCAATATACGAGAAAACCTAATTCTGTTACGCTAAAACTCAAACACGTTTTCCAACATTTCTGCAATTCATAGACCGGCTACGACGTCCGCCATTTGGGCACACCGGCGCGTGAATATCTCGGTGTCCACGAAGTGGCGCGCCCGTTTCCTTGAAACACTTCCAGGTGGCAGTCGTTTCCGCCGCATCGCGGCCCACGCAAGAGGCAGCGTTTCTGCCAGAAAGCCCACCTCCGTGCATAGCGGCCATCGCGAGCGTTTCCTCGTAAGCATTACGGTTACTTACGCTGCAGAGCCGGGAAGCGTGAGAAGCAGTCAGGGATCTCTGAATGCTATCGGCCTTCCACTCCTAAAGACGAAGCTTAAGTGTCCTATAAATGTTTTTCCGGCTTTGGTGTTTCAGGGCTCTATACATTGACCATGTGTTGGCATCAAAGGTTCAGTTGATCGACAGCGCCGGTTATCGTCTCTTCTTTTTCGTCCGTGTCTAGTTGCTGCGCTGGCAGATAATGAACACATACCAACGCGCCACGTTCTTCCTAATTATGCAAGAAAATTGAGTTTTTCTTTGAATGATCCCGCAAATATTGCATTTTTTTCTCTCACTCTATTAACATGTATCGGTATACCCATTCTCAGAATAATTAACTGCACAGGAACATTTTAACATGAAGAAAATACGCTGGATGCATGTAAACCGGCATGAAAAGGCTCGACATGTTGGATATCAAGTACACTATTACTGAATCCTCGATTTCCGAAGGATGATGACAGGCATTCAAAAAGGTAACTTCGACCTGAGAGGTGGTGTGCTACTGACAACACCCGCATACGATTGCAATATTTCTGCTTCATAAATATTCACCTAGGACGAATTGTGCAGGCGAAAAAAATGTTTGCATAAGTATCCAGACCGGTAATGCGAAAACAGCGAGCAATTTCTGGCTGTCCAGGTAGGTTGACGATGCTGAGCTTGGATGGCTGCCATGCATTGGGAAACATACATAAATGGAGGCAGCCCAAGATAAGAGCACTGCAAACATACTCAAGCATTCGTCGTTTGTTCTTAAATTACAAGCGGTGACACAGGCTGCTTAACTCGGATACTTCAACATTTCAGAATTACAACTAAGGCGAAGATGAAGATTATTTTCAATCTGCTGGTAATTAGCCCATATGGCATTAAATCATAGGCGTGATCAAGCAGGATTTATTAAACATTAGGTCGTTGATTTAAAGTCTATAGCTTCCCAAACCTGTGTGAGCAAGAAATTTCACCCATGGTATAAGTATCTCGAGTGGGTTTAAGGATTGACGGTGGCTTCGCGTTTCATGGTAGTCACAAAAAAAGCAGGAGTATTTTGTCCATGGTATGTTGCCATTATGTATTGAGATATACGCAACATCAGTGATTTGTGGCGCTTAGGCAGAGCGGGGATTACTGCGTTTACTATAAATAAAAGGAATATCGAGATATGCCAGCAACCTGTCATCCCAACTTGTTGGCGCTGCGTGGTAAAAAAAAAATAGCACCTCCTGCAACAACACAGGAAGCAACACAATGGGTGCCCTTGATAATCCAAAAAATAAAAGAAATGGGTACCTGGGTTCTCTGATTGCAGTCCGAATAGTTGCGCGACAATCTGCAAGCACTAAGTCAGTCTTAAAAAAAGCAAGTTGTTCATCAACATTCAGGTAACTGTAGCATAATGCGGCAATATTGGCCGTCTCAAAGTCTTTATTTTTCGCACAGCTATGTGCCATTGCCCCTTCTACCATTCGAGGTTTCGGCCTAGAGCTAAGCCACAGGACACCAGAACTAAGCCGTTCTTTCCAACATACGAGGATTCACTGCCTAGACATTAAAGGGGCGACCCAATATCGCTTAGGCGACAGGCATGCTTAGGGTGAAGACGTGTACGCGAAAAAATCAGGATGGAAAGAGTTCGTCGTATTGAGAACAAAGCTGGAACTGGTAAGAGAGATTCACTTGTAAGAGGAGGTGGGTGGGAGGCTCTCCAGAGCATAGACGCCCTCTTTGACAGCTCATCCACATGCCCTCTCTCTTCTGGCTTGCTAAATTTAAGCTTCCGCACTGCGTGACAGCACCGTTTTTCGAAACAATTATTTTTCGCGAAGCTCATTAATCTTTTTTAATAGGAGCAGTACAGTGCTCCAATGGGTGAAACGAGCAGCAGAACATACGCTGCCGGTAGTTCGTGATGTCGTGGTCACGAGCCAATCATCACTTGAAACTGGATAGCTTGTATTTAACTATTTATCTGATTAACTTATTGTTTAAGCCAAGCACAAGTTGTGCAGCACCCCTACGGAAAATGGTTGACATTTATGGAAAGTAAATGTGTCCTAGCAAATTACAAACTATTAATAACACTGTACGATGTCATGATTATACAATATGAAAATGTTGGCTCAACTGCTCATGGAAAACGTAGGTGCCCATAAGGCGCACAATGTTGTCGAGACGATAACTTCAAATTTTTATAACGTGTGGTATTGCGTTTTAGTGAGCCCTAAATGCGTTTTGTGCTAAAGTGGTTATGATGATTTCCTGATGTGCGCGCAGCACCATGTCGCGCTAACCGATGCGTATTGTGCGGCTGCAAATGCCTTATTGAAGTCGACGCATAAGAACAAGGTGCTAGGGGATCATTGTTGGTTTTGAGCACAAGTACCCCTGCTATTACCCTGCAGTGCTGATCACAATTACATATAGAAGTGGTGCCTAAGAGACCTATTCAGCAAAGCAGTGGCACCCAAGTGACTAAGACCGTGTGTCAAAGAGACTTGGAGACTGCTCTCAATACGAGTCTTAGAAATGTAGTTTCATTTTTCCCAATTGTGCAAGTCGAAATAGGTGATTGGGATGAAAGAAGTACCTGCGTTTCTTGCACACCGACTCCTGTTGTGGACGAGATCGCTTTTGCGGATCATTATGATGCATGTAAAATTTCCTTACGTCCGCAGGCGCTGCTTCCTTTGAAATTGCACAAAATATTAAAGGCTCCGCGACCTTACATGTATTCATAGTAGAGTACAAAGGGGGCAAGGTGGACTTTTGTTCTTGTGGCGGCTCTTCACTGGCCATGCTGAATTTCGCAGAAATAATGGTTTTGAGAGTTAAACTTTATACAGGTGTAAAGGCTTCAGAACACTTGGACATCTCCTAGTTCCCCCGTTCTGTAATTTGAGCATTCGTTGAAGCAGACAGCCTCGGGTGCCCACACTGATTGGGACTTCATGCTCGAAACGCCTTGTTCCTCAGAATTCTCACCGGATGCATTCAATATGATTTTCTGGACCACAAAATCACAAAGAAAACAAGAATTGCAGCAGAACTCATCTCACGAAGCCTGTCGACTTCAATGCGATTAGCATTCGAGCAATATAGCGACTCGCCACGTTGCTGAGCTTGCGTCTAACTCTGTAGGTGCCATCCTGAGACTTTCTTCACACATTGCTACAACACTCAATTGCCTAGGGTGCTCGTGACAATGGCGACATGAAGATGACTGTATGATGCCGATGCAGTGACGAAGATGGAATGACGAATTTGTAATGACGTTGATTGAGTGACAAGGGCATCATAACGAAGACTGCATGAAGGCAACGAAATGTTGATTGCTAAATGATAATGATGGTATAACGACGACCACTGCATGAAGTCGTCATGATGACAATAATAAGGCGGTGGCAGTGTGACGACATCTGGAGGGCAAAACGAATCGCTAAGGCAAAACCACAACGACATTACGACGATGGTATGGCAGCGGATGCATGACCGCAATTTTCTGACGACGACGCTATGACGTCAACGGCGTAATAGCGACGGCACAGTCATAACCGAATGATGACAGAGTAACGAACGAAGAATGACGTCCATGGATCGACAAAGGCGGTATGACTCTGACCCCATGATGACAATGAGGTGACGTTACGGAATGATGACTGTGTTAGAATGACAGAGGTGCAACGACGGCATGACGTCGATGGTATGATGACGACTGTGTGACGACGATGAATGACCACTACAGCATGACGAGTCAGGTGACGAAGTTAGAATTACGAAGATGAAACCACCGTGTCAGCATCACGATGATGGCAATGTAACGAATGCATGACCACGACTGTACTACCATGACGCAATGACGACGATGGCACAAGAGCAATTTGAAGACTATGGTATGACGACTAGGGTATGATGAGGATTGCGTGAGAACGGCTGTGTTATCAACCCTTTATGAAACCGATGGCATGATGATGACATGACGGGACGATGATGGTGAGTGGATTTATGGTAGCGACTCTCTGACGACTTCGGCATGGAAAAAGCGGGAGAATCACTCCTGAATGACGACAGTATGATAACTACGGCATGACGAATGGAGATTGACGTCTATGGAACGACAAAGGCAGTATGGTGCCAGCAGCACGACAATCCGACGATGTTACCGAAGCGGTGACAGAGGCGAAACCACAGCGTGACGATGACTGCGTGGTGACAATTGTGTGACAGCGACTGTGTGAAAATTATTTGTTGACGTCGACGAGAAAGGCGGAATCGCAAAGTTGTAATGACGTAAATTGAACTACCATGTCTGCTTCACCATGACAGTACCACAGAGAACTCACTACGACCGTTTAATGACGATGGAAGCGTGACGACAGTCTGCTGACAAAGCTGGAACGATCACAATCCAATGACGGCATCACGGTCATGAGCATATACTGGGTGATAATTTTGTTTTACGGAATTTTTAAATATTGCCTATGGCAGACAGCATAATTCTTCTTCTTTAGCTCTAATATTCTTAGAGACAGATACTACTAGCGCGAGAAATCAAAACACATATAAAGAAACGGAAATTCACTAATGAACATTATAATTACAATACGCCGCACAGGGCAATTTACGAGTTGTTGCCGTTGGGTTCGCAAGAAGTATCCTCTTCAAATGAACACTGAGGACGACACCAGTTTCAAAAAATTATTTCTCAAACTGTGGGATGAAATACATGGGCATTTCAGTTGCATTTGTGCATGAATGCATAAGCGAGCGTTTTGGTTAAGATGTGGTACAACACTGCACCTTTAAAAAAACATTGATGGCGCATATCCCCATACTTGTGTCATACTGGGAATTCATTCAAGGTAGAGCGTTGCAACTTCACTGGCTACAAGTGGTAAATTGTAACATGTGTTACATGAGAAAATAACAATATTGTGGCGCTCTAGTGACGATGAAAAACAGAGTAGCAAAACTGTGAATCAAAAAACTAAGATTGATTTGGCAAATCTGTGCCCATAAGAACACGTACCAGTCAAGTAGAACGAGAACGGCGAGCACAATCGGTGGTAATCGATAATATGATGTGAAGGTCAAGCGCGTCGGCTCTTACACCTGACTCGTCGAAGGTCGGTAATGAGGCCTTTGGGGCACCATGCTGCAGCAGGATGTTCTCGACAAAGAATTTCTCTGCTTCTGGCAGGGCCTTCGTTTTGGCGTAGCGGGTAAGGTAATCGGTGGCCACAATGATCCACTTGTTTCCTCATGTTGACGTCAGAAAGGGTCCCAATAAATCCATCGGGACCTGCTGAAGCGGTCGGGAAGGAGGCGTGATCGGCGTTGAGGGCGAAATCTCGTAATAGTGTCAACGACGGCAAGACAATCTTTTTCCGCCAGAGAATAATTGGTTCCCACTTTTGACAGCGACCGGCTATCATAAGATATTGCCCTTTCAAGTGTGTATTTCCTCTAGACTAGGACAGCGCCGAGGCCTATGCTGCCTGTGTCTGTGTGGATGTCCGCATCGGCGTCTTCGTCCAAGTGGACGAGTGCAAGTGGTGACCGCTGGCGTCGTTTTCATTTTTCCAATGCTTCGGCTTGCGGTGTCGCCCATTAATCGCGACGATGGATTTCATTAGAAATATAAGAGGCGATGCGATGCGAGAGAAGTTCTTTAGAAAGCGCATATAATTGGCACACAAACCAAGAACCCTGCGCACTGATACCTTGTCGTCGGGCTACAGAAAGTTCAAATCTGAGCTGTTTTCTGAGGAACATGAATAACTCCTGACGTTCTGATGACTTGGCCCAGGAAGATAAGTTCTTCCTAAGTGAAACCGCGCTTCTCTGGCTTTAGTCACTTAAGGCGATCGTCGAATTTTGAGGCAAGCGCAAGCACGGCATCAAGGTAGACTAGATCTGCCATTTCAAAACAGTCAATACCGTATCCATTACACGCTGGAAAGCTGAAGATGCCGAGCAAAGAATTAATGCCGTGACTTTGAATTCACTGAGGTCGTCAGGCGTGATCAAGCCTGTCCTTTCTCTTTCCCTCTCGCCGACTTTTATTCGTCAGTAGCTGCAGTCTTGAGGTCCATCGACGAAAAAATACTTGGTGTTGCAGAGCTTATACAACGCGTCGTCTATCCGTGGGAGGGGGCACACGTGTTCTTCGCAATTTTGTTCAGGCGGCAGTTCTCGACGCAGAAAGGCAGGGTTAATTTTTGCTCCACCAAGACTAGAGGAGACGCCCACGGCCTTTTCGCCGGCTGGATGATGTCGTCGTTCAGCAGTTCGTCGACTGGCTCATAGCTTCGCGCCCCCGCGTCGAAACGCAATAAGTGCTCGGGCGGAGTAGTTGAGCACATCAACGTGACACCTGTTCGAGGTGCCGGGTATGACAAGGCTGTCTTATACGTGTATGCAAAAGCACCTGCAGCAGAAGTCACGTAACTAATTGCGCTGAGCAGTGTCACTAATTTCGCTAAGCGACAACTTTCAGTTCTTTGCGGGTGCATCGCACGAGGAAAACTAAAAAAAAATTTATCTCTGCATCGTATCGGCAAAACAGTTCACTCTAAAATAAACCCAGTTTTATTTCCGTGTTAGCATGTTATTGGCAGAAAGTTACCCTCCATCTAAACAATTAGTCTGCCTGTGAAAGTGGTATTTTTAACCTCGATAAACAATGATTGAGCTTTTTTTGTTGCTGCGTTACCAAAGTACAGCTCGAAAGCCTCAACTCTATTTAAAATGATAGATCATTAATTTGGGTAATGAAACCCTTACGTACTATAGAAAGAGAAATGAAGAATCGGAAGTAGTTATTTCCTCCGCTGACCACAGAGTGCTTCTCCCTACTTTGTGGTCTTCCGCTTTGCAATACTTGCGGAAAGGCCCAGACAGCTGCAGAAAATCACTAAACCACAACTTTCCTACACATTTGTCGTTTTTTTAACGTTTTTCGTATCCTCCAAATTCTTTCTTTTCATGCAAGCGCTTCAGCCACTGATAATGGAGGGCTCTGATCGGTGCCTATTTGACTCTTTCTAGTCAGGGAACAGCCGACATTTTATCGTGTGGCTTGTTTGTATGCTCAAAACGCTGTTTGTGCTTACGGTTTTTTTTCGTACGTGATGTTTGGTACTTCAACAAGTCCGGAACAGCTGCTCACGTTTCCGCATCGTTCGTACCTTGTTTTTGGGACTCGAGGTAATGAGACTGCGAGCCTGTTAGGCGGCAGCCTGCTGTTCCTTCACTAACCTAACTCCGGCGTCCTTGGTTTAGTTTCGGGCATTTCTTTTTGACCGGGAACCGACTCTGTCTGCGTCTTTGGTAACTGCGTCCCGTTGAGAGGTCAGACGGGAAACCAAGAGAAAGCTGGAAGAAAGATTGGGGTTAGTTAAAGGTTAGCCATGACGTGGTGCAACAAAAAGCCCGGTCATTTGATGTAAGTTGGGCGCCCAGGTGAGAACCGACGATGTAAGTTTCATTTTATGTTATACGTGCCTTGGGGAAGCTGTAAGGCAGGCGGGATAATTTCTCAATTGGCTGCATTTAATATGCCATCTACCAAATGGTACATGTGTAGCACTATTGTAATAACTGGAAGCTATCTAAGAAAGCCATTTCAATATAGTCAAATATGTGAACATATTGCTTGAAGAATAGAGGGATTGCTTGTGCAATGAGATACACGGTCCTGCTCCCCAGCAATATATGCGAACCGCTTAACGTCTCCAGACTCGGAACTTAAATGGAGGTGTTAACATATAGCTATAGCCACCGTAGTGGTCTTTATTCAAATATGCTGCATCTTTGTGCCACCCTCCTTTACACGGACTTCTTTTCTTTGAGTGTGCCACTAACTATTATAACATTTTTGCTTGCGTACGCAAAATAGGTGTGCTAGTTTATCCTACGGGTTGCGCTTTTCGTCGCTCATGTTTTCTTGATGTTGCGTATTTCAAATAACGGCGGGCGTCGGTGCCGTGTGAAAAAACAAACAAGAAAAGCATACGCATATCTTTGTTTTCGCAAGACATTCTGTCAAATGTTTTTTTTTTTTCAAGGGACGAGAAGGGTAACGGCAATGTAGAAGTGAGCGGACAGGAGGAGGGCATCTGAAGGAGACGTTGTGTGTGTGACAGGTGTTCATCGATTCAGATTTCGCACCCACATTTCTCTTCTTTTATTGCGTACTATTCTTTTATGCTTTCTCTTTTTTGGTAAATATATTTTTGTTTGGTTCTGAGCGCTACGAAAGCGCTACAAAGGCCGAACTGCTCAAACTAAGCTGCTATATAAAATCGAGGCGGCTTCAATGCGTGCGATGAAGTTATCGCCATCCGAGCTCATTTATAATTGAAATACAGCACGAAATTTGTGCTACGTTTTGCTATAGTGTGGCCAGATAGCCCTAAAGTTATCAATTGGAAACATTTTCAACCGAAAGCAAAATGTTTATAGTGTCTTTGGCACCAACATTTAGTCTGCAGGAATTGTCCTTCATATCCATATTTGATCAAATGTTTTATTCTCTGATTCTTATTTTCTACTACTTTTTTTAATTTCCCCGCTAATCTTCATTGTGCGTCCAAACTCGTATGTTCAATACCTCTAATAAATTACTTTCTCGAGACGTATAATTCTGTAAAAAAAGATATACGTACTGATGAGTGATTGCCTGCACGAAGTAAAACTTCTGGAGCATTTCATGAAGTTTATATTGTATGTATATCCGCTTTAATTTGGCAGTGTGATGCACCGTCAACAACTCTTTAATTGTTACGTAATTCCAATACAAAGCGACACAGGCTCCTCTGAAAGAAAGTCTTGATAATAGCATAATATTTGAGCAGTTCCTAGCAGTGGCGCAGCAACAGGGGGGGGGGGCAGGTCGTGGGCCCTGGGTGCGAGGTGGCAGTTGAGGCGAGGGGAGGGGTGCCTTTGATATCTGGAGACCCTCCCCCCCCTCTTTCCGCTGGTTTGATTCCACGTAAATGGTAAAGAATGCGCCGCTTACCTACAACCCGAGCTCAAGTACCCTATGTACCAGATGTGTCTAGTGCTGCAGAATTGTCGGCTGCCGATTTATCAACATCTTACGTAAGATTTCGCGAATGTGCGGGCTAAAAAAATTAATTGAATAAGTGGTCGCTAAACTACTTGCCATAGCTCAACGTTTCTTGTGCGGCACGCTTGTGACATGCGCTCACGCTCGAAGCAGGCGTCGCTAAACGTATACACTCTCGCGATGCGGCTCTTTGGTCCCTCTGCCCTCTTCCGTTTTGTCCACGCTATCTTAAAATAGGATAGCTTAACCAGCGGCTTAATTGTGACTTATAGAGGGAACATTGCAATCCGGGAATTGAGGGCCCAAAGTCATATTCTTAACTCGACGAAAATTTTCTAAACAATTTGTCTTGGGTGCTAGATCCTGCAGTACAATGACACTGCGCGCGGGCTAGTATGACAGTACCGAAAGAAATATGAAATAGCGGACGAGTGAAGTCGATTTCTCTATCCTCTCCATTGCGAGTGCAGACCAACAGTAGCCCAACCTTCGCTGGCATGGGCTTCATCGCGGCCTTCTCTTTTGTTTGCGTGGTGATGCCAGGAATAGATGCGAAGCATGTTCTATTCCGTTATCAACCTTGTTGCACCACCACAACGCGGATATCGACGTTTGCCAAACAAAGAAACAACAAAGAAACAAATAAACAACAAACAAACAAATGAAGGCTTTATGCATCAGAACAAAGAGAACTCGTGATTGTCATAGCATTGTCGCCTCAGCAACAGAGAAGCAGTTGGCGTTTCCTGGTAGGGCGGGGAGATTAGCGTCACTGACACGCTATTTACTTTTCGTTCGGGTTCAGGGCTGCCCACATCCAAAATACTGCACGCCGTAGTACGTACGACGATTGCTGTGAAATTATTGTCGGTCGACACTTTTCGGTCAACGTTTGCTGGTCAATTATTTCAGGAAGAATAGACAACGTCGGATAGGATGGCGTTTTTCCCTGTCGGAGAGTGCTGCAGTAGCAAGAAATAAGTTCGGAGCCAAAGGAATAGCTGAAGTTTGCCATCTTTTTCGCGTGTCGTCGGTTTTCAAAGACTGGGCAGCGTTTAAGATGCGGATGAAATTTTTGAATGCAACTTTTGCCTGTTTATTTAGCTTGTTTCCAAATATATGGAAAGTAGACAACTTTGGAAAGTGTACTGTCCGTAATGACGCTGCCTCTTGTGGCGTGCACTGAAATACCTTGTATCCTACTCACTATCTGACTCTACTTGCGCAACTTACACTCTGCGTCTGAGCTCCAGAAATAGGGTTCCATCGATCCGAAGGAGCACCCCTGTTCGTGATGCAAGCGGGCACCCGATGAGCTGGTGGCGATCCAATCGGGGTCCAGCGTGTGCGATTAATGGGAGTGTCCTGCCACGCAGACTAACCTTTTGCTGCAGAATAAACCGAAAGAAAAGGAGCAAAGCCGAGAAAAAGAAAGTAGGCCGGAGGTCGGTGGAGCAAGGTGATCTCAGCAAGGTGCACACTCCGTGGAATGAGCCACAAAGGCTCCCGCGGCTCCCTCTCTGTGTCTGTGTCTGTTCTTTCGCTTTTCCCATCTTCTGCCAACACCAGCAATCGGTGTTTCAGTTGGGACATTCTGCTAACGCCCTGGTTCCTTCTCTGCGCCTTTGCCTTGCATGCTTTCTTTTTTCTCCTTTCTTCGTCCTTTTGACTTCGGACCAAATGGACTTTGGTTGGGAGATTTCGGGGAAAAGCCACAGTTCTTGTCAGTCCATTTGTTTCGGATGCCCCGAACAGTGGCGGTTTCCCTAGTTTGCTACTTTTGAAGAAATTGTTAGGAAGCTGTTAGTCATTTTGGTTCCATTTCTGTTGAATCGGAAATGAGCTGAAAGGAAGTTGACTTACCAATTTTATATGCGTTCAATGTCTCCAGATCAAGGCGTTAGGTAGAGAGGCGCTTATCTCACAAAGGCTTGCATATGTCTTAAAATGTGGAAGTGAAACGAGATCTAATACGAGTGATAGCATATGTCGTAGGGATCTCAGCCTGGCAAAAAAGTAATAATATACAAAGGAAGTTTTGAAGCACTAATTTTTCTACAGTGACGTTTATTGCCCACAGTTCAGAGTGTTCTGCAAAGAAAAAGAAAGCTTTTAGTATTTGCGCAATAGGTTTTGATCCAAAAATGGGTGGTTGTTCTTTTTAAATAAAAAAAATACAATTCGCTTAATGTTTAGCACCGGCATTGCAAACTCAAAATTAGAACTAATATTTAAACCTTTCACAAAGTGGTGCACTCAGCACTATACATCATATGTGTGCCTGAATAATAATTGGCTTGAAATCTATGGCGCGAATTCTGTTCCCTAAATTGCTCCAAACGTATAATTCAATGTTCATGTAACGGACAGTGGTTCTGCAAAAGCTGTAATGCACAGATGAGGTAAAGGCACTGCGTACACAGAGTTTTTTTTACATAGAAAGTCCGAGCGGGAAGTGCGGTGTTATTGTTTTGGGGAATAAGAATTTTAATTGCATTTTTTTACACTACCGTATTTATGCTCCGCATTTATGCTCCACAGAGGAATTGAGTGCTCTGAACAAGAGGACGATCTCACTGAAAGAAGTGCTGTGAACGTATTCAACAACCAAGTGCAAACGCGTGAAATAAGCACCCTAAAATAATTTCCGCACCAAGTACGCACCGTAACTAGGCGCGATATAACATGTTATGCGTGATTTATGGTTTTCGAAGACATCACCATGCTGGGAGTTTAAGGTTTCAACGAAGTAGGTACTCCTTGATCTTTGTCAGGTTGCAAACTATGGCGTAACCTAGATTGTAGCACGAAGGGTGTTCCAGCTGACGTCATCCAAGCTGTTCATAAAAAAAGCTTAAAAATGACCGATCGAGATATAATTTTAAGACCAAGGGTGTTAGGTTATCAGAGGCTTATCACAGGTTTCAAAATCGTATCTTGCACCGAATTTTCGAAATCTTATTTCCCTTTGAACAGCTTATCTTACGTTAGTTGGGACACACGGTATATTGTATTGGAGACTGTACTTAGTTTAAGTACAAATGAACTGCTAGTGGTTGCTCTCTAATATCCTAACTGATATGTATTAATCTGCAAATTCTTTGTGTTGTGGCGTACAAATGGCTACATTGATGTCCATTCGAACTATATGTTTCCGTGCGCCGACCTTGCATGTGCGTGCCTCGTTGTTGTGCCTCGTTTCTTGTTTGTTTGCTTGAGCCGCAATGTCTTTGCACTGTACTGTTTACCTACGGGAGAAAGAGAAGTGGGCATCACTTCTTATGCCAGCCTTTCTAACGTGCATTAAATGAATAAAGACCACAATCTAACCGACAGTTCAGAGGAGCCCCGGAACCCTCCAGAGAAAGCTTCTTGTGCTGCACCATTAGTACGATCACAAATCGGCTATTTCCTGCACTTCGCGAGGCGGACGTGACGTAATTATGTGCCGTTATCGTTATCGGCTAAAAAGGTAATAAACAATTCAAGATCGCACAAAATTTTGCATACCGCAAGAAAATCTAGAACATTGAGATTTTTGAACTGCGTGGATCTAAGTTATCACGGCAGACACTGGGAATGGGCAATCTTGAAAATGACGTCATTGTCCAACCGAGATGATTGCGCTCCCACTTCGGCCTTGCAGAAGCTGTGGGAGTCAATAAAATGACGCCACCAACAAGATTAGCATCTATCAAGAGATTAGGACTTGTCCCGTCGTGTTCTTTTCTGTCCGTCTTCCTGGCGCTATTAATGCATAATGTGATCACGGTGACCCACCACTTTGGGCCTACTTTTGCTATTAAACCTCATTGAACTGCTGGTGTAGGACCCCGCAGTTCTACGTCACCAGAGGTGACATGTGGTGTGCAGAGCCCGTAAATCTAATATCGTATGCATTTAACGCGATAGCGTTAAGGAGCTCGTGTCGCAGAAAAGCCGGTGTCGTCGGCGTCGGTGTTGGCGTCGGTGTCGGCGGCAGCGGCGTTGACCGTGAGCGATAAATCACGGCAGGCACTTCATAAATAAAAAGCAACTTCCCAGATGTGCTGGGTGGGAATCGAACCAGGGTCTCCGGAGTGTGAGACGGAGACGCTACCACTCAGCCACGAGTTCGATGCTTCCAAGCGGTACAAACGCGCCTCTAGTGAATGCGGTGTTGCCTTCGAAACGAGCCGTGGAAAGTTATACTGCGGTGTATATCGGTAATTATGAACATGTAATTTACAGAAGTCGCAATTACACGAGTAGCGAAGTGCATTCCCGCTGCATTTCTTCTGCGCTTTCCGCACACACAGAGCCATCTTGCGGCAAACACAGAAAACCCCCTCCTCTCCATGTGCGGCGCTGCCCGGACAGATGGCGCGCCACGCGCGCATTGGAGCTGCGAGGACCGCTGCGAGGCGGTTCGCGGCCCGGACTCTCTCTCCCCTGACAACGCTTCGCCTTGCTCCCTCTGCAGAATCAAGCCCGGCTGTGGAAGCTCATCGACAGCGACCACCGCCGAGTGCTTCGCATGTGCCACGGCCTCCCTCGCTCATCGCGGGTTGCGGAGACGCTCGCGGAAACTGGCGCGTGGCCCGTCTCTTTGACGGCTGACCTGCGTGCCCTCGGTCACCTCGAGCGCCTCTCCTGTGCCCCGGACGCATGACCCATCCTGTCCCTCATCCGCTGCCTGCCCCAGTCACGAGTGGGAACAGTGTGCGAACTGTTCGACAGCCTGGTGGTCGACCCTCCGCCCGTACCGCCGACCTGGCCACCGCCACACCAGCGCACGCCACTTCACGTGTGTCTCGACCTCCCGGGCGTTCGCTCCAAACATCGCACGCCTCTCTGCGCTGTACAGCAGGAGGCTGCTGCCAGGATCGAGGACGACCTGGGAGGAATGACGCACTTGTATGCCGATGGCTCCGTCCTCAGCGACGGCTCGGCGGCTGCCGCCTGTGTTGCTCCCGCACTTGGCATCACGAAGCAGTACCGGCTCTACTACCGGGCTTCCTCTACCACGGCGGAGCTAGCGGGACTTCACCTCGCTGCGGACATCCTCGAGGAGTCGCCGCACATCACCAGCGCGGCGATTCTCTGCGACTCGAGGTCCGCGCTGCAGCAGCTGCTACTCGACGAGCGCGCGCAGCCCCTTGCACAGCGCGTTGCCGTCCGTCTGCACGCACTGCAGGGGCGATGCCACCTACGCCTGCAGTGGATCCCCTCGCACGTCGGAGTCGCGGGCAACGAGACGGCGGACCCGCTGGCCAGGCGCGCGCACGACACGTCGACCGCGCTGACAGACCGGGTGAGCTCGCTGGACACAGCGCGACTTCACTTCAGACGGGAGCTCGCGCTCCGCCATCCCGACGACCGAGTTGCGCAGGGGCGCCCACCGCGTCATCTCCCGCAGACCGCATTCACTAGGCGCGAGCGCGCCTTCCTCCTCGCCCTTCGGACTGGTTCTGTGTGGCCCGCCGAGCGGCGGCATCGACTGCGTGGAGCCCCCTCTCCCCTTTGCGGCGACTGCGGCGCGATAGAGACACTCCAGCACCTGCTGTGTGAGTGTCCCAACTTTTCGCTCGCGCGCGCGTCCCTTGCCCGTGTCTACCGTGGGCACGGCCTGCCGTGCGACACCGTGACTGAACTCCTGCACCCCTCGGGCTGCCCTTCACGACACAGGACACTTCTACGTGCACTCCTGACATTCGCCGAGGCTGTCGGCCTCGCTGACCGCCTTTAGCTCCCTCACATTTCCGCGGCGTGCCGTTTCTGGTGCTCTTTCTCTCCCCCTACTTTCATTCCCTTCCCCTTGTGCAGCGCGGTTGAGGTGTCCTCTGCTGAGAGACAGTTACTGCGCTGCACTTTACCCCAACCTTTCCTTCCCATCAAGAATCTCCTTCTCTCTGCAGAATCAAGCGTCCTTCTTTTCTTTAGATCCCTATCTGTCTAACTCTCTGCCCGTGCCAATCACGACGTTTGGCTGGCGTGCATCATTTCTCCCTCCGATATACCGAGTTCTTCGGTTCGTTCCGCTTGCTCAGGCGCACGTTTCGTTGCTGCACCGAACGCTGCGTTGCTCGACCATATGGTTCGACGCTCACCGCGTCCGATGCGGGGCGCCTCGTAAGTGATGGCTGCCCTGTAGCCCATTGTCTTACACCCCTTGGCAGGTCGACGGGAACGCTGACGCGTTCCACTCTTGAAGGCGAAGCTTAAGCGTCCTCCAATTTTTTTTTTGTGGTTTGTAGTTTCTGGGACTAATGTCGTGGGCTTGTGTACAGTAATTATATGTAACCCTTTTGCTCCTATATCTTTCTTACGCTTACGATAAAAATATTGCAAGAAGAGCCGCTATCAGAAAAAAAGCGATGCTGTGCGCCTTTGCATCTCCAGTAGCGTACGGCTTTTAGTGGGGTGTATTCGGTTGGCTCTTCTGTGAAAGTTTGTTTGTTTAGCTGCGATAGTTTTCTACTGATCTTAAAAGGCGCAAGTCAACAATATACTGCGTGCGTGTTCTGTAATACTGTACACCAGTTGTCCCGCATTGTGTGTGCAGTATGGGTGTCACTAATATTGAATTGTTTATGACATGACGGAAAGCATCTTTTAAATTTATTTTAAGTCGAGCAAGAGAAATAATGATCGCTCTATCCCACGTTGCTGGCGCAATTTTTTTGGTAGTCGAGTTGTGCACGTTGACTCATCGCGTTTACCTAAAAATGCTTTGGCGAAACTCAAAAATTTCTGCAAGCAACTGCAAAATATTTGAAGTAATCTAGAATATCCAGTTTAGATACAAACAATGTGCCTCTTGGACACAAGAAAAACGGGACGCAAGCGACTATTGACATCAGTTATGGTGATCTGTTAGTTATCAAGATTCCATGAAATTGTAAACGAAACAAAATTCTGTTTCGTAAGTATACTTTACTGTACACACAACTGCAAGGTCCGCTCAGCCATTCAGGACCAATCATACAACGTTTACGCAATTCTGCAATAATAAGGGCCACGCGACGCAAATGAGTCTACTTTTGCACTATCATGCTCTTCTTTCGCACCACAGCCAGCGTCATTCTTTCCTTCCAATTTCTTGCTTGAGTACTGTTAGGATTAGTGCACTGACGCCATATATTACTACATCTCTTGAATGTGGGCTGTGTTGCGCTTTGCGAGTTCTGGAAAAGCTAGTTTTTCTTTCTCTAGCTGTCGTCTACAAAAGCATACAGTACATTAATTTGGCTATCGAGCTTGGAAAGTTTAGTTGTATGGTTGAAAAATTCCAGTTGCGCATCAGAAAAAAAAAAGAGAAACGCGGCGTTAGGAAGAAGGCTTCAATGAATTGACTTTTTAAGGGTACAATTGTCTCGAAAGTGTTTCACTCTAAGAACAATGTTTAGTGCAATTTCGTAAATTTTTTCGTTAGAGCAATTTTGCAACTTGAGAGAGCTCTTGGGAGAGGCCAAGCTGCCAAAATTATCAGCCATTTACGTTCTAAAGAGTGAAGGTGTAGAGTTGATTTTATGTGTTTTTTGCTGTATTGTCTGGTTTTGGTACATAACTTTTCAAAATAGACAACCGTTAACATAAGGAAAACCAAAGTGTAATATACATTTGCTGAATGCGCATGTATTCAACCAACATCGTGCACCCGCCGTGGTTGCTCAGTGGCTATGGTGTTAGGCTGCTGAGCACGAGGTCGCGGGATCGAATCCTGGCCACGGCGGCCGCATTTCGATGGGCGCGAAATGCGAAAACACCCGTGTACTTAGATTTAGGTGCACGTTAAAGAACCCCAGGTGGTCGAAATTTCCGGAGTCCTCCACTACGGCGTGCCTCATAATCAGAAAGTGGTTTTGGCACGTAAAACCCCATAATTAAATTTTTTTACCATCGTGCTGGCTTAGTCTAATTAAAATTCATGCAAATCAACCAACGGCTGTACTCTTGGGATCCACTCGGGTGGTTTCACGGCTGCTTTATGGATAGCGACAAACCAGAGCATGTTTTCCCGGAAATACATTCTTGCAGGTCTCGCATCATTATCAACGTGGTATCCCGCCATTCTAGCGCGCCGAATACAATGGAGGCCCAAGAACATAATTAAATCGAAAGGTACCCCATCCTGATTACCTATGCTTAATTAACGAATGCCATATGGGTCTATTGGAAATTTTTCTTTAGTGTCCTCTGCTATATATCCCAGAAAAGCGCGCCTTCCGAACAGCTTAAAAAAACAAGATCTATTGTCGCTCACTGCTTGCAAAGTAAACAGCTCGTTGCCCATGATAAAAATACTCCCTTTCCCTCCAAAAGTTCAACTAGTAATATTCCAATTGCAATTTAAAAGAGATGGTTTTTCTTCCTGGTGGGACCTGCACTTTCTTCACTATCTTTAAAACATCGCTGCCTTGGCCTCCACCGTACAAGTACCTGTACAAATGGCACTGGGAAAAGGATGTCGCACGAAGCACAATACAGTTTCTTTTTGTTCACAAAACGAGGTAATCATTAGAAAAGCGCACTGAAAGAAATCTGACACTGGATAAGACTTCTTTGTAAAAACCTTGAATCCCCTCCGTAAACTCTTCGGTTTAAACCATATACCCTGGCAGCCCTTTACTCAGCCTCATTTGGTATACTGTGCGCAAGAAAGGCTGGTTGCGTGCCTAGAAAAACAAGAACCGGTTTACCAGCTGCCGTACAAAGAGGTGGCCCAATTCCAGCCCCCCCCCCCCCCCCGTTTTTTACCTGACGGAAAAGTTGGTCAGGCTACAGCGCTCCCATGCCGACACACAGACAAAGACGGCTAAAATCCTTTGCAGCTCCTGAACATTTGACCGGGAACAATGGAATACCTGCATTACGTACCAAAGCTCGCTAATAAAGAAAAGGTTGCAAACGGTGGCTCTGGCGAAAATAGAAAGGTTAGTGCCTTTTCACTTCTCCGCTCTCTCCCGTGTCTCCTTGGCTTGCCCTTTCCAATACTGCTGGCTATCACGCCATGCATCGAGCAGAAATTCATAGCTACCTAAATTTTGCGCATTCTGTCTTCCCCAAGTACTTGTCAAATTATCGACGTGCACTTGGTGCGCAGTTCACCTCTGATATTGTGGCTCTGTGAGTTTCATCTTAACATTATTTGCAACGGCCACTGTGAACGACGACATTCATTTCTGGCTGCACAGATCTGATGCCCAGAGGTTGCCGCTTCCACATACAATTAGGCGCTTACCCAGGCCACCGTGAACACAAGACTCGCCTCAGCACCACGTAGTGCTCAGTTGTCTTCCGGTTAACATTTCGTAATGTCCAGCGTCCGTCTTTATTTTCGCTGATCCTTGGCTGTCAGGCATAGATTGTTTCGCTGGAAGAACAGGGGCTCGCTGTCTGCACTTTGTGTGGTGAACTGGCACAGACCATAGGGCCGTTGCCCTGGTGTGGTCGCTTGAAATTCCACACAATTTTTCAGGAATATTATGTGCAACTTTGTGACATTCTCAAAGTGGGTTCACGGCCGATCAGAGTGTTACGCTTCACTTAAATACTTTGAATGTTTTTAGCCCTGGCTCATCTTCCCTGAGTACATAAGTAGTATTATCAAAACCTGCAAGTGCTGAAATTTATGGCTAGCTAAATTTTGCGCATTTCTGTCTTGCCTTCTTTCATGAGTCACTTCTCCGGGTAGAAAGTTCTGGCTGGGAAAAACGAAAGCCACTTCATTTCTCTGAGACTGCTTGCAGCAACTTTTAGCCGATGACCATGTCTGTGCGAACTGTCGCACATTGTATTTCTTTTTTCAATACACTTCAGCTATTCGCCATCTCTTTGCTTTGTTTGGCTGGTTGTAGCAATCGACCCTCATGCTAGATAAAGGAACACTAAGGAGAAGCAGTCAATTAATTTGTACAGGCAAGGCATGGTTCTCCTATGTTTTTTTTTTTCGTAGCTTACTTTGTATGTACCGCCTTCTGTACATATATTTCTTGGTAGCTCACTCCCATCCCTACTGTATTTTTATTTCCGACGTCGTATTGGCATGTGAGAGGCCTTGCTTTTCAGCTGCCAATACTCCATCGTGTTCAGCAAAAAAAGAAATGTGAAATTATAAATACTCTAGGAGTTGTTCACCAGCTCATTTCTGAAAAGGTCTTTTGTAAGCCGGAAGTGCTTGCAAAGAAGATACACAACAAACCACACACACAAAAAAAAAGATATAGCGGACAGATCCAGCACATTTGTTTTCATTTGTTACACGACGTAGTTGGAGCTTTCGCTACCAAGGCAACATGAAGATAAATAAGTGGCGACGGGGCTTAGAAGAATCGAGATCCACTGCCAGCAGCAGAGAGAAGTCGTAACGTGCTGTGTTCGTGTCCGAACGCAGCAAGAAGCGTAGTGCTCCATGCACTTGTATGCCTCTGTTGCCGTTTTTTTTTCTTTGTAACTTATGTCTGGAAGAGCACATCCTTATACTCAGGAAAGAAGCTTAGTGGTAGAGCGCGAAGACAGCGGTAGGCCGGTCAGTAGATGACAGTAGGCAGTTTTCATTCGTTCGTTTTTACTTGTACGCTAGTGTCAACTCGAGGTAGGAAAGAATTACCCTAATTATTCGTTGTTTGCTGTTGTACGTTACAGTTCTTTCTTTAGATATGATTCGATAGCTGCTCTGCTCAGCCGTTTGCTGCTGCCAATCTTGTGATGGTTGATGAGCTGCACGTGCATGTTATAATCAAGATACCTGTTGAAATAGTGGAGAAACAAAGTTACGGGTGCAACTTTTTCTGCTCATATGACATGGACGTGCTACATTGAATCACTGAATAAATCGTTATCGTGTGCTGCTGGTGTTCTGTTACGATATGGGAACTTCCTGAAAATCTAAACTTCAACTTTATCATGCTCTGTTTCCTTCTTATATGAAGTATTGCCTGTTAGTCTGGGGCATCACAACCCTAAGTAACATAAATACAATGCACCTATTGCAGAAAAGAGCACTTCGGTATGTTGCAAACGTCCAGCGCGATTGTTCTACAAGTACATTGTTTACTCGTTATAAGATAATCAGTGTGAAATGCATGTTGTATTTTCCTTTCATGTGTGCTTATTTCTTCCCAAAGGAACAATTCAAAGTGTTTATTAAAGACTCATGTAATATAAGCATGCATTACACTGATTCACGCACCCGCAGCGTCGACAAATGGCTTGTTCCTCGTTCACACACGATTTATTTTTTCCAATCTCTTAGATTGACACTTCAGTACCTACTTTATAAATATTTGACAAAAAAAACGGCAACTTTTCTACGTTTACAAACAAAGAAAGGCGTGTTTTTTCTAACTCTTGTCTAATGTATTTTCTAATATACTGTTGAACATGATCAAGAATGTTTCATTACTCTTTGTATCACGTTTATAGTTTTCGTCGTTTTATGATATGTGTTCACGTGAACATTGAATATTTCGGCTATAATGTACAACCGTTCTGGCGTGTACTTATATATTGACCTTATTTGTTCGATCGTTCCATTGTCTTATTTGCACAACCTCTGTTAAATGTTTTTTAAACTGCATTTTTTACTAAATTATTCTAAATTTCTTTTTGAACGTATGAATCTTAATAGTGCTGTCATGTACCTGTGCCTTTAGGCATTTTCAAGTGGTCTTATAGCCGCTTTTTGCCTAAAGGACACCCAACTGTCGTTGGAAATAAAGATTTGATTGATTTGATTTGATTGAGGATGTCACCTGCAGTGTCGCCCGTTGCAAACGCTGAACTACGAGTATATTTGGCATGAAACTTCCTGAAACTATGCACACTATCAGAGAAGTACTACACGACCACAGGTTTGATTCTGTAAGTCTTGGTTTACGCTGACAAATGCCATGTTGCATGAGAACATCAACAGACATGTTATATGTCATTACGAAAAATGTTTAGTTGCACGAGAAAAGAGAGTTTACCGAAACCGCCTCTTAACAACGTTGCCAGATGCGCCGCAAACCACGAAGTAGTCCTTCAGCAAAACAGGGAAACGGCGTGAACGCGTCACTGCAAACCGCGAGGCTCTACGTAAAGAAGAGTACCAAGCCCCGAACAAACGAACGAACACAATCCACGAATCTGACCTATTCGCAGCACCCCACCTAAAAAGATCTTCAAGGACGAGTGTGCTGTTTTGTGTTTTGAGTGCAGCTGTGTACAACATGCATCAGATTTCTCCAAGATCCAAGAGAGGTTCGCAACAGTGCTCCTGGAAGAGTTCTCTTCTGTGGATGCCATCCAGTTCGTCGTCATCTCTAACTAAAATGGAGCCTCGCAAAGGACAGAGGACATCCTCAAAGCGCCTGCTTCACAAAGTTCATGAATGAGGAGTCTGGCGTGCGGAGACGCTTCAGCCACTACGGGGCCATATTATGGATTGGTGGCGTGCTCCTCCATGACATCTGCAAGGAGCTGAACTGCCTTACAGCCCTCTAATGCGTATCCTACGTCTTGATCTGCTGTCTTCCAATATGCATCCCAGTGGACGATAGTGAAGCGACAGGCATATCATGACGACTATTTGCATTCATGATTCTATAGTGGGTTGCTAATCATATTGAAAACAACAGTCGTTGTTACTCGGCATTTTTGGCAGTATACTGATAGGGAAGCTTGAGATAACGTCGCATGTAGCCATACGACGGCGTCAGAACGATGGCGTCAAGAAAGGACAGACAGACGCAGAAAACAATAAACGGCAAAATGCTTGATAAATTTGGGCTCGAGAATAATCCTGTTTCCATTGTATGTTCTGTACGCCTTTTGTCATTTTTTTGCATAACGTCTAAGTAAACCTAGTTTTAATTCTTAACGAGCACCACAGTAATATAGCGCCGCTTATGTGTTGTGAAACTGTACTTGCTTTACTTGCCGGTGGGAAGAGTGACACCAAACAAGAGCGCAGAAAATAATAGGGGACAAGGTTTACATGAATGAGTACAAAACTGTTCAGACAAGCCTGCCTTCAGCTCCTAATGATGACCAAGGAAGTCAATTACAACCAACGCGATAGCAACTTAGGCATGCGCTCAAGATGGTGGTTAGCGCAAATCTAGAAACTCTCCACGCTCCAGACTATATCTGGAATTTACGTTTCGTAAAAAGCGAATCGGTTTTAGTGGTCATTCAGCCCCACAAATTTTTGCGAGGCTAGCGCACGAGCATTCTCCATCAGTGCCTACACATTAATGAGCACAAGTGGTTCAACGCGGCCTCTACTGTTCTCCATATTTTGGTGTGATGGGCCTTTAAACTTCTTTTATTTTGACATTTGGGACATTATAACCACATGGGCACATTTTATTATCGCTCAGGGGGTGATAATGTCCTAAAATGGTCTGTTGAATTATTTCATGCGCGAGCGAATTCTTCACTGCAAACAGGTTCTGAAATTCGACTCAGCAGCAGCATCGAGAGTTATGCGATAATTGAGTAAACCATAACTAACGATGTTTACTACCCAACGCTGCAACGTCCGTCTCAGCGTTTACGGGTCCTCCGTAGTAAATATTTTCAAATATAGGCAAATAGTTGCTCGTGCAAAACAACGGCTTACAGAAAAGCCCCAGTTTCCTTGCGTTGTTCAGAGCAGTGTTCAATGAAAACTCACGTATTCTTTTCTAACGCAGCTGCTATATAATCGATCAATTCATCCGAAACAAAATTCAGACTTAGTCGTTGACGTATTGCTCAGAGGGAAGACCCTCTCCATAGGTAACAGTTTGCCAGCGTCAGTTGACAGGTTGGCAGGAGAGCATGGTGACGAGGCGGATCGATATCTGCTATGTGTAAGCATTGGTTGTTTTTATGCCTGGGGTACGAAATCAACTGCTCGTTTTCGTACTTTGCGTAATTTTTTACAGCAGATTTTTTTATTACACAAAATGGAGGCGAGCTTGGTCTGAAGGGCAAAGTTTGTGTGTAAGAATTTTCTTTGAGTTTCGTGTGGAACGCTCATATCACCTTTGAAAAAAACTGACAGTGCACGTATTTTGACATCTACTGGTGACGGTACTTGTAGGGTCTTCACTGTGCTCGTTATTTCATACTAAAGGACGAAGCACGTATGACTTGTGACGCATCACAATACGTACATACATGGAAAGCCGAATACGCATTTGGAAGAGTTAGCTGCCTGCATCGGACAAATTGTTTGGACTCTTGCTTGTAATGTACTTTTCCTTAGAACAGGAAATGTTTTCGTTCAAGGTATCTACTGTGCTGGAGCTGAAACATGTCCATCTACGATCCCTTGAAGGAATCGAAGTTTCGCCCGAAAGGCGAAGTCTGCCAATTTTTAGACAGCTATACGAAGGAAGAACATTAGAGCTATCAACCGTATATAATTGTAAATACTCACTCACTAACTAAACTAACAAGCGCGGAAACTCACTATGATAGATACTTCGTTTAGCGCACAACAACGGACAGAAGAGAGACGACCAGGACAAGGCGCTACTCTCAACTGTTATTGAGTTGAGAGTAGCGCCTTGTCCTGTCAGCTCTCTGGTGTCCATTGTTTTGCGCTAAACGAAGTATTTATAGATTCGCTCCAACTAGCCCGCCAACGCATTTCGCTGTCATAATGCTGGAGTGAGGAAACGTGGCAGCAGCAGCGAGCGAGTTTACCTTCGTGCGGTCTCTCGAAGAAGGCGTGCCCTCGGCGCACCCAGATGCTGTACTCATCGCAGATCGCTGTCAAGATGGGGCGCACGCGGCTACGCCATATGCAGCAGCGGCTTCAGAAGAACGTACCGCCCCCCCCCCCCCGCCCTAGTGTCTCCCCTTCGTCTAGTGCCTTGCGCATGACAGCAGATGGCACGCTTCTTTCCCTTTATTTTTTTCTTCTTGTTTAACCTAGGTTGGACATTAGGCAGTATAACAGCAAGATCTTGGAGGCACAACCCAATGCCCCGTTCCAAAGGGGACACTCACAACATCCATCCATCCATCCATCCATCCATCCATCCATCCATCCATCCATCCATCCATCCATCCATCCATCCATCCATCCATCCATCCATCCATCCATCCATCCATCCATCCATCCATCCATCCATCCTTCCATCCATCCATCCATCCATCTTCCCTTGCGCGCTCGAGATCGAGCCGCGATATTCAGCTTACCGTCGCACGATTTCACTCACACATACAGAATACGGCGTGATGCGACGATGTTATCGCCCTTGAAATTTACATAGAAGATCACGGCGACGCCAACAATGAGGGCGACGACGAAAGCAGAAATGCGCCTCGAGTGTCTATATAATTTTTATTGCAACGGAATAGAGCCTCAATTATGCCAGGACTCCTCGGTATTAAAGGTACCGCAAAACAATGATGTCATTAATACAAACACTACAGGACAGGCACACAGTACATATTTCTAGTAAAAAAATAGCGCATAATGACAGGCAAAAAAATGTCTTCATAACGCTAGCTTCCTTATGTCGACTAACAGAAAACATGTAGATTTATTAATTGTTCAAAAGCGAAAATGTGACACCACTACCTGAATGAAACATAATGAAAACACAGCGTTAAAACTTCAAAGGAAAGCTAAAGGTGACACATGGCGCTACAAGACAAAAAATTGTGTTTTATGTTAAGGAGACGGAAAAGTTGAACAATCATTAGCAAATGAGGGCATGCGTAGTCATTTATTGTTAAAGTTCTGCCTTGCCCAAACGATGCCTTGCTAGGATTCATTTGCAGCACATCGGTCAGATGTAACATTAGCCGCAATTCTGTTTTTTCTCTTCCTCTGTTGTATTTGTCCATGATTGCTCTCATCATGAGAGCAACTTGATAGACTGAACCGTAGTTGACAACTACTAAATGCGAATCGCCACAATCGTCTCCGCGTGATAGCTTGTGCGCAGGACATCCCTGTGCGGGTTCAGTGACGCCTGTGGGCACGTGTATCCGGGGCGTCATAGAAATGAAATCGGCTTTCTGTGCACCAAGTTCGAATCAAGCCATTGCGCATGTGTTTGTGTGTGTGTTCGCGTGTGTGCGTGTGTGTGTGTTCGCGCGCGCGTGTGTGTGTGTGTGTGTGTGTGTGTGTGTGTGTGTGTGTGTGTGTGTGTGTGTGCGTGCGTGCGTGCGTGCGCGCGCGCGCGCGCGCGCGCGCGCGCGGCCCGTCCCGTCCGCGAGTGGCCCCTGGAACACATAACCCGTGCGTTGCGAATATTTAAATCGACGCTATCTCCGGTGTGGGCACCCATTCTCTACCGCTTTTAATAAGAGAGCTAACGCTACGCAGCAGCTGCGCGTCATGTCACAGTGCTCATGACTGGCACAGGTCCAACAACGTTTTAATGTTTCTTCGTCGCAATTCAAGTGCAATTTTCGCGTTATCGTTGGACCACGTGACATATGCGTATGGTCGATTGTAACAACCCTCTCGCATGACGTCACAACCAGGGTTCCTTTCGTCTGCACCCGTCCAGTATTTATGTATGCAGAAGCCAGGAATCGGCATGTGGTAAACGCTTGCCGAACGACCGGAGTAGAAACCTTGCCGCCACCGTCGTATGTTCGCAGTCACCGTCGTCTTGTTGCTGACGTCACATAAAATCACGTAGAGGACACATAACTGCTGGGGGAGCCTTACAAAAACCGTTTGTCCACGCGGTAACGTTTTGCGGAACCCAAACGACGCTGGATATCCGGCATCCTGAAAAATACTTTACATAACATCGATTTCCGATGTTGATGCGTGCTGTATAATATTTTTGAGGAACAGAATTAGATGCGAAAAGAAGAAACACTAATATTCGGTAGCCAAATTAGCGATCCAAATTAAAAGCCTGGAGCTCCGTAAGAAAAGAATTGCTAGCACCTGGAATTTTTTCTAACATGTTTAGAATAATAAAATTAACACATCCTATACCTAATAGAGTTTTGGTATCAGTAGGACGGTTTGATTTAATGGATACGCTGCGTCGTGTCCTTTAGTGTGTATAAGTAGTTCTCTGTCATAAAGGTCCAACATTTCGGTTTAAAATCCAAGGCTAATGATTTACACGTCACCTCAGCATAGCAAGAAACAGTCAAGAAGACCGGGAGTTATGTCTAGCGGCCAAATTGACTTTAGCTTACCGTGCGGCTGACATAAAAAGCTGAACCACACTTCTGATTTCGGTTTTGGGCGCACGCGTTTTGAACACTAGCTGGCAGGCGTCACGCCAGCTACGCTATTCGGCTCTGCAATTGCTTTTGCTTCTAGTGCTGAACCGGGGGCTGTCTTAACGAGGAGTTATTTTTTATTTAGTCAAGTAATTATGACAGCGAGCGATCTTCACAAGCATCCATCGAATCTGTCTTTTGTGTGATGTGCTAATTCATAATGTAAACGCAAGACACCTTGGGAAATGAGGAAATGTGATTTTGCTCTTTATAAATGCTCTTTCCCCGCTTTGGTGTGCTCATGCAATGTTGCGGCACCAGGTAAGCCGCAGTAGTTCCCGTACAAAGCTCCACCGGACGGCCTCAGCTGAATAAAGTAAATTGAAGGCATGTGTCACTTCGGTATTTGGAACTTTTAAGATAACCGCGTGCACAGGGTGAAACGTGCGCAAGTGGTGAATAGGCGAGATTGCAAACAGAAGCACTTCGCTTTTACGAACATGGCGTAGAAAATGGCGAACTTACCCCAAACAATACCAGACATAAAATATGACGAAAAACATTTCCTCCACATTAAGAGCACAAATTTATGGGCGATTTCACGTTTTCAACGCAACTTGGCCTCAGCCGGCGCCATGGTACGCGAAGTATACAGAAGTGGCCACAACACACGCTCCCAGCCACGCCAGACTGGACACTCACAGAATGCCTTCTGCTCACACTCAAGAGAAATCCGTGGGTGCAAAGCCTATTTTCAGTAGCTTAGGAGACGGAATTTTCTAGTTACAACTTCCTGGTTTTTGGACTCCTCGGTCTTATCTTTTGTGCGTTCTGTAGGCGCAAGCAACGCGCTCACGTGTTATGCACTCACTCGTCTGTTACCCAAGCAACGCACTCATTCGTCCCGTTTTCTGCTAGCGTGAGTACCGAAAGGAGGTCTATTTGGTGTAGGAGAGGGAGAGGGATGGCATAAAAAGCGCCACTAACTTGTCCCGCAAGAATCAGTTCAAGCGAAACCAACTGCGTCACAACGACTCAACTGCTCTGTCGCTAACTGCATCAAAATGCCGGGTGCAGCCAGCGTGCCTCAAAAGTATCCCAAACACTAACAAACTAGGCTACGATAATGTGAGAGTCAGAGAAAGAGCTGCAAACTTGTCTCAATAAGATTTAGTACGCGCGAAACTAACTGGACAAAACGGTCGAGCTGCATTTCTCTTAACTGCGTCCCAGCGCCAGGTGCATCAAGCGGGATCATAAGCTACCAGAAAAAAGGTGAAATAATGATGGGGCTCACATGAAGCGTCGCGGACATGTCCCTGTATGATTCAGTACACGCCAAACTAACTGCGTCACAACGGCCGAGAGTAGTTTGACGCTAACTGTGTTACAACTCCCGGTACCGTGCCATAAGCCTAAATTACTCAAAATACAGCGCAGTCTGCGAAAAAGAAATTTCTCACCTTATAGTCTAATAGCGCAGTGGTGCTTGTCGAAGTGGAGAAGGAACGCAAGAATACGCTGAGAGCCCAACCAATCAGGTGATATAAATTAGAGAGAGAGGGAGAGATGTACCGGCGAACAGCGAATGCTGGCATGCGCAGCCAATCACGCTCGCTTCTGTCGCGTGTCTGGTGCATGGCGTAAGCATATGGCACGCATCACGTTTCATTCGCTTGTCTCTACGTAAGGCAAGAAAATTAAGTCGCGAGGTTCATCTGCGCGCAAAGCTTATCTAGTTTTAGCGGAAGAGAATGAAACAACAAAACTTTGTCTGATAGCTTCGTTTCTTAGTAGTCTTTCTTTTTTTTTCGATGCTGTAATCAAATCTAGCTCCACATATTTCCTTTTGACAGTTTTCGCCGAGTGTCCTTTCTTATCTGTTGAATTTCTCTGTGACTTTGAGCTCGAAATTTGCAAAAGCCTCGCACGATTGAGCAAACAGAGACGAAGCGGGCTGGAGACCATTCGCTCTATTATGCTCGGTCCTTGCCAAGTTTCGAAACTTTCGCGTTCCCTATGATTGGAAACATTGCAAGACGCCCTCTACTTCACCACTTCTCAACCCTTTAACTGGCAGGATATACCGAATCTAGATAGTTTTGATTGCTTTATTTGTTCTTGATATTGTTCGAATGCATACGAAATGAAATATGAAAGGGTTTCTCGGAAACTGAACGAGAGACAGCGGGTCGAAATTATTTGTTGACCAGCTGGTTAAGACCGAATGCATAATCTAAAAGTTGTGTTTGGTACTTGTATTTACGAGGTAAATGTGTGCTCTTGAAATGAACCTCTACATTGATAAAGAAATAATTCATTTCTTAAACAATGGAAAAAAAATGGCATTAGCGATGACATGACTACAACGTTCACTAAAAAAATACCGAATCTTTCACTAAAGCACCTGCTGCGGCTCACGGTTGACAATTTTGTGAACACAACTGTTGAGCAGGTACATGAACTAAGATGCATTGAAGGACACCGACTAATACTTGGTTTTGTGTCTAGTTTACAGATTTTTACAGATATTTTTGTATGGTCAACAGTATTGTTGAGCGGCAAGTTAAAGGATTAAAATGCTTCTTTGGCAGTTCAAAAATGCCCTCATTCCAGAGGGCTATCTCTCGCGTAGCAGACCTCACCTAGAGGTCTGGCGAGACCTATACAATGACCATATTACTGTGCAGCACAGCTATGGTTCCTAAGGAAACAGACGCATGTGCTATTAGCAACGAAAGTGTGTTATCTCACATCTGATCAAATGCATACAGTACAGGGGAGGCTAGGGCTTGTATTATAAGACGAGTGCTAAGAGCTGGCTGTGCGTTGCAAAAAAAAAACTAATATTGGCTAGGAGTTGCCGATTTCACGCAACAAAGCCTTCCGGGTCGTTCTCCCCAAAGCAAGCTGCCGAAAGGTGGGGGAACTCATAAATGGTTAACGTCCCTTCCTCCCTACTATTCTGGTAGCCAACGTAAAAACTGACTAATATGCATAAATCTCAAACAACAAAAGAAATCTATTCTCAAAATTAGAGCTCAGCATAATTAAGTTTCGATAAACGAGGTTTTCTTGCGCATGCTGCCCAAGTCTGGCACATATTGAGTCAAACTGCTTAAGTACGAGCCCATTCTGTATATTCCCAAGCAAAAGAAGGAAAGAAAAAAAGACGAAAATAAGAAAGAAAGAAAGTCGGAAAACCACACACACGTTGCAACACGTCCAAGTATGGTGCGTTTAATTGTTTTTCGTTCCTCGCTAAAGGTGTAATGTGGACTTTTCTCTCAGATGCGATAAGCACATTGACGCCTTGTTTTCTCTTTAAATAAGTACTCTTGTACGATACTTGGGTGGAATAGCTGGCTCTGCTCACCCGTATTTTCTCGGCTTCCTGTTCCTGGAGCCGACTGTTTGCTATCCCTGAATGCCTGGAAGCCATTAGTGAAACTACGCGGTAGGGAGCAAGGCCCTATATAGCGGTCAACTGCTATTCGTTGCAATCTTGCCATTTGCGCCTGGTTGAGCTGCGGCATTGTGTGCGCACATGTATGTGTTTGCGCGCGGGCGTGCGAACGCATGTGTGTGTTTATGTGCATTTGTCTGTTTGTATGTGCGTTTGTGTGTGTAATAATTCTTACCAGCCTGTATCCCTGTGGGCCGACTTTGCGACTGATTTCGTGCCACTGCCGATACCTTCAGAAGTCTTCACAGGTTGTCCTAGGGCTTGCTGTCTGGTTCCTTTTCTTTACAAGTTCTGAAGAAAAAAAAAGAAAACTCTATCGTGAGGTCACTGATCAGCAGTAGGGCTCTTACACGAAATTCATGCCACCTGAACAAGAACTATGTAATAATAAAAGCATAAATGCTTTTATTTAGGCTATTGGCGGCAACAAATGTAATGGTAATGATGATAAAAGCCGACGCTTAAGTGCAGCAAACATGGCAAGGTGCAGGAATTCAATAACTTTTTGAGAAGTTATCGTACAATGACAAACGTATATTGCTCTGAAATAATAAACTGAAGTACTTATATCCGAAGCACCTTGCACCAGATAGCCCGAGTCACAACACACATCTGCAGCAAGGGCATAGTTTCTACACAAGGCATAGGATAAGACTTTCCCGCTCTTCGCTCGCCAATTTCTAGGCCTATATGGTAGAAGGCGTCAGGGAGGCATCCTTCCCTCCCCTTCGTCTTCCCAAAGCATCCGCAAGCTTTCTGCAATCATTTCCCAGCTGCACTTGCACTTTCCCAGCCGGCACCACGGCACCGCCTTCAGGCATCTTCTTTCGTTCCTGGGGGACATGGAGTTGTCGTATAAATTGTGAATCCGCCGCATGGCTAGCGCTGACAGTGGTACCTAACTGTACCGGGCTCTGCAATCGCCTCCACCTTCTCTCTCTTCTCTTTTTTCTTCCTTCTTTATTGCCACCTCGCCTTCATCAAGTCGCTGAGTGCTGCTCCCTAAAGGGCTGCAGAAAATAGCGTCTCTTCTTCTTCACAATCACCCTCTCTCTATCTGCAATCCGCAAAGACGAAGGGCAGTCAGGCACGCGAGTTCATCAGATTATTGCACGTCTTGCATTTCATAACTACGCATCGAGAGAGCCTTCCATCTTTCTGACGTTTCTTCGGACAATGGAGATTTTCGGGCATGAAAGCCAAGCACTTCGATTCAGCATACTTGCTTCACAATTCTATACCTCAATATTTTCAAGGACGCCATAGACGAATGACGCACGTCTAACCTATCTGATAAAGCACATGTCCGAACAAAAAAATATCCCGCAGATTAGATCTCGCTACGTCTCTTGTCGTTAAGGCGATTAGCATAGAAGCAACGTTGCGTGACAACGTAACAGTATTACCGGCGACACGTGTCTCTAGGATTTGTAGCAGTCGACGTTCTGCAGTTTTCCTGACTTTCGCTATATGAAACTCACAATAACTTCGGTATCGGCCCCCATTGTCATGAATCTCACTCGCTGGGGTCGGCCATGGGTATGGCGACATGTCGACGACTGCATAACCATGATGCATGCGGACGGATGGACCGACCAAGGAATTAAAGCGGCCTGAAGTTGCCAAAGAATGCTACTCTGTTCTGCTAGTCTGGACTCCCGAATATAATTTCGTAGGAATACCGCTTCTCGTTCATAGGAGGAAATCAAGGTTCGTAGGAAATCATGAACAGCAGGTTGCCATTATCCCTCAAGAGAAAGGTGTATAATAGCTGTGTCTTACCAGTACTCACCTACGGGGCAGAAACCTGGAGGTTTACGAAAAGGGTTCTACTCAAATTGAGGACGACACAACGAGCTATGGAAAGAAGAATGATAGGTGTAACGTTAAGGGATAAGAAAAGAGCAGATTGGGTGAGGGAACAAACGCGAGTTAATGACATCTTAGTTGAAATCAAGAAAAAGAAATGGGCATGGGCAGGACATGTAATGAGGAGGGAAGATAACCGATGGTCATTAAGGGTTACGGACTAGATCCCAAGGGAAGAGAAGCGTAGCAGGGGGCGCCAGAAAGTTAGGTGGGCGGATGAGATTAGGAAGTTTGCAGGCACGGCATGGCCACAATTAGTGCATGGCCGGGGTTGTTGGACAAGCATGGGAGAGGCCTTTGCCCTGCAGTGGGCGCAACCAGGCTGATGATGATGATGATGACCGCTTCTCGACTCAGTCTGGAATATGAGCCTTCATAAAATGTCGTGCCCTGGGCGCTGTCAAGCGCTTTTCAGTTTCTGTTCGGCCGGCTGTGTACATGGCGGCGGCTTTAGGAGGTATAACAAAGAGAAGCTGTACATGGACAACCCGGAGCAGCCACATAAGAAAGTGGTAAATGAACCAGTGAAAACGATGACGGGAAATACGGCAGAGCAAGACAACGACTCCAGTATCAGTGACAGCATCATGACAGGAGGGCAACGACCCGCAGAGACGGGAATGTGACGACGGATCGACAACAGTGCTGTTACGGCCAGACGAGAATATCAGTAAGGCTTGCCTGCGAGTGTAGGTTTTGTATTTGAAATCAATGTTACGCGACTGATAAATCCTCATATTTACGCTATGCGCTCACGAAAGCTCATTTGCGGTCATGGACCTTGCTGCACTGCTTTCCAGACTTATACCGAGCAGCTAAGCGAGCTCTCCACTGGCATTTTTGCGGTTCTGCGGCTTTTCTATATCCTGGAAGGAACGCGAAGCCAAGAGCATGAAAGACAATGGGGGGATATAGGGATAGGCTTCTGAGGCACAGTCTTTGGAGAGCATCTACATCAGAAAGAGATGGAATACACATATGTGCAAAAAGAGAAACGAAAATGCCCTGATCGACGAAAAAAAAAGAACGATACAAGGAGAAGGAGGACAAGATCCCTTTTCCGAGATGGAAGTATGGCCTGAGCTTAGATCTCCGGATATGAGCGATGTTGCGGAAAATGGCAGAACAGCCGGGATCACCGGTTATCCGCTGTTCGTGCGCATTTGGTTTCTTTTTTTTTTCGTGCCTGGCGTCCTGTCCGTGGTTCCCTCTTTCTGGCTGTATCCCGTGGCTATGGTGTATTGTGCCGTGCGCCTATTTCTTTGCTCACCCTGTCAGCCCAATCCCTCACTGAGCAGCAAAATGAGGTGGTGACCTCTGCGCCCTGGCTCTGAATTTCGCGTTCCGATGCAAGCTGTAGACGATGCTGTCGTTACTTTTGTGTTTGTGTGAGTTAATTTACGTGTTTGTGCGTGCGTCTGACTTGGCGCGTGCGGACATGCACATTCCTCCGTCGATTCTTGATGTCACGATTTAAGGAAACTGTTTTTCTGTTTTAGTTATGAGGTTGCCTTGGAGCTGTAAGACAGGAGAACGCGAGCGTTACGTCTGGTGGAGGTATCGCCGTCGTGAATTTAATAAAAATGGACGCCATATTCCACCTACCAACTTCGCGAACGCGTTTGCTTGCAGCGAAAAGCGCCGACAAAGGGCGGAAAAGATGGTAACAAAGGGAAATAATCTCAGATATAGGAATCAGGAATTGCGATTACACTGCAATAGATCCAGTAGAAAACATAAGTGTCGTCTAATTTGCCTACTGCACAAAGGTCAGATTTCTCACGTTCTTTTGTGCAACATACATTCTGTCAACGTGCATCTTGGCTCGGCATTTTCTAGGTTTTTCATTGGTACTTGTGAAATTATTTTCGTTTCGGCCATCAGTTGTTGCATGTTAATTCAGTCAATTGAAATGGCAGTCACAGCAAATATATCTCAGTGTTATTTAAATGAGAAGCATCATATTAATACTTCTTAGGCACGTCGCGAACTCACCTGCCGGCATGCGAGACTGGTATCTGAAATGGGATAAACGTTCTAGCAAACTGGACTCTTTAAAATGAAGGCCGTAGATTGTATTGTCTCTTTTCCTTTGTTTTTATCTATTTCTGGTTATAATATCCACAGTGAGTTGTAAACCTATGCCGTTTTGCTGGCTTTTGTGCGGAGAAGAATGTGGAAATCTATTCCGTAAATAAACTCACTTGCTTCCGAGTCGTTCTAACCACACGCAAAAGATGAATCAGACTTTACTAAAGATAACGAAAAGCAGGCTCTTTGCTTATTGCACGCATTAAGCATTTTACCTACAAAATACATTGCCCACGCTCACGTTTCAAAGCCACGTTTTCGCAGCATGCCATTAGGTAAGGACACGACAAACATGCGACTGTGTTTTGCAGAACAATTGACTTCTAACTACCTGCAGTTCTCACAGAGCTGCAATTTTATCCGGAGGCATGTTGCACTGACTACGTTATCGAAAGCTTTTAAGCACCTGTGTTTGCCTTTTTGTGCAAGTGTACTAGACAGCGAATTTAATGACGATTCATTCATTCATTCATTCATTCATTCATTCATTCATTCATTCATTCATTCATTCATTCATTCGTTCATTCATTCATTCATTCATTCATTCGTTCATTCATTAAGTTGAGTGTCCCGAAGTAGCCATGTGGCTGGGTGTGAAACTGCATATGGATGGCTCCGAATTATTTTGGCTCCCACGTGGGTCCTTTAACATGCTCCTAAATGTGTGTGCTAGAGCACCTCTGCATTTCTCCACCAATTGTAATGCGGCCGCCGCCACTTTCAGTCGAACCAGCCACGTTGTGCTCAGTAGCAAAACGCCATGTCCACTGAGCTATCACGCAGAATGATGCAGCATGAAGTTTTGGTGAAATGGAGAAATGCTCAATGCAGTTTCGTGCTTAGACGTTGCGAAGAAAACGCGCTCGGTTTTCTTTCGACGGAAGAAGGTGCCTATAATGTCCTAAGAGGACGGAAAAAACATGTTGATGCGCAAGAAGAAAGACAATTTCGTCGGGGTAGCAAGGTAGAGGTAGTAAAGACATGCCGGCCGAATATTTGAGAAAGAAACTTGCATGCCGAACGCGAGAAACACGTAATAAAGCGTCGGTATGAAGTGCTTGATTGAGAAATGGTAATGGGGGCCGAACGTCGCTGTGGCTAGAAATGCTGTGGGTATGTTGACTGGTAAGTAAGAAAGATATGACCAGGCACAAAAGCTGAGCTTAGCAATTATTGAGAGCACTTCCCGGTCGATACCAACAATCAATATGGTGGAATATTGAAAGATGACCACCCATTGCACATGTAAGCTGTTGTGTTTATGAGCTGAGTTATCTTTTGTTAGATATATTGTTGTCGTTTCGTCTTCGTTTTCCCAATGCATGTGTGTATTCTGGGTGGTTTTACATCGAAGCTTTTCTACACGTTATTATTCTTTCTTTCATATGTGGTACCTAAGCAGTGTTTTGTCTTTTTCTGGCTGTTTACTCTTAGGGAGCATAAGCGCATTAACATTAATTCTACACCCTCGCCGCTAACCCACCCTGGATTGTTGCCTCGCCCACCCGCCTTATCCTCTCTCCCTTTTACAAGAACCCTACTTACATATGCTGCGCTGAGGGGAAAGCGTATGTCACCTTGGAAAAGGCAAGTCCACTTGTTGAAACGTTGGCTCCCGCTTTTACGTTGTTCTCATTTTGCTCATTGTCTTCAATTTCCATTCCCACCTTCCCCCACTTTTCCCCTGCCTAAACGCATTTAATGTTTTACATGTTGCTGCGGCGGCATAGGTGTTAACCCAACAGGCGCACTATGGTATAAGTTGTATCTCAATACTTGCTGTCGCGCGTTTTTTCAGGCATTTACCAACCGGCCGAAGTAAGTGCAACATTGCAGTTCATTCCTTGTTTACATGCCCACTGGTGTACGAAGGTCTCTCCCAGCCATTCGGAATTACCCATGTCTTGCACTGGCTGACTCCATTTTGCGCCTGCATATTTCCTAATTTCATAGGTATTCTGCCCTCCCAAACTGTGCTTTCCATCGTCTGGCACACATTCTGTAAACCGAACTGTTAACCGGTTACCTTGGCTACTGATTTCACGGCCTGTCCAGCTTCATTTTTTATGCAAAAGCATTAAATGGGCCATTGAGCGAGAAAGCCTGCGTCTGTAGCAGCGAAACGGCGCTTAAATTCCCATTGGCCAAGACGCCGCGTCACGTGCTTGCCTCGACGGAGCACAGCGGGCGAATGGGCACACTTGCTGCCGGGCCAGGCGTTGCGTGAGGGGAGAGGGCATCGTGGCGAACCCACGTCGCCCTCGCCGCCGGAAGCCTGTGTTATCCGCGCTTCCTTGTCCCCGCAAGCTCACGGCTGCATTCCAACTTTGCTTCGGTGATCGCTATCAATAAATTAGTGTATGTAAAAAAACAATATGTTTGAGAGGAAGCAATTTGGCGATAGTGAGTTTAGAACCTACGACCCCGTGCTCAGAAACCAAGTGTCTTACCCATGGGGCTAAGCTGTGCAAGCGTCCCAAAGCGCTTGCTAGACCGCGAGGAGTTGGTGACTCGAAGGAACACTCAGCGGCATTCAATTGGACATTAAGGAGTTCGCATTCACGACTCGTAAGAAGAAAAAAAATTGGCTATCGCCGCTTGCTCTCTGATCCACACCGCTTTTTTCCGGACTCCTAACGTTATGCGTAACGTCTTGTTCGTTCCATCGTTCTTTGCACGGTCCTTAACTTGCCCTTTGTTAACCCACGCACACACGCGCGCACGCACACACACACACACACACACACATATAAACGCGAAAAAGGTATAGGAGAGCCCAATTTTTGTTAGTCATATCATAAGAATACTTGTTTGCTGGCTTCTTATGATATGACTAGGGATATGCACCGAAACGTCGGAACCATCATTTTGTTTTGATAGGGAAGATACCACACTCCAGGTATTATCATTGTACGCCAGATTATTTATCCTAGTCTTCACAACGTCTCTCTACAAGTTAATTCACAGAAAGTATATGGTTGGCTGCAAGTATAAGCTGACATATACCTTAAAGAGTCTACAAGCAATGTATCATTTGTGTTTCTCAGATTATTTTGGTATGCTTTCTTCGAAAATCCTCGCATTTATTCAGAGCCGCCCGCAATAGAATTCCCCTATGAGAAAATACGGCGCCAGCCACATGAAAAAGAGCAAATAATGAAAGAAGACATTCTTTCGCCGACAAATGCGGGATTCTGGCGGCAAAACAAAACACGGACAAATTAAAATCTAACGAATGTCCGACCACGGGTACGACGCTTTCGTATATATTAACGCATTCTACTTTGGAAACTCGATAATTAAAGTTGTGCACTCCTTGCCGAGGTAAGGGCTTCTTAAAGTAAAGACACGAGAGGCATTTTAATATTTACAGGATATTTACAGGATATGACAAGCGCCTTTGCCAGCCTGTCCCACTCGTCTGATGCGAGCGCACTGGCTAGGCAAACGTTCAGGTTTACCTCCGACCCAGTGGCTGGATAAATTACTTTTGGGGCTGAATGAATGCAAAGCTCACGCAAGAAATGTTGGTACAGAGGCGGTGAAAGGTAATTCAGATCACGTTGTACTTCTTAATTAGCAGGCTGCGAAAACCCCAAGTTGACTTCCTTGGCTGATGCGCATTTGGGATTTGTGCCTTTGTGGCACACTCGTTATTTACGAACGGTGGCTTTCTTATTTCGTACCTTCAGCCTTCCTTTCCTATGTTTCTTTGTCTTTGTCTGGGAACATTCTCGTCGGTTTTCTTTTTTTGCCTCGTTTGTTTTAAGACCTTTAAACTAGGCGCCACGATGCCTACAGGAAAACGAATGTGTAGCAGCGTTAAACACTAGAGGAATAAACGCCCTGTCGGGGCTTCTGGTGCGACTGTATAAGACTCTCTACGTCATGTGTACGCATGACGAGGGGCACAATAAAGAATGAAAGGTGCATGTATTTAACAAAGGCGTTAAATTTTGAAAGGCCTTATGTCCGAGAGTTACAGTATAGAATAGCCGTAAGTTTATTCGTCCTATGGTTTAACATAGAACATGCCTACGAATGATAAATTATTTACTTTCATCTTTGCACATCCGCCGCCAAGGTTTCCGAGTGGTGGCGCTGGGTAACACTTTCAAGGTAAATTCTAGTAGTAAAACATATATACGGCAGAAAGTGGATGGGAAAACAGCGCCGCGGTAGCTCAATTGCTTAGAGCATCGCACACGTAATGCGAATAGAAAACACTTTCCTTCAAGGCACAAAACCGGGGTCATAGAACTTACGCTTTTGTGACATAACTTGGCGTATACGCTCTTTCTCCTGGAGGAGCTCGAGGGCATTGACGTTTTCGCAGACAAAGCGCTGATCTTGTATTCAAATGGGTAAACTACTCAAATGTCTTTGCTACCTTTTTTATTCTTCCGTTCGTGTTCAGCGGTATGCAAATATTTATTTGTCCTTCGCACTTTGCGCAAGTTCTCTCCTGTATGCACCCGCCACTGTGTGCGTTTTTTGCCCCCGATGTCGTTATGCAAATGTGACAGATCTAGCAGACGACGCATACATCTTGTGGCAGCTGACGACACGGCATTCCGCCCTTCAACACATGGCGTATGTTCTGGCTCGCGCAGTGCCTGCTTTGGAAAGAGTGCTCACTTCTTCCCTTTCAAAAGAAACACCAACAAAAAAAGCAGATGTTTGGCTCTCTGCACATCACCATGCTATGAAGTGTTTTGAACGTTCGCTTCTTGAGAAGTCTTTCCAACATAGAATGGAACTCTTTCGAAGTCTGTGAAAAGCAGCTGGCCTATTGCTGCTAAATGGCTTGTACTTATTTGTCGCCCATTGCCATAATTACTTTTGCAGGAAAGCTCGGACGAGATTAGATAGAATCGTTATTCCGGATATTGAGTCAAGTGCTCGTCGATCTGCACACTGAACTGCATTGAAACTATTTAGGAGTATTCTTGTTGTCAACTCTAGTGTAGGTTAACTCATCTATAGCAGTTCTTAGTTTCACGCTGTTGCATGAGATTATCAGAGTGATAAGGGAGCAAAAGCAAGAGTTCTCGAAATGGAAAGATAGGAAGAAAAAAAACTACATACCGAAGTCTTATCTGTCAAGATGTAGGACGACAAGCGGGGTCAAACATCAAACAGTGTATAAATTTCTCCATTCTTGTTGTTTCTTTTTTTTCTGAATTCACGTTTTTGTTATTCTCCTTTCTTTGCTTGGCATGGGCATCTGCCTTCCGTTTGCAGAAACAAGTACCTACAGGCTACAAAGTTTACTGAAGTGAGTAAGGTCATAGTCAAACCGCACCCCGTAACAACTGCTTCTTCGGGAGGAGCTTCGCACTGGGACTAAATTGCAGAGGAGGGCCATCTGCGTTCTCACATTCTACATCGCACGTCCGCTGTTTTCCTGGCACACATACTTATTCAACTCGATCTCTACATCCACACCGCAGAACTCGCCAAATAGCTTCACAGCCGGAGAACGCCCAGAAGGTCTGTATGAATTATGCATTGCTGCGATCGACCCACCGCCATGTAAAACCGAAACGGAGGCGTCTTTTGCGTTCCTCACGGGAACACCGCCCGAAAGTGGTTGTGGAAAGGAGAAGGGAGCGAGGGGGCGAGGGGGCGCCGGTGATATCTCTTTCTTTGGAGGGCCCAGTCTCCTGGTCCAGTTTGGTGCAGTTCTTTGGCGAGCTGCTTCCTGCTCTTCCATACAGTAAGCGAGGATGCACCTATAGTGCTTTGTTGTTGTACCTTCCTAAATCGCTTCTATCTCCATCCGAAACGCACACATGAATTTAAGACATGTGCAACTGACGTATTCACCTCTTAATGTTACCAGGGATAGGGAAAAAGTGCCCCATGTGCGGCACATGCGGGAAATCACCGTTCTTCGTATTCGAGACTCCAGCTAAACGCTCGCCTCATAGCGACCGCGCCGAGAACAAGTATGTCTAGGTTCAGCCTGACCTCAAGTTCTCAGATTACAGCGCGCACTGCAATGTTGCCTGGTAGTTCTCAAATCGTGGTGATGCCGCCACGCAAAAGCCCGAGAAATAAAGAACGCATATCGAAAGAATTTGGCTGTATACCACCATGCGTGTCATCGCGGTGGAACGGCAATGTAGGTACGATTTCATTGTTTGTCTGAACAAGCAGACGACATGCAATGGAACCTACATGCACTAGCATCTTACCTAATGAGAAAACGCAGCTGATCGTATGGTTGTTTATTCTAAACACTTCACTCGGGACGACTTCTTTGTTGCTGAAGAGTAGACCATTCCTTTTATTGAACATGTTGCTGGTATTTCAAATTGAGGAGCGTAGCTTGTTTAGGAGGGATTTTAATAAAATAGTCATGTACTCCTAAGATTCATTTGGTTTTGTTACTTTAGTTTTGTGCCCCTGTATTAGTATTACTAAAGGGCTTTGAACAGCAGGAATATTCTCGCTAATGCACTTTTGTCCGCAGACACCTGTAGGAGAAACAATGACTAACTCGAAAGGTCGGAAGTTGATCGGGACACATGCTATGCCGTCAGCCGACATAACGTTTCGACAGCATGCTTTGTATGTAAGCAGAAGATGCTGCTTTCTCATTCAGGTGGTTGAGTTGTCAGTTTATTTGCGCGCAAGAAATTTACAAGCCACTGCACCAAGTGCTCGTCCCAGATTTGGTGCCTTCAACCACGCCAAAGCGTCGATACTTTGCTTTCTGACTGTGTGCACAGAGCTAGATTTCATTACAACTGGTCTGGTCTGTTTCAAAGTCATGCATTTCCACTAATACAAGGGACATTGCAGAAAACTGAACCCTCCCTAAGTTTCGGCAACCTATTGAAAGAAACATAGCTTCGTGTGATTGGTTAATTATTATTCAGTTCTCGCATTTCACCAGGGTTTGAGAATCCCCACGGGCAGTGGGTGTTTTCTGTGTTGCGAACACTGGACGCTACTTCGAGCGCTACGTACTGCGAGCGTCAGACGTACACTGCCTTATCCCACGAATCACGCAACTATATAAAAAAAAACGTGCACCCCGCCTAATAAACTGCACTTCCATTTGTTTTTATCCCAGGAAACACTGACCAGATTCCTTAACAGCCATTAGCCTCGTTCTACCAGTGCACAATATCCGTATTGAGCTCCTGGTAGTACGAGAAACGTGACTGCGGATTAATTGTGGGACGCTATGTGATATACTCCAACACGTGTCCAAGTGCAGAGATGCTGAAACGAAGGTCTGAAATAGTCAAGTATCATACCTGTAGAAGTAGAACAAAGCCGCGAGCATGTGCTTGCACCTTTCGTAGGCCCGCAACACACGAACACTTCCCCTTTTTATTTTCGATCTAGCTTGAAAAACTCGTTCTGTCGAAAAACGAGTGATGCCGCTTCGTAGGCCGGCTGAACGTTGGCAAGCCCAGCGCAGCTATTTCCGCAGTTTAGTCACTGATATCTTTGAAACCGATCAATATAAGGCAATGGACAGTGCTAAGACGAAACACATTGATTTCACATCTCAACCGAAAAATATCAGCACAGCACACACAGCACCAAGACAAAGAGCCTCCGAGAACCTGAACGTCGTATAGGCATCTTAGCTTTTTTACACCATGTAGCCAACACAAGTAAGTGATTATTTCTTTCTTTCTTTCTTTCTTTCTTTCTTTCTTTCTTTCTTTCTTTCTTTCTTTCTTTCTTTCTTTCTTTCTTTCTTTCTTTCTTTCTTTCTTTCTTTCTTTCTTTCTTTCTTTCTTTCTTTCTTTCTTTATTCAAGACATTCCTTACAGAAATGCCTTGGGGGATGCGACAAAAGGCACTGAACTGGGCCTGACTGGGCGTGCCTGACTGGGCCTCGCCATCCTTGGCAGCAGCAGTCAAAAAAGAACATAAATTAATAATAAAAGTATTTAATACAATAGGCTTAATTTGGAACACGGTAGAACTTAAACAACAATAAGTGTTCTTTCTTTTTTTGTAGATCATTAACATAAATACACATACAATCAGATAGATTGTACAGGTATGTCGAAACAATCGTCCAGGTACAGAAAACATATGGGACTTTCACAATGAAAAGCCAAGACACAGAGTAAGTGGAAACAAACTGGGATCAGTCCGGCACGATTTTTAGTCTGTGTTGAAAAATTCTTTGAGCATTTTTCTGAAAATGTGCGCTGAGGTAGGTGTAACGAGTGCTTCAGCAATTTCCGGATATTCGTTGAGAAGATCTGGTATCATAAAGCTTAGTTTTTGATCGCCATATTTTGTACGAGAACGTGTCCGGGTATTAAATTCTTTCGTAGGCAGTACGAACCAGGTTTCACTTGATATTTGGTTTGGATAGGTGTTGTTTGGTGCTGATGCAATATTTCCAGGGCCTATTTATATTTATACAATTTATGAATAGGCAGTATTTTATTTGATTTAAAAAAGGGTGTAGTGTCTTCAGAAAGTTCTACATTTCCGATTGCACGCACCGCTCGCTTTTGCAAGCAAAAGAGACCGTCTAGGTTGGTCTTAGTCGTGGTTGACAGTACTAAGAAACAGTAACATAACCGGGAATGAAATAGCGCGTAGTATATCTGCCTTTTCACTGCAGACGGGATATGATATCTCACTTTATTTAAGATTCCAACAGCTCACCCTAGCTCACTTCGGAGCTTGTCAACGTGAGGCGTCCATGAGAGGTTTTCTTGAAATGTCACCCCCAATAACCTAACTGGTACAGATTGTTCAGTGGTAACATTTTGAAATTTTAAATCCAAGTTTACAGTCGGGTGGTGTCCTCGCGGCCGGAAGACTAAGTATTTCGTTTTTATGATGGTTAATTGAAGTCTGTTACATTGAAGCCACAAATCCAGACCTGTTAGCCATTCGTTAGCTCGATGAAATACCTCTCTTACATGAGCACCTCTGAAGAATACATGCGTATCGTCCGCGTATAAAATTAACTTTGTATTTTTGTTAATGTTTACAATATCGTTAATGTATAATAAAAACAACGTTGGTCCTAGTAATGATCCCTGTGGTACGCCAAATTTTACAAATTTTAAGTCCGAATTTATGACATTTATGCATGTGAATTATAGAGTTGCCAATAGTAGAAATTTGTCTGCGCGATGAGTAGAGGAAAATAGTTTTGACCTCCAAAAAATTGAAACGCACTATACAAGATGGAGATCACACAAGCCTATGCCTAGAATGTCGTGATTCATCTGCCGCATTGAGAAAGTTACTGCGAGTCTTAAATTTTGTCGAAGATATAGACCTAGTTATCTGGCGAAACAGATTTCACTGGTCCACGTGAACTAAACTCGCGGGCAGCACTAGATAAATGTTGTATAAGCCTGCTCTCAAAGCTTATTATTGGGCACGAAGAAAACAAATGAAGCATCACGAGCAAGGACACTACGTTGACACAAGGTGGATGCTGGTTTTCCTCTTGCACGAAGGAGAAAACATCAGCTCTAAAACACTTCCTTGGCAAAATCTGGTTAAATCTTAGACATTCAATGGTGGAACTTTGCCGTTTTGTCATTGGACGCAGTGTGCAACTGAGTGGTGCTCTAGAACGAAATACTTATGCTCAAATACAGAACACATCAAATAGCATTGGCGTATTCCCCACTTTCAACGGCTCATTAGAATAAAATATGAACAGAAAGAAATTGCTACATCGTACTTGTAGAACTGCAACTTGTGCCCTTGTTTTGCTTTTCATTAGAGTGCCCTCACAGGAACAGAACCAGATTCTTATGCCACAAGGAGCAGCGGCGTCATTGCCTCTAATTCAAAATCACGTCCTATCGTTTTTTTTTTTTGTGGAGCAACAACACGTGTCAGTTTCCTTCTTCAGGGGTATGCCAGCAGATTCTCGTTATTTCTGTATTTTCTAATATTTTCTGCCCTTTCCCTCTCTGTAGTGCAGAGTAGCCAACGGGATATTTATTCTGGTTAGCCCTCCCCGCCTTTTATCTCCTAATTTGTCTCTCCTATGCATTGGTGTCTAATATATCGGTTGTTCATTGGCGACTACAACATGAAAAATATATTGCGCAAATTACACGACTGGCTGGAGTACTCAGTAGTCGATGACCGCGTTTTTTTTTGCTTCTCTACTGCTTCCAGCGCTGCGCGATAACTCACCCCCGACTCCTTCCAAGCTCTCGACTCCCTTTTCCCTGAATCTTCTGTGCTATACAAAAAACATGGCCCTTTTTTAAAAGCTTCCGTGTGCTGCCGAAAGTCTCTCTGCTTTTCTAGTTACCACCACTCTACTTGAATCACTAGTTTTAGGTACCCGCTGCTCACCAACCCAAATCTTGAATCATGAGCGACAGACACCGAAAGCAAAGTGAAAGTAGAAAAACAACATAGCTACGCGGCGATCGATATTTCTTTGGATCTAGAATCATAGAAAGTGTAGTGCCTGCTGGTGGCACCCGTCATGCTCGGCATTCCTCAATCGCCCGCGCTGGCAACTTTAACACTCCGTGTCTGCCAGCTGTGTCGCTTTTTCTGCTGTGACGTTATATATATATATATATATATATATATATATATATATATATATATATATATATATATATATATACGTAAAGAATGCGGGCAGTTTCGCTCGAACGGTCAACATCACCACTTGTCATGGCGCTCTTTGGCCAAGCCTGGCCCTTGCGCCACAAAACACCACATATCATCATCATCGCTCGCACGGTTAATCACTGAAAGCGGTAACAAGGTTGGCTTTGCTCACGAATTCATGCGACATTGTTCTAATTGCACGCGGGTGCGACATGTTGGCTAGACGCATTGGGACGCTGCTGGCTTGCTAGTGGCGCAGCATGCGACACTGCTCTTGCTGGGTCACCGCAGGAACTCGGGTTGCCGGCGTCGCACTGCGACGGCTCACGAGATGACACCAATCGCAAGCCGGCGGCGTTATCCCAGTCAGCTATTACGTGACGTTAGCCTGGCCGCTCACTCCTCAGACCAGAGCACACGTACCAGCTCAGCATCTGCACTAGCGTGTTCACAGCGTGCGTGCGTGAGCAAAACGCGCATGCAAGCAGTGGAAGGCACAGCGTAGCCCTTGCTTCGCTAACCAAGAGACTCAGCTTTGCGTCGACGGTGCTTCGGCTTAGCTTCACCGTTCTTGTAACCAAAGGGTCTTCGCGTCTCTCGAGAACCTCGCTAAACCTCCGAGCGCAATGCGCTTATGCGCTTTCCGCGGATCAGCATGAAAGCGCTGGCGGCGACGGCAGGAATGTTCCTCAAACATACAAGTAATTGATATGGCGATCATGACGATGACAACTCTGTTTCTTTATTAAGGGAGCGCTCGAAGGCCTATTTTGTGGAAGAGGAAGTGGAGGGGGCCGGGGAGCTATCATGATAAAGAAGCTGATTTGCTGGTCGCGATGATGATAGAGCACATGAAATTGTTTTGCGAGCAAGGGAGGTAACTAGTCCCGAGGGCTCCTGGGTAGCTGTGGTGTGTTCGGCCAGACTGACGATTCGTTTCTCCTGCTACGCATGCTGGAGCCACAGTCGCCGCTCTTGCTTACGTTTGGCGGACACGGACGTAGTCCACATGAGAGCCCAGGCAACCCTGCACCTGCCTTTTCTTGTTTACCTATCGAGATGTGCATACCTTAGTGTTACGTCTTCTTCCCGTGCTTCACGGGATCTTATATGAATCGAAATATTCTTGCCATAAACTCTTATAAATTGGAATTAGTAACCACTAAGAAAAGTTGGATCTTGAACGTGTTACTCTTTCTGCTGTACAGCAGTCAGTTCGAAGTAGACCGCCGGTACTGCTCATCAAGACGTTTATACTTATTAAATAGCTGGAACTAATATCTTGCACTCGGTGGGTTTTAATAGAAGAAGCGACAGAAGTGGAAAGTGGACTTCATTACAACGGCAGTTCGAGTGCAAAGGCATGACGCAGACATGCATTGACTTCCAACTGAACTTTCTCATCGTGACAGTTATGCACCACGTAAACTGTCTAAGTTGTGTGTCACAACATGCCCTGTTAATAAGGACAGTCCTTGTTTTGCAGGTTCTCAACAAGAGCGCCTCTTTAAACTCCGTATTCATTGTACCATCGCACAAAGTGTTGAAGTTCTCCTGTCTTGTCGCATCCACTACAGTTTGAAGAAAGGGTACGCCCCGTCATAAATTGCCATGCTAGCCGTAGGAACAGCTCATTTCTTTATTTGATGTAGAAATGACCCTTCGTCTGCAAAAAAATGCTCGGCTACTCAGGGAGTATTTTGCAACCTATCTTTGTTGACAAAATAACCTCCTCGATTTACTGGAACGGCAATCCAAAAGTTATTCTCTAAACCATAATTTTTTTTAAATTTTTATATTGCGCAGCCAGAATTCTTTCCAAGCTTTCAGTACTTACATATAACTACATAAGCATTTCGAAGGCGATGTGGAATTGTCCCTCTTCAATACAACAAAGAGGCTAAAAATATTATAAGCAATGATTCTAGAACTAAATCCCCACCATTTGAATAAAGAAAACCGATAAAATCCTCAGCGCATAAGCGGTCTCTGCCCGAGCCATGTTCAGTTCGGCGACATCAGTCGATCTTGCTTTTAAGGGTCCGATGTCATCCGCAATCTGTGGACAATTCTGAAGTTTATACCAGACGCTTCAGTGGGCGTGTTTATCGCATCCCTGTCAGTGTTCGTAAATGAAGAATGCACTTGGAGAAAACATGAATATTGTAAATCGGAACTGGCTGTAACACGAGAGAGCCGTAATGTTCGGCTATCGCTTGGTTGCCCGACATGAAATATGTCCTTGTTCCCGGTCTATAGCACACGCTTCTGGATCCCTCCCAAGTTGTTTTGTCCTGAACGTATGCAAGAGAACAAAGCCTTTTCTTTTAACTTGTTTCGGCTTGAAAATTTAATCAGGAAAATAGACAGCGAGCATGACTGCATTATATATAAGTAAGCCTCTCATCCGGCCTCGTCAGTGTTACTTTTTGTTTGTCTGTATGTTTCGTTGCTATCTCCATATTGTTTTCGTCGGGGGGGGGGGAGGTATTGCTTCACTTTTGGTATATTTTCCGATATTGTTGGTTAGCGATAGAACTACAACAGACTATGAGCTGGCATACCATGGAGCGCTTCAATTGGTTGGCCATCGTGTCAATGGTTTAGGCAGAATAAAATAAATTTAAGGATAAATAAGTGACATTACGTCCAAAGTCACATCAGATGTCTACCCAAACCGCAAGCCAACTGATATTTTTTTAATCGTGAATCGGTGTGTATCACTTTATTTGAGGCGACAGTGGGAAATCATTTTAGCTAGATTTGGTGGCAAATTGTAACCAACACGGTGGTTATAGAGCAGTGGGAATCATTTTCGGCTAGATGATAGCGCAAGATATGCGGAAAGGGACAGCTTCATTCGGGACAGTCCTTTTGACTAGCTATTTCAAACAAAATGAGAAAACAAACCGAGGAAAAAATGTATCCTGAATCAAGAATAATGGATAAATATAAAAATATTTTGCCACACCAGCTGCTACATTCTAACCGAGTACTGCGGGCGAAGCGTGATTTGAAACAAATATTAGATATGCAGTTTCGCAGTATTGTAGGACGATTTTCTGTAATGAAAACCAACTCTCCTATCGCCGTCATGACGTCGCTGTATTCAGCAGAGACTTGCAGCGTGGTAGTTTACCGCAGTGAAGGCCTCAAGGGACGGAACGTAAGAATTTAATGCATGAGAAATCATTATATGTTTTCACAAAAACAATTTCATTTGCCAAGCTCTCGTAAGCAAGCTAACAGAGAAAAACTAAAAAAAGTAATAGGTGTAGATAAAACTCGCAACAGCTTTTCATAACAAAACTCTTGCTCAAGTTTTCTTCAGGTATTGTTCCACACTTGTTTTATTTCGATGCTAGAAAAATTACTTTAAAGAGGAAACGTTAATAACACTAAAATTATGCCATACTTTATGTGAAGACTATTCTTCGTGATTCTGCGGAGATATCAGGAACGCCTATAGCGGGACAGTACGTTCACGTATTTGTTGAAAAACGTATCCGAATGCTGCACACAGTTTTCCTGTGCAGAACGCTATAGAAGTCGCGCTCCCCTATTGGCTGCGGTGCCGTGCTTTTGTGCACGAGGTCGGGGGTTCGATGCCTGACCGCACCTACCCCACTCTGATGATGGGTAAATAAAAAAAAAAAACACTTGGGTATTAGGTTTAGGTGCACGTTCAAGAAACCCAGGTGATTTATACAATCATACTGCCTCCATTATCGAGCTCTCATATTCTGCGTGCTATTTTGAGACGCTCAACCTCTGTAATCTGACATGCATTGGATGTATTGTAGCGTTTATATTCACGTGGTCGCCATATTCATACTGTATAAGGTCATTGTGCAATTTTTTTTATCAATCACGTGGTTTTTGGTAATGTGTTATTGTGTTTTCTTGTGTTAATGTGTTTTTACATTTATGTGCTCATATGAAGTTTACTCCCTGATTTTCATGTTCCGACTCCAGCTTTAATGTGAAGTACAAGGTACAAGAATTTCTGACTCGTTTTATTTTAGATAGACTGCTGTATCGCATGTGGTAATTTTTTTCTGTTCCAACAAGTTACTTCCTGTTCGATGAAGAAACGCCGAAGAGGTTAATTTACAATGTTTAAAAAAGCACGGCTACAGACACAGGATGCCAAAATCAGTATGGGACACACAGGGCGCTTTCCAGTTCTCTTTCCTGTGTCCGCCATATCTGCCACTCTTCTAGAGGTTAACCTAAATTTATGGCTTACGGGAGCAATCCACGTCCCGAAACCCATCGATTGGTGTTAAACAATAGGCACGCGTCCTCATCGCGAAGTGTGATAGATTGCTCAAAAGGAGGCCCATTCATTAGGCGATGGCATACTCGCGTAGGTGACAGTTTGATGGAGGAGCGTGCCGATGAGTCTGGTAGACTCTTTTTTTTTTGGTCGATTCGGCCAACGTGCTTTCGTTCCACGGCCATTGTCTGCGCCGCTCGTGTCTACTCCTAGCCCGAGCCTTTGTCCAAGGATTGCGACGTGACGTCAACGGATGATGCGTGTTGAGGCCTGTCCCATGACTGGGACGGGCCTAGCTAGAAATCGAATCACGTTTGTTTATAGTTACCACGTTTATTTCCTTTGAGCGCTACTTTTAGTACGAGCCATTGAAGAACTAGACAAGATGTTTGAGACAGCCATGCGCACTCTTCCACCCCATGCTGTCGGTAAATCTTGCAGTACAGGCTAAAGCTGTGATCTACTTGTGCTATCAACAATCGTAGTTTTGGCTCGCGAAGTCTCGAATTTATTGATCATCTGGAATATTAGAAGTTTTTCATGTACAACCTAAGAGGCAATTTACTTAAGCCTGCAGTGATTTCTAAAATAGACAGACAGACAGACAGACAAAGAACTTTAATGTGATTTCTAAGCAGAAAGATTAAAAAAGCAACAAGCGCAAAACCCGTTGTTGCGTTCTCTTTATGCGGCGTTTGCTCTATTCATTCAACTGCGGCAACAAAGAAAAATGTAATTTGTGTTGGGCCGATACACCAAAAGCGACTTCCTTAATTTCTTTAGTTTTGTGTTTTCTATGTAATTCGAAACGCAGAGATGGGCGAAGCAATTTGTGTGTTTTTTTAATTATTTCCTGCTCATTCTTTAGCACTTCTCAATCAGGTACGGACGAATGACTGTGAACGCACACATGGCGACATGGCGACGTATACGTCATTCCACCAATATCAGGAGCTCTGCATTTTCCATTCGGTGATTAGAGATATTATGGCGCATTGCTTGATACAACGGAAAGCCGTTTTTTTTTTCCTTTGCTGGACCTCTCGGTGCACCATTGCGTGGTGCGCGCACTGTATAATGACCTTCTGGTCATGTGGTTGGCAGCTAGGCCTACGATGAGGCTGAGCCGTTAAATAAACAAACAAGGAAACAGACGAACAAACAGTGGTAAAAAAAATCCTGTACACTGAGGTACAGCGTAGAGATCACAGATCGCATGTTCATGGCCGTGGCGACGTTGCCGCAGTTTTCCGTTTATGAAGCGATATTGTTCCACCACGCACGTGCTGACTCACATGTACCGTGTTTTTCGTAATATTGCCTGCACGAAAGCGAATTTTAATTATTTCATTTAATTGAAATAAATTACAGAAAGTACGCAGCCACATATATAACTCTGACCGTGGCTCCTTTTAAAAGCAATAATGATGAAGAGATTGTTGTAAAGGAAAGAAGTAAATGCATGGTTTCACAAAGTCTATACCGAAATTCCATAATGGAGTAAAAAGAAGTCCACATAGAATCCTAGACGTACTGAAAAATACGGAACATATGGTGGAACGTGGGCCGGTTCCACCTCGCAATGCATGGAGTCCTGACACATACACGTATAATGAATTAAGAACACGTACGCGAGGTCACAGTGAGGGTACAGGTTAATAATACGGGAATAGAGACATAAATACACTTATTGCGTATGACGTGAACAGAGACGAATACACCTGTTATATAATACGTGAACAAAGATACAATACTCAAGGCTATCTTACCACATAAGGTGTATACAAAGATAAATATGATACATATGTTAGACTATATGTGTTCATATGCACAGAATATGAGCACGTAAATGGGTATGATGGAATTGCGTAGCGTTTACGTAATTATATCGAATGCAGCGCCTAGAAAACATTTGACATTTATGTTTCTTCAAATTAACGATCAATAATTTTAACGCTTTTATTTTTCGCTATGCTACTTTCAAGGGGCGTTTGATGAGTCAGCAGTTTTGAGTAACGAATTCAATATTCTCCATTTTGATTCCGTAGTCAAATAGAACTGACACTCTTCGCTAATGGGAATAGTTTTTGAATTGTTTTTGAATGGTAACATTGCGAGCTTTTTACTAACAAACAAAAAACTGATCCAAAAGGAAAAACGAAGCGAGCTTATTCCCCCCCCCCCCTCTCCCCCTCTCATAGTGGTTTTGCGGAACGGCCACTTACGCAAGGCGTGCTGTGACATTAAAGAAGCAAGAAAACTTATTTTTTCGCCCTCAAATATCGCTCAGTGATGACATATTGTTGGGTAATAATTCATAATTCTGCAACGACGATTTCTTCTCAATGAGTATGAACACGCTCGACGGAAACGTTACTGGGTAATATAGCAGCACCATTTGCAGCGATAGTTCTTTCTTGGCTCTGACATTGCCTTAGTCAGCATTATAGTCTGTTTTACTTTTACAGGTACGCACAAATGCTAACGGGCAGACAGGAATGCCCATTTAAGGCCTCATTCTACCAATTCATGAACACGTACGCTCTAAAGAATCATGTTTATTTGTTTTTAATGCTTCCGTCGACTTTTGACAAAGGTTGTATGATAATTGGTAATATATGGACAGAAACTTGCTCAAGTTGCCCATACTTCCATGTCAATATTGGTTTATATCATTGGTGAAAGTCATGTTACATATTTGAAAGCTGTTCGAAAAATATTTCATGTTTATTCAGTTTAATTCGCTACTGGCACTGTTATATTTGTATTTGCATTTGTAAGGCCGAGGAATTTCAGCATAGCATGGAAGGTCGGTGCGGACGAATTTTATGTTCAATCTTCACATAAAAAGTTTGATTTTGCTATTTTGCTGGACATTAATGCTTCTGATGGCCAGTGAAAGTATCCAAAAATGGAGTCCGCTGCGCACCTAGAAAAAAAAAATGTCCTACGAAAACATGCAAAGCGGCGCAGAGTGACCGTCTCTACCCCACTATGCATTGGTGAGGGTTGTACGTGAGGCCAGCACATCTCGTAAGGTCGCCGTCCTTCACAGCGTGAATTCCGACGTCTTCTGATTTGGCCCCGACTTGCAGTCAGCGGATTATCGATTTAGGCAGTGGTTCTTGAAGTTGACGTCGAGGAGGCGGAAGGCCGTGAATACGACATTATTCGTGTCCGATAAGGTTTAAAAGAGTTTCCTGAAGAATCTCGAGTGTTTTCCGAAAAAAATTTACACTGGAAAGCATACGCTGGTCCTGAAAACCCCCGAAAAGCAGTCAGAGACGTCGCTGGGAGGGCACGTAAATCCACTTCGCAGGACGGTAGAATGCCGTTCTTTGCTCCAGCCAGACAATAGCGAGAGTTTATTCCGAACCATTGTGTATTTACATCTCGCTTGATAAGGCACGCTTTTGTGGCTGCCGCTTTGTGGTCTTCTTATAATAGTAACTGCTGTAACATCTTTGAATAAATAGGATGTCTAGAAGGCTGGTACAAATACGTAGTGAGTTAATAATGACACTGGAAAATTATCAAAAAGTTATACATAGAACTCAGAGAACTCAGAGAAAAAAAAGCACTCTTTCACCAAAATTTGAGGTTTTTATTGTGAGCCGACGCACGTCTAACCGCTATGTGATGAAGCTCACAAAGGTAAGAGTTTGTATTGACCCACGTATTTGGTCCCCTTTTAAACAAAACAACCCTACACCGATCAGCTCGCCTCGATCAAGCTGATCAGTGTAGTTGCTTTTATGCGGCTTCTCCCTCCTTGTCGTAAAAGAAAAGATACAGAAGTTCCACTGAGCTGAACATGTATAGGTTCTAAGTCTGTAAACGAATTGAGGGTTGCTTTGTAGGAATATATGGCGCTGAGCTGCTAACAAAGGACACATCACTTACTGCGTACTTGTAGGAATCTGCTGTGACTTGGTCTGTACTAGTAGGTTCTGTAGGTTTTGGCAGTGTCCCTACTAGTAGCGTTGTATCAGACAGACTGCGAATCGGCTCTAAGATCATTTGGTCAACATGCGCTGAGCTTGAGAAGCTGCAGGTACCATTTATGTCTTGTCAGGTAATTTGACAACGACACTTTTTCTCATCCGCTAATTATGAACAAATATGAAACATGCTACTTTACTGGCTGTTATTGTGTTATTGTGTCTTTGTTTTTACAGTAGTATTTTGACCGTGACTGCCAATGGAATAGTAGCAGCCACAACTTTAACTGCTCCCTACCCCCCCCCCCCCCCGGTCAAACCATAGTTTTCTCTCCTACAGTTGTCTTCATTACGCGCCTCCCTTTTTGCCTGTCAAAAGTTCATGCATGAGTGGATTGAAATTACCGACACCCTTACGCCATCTTCTAGTCGTAGCATCTGTCTACGTTGCCCGATGACGAAGGCTGCCTCCCGTTCAGCGCAATTTCGTACGAGCTATGGCTCCCAGAGCTCAACTACAAACTTTGATGAACGGCTATGGAAAACCAGAATGGAATAACAGTTCTTCAATGAAGACAATGCAAGTACCAGAGGTGTTAAACATGGCATGCCACCTTTATTCCTCCACTCGTGGGAGTTTTAAGCTGCTCCCGACGGGGAGTTGAGAAGTTGTTTATTGATGAAGGTAGTCGAGATGAAGTCATTGGCAGTGAAAGCCACTCTACAAGTTCGGTTCATGCCTTCTACATTTGGAATGAGTTTCTGCCGGAGGGGAAGCTTTCTTTCGTGTAAAAAAATTCGACCAACTTACAGAGGTTTATTCCCGTGAGAATTACGCTTTTAGGTTTATGGAAAATTTGCGAAAGCTGGCGTAGGAATGTACTTCTCTGCGCCCAATTTTGCCCGGCTTCTTTGTTTGGAAATGGGAGGTGGCGCTTGAGTTACAATGCCTCCTACAAGCTAAGGTGTTGTATTAGAACCAGTAATATACAACCATCATACAACCTTATCACACAACATTATCAACCTTATCAACCTTATCATACAACCTTTGTCAAATAATACCGTGAAGGTATTTTTTCAAGCTATAAACGCCTCTGCTGTGCTCCCGAAAAATATACCAGAACATTAGTTGTTCTTAGCCATTTTTCTGTGTCGTAATAAGAAGATATGGTCCGCGAGTTATTTTGCTTTTAATGAAGTGGCCTTACGGCAATGCTCTTTCCTCACACGTAAATACACCCGTAATGTACCTAAAAACGAAAACTCTGGTTTGTGGGAGTCCGTTTACCATTTCATCATAGATGAAGGCTGCATTCTCAATCTAGGGCAATATTAAACGCTACGCTCTTCACCTCCTTCCACTTAGGTTTCAGCTACAGGCGGAAACTTTATCTACTTTTTTATTTTTCATGACAGCGTTACTCAAGTCTGCAGTTGCGAGCGTATTTATTTATGCGGGACATCATTCCAAGTAAGTGAACGTGGTTCCAGGTAGACGTTTGTAAAGCATTGTTGCAAGAAAAATGTTGCAGAACATTGCCTTAAATAACATCAGTTATTTCATTGGAACAAAGCTGCGCATATTTGTTTTTACATGAAGTTAAAACACGAAAAAAATCGGATGTTGGAATGCTATTCCATTTGTGTGGTGCCTTTCTTAGGACGCGGTTCTACTTAGGTAAGCAGAAGATATTTGCAGATATAAATTTGGAGTGGGATTCAAAATTAAGCAGCATTTAGAATGTAGACATGTCTAACACGTCAACGGTGCTTTAACTTGGGCTTGTTGGAAGGCACTTATGCGCAAAAACAGCACTTTTGAAGGGGACAGAGGCAGGCAGACAAGACAGACATGACAGATACCGATGACGAAATGATGATAGGCAGAGATGACAGTGTCTGTCCTCTCTTGGCAGACACTATCATCCTATCCTGTCTGACCTCTCTGTCCTATATGCCCTTTCGACTCGGCCCAAGGCTTCTGAAGACAGACAAATGAAAAATGAAGCTAGGCCAAAATTGCTTGTGGATTCGTGGCTGCTTATGCTTTATTATCGATGCGGTTGATATCACGTTAACCATTGTGCTTGAGTATGTGACTGTCGAACACTCTTAAACGCGAAGTGAAGGCAATATATGCGCACTTTCGCGCCTTTACACCGGTCTAACCATTCGCATGAGTTCTTAGTAAAGTAGAAGCAAAAATTCAATAAGAAGCCTTTTTTATCTTCTTGGAGTTGCAATTGTATAGGAGTGACTGGTTCAAGTTAGCCGAAACCTAAAGCCGCCCATTCAGTATTTTTCTTCGCTGCCAAAAAATAAACAAAAGAAAATACATTCCCATCTCTCTATTGAAAACAAAAGCAAATGTGTTTCACAGCTTCAATACATCTGCTATACACATAAAAAGTTACCTCACGTTAAAACTGTCTACGTCAGTGAAGTCTTGGGGCGAAGAAAAAAAGTCTAAAATGAAATCATTCCAAGCATCTGCTTTCAAAGAAGTTTTAAGGATGTCAAGAGAAATTTTGTTGGGACAGTGGCTTCCAGAAATCCCTGAAGGCCATATCCACTCCGAAGCCCCAGTGGACCAGCCGTCTTCTTGCGCACTGAACCAGAACCTCGAGCCAGTCAGAAACAAAATACGCGTGTCACGGCACAGACAGCGCAACACCAGTAAATCCGGAAGCGATTCGTCAGACTCCCCTTCTTTTATTGTCTAGAGTACGTATTTGCAATCTGTGTGCAATCTGCTCAGTGCCGCAAAGGGGATGGACATTCTGAGTAGCCAAGCGCAGCGAGACAAGCATGCTTCAGCAAGGCTCTCATTGTAACCGTCTTTCTCCGAGCAGCTCGCTTTATTGCTATTGCAAAACCTGGCACACCGTAGTCGTACAATACCATTTCTCGACACTCTGACTCACCACGTGCTTCGGCCATTATGCGTAGCGCGCTGCTTTTACTCAGAAAGCCAGCGTAAATTGCCTTATTGGCGTGAAACGTCTTTAAAAAAGGCTCAAGGGGGGCACTTGAGGAAACCGGTGTAATGACAATGTGCTTTAGAATTACCGCGTATTCCTTTGAAACAGCATTACCCATCCGCTTAATTTTGGTGCCTTTGTGCAGAGGAACGAAGCCATTTCTCGGTCATGCACGTGTCCCATGCGCAGATGACGCTGTAGCTGCGCCGCGCATGACGAAATCGGAGCTAAATTCAACCTCTCGTTCCGCGTTCAGAAAGGCGTATTTCGGCAGTGCATTTGGCGATCCGAATGGGAGTTGTCGCGTTTCAGAGAACTCACCCGAGCCATAAGAGTCATAAACCATCAATGTCACATCTGTGCTCGATCAGAGGCAATAAAGCCTACAGGTGTGCCACTCACTGCTCACATATTATGTTCGATCCATTACGGCACCCTAAGTCTGATGACGCACAGGGTTCAGAAATTTTGTGGAGACTCAGGGCAGCAAAGACAGCAACAAGACTATTGCACGTCCAACCCCTTTGACCTCATTGAAACGTACACGCTCGCCTCCACAGGGTGTGCAAGTGTAGGAACCCCAACAACCTGCGAGTGGGGCGTTCTCAAGCGGTGCAGGGCACCCTCAGGCACCACCAGCATAAGGCGATCACTTCTTTACCCTAGGGGCCAAACGTCTCCAGTAAAACGAACGGGTCCACTACAAATAGGGAGTGAGCAGGATCGCAAACTTGGAATGTAAAATCCGCACTAAGTGTAACACAAGCTATAAGCGTAAACCTACCCGCCATGGTTTCTCAGTGGCTATGGTGTGAGGCTGCTGAGTACGAGGTCGCGGGATCGAATCCCGTCCGCGGTGGCCGCATTTCGATGGGGGCGAAATGCGAAAACACCCGTGTACTTAGATTTAGGTGCACGTTAAAGAACCCCAGGTGGTCGAAATTTCCGGAGTCCGCCACTACGGCGTGCCTCATAATCAGAAAGTGGTTTCGGCATGTGAAACCCCATAACTTAGAAGCGTAAGCCCACTAATGCGTTAATAAATACAGAATTTTAGTTTTCGCATGCCAAAAAGTTAAGGGGACGCAAAGCACTGGGCTTGCAAAAGAATGCAGGAAGGCATGCAACAGAAGGCAACGAGGTCGCGGAGCTTTGGGTATGCAAATATCCCTTTGCGGAAGCAGATTCGCTTGGGCACGTGAAATCTCAAACTCCGCAATGTAATTTCTGTATTTGGTTCCGCCATTCCTGTACGCCCTTGTTCCCGTGCACCAACCGTTGCACACGCAACACGTTTCACGTACCCGACGGCGGCTGCATAACCACGCGCGCCAACTATAACACGTATTTCAGGTACGAACAAAGTAGGAAAACATCACCAGCCAAAAATGAAATATAAATATCCTGAGTACTGTACCTGTCGACTCGCATGGTTACGCTTAGACGCTTGAAAAATAGCTTCTCGGAGCGTACGCTTGTCATTGTTGCTGGAACATTTAGATATGATTGCCTGAAAAAGGATGGAAGAAGGCTTTGGGAAAATTTTAAATTGAACATGTACTTTGTATTTTGTAACCATGTACCATGTCACCACGGAAGGCGACGCGCTCCCGAACCTAAACGAGACGGCGCACCGGACGGCGCGAGACATGACCCGCCGCGCCGAACAGGGCAACTCCTCTCGAACGATAGCGAACGCTTCTCGAGCAGAACGGGACAGGCTCACAAGATACAACGACATCACCAGTGCATATTTGAACGCCATAAGGATATACCTACCGCCGAGTCCCAAATTGAACAGGAGGCAGGCCGTCGCCTGGCGACAACTCCAGACAAACACGTTTCCTAATCCATTCCGTCTCAAACGTATCTTCCCAGATAAGCATCAGGACGACACGTGCAAATTGTGCCAGGAAGGACCAGCAACACTCAAACACATGCTGTGGGAGTGCAATGTAGTTATAGGAGGGATGGAAGTTACTCCGGAGACCCTGTCGTCGAGGTGGGCCGCCGCTCTGCGCAGCTCAGACCTCGGAATCCGGACGTGGGCAGTCCAGCAAGCCCGTGAGGCGGCGTTGAGGCAGGGCCATGACGTTCCTCCGTGGGAGACCTGAGCCCGGGTCGCGTTAAACCTTGCCGGACGTACAAGAAAGTTGTATCCATCCATCCATTTGTATTTTGTAGCACAGTACATGGGATTCGGACGCAGCCTCAACGCTCATCACCAGCTGCCAGGCAGGTCTTTCTGCTCCTGCGTCGGGCCTGTGTGCTGCACCATTTGGTGCTGAACTTTAAGTGCGGTCGTTGTTCATGAAGGGAAAATTCTAGTTCATTGATCAGATCTCCCACCAGGGGAAGTCTTACGCAAGTGTTCCTCCGCGTGCGTCCCGGAAATGCCCGTAGCTAAGCAACAAAGCTTTAAAACGGATTGCAAATTTATTTCAAAGTTGTTTCACTCCCTAAACGAATACCGAAACGTTGGCAGCGGTACAAGCAGCAACCGCATCAGATGAAAACTGTCCAGACTAAAGAAACTAACAATGAGAATTTAAAGAAAGGAAACGTGATAATGGAAGAGAGAAAGAAAAATCGGAACAGTCTCACAAAAGAGAAAATTTGTCAATTTACTAGTGATGACAGACCATCCGTAAGTAACGTCAGCCGCCCTTTGTAGCACCCACTTCGCTCCATCTACAGGAGCTCTTCCTTGTTTCGTCGAAGTGACCACCGCCCCCTTTTCCAAGCTTAAGGACTGCCGGCGAAGCTCATTAATCTTCGTAATGAGCGGCTCAACTCCCGCCGGGGTGCTATCCAGTGAACGACGCCATCTGTTTCACGCCGAAAGCATCGACGTGCATTAATTGGTTTAAGGTCTCAAAAACAAAAAAAAAAACAAAAAAATAAAAGTGGGGGAGGGGCGGGGGGAGAGCTTGCATTGAAACAACAACAATAAAAACAAGGCTGCTTGAGTGAAGAAAAAGTGGATGTGTGCTTGTGCTTCTGACCTTTTGCAGCTTCCATTGGTTTTGTCTTGGTATTTGTAGACAATATTATATTATTTATTTTGCGAGAATAACACTTCGCAGAAATTTAATAAAGCGGTAAGTAATATTTGCGAAGGAATTCTCAAATACAACAAAGCCTAAAGAGGGTATTTCTGTGAGGTATTAAATGTTCCATTTCAAAGCTCTCGCCGTCATCACAGATGCTGCGACTAAGGTGTTTATACATGTGTGCAACGAAATCGTTAAAAAAGATCGTCCACAAATATAAATGCACGAGCCTTGCAATCTCATACGTACTTTAGCTTGGTAGTTTTGTACCTTCACAGCTTTCATTTATACGAATTATGCAGGCGAATGCATGGGAAAAAATACGGATACCTTTACGTTTTTAGAGAGATTGATAAGTACAGGCCGTAGCCGAGGAACCGTGGCATTCGGTGTCAACATTATTTTACCCAAGTTGAAAAACTGGGTAAATAAATATCTGTTTAATTACCATGCGTTTTGCTAACATTTGCACAGACCGTTTACAATCGTTTTATGGCCTTTAGCATGTGCTAACATCCTATTAGAGTATATATAAACACCCCGCAGGGGCGTCTGCGTAAGCAGGCGTTTGGTGTGTTGCGACACCACGGACCCGAGCACACGAGGGTTGGACCCTCCCGCGTGTAGCCGTGCGCGGCTTAGCCGTGTCCGGGGAAAAGGGGATCCTGGGGGTTGAGCCAATGCCGGGTGCTCGGACCTTTAAGGCCCCTCGGCGGCGGCAACACACCCCTTTGGCCTCGGCTTCACGTAGACGGCATCCCCGGACTGACCCACCCGGGGGAAATCGGTAGTTGCCTTTTCCTGTCTCTCTCTTCCTCCAGCCTTCGACTTTCTCTCACTTTCCATCTTTCCTGTCTTCTCCTTCCTTCCGCTTACTTCCAAATTTTCCAAGCAGCAAGGGTTAACCTTGTGTGAATAGCCAACCTAGGTTATCTCATATTTGGTTATAGTGATAACGTACAGCTGGCGTTTGCAGGACCTGTTCTTACAGTCCCTGTAGCGTCCCCTTGTAGGACTCCACGGTGGGTGGCTGGCGTTATTGCCGAAAACTCAATCCCTTTATGGCAACCTCTTTCCCTCCGCTTCCTGATCGCCCTCACAAAAGAGGGCGCACCGATGAAGTTTTCCAGTTCCTTGGACGTCAAAGACCAAACTTCCCACGTTACCATGTCATCCACTCCGATAAATCCGATCAACAAGTACGAAACATTTCCCCTTTTCTAGTTTCTAGGTCCTTAACTGATGTCCTTGGTCCAGGCTACAAGGTATCAAGGCTGGCAAGTGGTGATCTCCTGTTAGAGCTCCATGATCAGAAACAGTACGAAAAGTTGCCCAGTCTAGTATCATTTGGAGATGTTCCACTAACAGTGAATCCACACCGCACTCTCTACACCACCCGCGGCGTTGTCTGCTCCAGCTGACAGAGACTGAGCTCCTGGAGGGCTTCAGCGATCAGAATGTTGTCAACGTGAGAAGAATTAAGATGAGAAGAGATGGAAAAGAAATTCAAACAAAGCACCTAATACTCACATTTGCTTCAAGTATTCTGCCCGAATCTGTAGAGGCGGGGTACATCAAGCTCCGTGTCCGGCCATATGTGCCGAATCCCCTAAGATGTTTCAAATGCCAGCGTTTCGGCCATAGTTCGCAGAGCTGCCGGGGCCGCCAAACATGTGCGAAATGTAGTGCCCTTGAACACGCCACTGAAGCTTGTAATAACTCTTTTCACTGTGTAAACTGTGACGGGGATCACGCCGCGTACTCGTGGTCCTGTCCATCATGGAAAAAAGAAAAAGAAATAGTTACAATCAAAGTTAAGGAAAATATATCGTTCAAAGAGGCACGAAGGCGGGTATCATACCTGCCCAAGAAAACCTTTGCCGATGTGGCGCGTCAGGGGGCAGCGTCACAACGGCCTCCGGCGGCTGTCCGACCCTCAAGCAGTGAGTCGGCAGTTACGCCATCTGGCCCCGCGGCGGTTGCAGCTAGCGCTGCTCCGTCAACCGAGGAGAAGGGATCATCGACCCCGAAGGTGGGCGCAGCCGAGGCTGCCTCAACCTCCCAGGTCCCCTCCAGCGCTGGCAACGTCCAGCGCAGCCAAATCCCTCAGGGAACCCCATCGACCTCCGGGCTGGTGGGCGCAGGGGTCTTGCCCTCCAAGGCGGGACTCCCTCTGAAAACCTCTCGCTCGCAAGAGCGCTTGTCCGGCGCCTCACACGAGGCAATGGACACTACACCTGACCCCAAGGCGCACCCAGCGCCTAAGGAGCGGCGAGGCTCCCTCGAACGCTCCAGAAAGAGTAGAACGCCCGTTACAGGGCCTCGAAAGAGCTCTGTAACTTAAGGCATCACCTCCGTTTCCATACACACAGCACTTATTTACCTTCAAAATGGCGATACAAATTATTCAATGGAACGTCAGAGGTTTTTTAGGAACCTTGATGACGTGCAAGAGCTTATACAAAAACACAATCCAAAAGTGCTGTGTCTACAGGAAACACACTTAAACCCACAACACACAAACTTTCTCCGACAGTATGTCAAGTTCCGCAAAGATCGCGATGATGCTGTCGTATCATCAGGCGGTGTTGCCATTTGTATTCATAAAAGTATCTCCTGTCAGAGTTTACAGCTACAAACCCCCCTTGAGGCAGTGGCGGTTTGAGCTGTTTTCCTAAACAAACTCATCACCATTAGCTCTCTTTACGTGCCCCCACACTACAGGTTAACGAAACACGAATTCCAATCCTTTATAGATCAATTGCCAGAACCTTATGTTCTTCTTGGCGATTTCAATGCGCACAGCTCCCTGTGGGGCGACTCTCGCATAGACGCGCGAGGACGTCTTGTTGAGCAGTTCCTTTTTTCTTCAGGTGCGTGCTTGCTGAATAAGAAGAAACCCACTTATTACTGTTTGGCAAACAATACCTTTTCTTCAATTGATCTGAGCATAGTTTCTCCGTCCATACTGCCTGAACTCGAATGGGAAGTTACAAATAATCCCTACGGAAGCGACCACTTCCCCATACTATTAAGAACACTTAAAGAAAATGAATATCTACCACAGGCTCCTAGGTGGAGGATTGACACAGCAGACTGGGAGGAATTCCGAAATTTAACTCGTATATCATGGGATGACATGTGTTCTTCAGAAATCGATGCTGCTGTGGAATACTTCACAGCCTTCATAATGGATGCCGCATGTAAATGCATACGTGAAGTAAGTGGCTCGGCATGCAAACGGCATGTCCCGTGGTGGAATGATGAATGTAGATTCGCACGTAGGAATCAAAACAAGGCGTGGGGGTTGCTACGTGCTTCGCCCACTGCAGAGAATCTTGTTAACTTCAAGAAAGTTAAGTCTCAAGGCAGGAGAACCCGCCGACAGGCCAGAAGAGAGAGTTGGCAAAAGTTTTTATCGAACATCAACTCGTTTACAGATGAGGCGAAAGTCTGGAACCGCGTAAATAGAATTAGAGGCAGACAAACATATTCACTCCCTCTGGTAAACACACAGGGTGATACGCTGCAACATCAGGCAGACTCACTTGGCGAACACTTTGAGAGTGTGTCAAGTTCAAAACATTATTCGAAATCCTTCCTAAAGTATAAACAAATAGAAGAATGTAAGCCACTCAAAAGAAAATGTCTACAGAATGAATCGTACAACTGCCCTTTCAGTATTGCCGAGTTCAGAGCTGCCTTGAGCTCATGCAAGAGCTCTGCACCGGGATCAGACAGAATCATGTATGAAATGATCAAAAACCTACCCAGTGATACCCAAGTTACACTACTCACACTTTTCAACACCATTTGGGCTGCAGGATACCTCCCAACTGCATGGAAAGAAGCCATTGTGGTTCCTGTTTTAAAACAAGGCAAAGATCCTTCCTTAGTGGCAAGTTACCGCCCGATCGCCCTCACGAGTTGCCTTTGTAAGGTATTTGAAAAAATGATTAATCGGCGACTCATCCATTTCCTTGAAATGAGCAAAATGCTTGATCCGTATCAGTGCGGCTTCCGAGAAGGGCGGTCCACAACCGATCATCTCGTACGTGTTGAAGGAAATATCCGGGACGCATTTATACATAAACAGTTCTTCCTATCGATATTTCTCGATATGGAAAAGGCGTATGACACGACGTGGCGTTACGGAATCTTAAGAGACCTGTCAGAAATGGGCATCCACGGTAATATGCTTAATATAATAAAAAGCTATTTGTCAAATCGTACCTTCCGGGTAAAAGTCGGCAATGCACTCTCACGGCCTTTTACGCAAGAAACGGGTGTACCCCAAGGAGGCGTTCTCAGCTGCACGCTCTTTATCGTGAAGATGAACACGCTTCGTGCTTCATTACCACCCGCCATCTTTTACTCTGTCTACGTGGATGACATTCAAATAGCTTTCAAATCCTGTAACCTCGCAGTCTGCGAGAGACAGGTACAGCATGGTTTGAACAAGGTGTCAGGGTGGGCAGAGAAAAATGGATTCAAAATCAATCCTCACAAGGGTTCTTGTGTTTTGTTTACAAGGAAGAGAGGCCTGGTTCCAGATCCCTGCTTAGAAGTGTGTGGACAACACATACCTGTAAACAAAGAACACAAATTTCTAGGTGTCATACTTGACTACAAACTCACTTTCGTCCCCCACATTAAACATATTAAAGAAAAATGTCTCAAAACAATGAACATAATGAAACTTCTATCCCAGACTACGTGGGGTAGTGACAGGAAGTGTTTATTGAAACTCTATAAAAGCCTCATTCGATCACGATTAGACTATGGTGGGATTTATCACTCTGCCGCCCCGAGCGCACTAAAGATTCTAGACCCTGTCCACCACCTAGGAATCCGACTGGCCACAGGCGCTTTCAGAACAAGTCCCATACAAAGTTTATATGCAGAATCAAATGAGTGGTCACTTCATCTTCAGAGAACATACATCAGCCAAACATATTTTCTGAAAGTCCACTCAAATCCTCAACATCCCTGTTTTAATACCATTAATAACATGACATATGCTACACTCTTTCGCAATCGTCCTTCCGTAAGACAGCCTTTCTCGCTGCGTGTGAGGGAGCTTAGTGAAGAAATGCACGTTTCACTCCTCGAGCTTCCCTTAATGCATCCAGCCAAGCTACTGCCTCCGTGGGAGTGGCAGCTCATACAATGTGATATATCTTTCATGCAAGTTACAAAACACGCTCCAGAGATTGAAATCCTGATGCACTTCCGGGAACTCCAGCACAAATACTCCTGCACGGAGTTCTACACAGACGCATCGAAGTCACACGACGGGGTGTCCTATGCAGCCGTCGGTCCATCCTTCTCGGAATCCGACGTACTGCAACCAGAAACTAGTATCTTTACGGCTGAGGCCTACGCACTGCTGTCGGCCGTAAAGCATATAAATAAATCACAACTCCAGAAATCAGTTATATATACGGACTCCCTCAGTGTTGTGAAGGCCTTGATGTCATTTTCTAAGCACAAAAACCCAGTCATCAACGAACTCTATTCCGTCCTATGTAAAACGTATATATGTAACCAGCATGTCATCATATGCTGGGTGCCCGGTCATAGGGCCATCGAAGGCAATGTTCTAGCCGACCAGATGGCCACATCAATCTCATTGCATGCAGTTAACTCTACTGCTTCGGTCCCTGTCACAGATCTGAAGCCTTTTTTAAGAAGGAAACTACGAAACCACTGGCAACGCATGTGGGACGAAGAAATAAATAATAAACTGCATGTAATAAAGCCACAATTAGGTTTCTGGCCTCCTGTAACAAAATCCCGACGGACAGATGTCCTATTCTGCCGTCTAAGAATAGGACACACTTTTGGCACACATAACTTTTTACTCACAGGAAACGAGCCTCCAACCTGTGGTAGATGCGGGGAGAGGCTGACAGTCCTCCACGTTCTACTGGAGTGTCGGGAAGCCGAATCTGAAAGAAGGAAACATTTTCTCTTAGCATACCGGCAGCAGATCCCCCTTCATCCTGTTATGTTACTTGGTCCAGAACCACTCTTTGACACCAATGCCGTCCTAGGCTTTTTGAAAGATGTTGTATTGCATGTTATTAGCCCCACACATTCGTAGCGCTTCCTCTCTTCAGAGGATGCCGCTGTGATCATTATTTTGCATAGCACATGCCTCTAGGCCCTTGTGGTTCAAGGGCTCAGGCGAGGCAGCAGTGCTCCAAGTAATTTTACCATCTTATATATTTTATATTTTGCATCATTATTCTACGATGGATTTTAGTGTTTAGAGTATTCGTCAATAGTCATCGCCATAATTTTATAGCACGTAGATTTTACGCACTTTACAGCGACAATTTTTAGGCCACTTCACAGCCAAGTCACATCTCCATAATACATCGTCAACATCACCACTTGTCATGGCGCTCTTTGGCCAAACCTGGCCCTTGCGCCATTAAACACCACATATCATCATCAGTATATATAAACAACTACTTCACGGACGTTAATAGCACTACTTACAACACCAAGCTGTAGTCCTGTGATAACCACGTTCATAATAGATGATTACCCCCGTCTTGGCAAGTGCGCCTAGATGCGTAAAACACTGCTTCTATTCCTTCCTCTCAACTCAAATGCCCCAAGCACTGGTTAGATGATATGCATACCGTTTCATACTTAGTAGACAACGCTTGACGGAAGCCACGCAAGTAGCCGCTCATAAAGATTTCATTGCGCACCCTTCGCAGGACACTTGCTTTTAATGCACAAGTACTCTTGGCCTTTTGCTTTCAGAAAAATCGCGCAACTCTTCTCTGTCGGTGGTAAGCTTGTTCAGATCTGCGACGCCTTCCATGTAATAATTACGTCATTTTTGCGACACAAATATGCGAGACTTCTAATTCAGGAAAGGACGTAACGGAAACCTACGTTTTTTTTTGTTCCATACGTGAAGCACAAGTCGTGACATAATAAATAATAAAATAAAACAAGGAAGGTGTCTGTACTCTCCGTAGCATTCCCTGATATATACGAAACTGAGTGCGGGTCGCAACACAGCAGTTGGGGAAGAACCCATATTGTGCATAAAGTGAGGTTTCTAAATAGCTCTTTACCATAGACGCGCCGAGCTACGCCAGCAGCGTTGAATGATTCTGGCAGTGATCAAAAAGAAGCCGCTTATGTCGAGATTTCTGCGTCTTACCATATTCACTGCTTTGAAAAAAAATCACAATAGCACTCTTTGTTAAGTCGAACCATAAAGTTTCTCCCTGTATTACCTAGAGGGAGATCTGGCCCCACTCTCTATGGTAGTTTTCTAATGAGAGCTACGCCGCCATAAGAGTGATCATATATGGGTGTGTGAGGCTTGTGTTGGCTGGTGCTTTACGAGGCTTTGCCTAAAACGTGAATATGGCTTCATAAATAATGCGTTCTTCAGAAATATCTAGATGAAGGCTTTTCATTCACCCATATTACATCTTTCATTCAAGTTTGCTCATCTGCAATGCAGAATCAAGCGAAGAAAAGCATGAACAGACGACAAACTATTCCACTGCGAGTGCAAATTTTCTCGTCTGTCCTCAAACGTTTGCGCCCCACTGATGCTTATGTTCCATGTAATTGTACATTCAATAACAACTACTTGTAATTAAACAAAACTCGTTTTTTGGGTAACAATATAGCTTAAACAGCTTTTTACGTGTTGTTTCAGTAGGAAAGCAATCATTGTGACATACAGAACGGTGCTAGCCAGACACGTCTTCAAGCTGTCTTGCCTCGCCGAAAACGAAACAAATCCGAAGTCACAGTACTCTACACCGGCATTTCCATGCATAACACAGCGCAGCAGCACCAGATTTTCCATAGACTTGCTCTCTAATATAGAGAGCAAGTCTATGAGTCGTGCTGTGGTTAAGTAGAGCTTTCGTTCCTTCCTTCCCCAGATGGCTATCTTCGCCCAACCTTCATGTCCGTATAAGTTCGGCTCTGCACACTTCAGCCAAAGCAAACGCATCGCCTACATGCCCGCAAGGCTCATTCCATCCTTCTAGGAGTTCACGCGTCATCGATTTATGCCTTGGTCCAAGCCACGAATGAGGAAGCCACACATTTGCTCTCTTTCCTCCTTCCCTTCTTCCAGCGTTCGTTTAAGCGTCTCCTGCCATGTCGTACCCCGTGTTCGCCTTGCACCCTTGATATAACTTTTGTCAAGCTGGAGCCTCCCCCTGCTTTGGAATTTGACGCTTTCCTTTTTTTCCCTTCGCGCCTCTTCCTTGACCCCTTATGCGCGATTTTTATTACCTCATCCCGCGATATTCGCGTCGTGGTCCGGGTAAGAGTTAAACCTGGTTCCTGGTCATAATTTGCTCGTTTGGTTGATACAAATACAAAACGAAGACAAGACAGCCAGATAACCAAGGTCGTGCCCTTTTGGGTACCCTCCACGTGGGGAAGAGAAAAGAGGGGAAGTAAAGAAAACACGGCAGAAAGAGAGAAGGAGAGTCAGTACGCGCACACCCGCAGATGAATATTACCTCAAGTACAGAGTCTCAAATGTTCGCCTTGTCAAAATACGTTTAAATGCATTGGAAGGAAGGTTGCCGGTCTGTTTTTTAAATAAAGTTTTAGCCACATTTGAGCGCATCGGCAGGTACCAAAGAGAGGAAACTATGATCCGGTAGATTCAACGAGAAACGTAGTTCGCATAGTCAAGGGAATGGAGAAGCTTCGCAGAAATTCGTAGGGGAACCATAACTTAGCACTGCCAGTTTCATAGAAGGTCGTGGAAGTCCGTATCGTAAAACCATAATATACGTACTTGCAGCAGCTTAGCGGGAGCATCCGTGGGTATAGTAGAAGCTGAAAATCTGGCCGTTTTGACAATCTGGACACACTGCCCGTTTGTGTGAAGGCAGCTTTTTTTCAGGGATGACACAAAAGTGTTTTCGTGTTTGGCAGAAGAAAACATTTAGGTTTATGGAATATCAACACAAAAGAATGAGTCTTGCATAGTTTGTTAATTACAAAATGAAGGTGATTGGAGTTGAAACAACGGCGTTCTCGTAATGGCTGACAACATGGAAGGCATTTCTATTTGTATATCAAGTTCATCAAGCAGGTACCTTTTCTAATTATTGTGAGAGCGTTTTTTTTTCTTTCAGTGGGGATAGTTCTTTGTTTTGGGCCCGCAGATAGAAGCCGTGTCAGAAAAACATGCTTTTGAAAGCATCCGTTGCTTATGCTGACGCTTCAGTGCCTGTCCTGAATTCTCTTGAGAAATTGCAGCGATTACTTTTTGACGTAGGTATTGAAGTAGTGTAACCTGCACAGTGAACTATGAATGCACAACGAGCGACAAAATTAGGTATTCCTCAAAATCGGCCCATCCTTACAATATATACATGGCTGTCGGAGACTTTAACCAAAGCCGAAAAAATGATCGACTTGCAGTTTTTGTTATAGAGCCACTCGCAATCCCCAAATGTTCTAAAAAGATGACAGGTCCTACGTTTCAGGCGAGACGGAATAGCAACTATAGTGGGCATTACAAGGTTGTTCAGGATAGACAAGCATGAAAATTTAAGTTTTCTTTTTGTTTTTCGCAGAGAAAGTTTTAAAAAAGCAGCACTTCCCACTCAGCGGTTGGCGTGAAGCCGTCGTCTAAAGCACCTTATGTGATCTATAAGAGTGGTCGTACAAGGAGTGTCATTGTGGTGAGCATTTCGACTGGAAACCGGGCTACAACTGCTCTCTGTAGCGGCGTTTACGCGCACGTAGCTAACCCTGTTCAGGAACTAAGAAGAAGAATCGGGCACAAAATTGTACGCGATTCGTGCATCTGAAATGTCCGAAACGTAGGACTGCTTTGTTCCCGTTTATTTGCGACTAGGCCTACCGTATCCACAGCGCCCAATTACACGCCTAGATCCTGCTTCATTGTTGTTACCTCAACTGAGAGAATACGCAGTATCCCCAACTGTTTCCTCTATATGCTAAGTAAGCACCACCATCTTCTTTTCCTGTTTTCCCTATTTCGTGCACCAGACTACATTTTTCCGTTTCCCCAATTTAAGCTGTCGGAGGGCGAGGTGCGTGTAAATAAACACTGCCGAGTTAATCACTTGGTGCCCTTAACGAAGCCAAGTCCCTTAGGCGAAACGCTAACTCAAAGAACTCTCCTTGAACGATCGATGTTATTCACTTTGATCCACCATTTTCCCTTGAAGTGCTCGCTTTTGTGGCCTTGTCTAATATAGGCTGTTCATCGCCTAAGTTCGTTATTTCATTTGTTTCACGCGATTTTTTTTAAGTAGGTATTATCGCAAAGTCACAGTTTGGGCTTCGGTAGAGCGCAAGACACGTTCTCAAAAATTCTTCGTGCTATCAACGCGTTGCCTCTATGAAAAAGCTCATCGCCCTAATTAAAAGAGCTTCGGCAATGAAGAAAAAGCTAAAATAACAACTTCTTTTCCGTTCCCTAAAAAAAAGCATTTCCCTCAAAAGTGAGTATAACAACACCAAAAGTCAGGCTTCGGCGCTCGTTGAAGGGCTTCATCACGGTTGACCTCACTCTTGTAAGCTTCTACAAAGTTGTGCCTTCGTGACACATTGAAAGCCGACTGTTCTTTAATTTTGACGCCTTGTGAAATCAGAGACACATGCCTCCTCTTGCAAAACTCGATACATTCTTTCGCAACATGCAATGTTTTCCACCGACATGGTCGCGTTGTGGTTACGCAAGAAAAACTCCAAATGCTCAGGATAATCGCCAAATCATGTGCCTAAGCAGGACTGTGTAAAATACACAGAAAAAAAATGAAACACCTCAGTGCAGGCACGGTCGTCAAATATTTAGTGTGGTTGTTAGAAGTTATTCTTTTTTTGTAGTTGCATGCTCTCCTAAACAAACACAACCTTTTCAGCATTCTTCAAAAGTCGAGGCGTTTTACGTTTCTTCTTGAACATCTTCTTAATGAGAAGGCGCTGTTTTGCGGACATGCCTCTGATAAGTGTGATAGCTGCAGTAGCGCCATCATTGGTGTAGCTGTCAGTCGTTCTTGTTGTCAATTGGTAGAGCTCATAGTCATAGCATACTGCAAGTGATACACCATAAAGTTTGGAAATATTTGAGTGAAAGAAAGCTCATGGGCTGGCAGTAAAGGCCTGCTGCAGAGCACAGCAGTGTGCTGTAAAATGTTTACACCCTTAAGGACGTAACACACAGAAGACGACAACGGAGCTCTAACTAGACGTTCGCTGAAAAAAGACGTAGTTGAAAAGTATGTGGTCATTCTAACAGTCTTGGGCGCACAGAAATATCTGGTAGGAGAGCTTCATATCTCTCCTGTGAAATTTTGTTGTCGGATATTTCTGCGCACCCAAGGCTGTCAGAATGATGACATCGTTGTCATCTTCAAAATAGTTTAGCTTGCCCCTACTACTCCTTAAAGGTTCTTTTTTTGTTTCGGTTGGGTTGTCAGGAGGCATAACGTTGGCCCATTTCATGCCAATACTGCAGAACTGACTTTTAGAAATTGTTGTCCATGATTCATCGTTGATCATCATCAGCTTTTTTCCAAGCTTTCTATGTTACCCATTTTCCACATATATATGCATTGTATTTGGGTCAATATACATCACCGACTACAGCACAATGAGTCATGTTTATTGTGATCTCTCCCGATTCTTTTATCGTCATACATTTGAAAGAAATTAGCCTAGCATGTGCCGAGATCACTCATATGAGAGTAAACTTTCGGATTATTTTTACAACGGGAGGTCAACGTGGTTGCATCTGTACACAAAACTGACACAAATTGTTTTCTTATTTATGGCAATACCTAAGATTGCAGGAGCTACAGATATTGTAATTCTTAGTTAAGTACCCGTCACCTACTTCTAGAACCGAAAGAGGCGGCGAGACATGTTCAATCAACGACCAATATCCTGGAATGTCACCAGGTCAGAGCATATATAACGATTCCTTTGAGGAACCATCCTCACGCCCAGCCATGAGCATTTTTTTCGCTGCATAAAAATTTCGGCACCTAAGCTAGTGGTCCCTTAAGTCTCATTGATAGGCCCTACTAGTCTCCTGGCCAAAGTATCCCGCGAAGGGGCGGGAAGTGACATTACAGTGTAGATACAGAAAAAGAGCGCGATTCTTTGGGCTTAACACCATGGTACCTAAGGATGCTCATCAGGGATGGCTTGGAAAAAGAGTTTATATATATTGTACATGTAACCGGTTCCAACATTACGTTGCTTGGTCAGTTTGGGTGCAGCCTTATGTGTGAGATGTCCCAATCACAGAACTGCGTGGCTGTACCTTTGAGGCGTTGACATCATTGCGCCTAACGAGCCTGGCCGGAAACTCTAACAAGGAGGCCGCTTATGATACAGAGAGTGGGTAATTTGGCGGGATGTGACTGTCCACATGCGGAAGGGCTGGATTCTGTCAGATTTAGGATGACTCGCGAAGATGCCGTATACCTCGTTGCTTGCGCATTGCTTGAGTAAACTAGTGGTACCGTGTGTGTTCTACCTTTCCTTGTTATGTTTTCCTTGTTCCTTGTTTTCCTTTTCCTTGTTTTCCTTCATCATTGTTATGAAGTTAGTGCCCAGCGAAAGGTGTGCCTTGTGTTTCTGAAATTTCGTGAACGTAGTGAGCCGATTTCGTAGTTAAAGAGGCTGGAGACGAAAGAAAGCGTTACCTGAATAGTTGCGTGCTTTATGGAACGTACGGAATCCCCACAAATTGCTCCACAGTGTAATATGTTTAGGTCAAAGACGTAAGAAATAGAGAAGAGTCGAATCCGGCATTAACCGGTGCGTTTTCGCTTCACCCTTAACACTGAAGCGAATTCACTCGCCCGCACCAAGTAGAACGTGTCGCCACGCTCTCTGCCTCCGCTGCTATCTCTCTCCCTAGCAGACCTTCTCATCTAGGCTGCTAGTACTACTTCAATGCACCAGGTGCCAGCGAAATTGTATAACGCAGAGCCAAGTGAAGTGCGATTCTTAGGCTGTCGAAAGAAGGCCACTAATAGAGGGCAAACCGACAACAAAACTGTTGTTTTGATTAGCGTTCCATGCTTCAGTCGATTGCTTCTGTTTGATAGCGCCTTGTCTCAACCCGCCGTGGTTGCTTAGTGACTGCGATGTTGGGCGGCTAAGAACAAGGTCACGGGATTGAACCGCGGCCAACGGCGGCCGCATTTCGTTGGGGGCGAAATGCGAAAACACTGGTGTGCTTAGATTTAGGTGCACGTTAAAGAAGTCCAGCTGGTCGAAATGTCCGCAGTGCCCCTCTATGGTGTGCCTCACAATCAGATCGTGCTTCAGGTGCGTAAACCCCCCTAATATAATTAGTATAATTAGCGGCTTGCCTCGAGCGACTTTCATGCTTTGCGATGGTAACGTTAGGTTTTAGCCTTTCAAGAGACGATTGAGCCTATAGCCGGCGCACCACGGTTCTTTTGTGTTTCGTTAAATTCAAAGGCAACTTCTCAACAAGCTTCGGAGGGTTTCACTTTGTTAAGTTTGTTCATTAATGGATTAGCAAATTGTGGAATTGTTTTTCTCTTAAATACTGGTGCGGGTACGTCAAAGGAAACCAGATATTTCCCGTCTTCCGGCCGCCTGCGAGCGAACACTTTTTCAATGAACCGCACACCAATTATTCTAAGGGCTAATTCTACGTATGTTTCTGAGAACCTGCATACAAAAAGGCGTGCATCTGAAAGGTTACTTCTTGTTCATAGCGTTCTTGTAGTCCCATTTATTTTCTCTTTTAAGTGCTGTACTATGCGACGTTAACACCACATACGTTACCATGATATGCAGGAGTGAAATTAAGCAAAAGCCCAGATGTCCTCGATGGTTTCTTTGTGACTAATAGTTCGAACAGCCGTTGAGGTAGATACAGTAAGGGCATGATATAAATATATCACGCGGATTGAAAATTGGCCAGCTTGCTCCGCAAGCACATCACATTGATTTAACAGTTGTCGAGTGAGAACATAGTTCCAGGCTGGTACTCGCATGTGGGCGTTGACACGTAAGCGTCTGCCGCATAGGCTGAAGCCGAAGATGAACATATATCCATACTTGTACATCCTAGAAATGTCAGAAAGCGCAAGCGTCTGAAACTGGAGCAGAAGCAGGCAAAACACGAATGACCTGGGGTGTAAGCTAGGGCACCTACGTTGAGGTTTTGTACTGGCCAGGAACTCTATCGTCATCAATATTTAAAACCTATTAGCAGCATCATTATGTAAAAGAATGTCTTTCGGAGAAAACATCAAAAGAATTATTTCAATATAAAAGGACACTATCTTCCTCTGAAACTGCAGTGGTACTTGCTTTCTTGTAGTCCATGGTCACAGATGTAGGCAGGATTTCAAATGGATCTAGAATATCAGGTATACAACGTGTGATATCGACAAGTGACTTCTGAAGAAAAGTTCGGTCCCCCCATCTTTCACATTTAGGCAGCAAATTGCACAATTCTTTAATGTGACTTCACTGGCAAACGCTGCCCTTAGAGATTCGCTGAGCAAGGGCTGATTCACTTGCCATTCGAAATCACACCGTAGTTTGTCCTTTGTACTGTATTTGCCAGTCGAAGAGTGCTCATCCTTTTGCGATCGCTATTGGGATATCTCAGTCAATGATATCGCTCAGCTTGTTCAAGGGGCAAGATGCGTACGTTATTAATATTTGAATGCTTTGCATAGGCACGTTGCCTGTGATTTCATTTTTCAGAATAAAAGACAATAATGTTGCTTTCCTGTGCGTCTTGGTAAGATTATTTCAGCAAATTGGCCCAGTTTCAAATGCATGATAGGTAATATTGTGCGGGGTGGGTGCCAGTTCTGAGGAACGATATTATATTTTATATTATTATGCTGTTAGCAATATTATAAGTTTCACGCGATAATAGTGCTGTGTAATACGTAATTTGATAATCTTTATGCATGTAGCCAATCGACCAATTGGTCAGCGCTGTTATGGCAACACTGCTAAGAGGTTTCTATTGCAGGCAAATTGTCTTTGCTTGTAGGTTACTGATATATAATTACGTACTAATCATCATTTGTCTTTTTGTACGTCCTATGACTAAAAAAATCGTAAGGTAGCTCTGGAGCAATTTTTTTCTGACTCACTAAATATAAATCAAAGGAACATTTATCATGCCGGCTTAAACAAGTCACACGAAGAATATTTGTCTGAGTGAGCGCTCATTCTGTAATTGCAGACGAATGGTTGATGACTTAGCTAATGTGATTTTCTTCCGGAGTGATTATGAGGTAGTGGCGGTCTTGAATTGAACAGACATTTACAAGTATGATTTTGTTGGATGGATGTATTCTAAAAACTCTGAAAAAGACTATGTGCACTAACCTTAAGACATATGATGAAAAATAAAACTCTGGTAGATAACATTATCATATAGGTGCGATGAATGGTCTCTCGGACAGGATCGCGATCATTTTTAGGCGGTACAAGCCAGTAAATCACTGGATGAAGAGGCACGAGATTGACTTTTATTACCACATATTAATAATCGTTGATCGCGCATCTTCAAAACTTCATGACAGTTTGACCTTCTACTTAACGGCCTTCCTTAAACACAAGAAAACATTTATCATTTATCACTAACGGCTACGAACTTTGAAAAAAGACCGAGTAGACAGCTCAGCACATCATGGACGACGCTAACGTATGCATTCTGCGAGGATATTTAGAGATGGTATCACAGTGGCATTTGTTGTTTGCGCCATGCTTGTTTAGGCTAGCGCGTAGAAAAGAAAAACGAAAAGATTAGACAATCATCAATGGCAGCGAAGGCAATAAAGTGTCGTGTTCCGCTGCATTGAAAATGCAATGCAATGAACCAACAACTACATTGGACTACCAACATTGAATGCTCAGTGGCACTGTTCTTCCGGAATTTTCTTTCTACAAGAGCCCAAATATCAGAAGTTACAAAGGCTGCCCCCCCCCCAAAAAAAAAATTTAAAAACTTAAATAAGTTGAACATGTGCTGCCGTTGGCTAGAAGCTCTTCACTGGGCTCGCTTTGCTACGTCATTGGAGCAGCAAAACAGGACGAAGTGCCTCGATGTAATGATGAGTCATATTGACTAAGAGCAACGAGAAAGGGAGAAAGACAAATAAGTATGAGCACCAGCAGAGAACGCACAAGAGGGTATACTATACTATACTAGGGTATAGAGAGCGTGAAGGCCACATAAGTGGCCTTCACGCTCTCTTTCACAGCGTGGTGGCAATTACCAGCTTCACATTGTGCACACAAAATGCATGTCTTTTTTTTTCTGTAAAAACTGAATCGAATGTGTCTTGACCTTGAGGGCTGTGCACTTTCGTTATGTCTACCCAAATGATGGACGCTATTGAGTAAAACAGCAAATAATTTCAGCAAAATATGTTGCCTGAAAGTTAGTGATGACATCTAGAACGCAGCTAGGAGAATAAGACGACCCTGAGGGACGCACAATATTGTAGCGGTTCCACCCAATCACGCGAATTGGAACTCACCACTTCCGCTTATAGCTGCTATCGAACAAACCAATACTGCGCAGGGCCTTTAAAGTTGCTAAAGAGGGGGAAGCGTGTTATTTGACACCTATAAAGATCAGGTAACTGGCATCGACGTGTTAGAGCCTGGTGAAACGCACGCCGCTGAACTTCGCACTCTTTTCAGGAGCGGCGAGAACTGAACAAAAATTGCAGCAATGATAAAAACCAAGTGCCTTTCTATGGTAAGGAAATTAAATTACGCGTGTTCCTTGAAACCTTGCTGCATCTCTAACCTCGCGACCTGAAGATAAGCGCAAAATTTCAGGTGTTATCATCCGCTGTTACGCAATTTTATTAGCAAATTAAAAAGGCGACTTTACCCAACTGGAAAATTCTTGACCTGCACAGGCTCTAGATAAAGGTGAAATATTTCGGTAGATGGCTTGCACCGTGTTAGCTGATTTCATAATGTTTCAAAACGACTGAGTTACTTTTCACTCGCTCGAGATATCTAAGAACAATTCAATCGTCTTTTGCAGCAATATTTACGGTAATTTAGCGACTCCATTGCATCACCTAATGCCATGCTTCAAAACTAATTTTTGGTAACAGTGTACTCAAAACCCGTCTACATATGTGAGATTCACTTGAAATCTTTGTTCACTTAAAATCTTCTTTGTTCGCAAACACTACCCTATGTACTTGCCCTTCCTGTTATAATCCCATGAGGGATTGACAGTATGTGAAAATAAATAAATAAATAAATACAGTTACAGAGAGGGCACGAATGAAGCGCAAAGCGTGAAACGCTTGCTTCAGAATCCGGGAGATAGGGCAGATCATCTTGAGCAAAACAAATTTGCCCCGAAAGCACTACATGGATAAAAAAGAAAAAAATGGAATGACAGCTGTTGCTACACGCTATGAATCCTTCATAGAGCTCGAATGTGTATAGGCGCAATTCTTCTGGGCTCTGGTGAAATACGATTAGCCTTCACTGTTATCCAGCAGAAACATTACACACTACAGTGTGGTGTATTCTCATCTCTCCCATTGAAGCAAGAACGTATGACAGCATCTGGGTTCTAATAATGGTCGTCTTATATAAATGAACCTCGAGAATGGCTATAATTCCGTCTCTTCTCTTTCCTTCCCGCAGATGTGGCGGTTCGCATTCGCTCGTAATCACTGTCGGTGTTCGCTACCTCAGTAGCACTTCATCTCGTTGCATATTTAACCACGTCTGCCGGGGTGCTCTAAGCATGGTGGCGAGTTTCTAAAGTCAGATCACTGCAACGCAGCACTAATTCATGGCATTGCGCAGAAGAATTGGATTGTTCCGCTGTTTCCCGTCACTGCAGCCGTGCCACGTACATAAGTACGGGGGGTGTGAGCAAAGAAGAGCTCTCCTTATCAGAAAGTTCCTGAGCGCACTCCTCATAAATTTTGGAATAGAGCTCTACGTACGAGGTAATATACTACGTAGTGAGCTGCTTGTTAACGAAGACGCGACGTGACAGCATTATAAAACAGGGGTTTTATGAGCAGGGGGTGTCCCATTGTAAGCGTTACGTGCTAAAATATGACTCTTCAATGCAAGCCATCTCCGCAAGTGGCCCATATTTTTGTTATATAGTAGTCACGGTAAGGTTAGGTAGTTCGTAAGCTGATGTGAGAAAATATTGTTGCACGGGAATTTGATATTAAATCATTTTTTTTCATGAATTTTCGATACCTTACGTAGCATAAACGTATTGAAAGGCTGCCTGGACAGTAATATTTTTTTTGTAAGCCCGTTTCCTTCGGACGGGTATGGACCGTAGTTTTTTTACAAACCTGGCGAGAAGAAAATTACGCAGTAAACCAAATATGCAAAGGAGAATTTTCTAAGGACTCAACGAGAACGTGCTCGACAGCGTATTTTTTTTATTTCGATGCCCTTTTATCTCTTAGTCGACGCGTATACATCATGGACTGTGCTATGTCGCAAGTACGCCGAAGAATTGGAGCGAATGTTGCTCCAAAAAACACTTTGAAGTTTCCTCCTGAGATTCGTCGCGCAAAAAAACGGATAATATAAACTAACTGTGGTTCATTTGCCATGCAATCTAATCATAACAAATGCAGCAACTCATCTGCAACTCGGGCACGATGAATTAGCCCCGGAAACGATGTAGGGATGTACTTTGCCTGCAAACTGTGCACGAGTCAAAGTGAAGAAAACTGCTGAGGCCCCAGACGTTTGAAAGACATGTTGTGCAAGACGGCTAAAATGAGCGCTCATGACAGAGGAATGAGGGTAGGTGAGCAGTAAACAGGTTAGGCACTCAATGCCGAGGATGTTTGTATATTGAGTTGCGCAAGTTGTACAAGACCGTAAGATACGTGCAACGGCTCCGCAAACAGTGGCCAGGAGAGTTCACAAGCACGTAATTCTATTTGCTTGCCTAGCTACGAAGGAGTGCTGACACAGTACTGCCGCCTGTACCTCTTTTTTTATGTATGTGTGCATGTCTTCTTCTCTGCTGCAAGTTTAATATATTTTTGGGGCAGTTGGTATTTAGAAGGAACCAAGAGCTGAACAATTCTGATAGAAAGTGATCCTACTCTCGCCACATTGTGTCTGGCAGCAAGGCATTTATTTCTTATCTTAATTTTTTAGGCTTCGGTGTACAACGCGTAACGTGCTTTATGAGTACTCGCCAACCTGAAGAAAGCATGCTTACAACACTCTGAATACCGGGGCGAACAATTTCCTACATTGCACATGACCAGACGGTAAACATATGTTAACAACGGAGGAATTCGCTGCTGGAATAGACAAATAAAAGAAAGAAAAGCGGCAGGCGCCATCGAACATTGTGTAGCTTCATGCTTGTCCATACGTCAGCCGCGAATCACGAAACATTATAGCAACATCAGCAGACACACGAAGTGGGACTCTCACCGCCAACTACAACGCTGAATGATAGCACGGCATAGTATATCTTCTTGTAACCACTGCACCGCCACTGAAACTCCGCAGCAACCCCCCCACAATCTCTAGTGTTCTGGCTGAACGTTTGCCGCAATGGCTGCCCATCGAGCACCCGTGCTTTACGCCCAGGTATCTGGCGCGGATGGGACGCTTCGGCTTTATTACACTTAAGCCTACGTACCCCCTTGTGCCACATTAGCAAATCAGTGTTTTGGAGAGATTGGCCGAGAACGGGCGCATACCGATATCAAATACGTTATGAGGAAGTTCGCGGTTCGAGCTCATATCTAGTGGCTGAAGTGTGCCCGGCAAGACGGAATCGAGCCCATACCTCGCAGACGCACCACTTGTCTCTGGGCCCCTGTTTATGGCGCGAGATCGTCCAACCACTTAAAGGGGCCGAATCATCTCAAACATTCTATCACATTCAAGTCGGGACTGAATAAAATTTGCGAATGATCTTTACATCAGGCTTCACACCACATATATGTATCGGTTATATTCTGATGCTTCTCTTTGGGCGTTCTGTTATTTGTCCGACCATTATGGTATCAACGCTATCAGTCGGTCGTGAAACGTGAAAGACGACCAGAAAATAGCAAAATGAAGTGAATGGAATCGCTAAATTGCACTGAACTGTAGAGATTACTCTTCCGTTCGTATAGATTACTAGCTTGAAAATGCTACTCCTAGGCTTTCTTCGCAATAAGTTTATGCAGACCACAAAAGTACCTAACTTTTAATCACTTCTTATTGAGACATTGTAAAGCGTTACAAAAGCAAAGAAAAAATGACAACCTAATCATAAATGAGGATACTAGTTTGCAGTACAGCACCACAACAAGACCTTGTATCTCAATTATCACATTGCAAGCCCAGAAATTCATTCCTCAAATCAGCCTAGATTAACGAAACCTAATTTTTGCTGGCATTGAGTATAATAACAGTGAAGTTGACAGACGTAGATAATAACGGTTATATTTAAAGTATTACGTCAGACATTCGCATTCTATCTATTGCACGTACATTATTCTTACGTTACGCGTTCATTTGTTCTTTAGTGGAAGGCATAGCAATGTCCTACACTATGGGTACCCGGCCATTGTGGCATCATTGGCAATGATTCCGCCGATAACGCTGCTCGCACATCACATCAAGATAAGCACAGCATTCCGATTCCGCTTTCGAGGACAGACGCCGCAAGGCAGCTTCGAAATATGGCACGCAGCCTCTCACTGACCAAATGGAACTCGCGAAACTTTAGACTTACACGAATGCATCGATTAAACCCCTCACTGCAACTCCGACCTCCATTCGGGCTTCCTCGACATGAAGCTACGCTTCTCTGTCGCCTTTGGTTAGGAGTTGCCTTCACAAAGGCATACTCTACATTAACTGGACTGACCGACAGTGCAGCCTGCGAGGTCTGCGGCACCGACGACAATATCGACTACCCGCTGCGCCACTGTCCATGATATGCCCCAGAAAGACAAGAACTTGCTAACGCTCTCCAAAAACTGGACAATCAGGTGCTTACCGTGCAGGTGCTGCTGGAACACCGCCCCAATCGCTCGTCGGCTCATAAAGCGGTGCGAGCAGTTATGTGCTTCTTGAGGACAACGGGCTTGTGTGAACATCTGTGACTATTAGTGCAATTACTATTAAACCACATGCGTCAGCGAACTCACCTCTGATTTCCTTCTTTCCTTCCCTCCTCTCTCTTCCTGTCATCTTTTTTCCCCTTTCCCATTCCCGTGGTATAGGAAAACGCAGCGGACGTTATTCTCGTTAGCCTCCCTGCCTTCTGCTTTTCTCTTTCCTTCCAAGAAAAGTGCAATATTTAAAATAAGTTATGTGATTTTACGTGGTAAAACAACGATATACTTACGAACCACGCCGTAATGACGAAGTGCATATTTATTTGAACCACGTGAAGTTCTTCATCCCGCAGCCAAATCATGGTACACTGGCGTTATTGGATTTAGCTGCCATTGATGTATAAGCCGGCCCGACCATGATCTGATCTAGCGAAAACTCGAACATATCTCTTTGCTGCGCATGTAGGAGGCTTTAACCTTCAAACGCCTCTTTCTTAGAATACCTTTTTGTGTAATCGTTACTGAGTTCAGAAGTGCGTGAGTGACGCTACCCCTACTATTACTAAACAAGTGAGCGCGCTCATGCAGTTGGTCAGCCAGATTTTGGAGGCTTTGTGCCTCATTGTATACTTCTACCTTCTTCGAAAATGCCAGGGCATACCTCAACAGAAGGTTCCAGGAGATTTCGCTGATTCCAGATTTTTGTTTTCTGACAATCCATGCGCCATAACCCATCCCCCCCCCGCAAAAGAAGAGAAGAAAAACAGGCGTGCAGCAGACGTGCTTTGCGCTGACGAACATGAGCACCGAGATCCGTGTCCAATGCAGCGTATCCACATGTAACCAGGGTTCTTGTTAAGGCTACCAAACTAGCATGAGCCATACAGCAGGAAAATGACTCAAATGGTGGTTAGATATCGCCGAGTCTGCCACAACACACTATGGTACCCCACACCATTACGGTTGTCCGTGGAGGCCAGGCAGAAAATCCCATTTTCTCCAGCCATCAGTTCTCTTTTGTAAAAAATAAAAAAAAGAAAAAACGAAAGGAAAAAGAAGGCCAGACCAGAACTTTCGTCTACTGTATTCACCAAAATCCGGCCCGACATTTCGCAAATCTTGCTTCTTGTCTACGGTTCAGCTCGCGTTTCTCAACTGCTTTTACGGTGTTGAAACGATTTGTATGGGCAACTAACACAAATTAGAAAAAAATAAAATTACTTCGTCGTATAGACGAAAGGGGAAGGAAGCTAAGAATGAAATACCTTTAAACAAAACCAATGCATAAATTGCCTCGAAGATAAACTTCTCGTGCCGTGTGAACTCGGGATGTTCGTTCTGTTCTCTCATTATTATGGTATAGGTTCTCGCAGGGGAGTTCTTTTGCATTTGCTTTAAAGTCACGTCACACTATTCCTACCGGTGCTAAATAAAGCAGCATAGACCTTCTTAGCAATGCCTTTGTTGAAGAGTGCGGGGAAACTCTATGAGTGTTAGCGATAGATCAGTAATGAGGTGGCTGTTGTTGCTTTTGGCACTGTGATAATTTTCTACAGCCCATTCCTCACAAATATAATTGCACATAAATAAAATAACACTTTAAATACCCTGCTACGAGTAGCAAAGGTGGTAAAAGCACTTGCAAGTTTTCGACCTTAGTTGAAACTGTGCCTAAACTACGTTACATAACATAGAGCCTAGCCAGCAAACAACCATCGAAGAGCCTATAGAAAAAGGGAATCTTCGCCAAAACGCAAAATGTCTTTAAAACGCGCAAAGTGATAGTCACAAACATTGTGAAGACACATTGTGAAGACACATTGTGAAGCCACATTGTGAAGCCACATTGTGAAGCCATCAAAGGAAAAGTACAAAACGTTTAGTTGCATATCCTTACGTTGGAGAAATAGTGTTTATTAGCGGAGGGATTTACGCACTGAAAATTATTGAAGCTTACACCAGATTGGTTGAAGATAATTATCGCCAATGAAATATAATTCAAGGCATCTGCCACCACAGGAGACAGGTGATATATGACACACATTTGATAAAAATTGCTAAATTTTGCAGGTTCTATGGTTTCGTCGTGGACATCAACCCAAAACAACAGGAAACGAAGGCTCCAAAAAGAAGGAAATCGGGAGGAGGTAGCTAACAGTATTTCGTGTTCTTGCTTCTCTAAGCACAAGGTCGCGAGATCGAATCCCGGCCACAGCTCACGCATTTTGGTGTGGGCGATATGCGAAAACACCTGTGTACTTAGATTTAGGTGCACGTGAAAGAACCCCAGATGGTCCCAATTTCTGTAGTCTCCCACTACGGCGTGCCTCACAATCAGAGAGTGGCTTGGCACATAAAACCCCATAATTGTTTTCCTTTGCTTCTCTTTCTGATGCTTTCCTTGCCCTTGTTTTCACAATATTTACTTAGCGTACGTATTTGTGTCTCAATGGAATGGTCAGAGGGGGGCAGATGTATTGAAACACTTCGTAAAAGACGCACTGCTTCAATTCCCATTTACCCAACTTCAGGGGTTTTTTGTTGTTGTTGAGAAGCACCGAACGTTTACACACCTGTAAGAACACAGAATTGGGCAAACACAATATATAATATGCACTCCCTCTGCAACAATCATGACATACTACCAAATCCTCCAGGACATCCCTGGCAGGAAGCTATTGTTTCCTCACTTGACCGCAGTATTTCCAGTACAGCGTTCAATGCGTGTACAGTACCCGCTTGCACTCAAACTATACTGGGAACGTGATTTATAACTGCAATCCCACCCGGACTCGCGCGATTGCCTTGTGCCGGAAGACTCGCCACTTACGAGGAAATTACTCCCGAATTGCGCAGGTGAGAACAAGCTCTCCGCACGGGGCACCGACCAGTTTATGTGCTACGTTCGAGCAAATCTATTCAGCGCATGATTGGATGCACGAGTTTACTCGCAGGAGCAGATGAACCAGAGGGGCACGCCAAGAGAAGACCGGGAACCTGGGTGGCATAAGTGCTGCGGTAATGTGTACCGTTTGTTCAAGACGCCCAAATTATGCCCTTAGTTTTCTTAGCTTTTCCTTCACAGTCGCTGCTCTACTGGAACTTACTGAAATGACGTTCTAGTTTACTCGTTTCCCGTAATTATAGCCAGGAGCAAAATAAGGGTTGCGATGATGTTTCAGGGCTCTGCTAGTAAGAAAAGGCTTCGATCTTTCTTTTAGCAAACAGAATGAAAGACCAGCTGCTTTTCATAACCAATATAATTGACTGCGAACAGATACAAGCAATCCCAATATCCCAAATGCCAATGTGTTCCTTCTACGCATAAAAAGGCGAAAGAGAGAAATTTTCAGCTCAACGTGAAAAAAAAAAGATCACGAAACAAATGAAGACATATTTGCCTCGCTAAACTACTATAATGTATGCGCAAATAAGAACCATGCTAACACCTGCTGGAAAAAAAAAATGTAATGCGGCTCGAGACAGTGCACAGAGTTATACGGTAATAAATATTCGAGAACAATGAATATATCGGTGCAGGAAATGCAACAAACGCCATTTGCGCGTCCAAAGAAGTCATTGTTTTTCACTGTAGACTTACTTAAGATGGAGAACACTGCGTGGGATGTGTTGTTAGAATTTGAAAGAAATCGTGCGGACCACATGCGCTACAGAAGCCTGTTAAGATGGAATACCTGCAGGTGCTAGGAAATATTGATTGGCTATTTTTGACATCGCGGTTGTCAAAAATCGCCACTCAACAATCTTTCTTAATTATGAAAATATTTATTCCCTCTAGGCTACTAGCAGCAATTGTGGAACTGAACTGGAGTGGTAGCGAAGTCATCTGTGCTAAGCACGAAACACTGAGACTTGCTCTACAATATAATTTGCCGTCCCCAAGAAAGTGTGGTCAAGAAATGCACTTGGGTCCCAGTTACGTTTGTCTGAAACTACCAGATCGAGCGGTGGTTTTTGGAAAACTGTTAAAAGGGAACGTCAACACCTATTGCAGCACATTTTAATGACAGGTGTCTCGGAAGTAGTGCTGGCCATAGCATACATTTCCAAGTAGACATGGCTCCACTGCTGCTAGACTTCAATTTCAGCGAGGGACTTCAGCGAGGGAACGATTCTCAGCGTTCGCAGGCCCCGAAGCGCCGCCCTTCTAGTCTCGGAGGCCAGGCGCGGGCTTCTTGACAGCGCCACGAGATGGCGCAGTGTGTTCAAAAAGAAGCGCAAGATAGGAGCCTTGTGGCCGCATGACACGTTTCTTAGCTTTCGAGCGCGCCGGCGCGTAATGCATTTCGGAGGCCACGCACAGGTCTTGCAGTGGCGGTGCTAGGCGGCGTCGAGTGCTCTTAGGGAAAAACAGGTAACATATTAACCTAGATAGGACATTAGGCAGTATAATAACAAGAGCTTCGTGGCACAACCCACCGCCCCGTTCCAAAGGGGATGCTCATAACATCCACCCATCTATCCATTAGAATATTTAGGGGCTTTATTAGGGAAGTGCGAAAAAAACAGTCGCAATGCAGTAAACGCCTCATACACATCTTTTTTCGGCGACTACAATAGCTTGTGTCGCTATAGTGATTCAGCGCTAAACGCATTACCGTCGACAGTGATCGTGGAATGGGTTCTGCCACATTTTTGTTTTGTCTTCAGGCAGCCAGATCTAGTCTCGTTTTGCAATGCCCTGCCCATCGTGTTATTTTGAGGCTAGGGTGTTGGGTGCCTCCAGTGACGGTGTAGGCGTTGCGCCTCGGTTGTCGCGTGAGATGAGACCAACGAAAAAAAATCTACTTTAGGCGGCGTCCAGTGAACAAATCAGCGACGATAGCTTGACCTTTAGGGTCCGTGTCACTGAGACCAGAGCATGCAGACAGCAGCTCATCGGGTGCGCTAGTGTGTTAATACGTGTCTGTGAGCACAACGAGCATGTCAGCAGTGCAAGGTAGAACGTTTCCCTGGCGACGCCACCAAGGCTATTGAACGAAGCTTTTAAGGGGCACCTACAGTGCTTCGCCGCATCTGCAGCCAAATGCACTTCTTTTCTCTGAACGCCTGCCGAACCCCGACGCAGGAGTTGCGCGGGCGCTGTCGATGGTGGAGTGTTGTTGAAGTATGGGAGAGGCGTTTGCCCTGCAGTGGGCGTAACCAGGCTGATGATGATTATGCTGCTGATGATGATGTCGATGGTGAGACAGCGCGGTGGCGACGATGGCGGGAATGAGCCTCCACAGTTTGTCTAACTGCAGTGGGAAATAAATTTGATTGGAGAAGGTTATGCGAATCAGGGAAAAGGAGAATAGAAGAGGTTCATATTGCGCGGCTTAAAGAAAAAAAAAACGGTCAGATCTTACCACAAGCAATGCAATCAGTTATACACCGCAAGTAACCGAGAGATAACTATGATGTTATCACAGCTGTAAGGGAAACAGCGACTTGTGTGTGACGCAAAAGTAAAATTACTACTTCAAAAGGCTGATTCAGTGTCTTTTCGAGCAGTTTATATCGATGAACTACGTTTTTATGCGCGATGAACTACGTGTGATCACGGCACAAGCAAAATAAAACAGGCAAGGTGAAAACAGTTGTCAATTGGCTCATGTACATGATGGTTTCCTCAGGTAATTTCTGTTGGCTACGGTGATCTGGTGGGGTTCGTATGTTACCACGTCATTGCCACGTCATTTTCACGTCATCGCCTACTGCGTGCCCATTTGGAATGGTCGGAGCATGCGAGGTTTTAGTACATTTACTTGGAGGACTGTTGGTGCAGATCATTCGTATGGATTACGCGCCTAAAGAGTAAAGAAAAAAAAATAACTTTGCGTGCGGACACTGTGGTGACAATGTTAGAGAATGCCCACGAAGGGCTGTGTTGTATCCCCAGAGAGTCATCGTGCAGTGCGACAAATCGCGTTTCCGACGTGTGGGTGCGTGCAGGACTAAGTGGAAAGGTCACATGCGCACACGGAAACAGATCGGCTGTCAATGAAGATAGGTGATTATTCGTACTTCTAGTTTTCTCAGATATACCTTGCAAGCGGCTCTCCGGCTGAGAGAACTCCCAGGCACAACATTTGTACGCGTCCTTCGAAACAAGGATGGATGGTGGTCGACACAAAGGCAGGGTCGATAGAGCACGTACGCAGAGCTTGTTGACGCCGAAGAAAGGTTAGGTTATCTTCGTGGCTCTAACCAGATGGCGCCATAGTTCTGCCTCCGAACTACAACGACCCAGGCGTGTGTTGTCTCGAACGAACAGATGCTGCCGGTAGACAGAGAAAAGCAAACGCAAGGAGGTTAACCATGTTGCTCCTGGTTTCCTACCTATGCCCCGAGGACAGATAAGGCGAGAGGACAAGGAAAAAGAGAAAGGGGAGCACACTAGTTACGCACTGTCAAGTCCCTCCGGCTCCAACGAGTTGGCGCACTTTGGTACGTCATATCCATATGCCGCGCCATCAAAGGAGCGTGTAAGTTCCGCTAGAGAATTTGGTGTAAAAGTGAAAGTAAGCAAAGTGACCACTCAACCAACTGCAAAAGCTTTTCGAGTGTACATAGTCACGTCATGCGAAAGAAAAGAGCCAAATACCTTTTTTCACAAAAATGCTATCCGCTAACACGATTGAATAAATGACAAACCTGAAATTGAGTTTGAATTGAAAACCCACAGACACAGACACACAAACATGCACGCACAATGAACTTGAGCGATACTATAAGGTAAACAAAACAAGTACTCATCAGAACAGTTTTGCCATGTGGACATATGGACGAAGGACGTTTGGAAGGTATCTTGAGGAGCTCCTCTTTATATATATACATATATATACATTATATATATATATATATATATATATATATATATATATATATATATATATATATATATATATATATATATATATATATATATATATATATATATATATATATATATATATATATATATATATATATATATATATATTGCTACGGCATGAGCCGGGCGAGGAGAAGAAGAAGAAGACGTTAGCGTGTGCATGCGTGTGCAGCCTCGGGACGCCATCTTTACTTCGCCATCAATCTCGGTCCTTAAATAAAGCCTGTTTAACTTTAACCGTAACAGTTTTGTGGTGGAGGTGCGGGGTACTTCGACCAAGACGACGGAGCTGCTGCAGCAAGTACCACGCCGGAGCCGACGCCTCGCTCGACTGCCCCCAACACCACTTGAGATCCCGATGTCCCACAGCGGTGACCAACAACCTTCTCTGGCAGCTCCAGTGCGAACAACCGGCGCCTGGATGCATCAGATGGAGCCCCGCCCTTTCTCAGGAAAATTCGGCGAGGACGTGGAGGAATGGCTCACCCACTACAAGCGTGTGAGCAAGTACAACGGCTGGAATTCCACGGCTCAGCTCGACAATGTGGTTCTGTTCCTCACACAAACACTGCGCTAGTGTGGTTCGAGAACCATGAAGATATCTGCACAACGTGGGACAGCTTCGTGACTCACCTTACCGAATGCTTCGGCGATTCCACCACGAAGAGGAAGCGGGCGGAGCAGACATTGCTGCAGCGCGCTCAAGTCCCAGGTGAGACCTGTACCACGTACATTGAAGCAATCCTGAAGCTTTGCAGAACGGTCAATCCTCGAATGTCCGAAGAGGACAAGGTTGGACACCTTCTCCAAGGCATAGCCGAGGATGTGTACAATTATTTAATCGGCAAGGAGAGTCTCGCCTCGGTCGCCGACCTCATCAAGCATTGCCGCACATTTGAGGCCTTGAAGCTGCGCCGTATCACGCCTAAGTTCGGCAGGTTAGCAAATGTCGCAACGGTGGCAAGCGTTGAAGACAATGACTACAGTTTTCAATTTGACCTTGCGGCAACGATAAGGCAAATTGTTCGCGAAGAACTTGAAAGACACAACAAAGGGGCGGATGTCGAACAGCTTGGGTAGGCTCCCAACCAACCTCAAAAACATGCATCTGCTGTGTCCGCATTGTCTGCCATGCCAGGCGTTGCAGAGTGTCGAGTCGATCAGCTGCGACAGCACCGGCGTACCTTTCCCGACGACGTGACGCACGATCAACGAACTCGTCGAGCTACCACCACGAATCGGAATTCGGAAGATCGCATTTATTATTCGCAGCGTCCCAGGGTTGACCCCGAGGCTTACAACGTCGGTCGCGCATCGCCTGTGTGTTACAGCTGGGGCGCCTCAGGGCACATTGCTCGTTTTTGTCGCCGGCGCCGACAGACAAGATATGGCCCACCACCAACTTGGCCTAATTTTGAACATGACAGTTATGACGACCGTTGGCCGACAGACCCTGATGGTGCAAACACCACAGGCGCGCCACCCCGGAATACCTTCCGCCAATATAGTAGAAGGAGTGGCTCGCCAGCTTCGGACCGCAGCCTGACGCCCCCAACCAGTCGCCCACGCCGTTCACCGTCACCACGGCGACGTGCTGCGTCACCTCCGCCGTCGGGAAACTAGCCGGCGCGACCGATGGAGGTAAGGTCGCCGGACCGTCTGCGTCTCTGCGAAATACTCCTCTGCCTATTATGATGGTGAAGAACAAAGTGCGTGTGTTAATTGATAGTATACCTGCAACAGCATTAGTGGATACTGGTGCTACCGTTTCCGTCATGAGTGTGACTTTCAAGGAGAGGCTGGGTCGGAAAGTTATGTTCCCGTGGAATGGTGATGTGACGTTTCGTGGTGTCAGTGGAGAGTGCCTAGTGCCCCTTGGTATCTGTGTTGCAAGTGTTTTGTTCGGAGGAGAAGACCTTAAAACAGAATTCCTCGTATTACCGCGGTGCACTCATGACGTAATTCTCGGGATTGACTTTCTTCAGGATTGTGGTGCATCTGTTAACTGTGGCACAGGCGAAATTACTTTGAATAGCGCACTTCTCGCCACCCTTGCCGACACATCCTTACCAGTGAAAAACTATTGTGTTGTTTCGAAGAATTTGCTGGTACCGCCTTGGTCGCTGTCACGTGTCCCTGTCAACTTCACTGCTGCCGACCTTTCATCGTTTGACGCGCAAGTCCAGCCACTTACGTCGAGCTGCGCAAAGAAAGATGTACTCGTGCCACGCTCTGTCGTGAGAGTAGTGAATGGCGTCTCAAATTTGTGGGCTTTCAATTGTTCTTGCGTCCCTGCCGTTCTCCCGCGTGATATGAAGCTTGCTGAATTTGACAAGATTACTTATAGCTCCATTACAGTTCTAAGCGAGGAGGAGCAGTCTCATACTAGCGATCCCCAACGAAACATTTCTGAAGAGCAGATCCTACGAATGATCAACAAGGCACTGCCCTCACATGAGCGCCGCGCTCTCGCACAAGTATTGTGGGCACATCTTTCTGTGTTCGATTTCACACAAGGCAACAAGCAGGCTTCACTCCCGCGTTCTCGTGCTCGCCACAGAATTGACACCGGATCTGCGCACCCCATTCGGCAAAAGCCTTACCGCGTTTCTTCAACCGAGAGGACAGTTATTGCTGAACAGGTGAAAGACATGCTGCGGAATAACGTCGTTCAAGAGTCTTCTAGTCCGTGGGCAGCACCAGTGATCTTAGTAAAGAAGAAGGATGGATCGTGGCGGTTTTGCGTCGATTACAGGAAACTGAATGCGGTCACCAAAAAGGATGTGTATCCACTTCCTAGAATTGATGATGTCATCGATTGTTTACATTCCGCTGCCTACTTTTCATCACTGGATTTGCGATCAGGGTATTGGCAGATACCCATGCACCCAGACGATAAGGAGAAAACGGCCTTCGTAACACCAGACGGTCTTTATGAATTTAACGTTATGCCGTTCGGCCTTTGTAACGCGCCAGCAACATTCGAACGATTCATCGATACTATCCTCCGAGGACTTAAATGGGAAATTTGCTTGTGCTACCTCGACGATGTGGTGATTTTTGGCAGCACATTGAGTGAGCATAACAGCCGTCTCAGTCTTGTTCTGGATTGTGTCAAACAAGCCGGCTTGATCCTAAATTCCAAGAAATGTCGTTTCGGGGAAACCGAGACGTTAGTACTTGGGCATCTGGTCGACAAAAACGGTGTGAGGCCAGATCCACGGAAGATTGAGGCAGTCAGCTCCTTCGAAGCACCGAAGTCAGTGCGGGAGTTGAGAAGTTTCTTGGGCCTGTGCTCGTATTTTCGTCGCTTCGTCCCAAGATTCGCCGACGTGGTGTACCCCCTAACATGTCTTCTCCAAAAAGCCGTCCCTTTCAACTGGACATCGGCTTGCGACGACGCGTTCCGCCAGCTAAAATTTCTGATAACGTCAGGGCCCATATTGCGTCACTTCGATGCATCCGCACCTACGGAAGTGCACGCTGATGCCAGTGGCATCGGCATCGGTGCCGTACTTGTGCAACGTCATCAAGGAGCTGAACACGTTGTGGCTTATGCTAGTCGCTCTTTGACTAAGGCGGAACGCAATTACACTGTGACTGAACAAGAATGCTTGGCAGCTGTTTTCGCTGTCCACAAATTTCGACCCTATATCTATGGACGCCCGTTCACTGTCATTACTGACCACCACGCGTTGTGCTGGTTGGTGAATCTCCGTGACCCGAGTGGACGACTGGCACGTTGGGCTCTTCGACTGCAGGAGTACGACTTCGTTATTTCCTACAAGTCCGGGCGTCGCCACGCAGATGCGGACTGTCTCTCCCGCCTTCCTCTGACGACGACGGAGTGTGACGAAGACAATTTTGATGACTGTTTTGCTCCCATTTCTTCTACATTCCCAGATTCGATGACTTTCAAAGCAGAGCAGGAAAATGATATTAGTTTGGAACCTCTATTTGTAGCCGCATCGCGTCCTGGAGCCACCGGTCGATTTTGTGTCCGTGACGGCCTGCTTTACAAGACCAATTATGCTGTTAAAGGAGCACGCTTCCTTCTGGTGGTGCCGCAAAGTCTGCGAACGGACATACTGAGAGCCATGCACAACGATGTAACCTCTGGTCATCTAGGATTCGTAAGAACTTTGAACCGGACACAGGAGCGTTTTTACTGGCCCAAAATGCGGGCCACAGTCAAGCACTACGTCGCCAGTTGCGAACAATGTCAACGCTACAAGCGCCCTACGACCGCTCCGCCAGGTCTTCTCCAACCTCTGCCGCCACCTTGCCTGCCATTTGAACAAGTGGGTATCGATCTTCTGGGCCCATTTCCCCGATCATCTAACGACAACCGATGGGTGATCGTATGTGTCGACCATCTGACCCGTTACGCGGAAACGGCGGCCGTACCATCTTCAACAGCTGCGTCCGTTGCGACGTTTTTGCTTCGATTCATTATTCTTCGACATGGTCCCCCCCGTGTCATCATTAGCGATCGCGGTCGTCAGTTCGTTGCGGACGCCGTAGAAGAACTGCTTCGTCTCTGCAGTTCGCAGTTCCGTCATTCAACGCCTTATCACCCTCAGACAAATGGGCTCGTGGAACGTACGAACAGAACTCTAACTAACATGCTGGCCATGTACGTATCTTCCGATCACAAGGACTGGGATGACGTACTCCCCTTCATCACCTATGCTTATAATACTGCAAAGCATGAGACGACCGATTTACAGTCCTTTTTATCTCCTTTACGCACGTTCACCGCTAAGCTGCATTGACACTATACTACCGTTTGACTTTCACAGCGAGTACTCTGTTGCCAAGACGCTTTGTCTTGCCGAAGAAGCCAGGCGTATCGCTCGTCTTCGCACTGTGGCATCGCAAGACCGATCGAAAGAGCGCTATGACAGCCGACATCAGTTTGTCTCGTACGCCAAAGGAGACTTTGTGTGGTTGTGGACTCCGCAACGTAAACGTGGCTTATGCGAAAAGTTTTTACCCCAGTACACGGGCCCATTCGTCATTGTAGATCGCTTGAGTGACTTGACGTACGTGGTGGCACGCTTGACGTCGGCTGGTCGTCGGTCTAGCCGGACCCAGTTAGTACATGTTGCTCGTCTTAAGCGGTTTCACCCTACGCTTTCCGAGTGATTTGGACTTGCCCAGCGGGCTTCGTCTGGCAACCGGGGATTGCTACGGCATGAGCCGGGCGAGGAGAAGAAGAAGAAGACGTTAGCGTGTGCATGCGTGTGCAGCCTCGGGACGCCATCTTTACTTCGCCATCAATCTCGGTCCTTAAATAAAGCCTGTTTAACTTTAACCGTAACAATATATATATATATATATATATATATATATATATATATATATATATATATATATATATATATATATATATATATATATATATATATATATATACTTTCTGAACTCAAAAAGATTTCTCTAGGAGCCCCCCTTGCTGCCAACATCACGAAATGTACTATGATAGCTGAGTACACTAAACGTTGAAGGGGTAGGTGTCTAGAGCTATTGCATACGCAAATAAAGATGCGCACAGGTACGACTGAGCAACAACGGATACTATACGATAACCGAATTCCCCTATACATTTAGAAAGGGAAACCGTAATTGTACAGTAACAACGACGGCTTTTATTACCAGTATTTATACCTAATAATACTTATAAATAACCATTGGCACCACAAAGCGCAATCCAGTGGACACAGTAGAATAACCGGGCATGTGTGTTTCCTCTGACTACCTGGCTGTGCAGTCAAGGAATGGTGCAACTCGTGTGCAGTGCTTCGCAAAATTGCAAGGATTTTCAGAACCGGAGATAATATTTAAATTTAACCACGGATCAAATCTGCAACGTAACCTTGACATCGAAATAAACTGTGTCATTAGAGACACCGCGTGAGAAGTCAACTGTCCTGTTTCGCTAAGGCAATTTATTTTGTATTAAGAGCCAAGCGTAGAGAGAATAAGAGTGTTCTCACAGTATTGAGGATTACAGCATGTCTTTCGGAACTCTTGCGAGGGCCGAAAGCGTATTTTTAGTCCTTGCCTGAGAATCCTGACATTCCTGACTTCCCTATGTGAAGCGGTATCAGCCAGTTGCGATGTCACTGAAGATGTAAACTGGACAGAAAAATCTAAACGCATGCAAAAAAGACAGCAACCTCGGCAGCTGTTTCCATGAGCGGCTACTTCTAGCTCGATTGCTTCTGCACCTTATACGACATCACCAGAAAAGTAGCAAGGAGAGAGAAATAATTAAACATAAACAGAAGAACTAAACAAACTGCTTGTTCCTGATAAGTAGTAGGGGAGCTTAAATGAACATATGCCCCTACATAACAAAAGTGAAGCTGGGGATAGTGTTTCCGGAGGCAAGAATTACACGCCTCGAGCACACGAAAGAAAAAAGGAAAAGAACACAAAAAGAAAAAGATAACTGAATGAGAAAGCTAGGTACACGCGACATCGTGTTGGCGTTCTTAGTCGCATGGCGAGCTCATTACCCCCTTTTGCAAGGGATATATGAAGTGCAAGAAGAAGTTACTTTTTTATATATCCCACGGGCTTCTCGCTGACGGGGGAAAGAAATACAAATATCACGTATAATAACAAAACTTGCAGCTTGGGGTAATATGAGCGAGAATTCCCGGAAGCTGCTGCGAGAGCTGTAACTTCCATAAAGTCTGCATAAAACGACACAGCGCTGGAAAGGTGGTAAGGTAGTTCCTATCTGAAAGGTTGAGAGGGGCTTGAATTCAAGGATTAATTAAGCACGGAAAGCTGCCATGTATTTTTGTGTGCTGGGGAGAGACATGGTAACTTGCTGAACGTGCATTAGTTTTATATATTTTTCATGCAATTGTGACATGTCTTACTTGGTAAATGCCCTCTATATACACGAATCAGCGAAGCCATATCACGTTCCAAGTTCTTTGGCAGGCCCTATATGCAGCTTAGCGCTTCCGTAAACATCACTGCATCCTGAAAAAGAAAGCATTTCTTGTGAGCTGTATAAATTAGTGCCTTCCGCTCTACATATGAGGCCCTTGTTTGATACGGGCGGTGAATGAGAAATCGGGGCTTTTACGACAGGAAGCCCACCAAAGGTCGCCGGTGTTGTCTTTAAGCGCTTTTGTGCCTCTTTTCATTCCAATGCCTTTCATTCAGAGGAGAGCCTACGCTTACGCGAGACTATGGAGAGAACGCGACGGCAAGACGGCGCTAAGCAACATGTTCTAAATAACATCGATGACGTACGACCAAGCAGTAGAGAAGACCACTTCAGAAAAAAAAAACGCGCGAAGGGAGGCGAGTACGTAGAGACGACGAGATTTTAAGTTTTGTTTTTTATTCACGTTCACATCTCTACAGGTTCATGTTGGTGTGTAAGAACACGAATGGGTTGTTGTTCATTGGTTCACAGTGGACGCGGAATTCAATTGTGGAACAGATTCGGGACGTGAACGATAAGACAGAGAAAATGGCAAGCAAGGAAAAGCGTGGAGATTACCCAGACGCGTCTGTGGTTTGCTGTCCTGCGCTAGGGAGCACGAATAAAGGATCGAAAAAGACAAAAGCAAGCGCAGACATCAAGGTGCGCATCAACTCTGCAAGTAGTTCAGCACTGGAAACAGTACCGGCCAGCTACACGATTCGTTACAGCTAGCTTACGCAAGCCTGTCTCCACACTCAATCAGCAATCAGGTATGCTGTGTGAATACCACTTTACGTACAAATTTTTTCTGTTCTTGCAGCATGTGGCAGTCGCAGCAGTTGATCGACCGTTGGGTGGGGAGGGGGGCGGAGAGACCACTTCGATAGCTTTAAGAGGGTCATTTATGGGCGAATGCTCTTGATTGCTATGTTAAACGCTGTACCTAGAGCGCACAAAGCACAAAGTTGTCAGTGTGGGCGTGATTGGAATGTAAATGATGATTGAAACAGTGATACCTGCAGACATCCAAAGCGCCATGTTCTCAAGATATCGCAAAAGAACATTCGATTCGGTTTCTGTATTGTAATCATTTCACTTTGTGAAGAAATGAAGCTCAACTATACATCTACTAACCTTAATAAGCTATAGTAAGGTGAAGAAAATAAGCATTTGGTTTGAGCTACCGCTCATCACTAGAATAAATAAAGTAGTTATTAAAACCTAGATATAACTAAGGTACATCGGTTCTTTATAATTACGACGGTGACAGAAGTATGTCTTATAACCTGTCTTATTGAAAACTTCCAGCACCATCTCCGGCTTACTGACACCGTTCGTGCCGGGAATCTCGAAGGCGATATATTCTGCAAAGAAAGGGGTCTCGCGAGGTTTTTTGGTCAACCAGCACTTCACAAAGGCAATAAAATACAAGCAAAAGATGTAGGTGATTCCCAGAGCAAGGATTTCCGTTTCAAGAGCATGTGAGGACTGTTCCCGGAGTAGCGTAGTCATCTGATTCGACGGCGACAAATTCATCTTTTGCGGTCAGGACAAGACGCCTCATTCCGCGATCACGATATTGACAAAGATCACAAGACGAATCAGCCTCTTAGTACTGCGTGCTCGCATTTCATTAAGCGTTTTTTTTTTTCGTTTTTCATCACCCACGATCCTTTTATTGGCGCATAACGGGGCTCATTCCGCCATCCTGAAAAAAAAAAAAAAGAAGACAGAATCACACACAAAACAAGGAGGAATAAAGTACAGTATCCACCGAAGGTTATTGTGGAAATGACAACACCAATCTATGTGCCTTTAGAAGAAGAACAAATGAAGATAGCTAACGAAAACACCCCCAAATGTTGACAGCCACTTTAGCATACGCTAAAGAGGTTGAAGGCGAACGCCTGACCGCTCACGAGATATTCATTAAATTACTTGGTATTTTCATTTTAATGCGTTGTTACTTCCTATTGCTTGTTTTCTCCCTACAAAGGTCGTGGGTTGAAGTAACTTAATTACCCGTGCCGTAATTAACTTCACCCTCATTAACATCAAAGTTCGCGGGCTCTACTGCCACAAAATGTTGCGGGTTTGAGTGTCTTTATTAACTCTGTCCTAATAAAATGTGCCTTAATTCATGTAATCTTAATTAGCACCAATGGTAGTGACTTAGACTCTCATCCTTCACAATCTCGATTGGGAACCCATTTGGAGATACGGCGGGTTCGCCCATATCTCCATGTTGGATGATTGGTTCTGATGCCTTAATCAACTCCCCAAAAATGAACACCGAAGGTCATGGGTTCGGCTCACTGTGAATTTTGGTGCCGTAACGCCAGGCGGCGTAACGCCGGACATCGGATATTTTTTCGCCCATTAGCTGTCAAGGCTCTCGCCTTAATAAGCAAAGGCAGATACACATAAATGCCGAAATATGGAACAGCTAAAGAAAGACAGTTTCGAAGGTATAGGCTAATGAAGGAGAAACGAAGAAGCAAAGAAGAAACCTGCAAGGAGAAAACTAAACAAATAAAGAAGAGCCATCCTTCGCCTTGAGTGAAGACGGTCACCCGCCGCCGTTGCTCAGTGGCTATGGTGTTAGGCTGCTGAGCACAAGGTCGCGGGATCGAATCCCGGCCACGGCGGCCGCATTTCGATGGGGGCGAAGTGCGAAAACACCCGTGTACTTAGATTTAGGTGCACGTTAAAGAACCCCAGGTGGTCGAAATTTCCGGAGTCCTCCACTACGGCGTGCCTCATAATCAGAAAGTGGTTTTGGCACGTAGAACCCCATAATTTAGAGTGAAGACGGTCAAGCGGTGCCGCTCTGAGCAATGTGTGATCGGCGGTGGGCACTCTGCCTACAACGTTCGTTGGAAATGCGGCGCAGAGCGATGACGCGACGCCGGATAATCCTCTAACGTTACGCTACCGCTGTTGTGCCGCCATGCAAACAGCAGCGACGGAAAGTGAAGGAGAGGAAGACAAAGGAGTGAAAGCCAGCTATGCGTGAATGAGAACGAAATCTGGGCCTGGGAAGGGGGAGGAGAAAAAAATTCTCTGTGGCTTAGCTAAGGTTAAGCCCAGGATGCAAAGCATACTAGCCTTTATTTTAACGCGACAGCGTTAAGGAGCTCGTGTCGCATAAAAGCCGGTGTCGTCGGCGTCGGCTCAGGCGTGCGGCGCTTGCTCAGGCGCACATTTCGTTGTCGCGCCGAACGCTGCGTTGCTCGACGCTCACCGCGTCCGATGGGGGGCGCGTAGTCGCTGCGCCGTAGCAAAGCCACCTAGAAACAGTCTCTGTAGCACACCGCAACCTTCGCATCTCATTCCAACGAGCAGCTCTGTCTCCAGGAGGCATCTCACCTCGTGAGTGTCTAGCAGAGGCAAGCGCAGCTGCTTATATACCGCCGCGACGCCGCGAGTGACGGCGCGAGTTGTAGCACCGTTTCTCTTCTGTCGTGACGTCACGGTGTCACGTGGTATTGAAGGCGACACCGCCGCGCCTGAGGAGCTGGGTTGAGCCCTAGTAATATGCTTCGCATAAAACAGGGATGGTAGCTTTAAGCGGAACGGCCTGTAGCGCCAAGAAAGTAGGAGCGCTAAGTAGCGCAAAGAAGTTAAGGAAGGCAAATGTATCATGCAAATTTGTTCAACTGAAAATCATAAGAAAGAAAGGCAAGAAGGAAAGGTTACAATGCCTGACGAAGCCGCGAATTTAGGTATATACATATGGGCAATGTGGAGCGGAACCAGAAAACGACGCTCAGAAAATGCTCACTACCCCATCTAAATACCTGAAATTGAGATTTCAGATGATCGCTTTCTCTTCCTTTCTTTCTTCCTTTCTTTCTTTCTTTCTTTCTTTCTTTCTTTCTTTCTTTCTTTCTTTCTTTCTTTCTTTCTTTCTTTCTTTCTTTCTTTCTTTCTTTCTTTCTTTCTTTCTTTCTTTCTTTTTATTTCGGAAAGTGCAAATATTATAAGCTGGATAATAGCTGCTATCCTCCGATACGGCCTCAAAATGTGCCTACGAATGTCACCATGCCTCGGCAGAGACAGAAAAAGAAAGGAAGCCGGGAATGCAGAAGCTGCAGTAGGGAGGTCATCGCAAAAAAAGGGACAAAACCGAAGCCCATGGGCTTCCGAAAGATGTATGTAAGACAAAGTATGGAGAAGCAATCGAGTGTACATTGCCTCGTAGTTCAAAGACTCGGTACTTTCACAAAAGTCCATCTGAGCGGATAATACCTTAGGAAAAGAAAAGCGACTCACATTATTCTTTTCAGAGCCGTAATATTTCTAATTTCTTATTCTTCGTCCTTTCATTATCGTCTTTTTGCTGCGAGTCCCCCCGTCCTCCATAGAGTCTTAACTGCTGTAAATGTATTTATTTTTGTTTCGCAATCAACTATTTTCTGATGTGCAAGCACTTTTTTTTTTCTCTCGACCCGAATCGCTCTGAACTGACCCCTCCACAAACCCTGGTCCGTTTCTAACTTCATTTGCATTGTTCATCTTACATTCTGGCAGTCGGAGCGCTAGGAATTAAGATTTAATTCATGCACATGCCATTTGCTCCGTCTTTTGCTTCTCGGTTTCATTTGTTATTTTCTTCCTTAGAGGTCTTCTTATCTCCGTGCTTCATTCGTTGAGGTGCTCCTTTCTTAAACTGTACTGAATGGGTCGGGCCTGCTTTCGAATGAATTAAAATCCAGGAAAGGTGGGCTCAAATCAATGCTGTGGGAAAGTAGACTCTCGCCGACAAAGGGGGAGAAAATTGAAAGAGTTTTTCAAGCGAAATTACTTAGTGAAGGAGCAATAGAAATGAATAATATATATATATATATATATATATATATATATATATATATATATATATATGAAGGAGAGGTCCTTTTTGGACGGGCAGCTTGTAAGAACCATGCACTGGCTCGTAAAATTTTTGGTTTTCTGATACTGAAACGAAAAGCTTGCCTCAAGCAGTGCTTACCGTTTCACTGCACTGAGCTGACTGCATGGATGCTTAGTAATCATGCTTTGAGTGCTTCTGTGAATTGTTTCAGACGAACCCTAAAGGGCAACGCTAAACGTGCTTAGATTAGCAACGTTATTTAACTGTTGTTTTTGTTTATTTCAGAGAAAAGAAAAAACTGATTGCAACGTCAGCTCGAACTCCGTTCCCAAATTACGTCTATTGCAATAGCAAATATATGGGCACTCCAGGCGCATTCTTATCGTGGCCGTCAACGTCGCCTGTCCCTTCTTTCAAGTGCTAATGGTGTTCCACACCTGTGGCCATGGTCATGAGGGGCACTGGCTAACACTCTCACATAGAGATCTAGTTTGTTTGTTTGTTTGTTTGTTTGTTTGTTTATTGGTTTCTTTCCAATACAAGGAAAAAGCGAAGGGAGAGCTAAAGGCTACTAGCCTGACGAGGCCCTCCCTCCGCATACACAACCACAAATACTGTAGAAAGTCGGTTGGATGACGGTGGCGCAGTAGACTATTCGTAATATACCGTAAGCGTAATGCGAAAGGGGGGGGGGGGCTTCAACCTAGGAGAAGTTGCCTTGATATACATCTTTCCTTTTCATCCCTAATTTCTCGATTCACATAAAACTAGGAGTTCATTTTTCCTGTACTTTATCTGAATTTATTGTCGGTTTGCTTCTACGTTCCCTATTATTTGTGGTTTTCGTTAAATAAATATTTTTATATGGTTTGAGTAAAATATCGATACAGAATTCAACCAAAACTTCCAAGTGTTGAAATTGCCGCGTAAAGCTGGCAAAGGCTACGGTAGTGTCTGCGCATCGATGAGGAATAGCGTCGTGAACAGAGCGGCATCGTCTCATAGCTGACATTAATAAAGTCAATGCCTCAATTGATCAATTGGAAAGGCCAATGTTTTATTGAAAACAGGGAAGCAGGAGAAACCACTCCTCACGAGACATGATTAGCAAATATTGGCACCTAAGAGGCGGCGCCTAAGGCACACTCGAAGACGGTGCTCGTCAATATGTACTAGGCTAAGTATGATTACGAGTTCTATGTACGGGCGTAACTTCGGTCGCGTCGCTCAGCACTCTTCCGCGTCTGATATCGCACACTAGAGCGAGTGCGGCCAGCAATGTCCCTGACTTGGCGGATGCTTTGCCGGGCCAACTCATTGGTTTGCCGCGTTCAATATTCTGAGATTCGGCACCGTTGAGTAAATACTTCAGCGGGAGTCGATGCAGCTAAGAGGATGCCGTATCCTTCAAAGCGAGCGAACTGAATCTTTCTACGTCGTGCCTGGCATATTGAAGCCGCTATGTGAAGACAAACTCAACGAAAGTTTAGACGCTACAATGGGTACGTGTTGCCCGGACGTCGAACTCATGCGTTGACCAACTCGAAGAGACAGGACGTGCAATGATGGGTTCAGCGTCCAAAATGAGTTTTTCTCACTCATTATGGCAAAGATGTGACTGTGGCTGTAAATCGCACGGTTCCTGTTGTTGTTTTAATTGTTGCTGTTGGAGGCAGGCCTGCGCATGACATATCAAGGAAACGGATAGTGTGAAGGTGAAATAGACAATTTTTTAGAAGTTTTGAAGCTGGCCTTGGCACTCCCCGTTGCTTCGCACCACTGTCCCGCTTTCTTTTAAATTTGTCTTTATTTGCATAGTGAGTTTGGTGAAGCAAAAAAACAAGAAGTTTTGATTTTGTTGCGTGCCAGAGTGCACGGTACTACAAGTGATCTGAGAAGGTTCAATACCATGCCTCGGAAAGCTCAGCAAAATGTCAATACCTCCATGCATAGTTAAGGCTGTCTGCAAAGATTTGAGAAAATTGACGGTTAACTTACCTAAAGCCATGCAATATCCCAACTTCCCTCACGATGGTGCTGCAATACTGTTAAAGTCAGTATACTTATGAGACGCATTCCTTCAAGTAGTGTATGTAAATTAGGGTATGCTTTCTCTCCTCTCTTTTCTTTTACCGTGTTTTCAAATGATCTCCCTACTGTGATTTCTCCGTGTTGTATTTATGTATAACAATGACACTCCACTTCCTGCATATGAGCCTGTTCACGTTGATACTGGAGAATTTGGGTATAGCGTACGTAAAATCCTTGCGTAACCGTTACAACAGATAATTATTGTGCAAGGTCTTCTCTTAGAATAGGAGAATTGAGCATAACTCTCAGACGGAAACGACTGCGACGCCACCCACATTTAAATGCTGAAAAAGTGTACGCGAACGAAGGTACTCCAAGATATCAGCCTCAAATTGTGCTTATCTGTATATTTCGCTTTCATACCAACGTGGCGAGCCCCAATGCCATCATATAAGTCATGTACCAAGTACCAACTACTAGCGAGAATTTGTAATCTTTAACCTCCGAGGCTGGGCAGGGCGAGTGTCTTGCGACGCACTCCACGAAATCCCAGGTGTCATGTGCAGATGGTGCAGCTTCTTGGTAATCCTAAGGCGCAGAAATATTGAGAACCAATCTGGGAAACATCAGCCAATTGTTCATAATAACTTGCTTTCGAAGCATCATGACATAAATCGAAGCAAACAGAACCATTAGTTGGCGACGAATTGGCTAAACAGGGTGGATGGATTGCCTCATTGATACAAAATAGGCGGCGCCCACTTCGAAAGTTTCTACCGTGTGACGCCAAACGCGAGGCTTCCCTTCGCATTTAATGGACGTATACGCTAAATCTCGAAATACATGGCTTACTCTTACAAGAGCCACAGCGTCGCTTACGCACTGGGCATGCGCGGATCATGCAACGCTAACGCTATATCCCTGCGTTTGCTGCTTTACGGTACTCTAAAACTCTCATCTATGTGTGGTTGTTGAAATGGACTCCCAAGTTAAACCGTTTGACTGGTACAAATTCTCTTGAACAAATTTTTGAGCCGGTGGCGTTTCTTTAAATTCTCATGAACTGTACTTTTCATTGCTGGTACATATTTTCTACTTTGCGATTTCACCTATTGTGCCTGTCTGTTTGTGCATTTTTGTTGCTTCTTAGGAAATTGAAGAAATGTGGCATGCATACTCGCCCTCTTCGTCGTTTGTTCGGATAATCATTGTTTCAGGTAACGGCATTAAGCGCCACGCAACTTCTGTATGGGCGATGCAGCCACATAAATGCCTTCTTTCGGCATCGTGCCAGTCCAAGGAAGGTTACAGGGAGAGTAGCGTAAACACCCGTAGCCGACTCATTCGGTAGCGTACGTTAACAAGTAAGGTCCCCTCGATGCCACGTAGCTTCCGGCCGACCGCGCAAACACAGGCACACGGGGATTCCTCGTAACGCCGGTGTTCGTGAAGACAGCAATCAAAGATAAATGCATGTCGAAACTTGCAACTGAAAGGTGTGGCGGGTGTTCAAACACGCTCCGCAATGTTCCGGCAGCTTGTTAATGCGTAAAAGTACCGTTGCCATTTTCCATAGGTCGAGGAGCAGTTATTGCTATTGGCACATGTTATTTGTGTTTGCTCTGGCGCATTCCCCTGCTGGTGCAGTTCTGAATAATACTAACAGCGATATAAAATGTATAGTTCGTTTCGTTATATAGCAAATAGGAGGTAAAGCAAATATGTATTCATATTGTGAACTAAACACTGTTGCGAAAGTGGGAGCCACAACTCAAGACGGGTGGATGGGGGTTCAATAGAATATAGATATCAGTGGCATGTTCACAGACTTAAGTTATAGTTGGGACAGATATCAAGCTTACTGTTGCAGAAGCTGCTTTCCTAACCTTTTTATTATTTAGATTTTTTAAAGAAAGAGCGTTTCTAGATAGTTCCTGCTTTGTTAATGTTCAGCCTGCATACTTATATTTTGGTTCAGTGTTGGCAGATTTTGTACGCAATATATAGGTTAGCCGATTTGAGGAGAAACAAGTGTCGCACAAGCTACAAATAATGTAACTGGGATGTTACAAATTAGTCGTTGATTGCACAATATATTTTAGCTCATCACCTCTCTTACATGGAAGCACACTAACCTGCACCATCACCTACCGGAATTCCAGTGTAGGCTTAAAAATACAAAATAGAAAGCTTTTAAATGCCAGTCAGAGGAGATTCAGAGCTATGTATGAGGGGGCATGTCTGTAAAATGTGTGAAATGCTAGTTATTTCCAAGATAGCCAGATGACAACGCACCATTCGTGCCCATGGATTAATGCTATTATGTTGATAAAAAACTTCCAGAGGTACACGATATAAATTCTGGAAAGAAGACTGGTTCTTGATATAATGCACGAAGAAAAACTAACTTGTTTGACTTTATAAGTCAAAGCAATGAAGCCCTGAGGCCAATTTGAGATGCCTTTATATGCTGTTGGCAAGCGATTCCAGCAACGTCATCGCTCGATCTGTTAACATGTTGCTTTTTTAAAAGAGTTCACCTGCTTTCATTCCTGGCTTTATCACAGCTGGCACCACCAGGGTCGCTGTTGGTTGCACTGAGCACGAAGATAAAGGACATTCTCCAGGAAAATGGAAGCCAGTTATTCAGCAAAAGGGTTAATCTGACTTCACCGTTGCGAGCTGATCAATGAACATGAATAATTTAGCGTCGCTCGTACCCTAACGTCGCCTAATACAATTCAACAAAAATGTTACAGTCGCATTTATACCCGGGCTTTCATGTTATTCTGTTTACGTGTGCTTTACCATAAAGGTGGTAATGAGTTTACCGACATGAAAGTCTGAGTTTTTCGGTTTTCTTATGTTGAAGGATGTGGGGAACCGTTTTTTCTTGGGCATGTACTTTAATGAAATGGCACTGTTCGGGTCATTTTGAGGAAAACTGGATGAGACGCTATTATCACCGGTATTAGGACCCATTGGATGATTTTCTATCCTTGTGTTCTGATTTTCTATCCTTGTGATACTTGCCTGCGTGAACTCATGCTTAACTATCAGGACAGGCATACACCACGAGTCTTAACGTAACCGACCAATTGTCCTTATCCCGCCTTTAAAAAATAAGTGGCACATGACCTCACCAAAGTCTATCACTGTTTTTTTTCAAGATTTTATTATTGAAGCACATGTAATACATTGCACATGACATATAAATGCAGAAGGAGGTCTCAAAATTGCAAGACCGAGAGTGAGACCTCCTATGAAACCGTACATTTACCAACAACATTTCGGTAAACCGCGGGAAACTCAGAAAGTTTAGCTGTAAAAATGTTCATTTAAGGAAGAAAGAAAACACATACACATAAATATAAGAGCACTTATTATGAACATTAAGAAGTGCTTACGTGTTTAAGAAATATGAACTCAAAGCCTTTTTAAACGTTTCAAAGGATTTCTTCTTTATACCAACAGGCAAGGAATTAGGCTGGGAAATATAATTAAGGAAAAGGAGGAAAATTTGGGATGATTATCAATAAAATAGCAGCACTCGAGTGCCCTGTGTTACAAGACTTTAACCAAGGAGAAGACTGGGCGAAGGCCATCACAGACTCTAGACAAGACGTCGAGCTCCTGGCTGTCCAGAGGGCCCATCAACGAGAGGAGAGGCATGACCTATCTGTTTCGACATTGGACTAACCAACAGCTGGGTAGGGGCCTATGTAGCAGGCCCCTTGCCAAGCTGGTCAGGACCTCCGACCTTCATGAAGTTGTTTACTACTACTACTACTACTACTACTACTACTACTACTACTACTACTACTACTACTACTACAACTACTACTAATACTACTACTACTACTACTACTACTACTACTACTACTACTACTACTACTACTACTACTACTACTACTACTACTACTGCTACAACTACTACAACTACTACTACTCCTCGAGTTCACCTGGAGATCGGCAGAAGGAACAGAAGTCCATTGCTAGAAAGCTAGATGCCTTGTCCAGACGCTGAGGAATCTCGACAAACGAAAAAGAAAATGAACCAATTGCCCTCGTGCATGTTTTCGTCCCATTCGCTGCATGCCATTAGCCTAGGTATGTGTGCTGCCGGGAGTTGCCGGGTAATTTCTGGGGGGCCGTGATTGCAGGCGCTATTTGCATACCTGCTGCACCTATCCCGGCACTCCTGCCCACGCCCTACGCATGCCCCGAATAATGCCAATTATGCGGCGCGCAGAGTGCGCCACCAGGTCAATTGGGGCTTGCATCGAAGCGCGGATTCGTTATTCGGATTGACCGGAAGTTCTCTGCAGGCGACTACATGAAGGTGTTTCTCTCTCGGGCTTGAAATGTTCTTCTGTGTGTTACCTGCCTCGTGTCCATTCATAATGCAGCTGGTAGCCACGACTAATTGAAGTTCGGCGTTTCTTTTTTTACGTGTCCTCGTAATACGTTTATATCGAAATACGAGTGCTATTAGTGTTTCCGCTGCAGCAATATTTTCATTGAATCAGTGGCTGTTGGCTTTTACGAACTGACCATACCAAAATCAAAAATACATGTGCCTGTCACATGTGGGATTAGCAGCGCAGTACTTAGCTTGCGTATTAGTCGCCTCTATAATTTATTCCTTGCAGACAGGCTGCAGATTGTTAGGGTGTGCGAAGTTGATTCTCTTTGAAAAAGTTCCAGTAACAAGACTGTTGTACATGCTAAACGTATTGATAGCAGAAAAGACAGCGCTTCTTTCAGTAATTAACGTCCGTCTCTTTTTTACGCCATGTTATCCGTCTAACATACGTATTCCGCTTCTCTTCTAATGAGGCATTACTAAACAACATGAGGCCTATCTTACGATAATCCAAACTAAAGTCATAGAGGGGAGCCACAGATAAAGTAGCACACTGTTATAGAAAAGTTACAAACAGGGATAAGGTGCCTTAGAAATGCTGGCCTACGTTTCGATAGGTGGGCCTACCTGTGTCAAGGGCAACTTTTTTATCGTTGTCATTTATCAAACTTGCCTGCAGGGGACCATCGGAAGCCTTACGCCAAAGAGTATCGCTACGTTGTCTGTCTGGCGGTAAATATCGTGGTTATTCCAAGATATTGCATGCATAAATGTTCATATAGTGACGCCTGTGAATATTTTATGTGGAGTAGATTGATATGCTTTGCCAAGAAGGAGACAGAGACTGTGCGAATGCCATCACAGACCCCAGACACGACGTCCAGCTCCTAACTGCTCAGAGGGCCCATGAACGAGAGCGATATACCAAGGCTCTTTAGGTATACGGGTTCGTGAATGAAAGTAAGGGAGCAGGAGGAAACGCATTAAAGTACGAATCAAATCAGCCTAGGGTATCTTGATATAGATATATATAAAAGAGCACATTTAGGTACACGATGGTTTTTGAAGCCAAACCCCATTTATTTTGTTCGAAATGACGCGCTTTCCTAATGCCCATCAAAGACCCGCGATTTTGATTAGGCTAACGAGCTGTCGTCCCGACTTTTTTGCTAATGAAATAGCAGGGCCGCAGCTCTTAGTCTATGGACGAGCCTGAGCTCTCGTAAATGAAGATGAGCAATTATCACATGATATTGTATAGCGCAATAATTGCCGTGCGTTGTCAGGCGTTGCTCGAGGGGGTTCTAGTCTTGAACGGGCTATTCAAGGACCGTGCAGTTTTGTCGGGCGTTTGATGCTTGGACCCCGCTAAATGCCGAAAACATATGTTCAGCATCCGCTGAACAATTGCACCCTATTCAATAAATCTGAAAGAGCAAAAATATTGCTTATTAAGAAGTGCATTGATGGTAAAACAATGTTTCCTTCTCTGCACTTTTTATGCGAAGCATATTACGAGGGCTCAACCCAGCTCCTCAGCCGCGGCGGTGACCATGAAATCACGTGACACCGTGACGTCACGACAGAGGAGAAGTGGCTTTGGCTCAACTCTTGCAAGACGGGCTGGGTGGGAATCGAACCAGGGTCTCCGGAGTGTGGGACGGAGACGCTACCACTGAGCCACGAGTACAACGCTTCAAAGCGGTACAAAAGCGCCTCTAGTGAATGCGGTGTTGCCTTAGAAACGCGCTGTTTCTAAGGCGTGCGTCTCTTGCTCAGGCGCACATTTCGTTGCCGCGCCGACCGCTGCTTTGCTCGACGCTCACCGCGTCCAATGCGGGGCGCGTAGTCGCTGCCCTGTAGCCCATTGTCTTACACCCCTTGGCGGGTCGACGGGAACGCTGTGGCGTTCCACTCTTGAAGGCGAAGAAGTAATGCATGAGTTGTTTCTTCGTCTAGCCGAACCAAATATAGCCAAGCAACAGCAGTTCACCAGGCTAAACAGTGGTTCAACAACTAAAATAAAGGCTAGTATGCTTCGCATCCTGGGCTTAACCTTACCTAAGCCACAGCCATTTTTTAACTCTCTGTTCACTTTCATAGTTGCTTCATATGTAGGCAGACTAAACGAGCAAATAGTATGATGTAACAGACTGTAGATACGCTGATTTAAAAACTGCATTTATTTTTAAAACAACGTATGTGCTGCCAGCTGACTTGGTACTCGTCTTGTCCCGGTGCTAAAGTATACCCATGAATCCATTCCAACCACCCCACCTTCTTTTCTGTTAGTTTGTTATCTCTCAATGGGATGTACTGTCGCTGCTATGCGTGAGGTCATGGGCTGAAATCTCGGCCACGGTGACCAAATTTCGATGGGGATAAATTCAAAAACATCTGCGTACTTTGGTTTAGGTGAACGTTAACGAACCTCAGGTAGTCAATTTATTCCGGAATCTCCCACTACGGTGTGCCTCATTATCAAATTGTGGTTTGGGCGCGTAAAACCCAATAAAGTTTAATGTGATTTTACAGACGCAAAACGTATCTTACAACTTCTAGCATACCATTTTTTAAGCGCAAGTTTGTTTTCAAATATTGGTAGATTTGTTTCCTGGAAAGTAATAATTGATGACAGTACAGTACAGTACAGGTCACAGTGGCTTTATTTACACTTGCATGCATTATATATGACATCGTATGACGTGGTTCTTCTGATCGCTCGGTGGAAAAGAATAAACAATAAGTGTTATAATTGAGCGAGCATCGCAACTAAATCTCGTTCCTCGTTCGTTGGCGTTTTTTGAGGCACAACTTTTGATGGTTTTAGCGTGTACTGCAGAGGTACGATTTGTGTATATTAGAACTGATAAATTTCCACAAAAAACATTAAATGGCACCAAGCACAATGGCCTAAGACCGTAGAGTACAAGCACAACATTTAAATATTCTATTGCCGTGATCTAACTTGGGATAATTCTGCTTAGGGAAACCAAGAGAGCAGGTTTCAAGTGTTCTTGTGAGCATCCTCTCCCTTCAGTACCACGTCAGTCGTTGTAAGCTTCGAAGGCCAAGAACTTGCGACAATCAGCGGTCTGCCGAGGAACGAAGTTGCGAAGCACCCAAGCTCGCTAATCTAATGAACGACTCAAGGCGCTTGCTCTTTGTGTCTGGCCTGCACTGCCTTCGCCACGCAAATAACAGAAATTGTAACCACATTAAGCTGGGAGTCTCTCGCATGCCGTCAAGCCGACAATTCGCAAGTGAGGCCGAAAAAATATATTACTACACTTCTCACGGGGACTGCTTCCTTAGGCATACACTCTGATTTTACACACTTGGAACGTCGTAGGAGTTAACGCAAAACTGAAGAAATAAGTATGCCTTAGTGAAAAGTAACAAAACAACAAAAAGTTTGGCATAACCCACCCTAGGATGATATTTACCGGTTGTACGGTTAGCATTGAACCAATAGAGGGACACAACAAATTGCCAATGTCGAAACGAGATATATGTGAGGCATGTACTGCAGCCAAACTCCTCTTTCGCACTTCGCTAAGGATAGTCGGCGCCACCGAAAAGCTTCCCTTGGCCTCCGAAAAGCGTGAAGCACCGGCGGGCGAGAACGCTGAGAAGCGTGTGATGTGCCAAGTGGGCGCCTTTTTCGCACTTCTTCCTAGGAAACGCCACGCCATCTAGTGCCTGTGGTGAGAAGTCATCGCGTAGCCTCCGAGAACAGAAGCATGACACGCCGCTGCGCACGAACGCTTACAATTGTTCCCTCGCTTACCAGACACCCGGTATCACATACTCAATGACCCAATTTGGTGAGAGGTTCATTTAGGAAGCGGCACAAACCCAATGCATTCATGGCGCTACCTGCTAAGGCATCGGATCGCTGTCCTTGAGGAACCTTTGTGACGGGGTTTTGCTTCCGCCTAGCATCGAACAACTTTGAAGGATCTTTTATCATAGTGGAGGGGCACGTTTCAAGTGGCGCATACTTAGTTACACAAAAGGCGTGAAAGACGTTTGTTGTAGAGCGGCACACACCTGTTGGTGCATAACCAGAGACCCCAGTAGCCTGAAAGAGGTTCATTGAAGACTAGCACGCACCGAGTGGCACACACGAAGCACTTCAAGCCGTCTTCAAAGAGTTTTGTAGAACAGTAGTACCTACCGAGTCCCGCATCTACTGTGACTCATTCGACTATATATTGCTCAATCAGCCAGGTACGTGTGGCTACGATTAGAGGCAAACACACATATGATAGCCCGGTGAAGGTTAAAATGTTAAGGCATTAAAGTGTTCCTGTGGCAGTAGAAGAAGTAAGCGTGCTTTTGGTGCCTTGGCAGAGGTTCTGCTGAGGCACTCCGAAGATGTTGCCCTAAGTATACTCGGAACACAGGTAGTGTTACAAACCTTCCAATTTGCTAGTCATAACAGAAACTGTTGCAATCGCATTTAAAGCTTTGGCCAAAATTAGGATGCTCATCTCTATGCGAGGTGACCTAAGGGGTCAAGTAGATGTTTCATGCGATCAGTCCTCACGAAGATTCTAATGCACGCGCAAAAGAACCTGCATGGAACGTGTATCATCACGGGCCACTACGCGTCGGATTTGGATTTCCGGGAAATTTTAGTCGCTACCTTACGTTTACTTATAACTCTTTCTTTTTATTGCACCGGCGAGTTTTACTTCCCGCTTCGGCTCAGACCAACAATAGAACCAGAGCTCTGGATGCTATTGCGCTGAGGTTGCTGCAGGGGAAGTGTGTATAGAAACAAAAAAAAATAATTCGCTTCTTTACTTGATGCTTTAGAAGCACGCAAAGTTGCAGTGTCAACATCGTACTAGCAAATATACTCCTCTCCAAAGACGCGCTTTCGCCGTTGCAGAGTTTCTCCTTTTTCCTAGTCGGTATCAACATGTTTACGGCGACTGAACGCGAAGATTCACTTCCCCCGAGGCGCAGCTAGGTGCTTCCTATGCGAAAGGAGTGCATTGAACATGTCACAGCATATAACACATATTTTTGCCGAGAATTCCCCAGAAATAAATAAACCATACACAACTTTTGTGAAGCGCAAAAAAGTGCTCGCAGCTTTCGATAACGAAAACTCTCTGTGTTTTCTTTTTATTTCTACATGAATTAAATTGCCGGTAGAGGTGCATTCACGCCGTCGGCGCCGCCGCTGTTATCATGCAGTCCACTGACGGCGCATGCGCAGCTTGTGCGCTGGGGAAGGGGGAGGGGCGGGGAGGGTGTTAGAGGATCTCTAAGGACACGGAGTGCGTTGGGCTGAAAAAGAAAACATGCTAGAATATTACACGAAGTGCAAGCCTCTTATCTGTTGTGGCAATATGAATTAAAGTAAGAGTAAGCTAAGTAAAAAAAGAGCTATTGCGCTAGGTATCTTCTGCTTTAATCGCGTCATTGGGCAATTTTCATATAAAGCTAACGCCTTTATTAGCGACTTTGCCACCACTCTTTCGTATTGGGTGCGTTTCGTAACTATTTCTGGGGCCTAACCCGGAGGTAGTGCACCACGTCGCCAACAGAATTGCATATTGCTCATGTTTGAGCTCTCTAAGAATAATAAAAGTGCGAAAGGATGAGAAAATTTATAATCAAAGGCGCGCGCTGGCGGTGTTGCCTTTTGTTGCGTTTGCATGTGGGCTGCCACTTTCAGAATTGTGGGGAATAATTTTGTAAAGAATGTAAGACCTGGCATGAGCGACCTTCGGTGATAGAATGCTGTGGCAATATAACCCCCATTTACTGCATATAATAAAGCATAGCCTGGAATATAGAATACACATACATAAATATATATGGAACATCACGCCAACGCCAGCAACGGCAGCGCCCATTCGCTCAGAGTGACAATGTAATTGCTATCCAAGAGAGAGAGAGACAGAAGGGAAGGAAGGACAGGGAGGTTAGCCAGTGTAAATACCGGCTGGCTACTTTGTGCTGGAGAAAGGGGTAAAGGGAATAAAAGCACAAATGAACCGACGCAACGAAGTGGACGCACCAAAACCACTTAGTCATCTCGGTGTCAGAACTATAGTCGACGCCAAACTAAGAATTAACAAAGTTATACGCACACTGTCTGTCCAAACGAGCATTTTCAAATACGCGCCAGCCGAATTAGCTGACGTCAATCGGTTGCGCGTGTTTTAAACTACTTTTCCCTCCTTAAAGAGCGATCATTGTGTCCCTGGTCTTAGGACGGAACCTGAAAGCCTAGCTTTAACTTATAGAGCATCCTTGTCGCTGCTCAGTCACAGGTAATATGATTGCTTAAGTTTTCTGATATGCTTGGGTTTTGCATTAGTCATCCAAAATCATTTAGCTGTAAGATGACTCCACCTTGTGCAATTCTCTTTCAGGGTTAAAGAGCAGGCGCACGAAGTTTCTGTGGGTGGAGCGTCACTTCAGGAACGCTTCCTTCTGTGCGTACTTCGTTTCTTCAGCTGTTCCGGGGTTTCGCACGTGTGTCGCTTCTATTCCAAGAGGTGGTTATACACACAAGTTGTAATGCGCAGCGCAGCGTGCGAGGTGAAGCAATTCTCAAGAACAAGAATTTGCAGGAAAGGACGGCGCACAGCGAATTCTTTTGCAAAAGGCGGTTGCCTCGGAGTCCCGATCATTTCAACTCCAGCAGGGTGTACTTCTTTCTTTGCTTTTTTATGTCCATGCTCTTTTTCTCTGTCAGTCTCTTCTTGGAAGTTCCATAAAATGACACTGCCTGCTCCTGCACTTATATAAAAAAAGCAGGAGCCCGCAGGAAATATGCATGACTGATGTCGACACGCAAGCTCCGGGAAGCCGAAGGAAAACGATGCTATAGTTCTCACCGAGTTCTACGAAAACGCACGTTTGGCATCTCACCCTATCTTGCAGATTCTTTTGATCGGTTCTCATTTTGTTTTAGCCCTGCAGAACAGGAAGACTGTATTTGGTCCTGCAGTGAGGCTAAAAATAGGCCAACAAAAGTTTTCACACTATTATTGTTGGAAGATCCATCCATCTTTGTAAATTTATGCAAAGAAAGGCTGTGTTAGCTACGTGCGAAGAATGTGGCAGGAATTCAAGCATGTCTGACAGCAAATGTCGTAGAAAGAGTAGCGGAGCATTTGCAGAATTTTTCTTCGCGAGTTGCAACTGTAGAATGGTCTTCAGCTACTATGGGCGGGAAAGAACAGTCCTTAATTAGCAAATGAATCCTCTAGCAGATACATCTGCACCACCTTGACCCCCTTTGTCGACTCTGTCCACCAAATGGACTCTATCGATACGAGGCAACACTGCTTCGCCGAGTGTGGTTTTCTGTAAGGTCCATAAAATCCTTTTTCTGCTTCGGTGCTCGTGGATTTCTTTCTTTCTACTTCAGGGCTGGCTGCCTTTTATAACTGTGGTACAGAGAAAGCTATTTACCCTTGTTATTTCCATTGTCCTCGCTACAGCGCTCGCAGGCAGTCACTCGTTTTCCGCGTTGGCTCATCTGGGCGACCATTTGCTTTTTTACGGGACTATTCTGGAAGGCCGGCCTGTATGGTTGTCCTGTACGTTTCAGGTATCTGCAGAATATTAGCACGTTGCCGATAACTGGCACCGTATACACTTTGAAACAAACAACACTCACCATGGGACAAAATTTACACGCCCTTCCCCCCTCATACACACACACACAACGCACACGCACACAACACGTACAAAACACACACACGCTTACAACACGTACAAAACACACACGCAACACATACACATGCACACGAACACAACACACACACAACGCGTACAACTCCATGTTGGTGGCCGCTAATGAATTTTCTACGTTCAAGTGACCTATTTATGAGACTTTCATGCTTCGACGCCTGCACCACCCACTTCTATTTAATTTAGAGCATTTACAGCTCCAGATTTGGTTTCTCCTCCAACGTACCTTAAAGGAATAAGTGACCACTCGCTTCTCCACTTAACACTTAAGAAGAAAGTTCGCTCGAAGAAAACCGTTTGTGATTACAATGCCGCCGATACCACATCCATTTTAAATGAACTAGAATCATTCATTACTGACTACACAATGAACTTTTTGAACGTACCGTTGAAGAGAACTGATCATTGTACAAGAACAAACTGCTAACACTAATGGATCGCTATGTGCCTAAAAGAAAGATTGTTTCGAGTCCTTCCTCGCCGTGGTTTACTGGAATTCTACGCCGTCTGCGCAACAAAAAGAAACGTATTTTTCATCGCGCGAAGGCAACTAACCTCCCCGAACGCTGGGCAGCATATTATTGCATTCACGCACAATATACTATAGCTATTACGAATGCAAGAAAGATTCTTTTTCGATAACACCCTCCCATCACTTTTGCACTCTAATCCACGTAAATTCTGGAATATTGTTGGTGGCAAAGAAAGCAAAACAATCCAACTAGCCCGTTCTGACAATATCGCGATCCCTCCGAACCAGTCCTGTTCCGTTTTAAATGATGCATTTGCTTCCGTTTTTCACAAATGTGCTCCTGCCACTCTACCGTCGGTAACTAAATGCTCCTATTTACCAATGAGCTCCATTTATATAGATTTGGTCGGCATACAAAAGTTGATTGAAAACCTGAAAATATCTTCTTCATCAGGTGAATACTCAATTAACTGTAAAATGCTTAAAATTACTGAACCATATTCTTCAATTATGCTTTCGATGCTCTTTTCCTTGTCTTTAGGTTCCTCAGTTCTTCCAAGCGATTGGAAGGATGGCAAGGTTGTTCCGGTCCCTAAATCAGGTAACACTCATTCCCCCGATAACTATCGTCCTATATCACTGACAAGTATACGATGCAAAGTATTGGAGCATACTATACATTCTGATCTGATTGATTTCCTTGAGTATAATTTCTTCTTTTCGACTGAACAACACGGTTTCAGGAAAACATTTTCATGTGAAACGCAACTCATATGTTTTACTAATGGCCTGTTTACCCATACTGATATGGACTTCGATGTAGACTGCGTGTTTTTGGACTTTGCAAAAGCTTTCGACACTGTTTCTCATGATATCCTCATTCATAAACTCAGCATGCTTAACATTGACCCTAATGTACTAAACTGGATTAAAAGCTTTCTGTCTAATTGAACTGAGTACCTTTCAGCTAATGAATGTTCATCCTCTCGCACTTCTGTAACAACGGGTGTACCACAGGGATCGGTACTGGGACCCCTGCTTTTCCTGATTTACATAAACGACCTACCTAAATGCATTTCCCATTCACCTATCAGGCTTTTCGCAGATGACTGCGTCATTTATCGCAATATAACTAACCACACTGATTCTGATAAGCTTCAAGACGATCCTAGAAGCATATCCAACTGGTGCGATACATGGCTCATGCGACTAAACGTTCTTAAATGTAAAACAATGCATGTATCAAGCCGCACTAACGCTGACAACACGCGTGTTTCCTTACTTCACGATACTTGTCTTGAATCCGTCAACTCGTACAAATACCTAGGTGTGCATATTTCACGTAACTTATCATGGCATACGCACATCAGACACGTCACTAATAACACTAACCGGGTTCTTGGATACTTGCGTCGAAATTTCTCTGCTGCGTCTATGGCGATAAAGCTTACCCTCTACAAAACATTAGCGCGACCAAAGCGTAGAATATGCATTTACCGTATGGGATCCCCATCAAATCACACTGATAAACACACTAGAATCCATCCAGAATCGCCCAGCGCGTTTCATCTTATCTAACAATTCCCGTTACGCCAGCATTACTTCCATGAAAAACACACTTACATTACCGGAGCTTTCATTGCGCCGTAAATGTTTTAGACTGTGTCTTTTCCACGGGCTGTATCACCACAACCCACTATTAAAGGATCATTTTATTACTCGCCCTTCATACATTTCATCCCGTTTCGATCACATGTTTAAAGTTGGTGTTCCATATTTTAGAACAAAGATGTGTCATGGTTTTTTTATTCCTAAAATCAGCGCCGACTGGAACGACCTTCCTCCCTCGATCACTGCCATTTCTGACGTTGGCAATTTCAAGACTGCTGTATTTTCTGCCGTTTTGTAATGCCTATTATTGTAAAATTTTGTACTTCTTTTTCTCACTTACCACTCCTTTCTGTAATGCCTTCGAGCCAGGAAAGTATCCGAAATAAATAAATAAATAAATAAATAAATAAATAAATAATTAAAAATAAATAAATAAATAAATAAATCAGCATCCTTTCTTTACTGCCTGTAGCCTTCCGCCAGTGTAGGGCGGCAAACCAGAAGCGTCGTTTTCTGCTTAGCCTTCTTCGCTTTCCCATGTTATTTCCACCTGTATTCCGGGTATCTAATCCTATGTCTCTGAACTAGGGGATACTAAATGAAGATGTGAAATAATTTTCCTAATGCTTCCTAAAACCCCTGAATTTATCACAAGTTTTAATTGTTTGCTGCATCATTCTTGAGATAGATCCTACCAGAACAGGCACACAAATAACTCCAGCGCGAAATGCTCTCTAGTATTGTCACTAGTATACTATAGTATACATACTAAGTGCTCTCTAGTATACGTCACCGAGAAATCGGGAGCACTGGATACAATTATACCGTCCTAACTGCACGTCTGTAATGCAAATCACAGCATGCCGTTATTACCGTTGCAGGTATAGCTGGGAATTTGCGCATGAGTTGCTTGATGGTACACCATGCTTCTTCTTTTTTTTCCTTCCTAGAAGTGTTTTACATTTCATCTATCTTGGAACGATAACATGAGCTTGTGATAACCTTCGTCTCACATTGGCTATATTCACTCAAAAAGCTTTCTCTGCCACCGTTCATCGAAAGATTGCCGAACTCATCTCACGGTTTATCTCAAGCGATAGTAGTCTCATTATCTTTAAACCGCAACGAGCAATCCTGATCTCTTGACACTTGGACAAGAATACTCTTGCCGAATTGTCCATCGCTCTTCCTGCATGTGTTTTATTCTCCCAAAAGGACGCACTGTCTGATGGCAACTAATATTCAGCAACGCAAGGCAACAAATCACAATTTTCTTGACAGCAGTGGACAGGATTCAGTTCATATAAACTGAAGTACTCGCGCTCGAGCAGTAACTGTTCAGAACACAAACCCGCTTAGTCAAAGGAGTCTACATAGCTCAGCTATAACACAAGGAATACGAAGTATCAAATGGAGAATCGCGCTTTATTTGCGATCAAGTGAAGCTGTGTTTATTTAAACGCACGAGTTATTGCAGAGAAAAATAAGTTTAAGCCCAGGATGCGAAGCATACTAGTCTTTATTTTAACGCGACAGCGTTAAGGAGCTCGTGTCGCAGAAAAGCCGGTGTCGTCGGCGTCGGCTCAGGCGTGCGGCGCTTGCTCAGGCGCACATTTCGTTGTCGCGCCGAACGCTGCGTTGCTCGACGCTCACCGCGTCCGATGCGGAAGGCGACGGCGCTAGTTGGAGCCCCGTTTCTTTTCTGTCGTGACGTCACAGTGTCACGTGGTATTCAAGGCGACACCGCCGCGCCTGAGGAGCTGGGTTGAGCTCTCGTAATATGCTTCGCATAAAACTGGAGGACGCTTAACCTTCGCCTTCAAGAGTGGAACGCGACAGCGTTCCCGTCGACCCGCCAAGGGATGTGAGACAATGGGCTTCGGCGCAGCGACTACGCGCCGACGCGGTGAGCGTCGAGCAACGCAGCGTTCGGCGCAGCAACGAAATGTGCGCCTGAGCAAGCGACGCACGCCTGAGCCTTAGAAGAGCTCGTTTCTAATGCAACACCGCATTCACTAGAGGCGCGTTTGTACCGCTTTGAAGCATGGAACTCGTGGCTGAGTGGTAGCGCCTCCGTCTCACACTCCGGAGACCCTGGTTCGATTCCCACCCAGCCCATCTTGCAAGTTGTTTTTTATTCACGAAGGGCCTGTTGGGATTTATCGCTCACGGCCAACGCCGCCGACGCCGACACCGACGCCGACGACACCGGCTTTTCTGCGACACGAGCTCCTTAACGCTGTCGCGTTAAAAACTGAGTCAAGGTATTGTGTCGTTGCGCCAACACTTCCCTCATGGGACGTTCGAATTTACTGGCTTATTGAAACATTGGGCGTAGCGCAAGTGAGCGCATGCATTCTATTCACAATAAATAACGAATAAGGATATGTTATGGGTGTGATTATAGCCGGGACTTAGTGTTAATAAAGCACAAATATCTTTTAATATAAGACCGCATGATATTCAATGGTGTCATCATTGAGGCGTAACGTTTGAGAAGTTTCTAAGCCATAAGCGTTAGGTAAGAACTCGCCAAACTCGCAAAAGAGTATCCAAATTAGCACTCACGCACACAAAGAAAAAGGGCCAACTCCTGGACACCTGTTTTATTACCTAGATGAAAACCAATAGATTGAATCCCTTGATCCAGTTCCTCTGCACTGAAACTACGATGTGGATAAAAATCGAAGCAATACGCACAAAAGAACGGTCAATGCAGGGCCCTTGCTTTTCGGCCTAAGGATTCTGCGCCTTAGAAGCTTTCTTTGCCATAATACATTGTTTAGCAAGAAACGCACTAAAAGAAACAGCAATATGACGGCATACGAGTTCTCTTATAATGTGAAGGTATTAGTGGTTCCGAGCTGACGCTGTCCGTGACACCTCATTAGTTAGCCCCGTTTCTTTTAAAATGCCCGACAAGCGGTTTAAAAAAAAGAAACTATAGAATATGCGAACTGCTGCGTTACTATTTCATATCTCTTCCCTTGATTTCTTATACATTCTGCCCCTGACACCATAGCCCTGTACAGAGTAGCCAACCGGACACTTATTCTGGCTAACATACCTGCCTTTGTCTTCGTGTTCTCTCTCCTCCCTTGTCGTATAGTAAGCGTGCATCACGTATTGACCGCTTGCATAGTGCCGACAGAGTTTTGCGCGTATTAGTCTTCTGCCACCTTCGTGAATAATAGACTTGTGGTTGAGAGCATCTCGCGCGTAAAAAATTTGTAGGCTAGGTGCGCTCTCTTAGAAGTCTCTTTGTCTTTGATGAGAGTTTTTGACATGCACTTGTGGTATTCGCCACATAACATGGCCCCGCGTTCGCAAGCTTGGCTCTACGCAACTTGATAGGTGGAATATATTAGCATGATTTAGGGTTTGCCCAGCGAAGGCATCATTGACTGCTACAAAGTGAAAGTGGCGACTGGAAGAAGCCTTGACTTCAGGAGACCTTTTTTTCCAGGCTTGCGTCAATCCGGATGCTGCCAGAGCTAACTACGCGACAAATAAGGAAGCAACTGAAGAAGCGCGGGCATGCTGCAGTGTCTTGTTGAATTTCTGTAGCGATCCCTTGCCATCGTAATTTAGCCGGGTTGAATTGTCCTCGCCATTGCTAGAGAGTTTGCTCACGCCATCGGACCAGCTTGTCGCGGGCACCGTTTCTCGGCATATCATCCTCAGTCAGAAACCTAACTGCTCTCACCTACACGGCTTTTAGGTTAATGGTGCACCTAGTTACCAGAGTGCAGAGTTACCACTTACGATTACTGCGAACACTGCTGTACAGGTGAATGGTGAGTGGTGAATCAAAGATGCTGCACTTAACTGCAACGATTAGTGCGAAGTGGGAATGAATGTTTGGTACGACCACGAAGTGATCGAGTTCACCGACGAAGTCGGTGAACTCGATAACTTCGAAGTTGGTAAACTCGATCACTCGATCAAACTGGCTGGATCTAAGTCTGGGAACTTCTTTACGCCCATACATTAGAGCCAGGACTTCGCATGCAGATACACGTCTTCCACAGCAGCACATATCTCTTGTTCGGCAGGTTTAATTGCACAGAAGGAAGGTGGCAAAAAGAGCATGAAACACACGTGCATGTGGTGAGGCAGGTCACCAGCTACTCTAGCGCGCTCCTGTCCATCCCTGACAATGGCGGCCGAAAAGCAGTGGTAGTTTACTGCAGTCCAGAGATTGCGAACGTTATGCAAATCGCCTACACCTAAGATCCTGTTGTGTTTGCTGGTATTTTTTCTTTTTTTTTGCATACAGTGCGCCAGACCACTTGCAGATGTTGCTCTTGATGCTTGCATTCAAGGGCATGTATAGCACCGAAAGTCATAAGTCATAAGATATTGCTCTTTTCGTTCTCATTTACTTAGACGTTCCTGCATATTACACCCTCTCTCAAAGCAGACCACTTAGTCACCAGTAGGGCTTGTTGGTAGAACATAGTGCGTAAAAGACTCCATACAGCGCGGGAACCGACGGAGAGAAAGTAGGCACACAAAATAAAGCACAGCGCTGCGTCTGTCTGTGTGCCTCCTTTGTCTGGATCGGTAACACCACTTAGCTCACCTTATTGAACTGTTGCATTGTATTCTTGCAAAGCTTACTGCACTTAAAACGCAAAGCGAGTTTATGAAAAGACAGCACATGATGAAAGAAGATTCCTCCTTAGCATACGCGATTTCTCGAGTCTTGGATACTTCCTGAACCATTCATTCAAATAAAATTGTGGGTGCTACGCGAATGATGTTGTACCTTCCAGAAGGCAAGCATGCACCAGCGATCTCACAAGAACCTTACACCAGTCATCTATAAATAGGCCATGATCTTGACGCTTGATTGGCACATGAGGATTCGGAGTTTGTCGACTGTGCTCGCAGCTGTTGTGTTTTGAATGTCGCCTGCTTTTTTCTGGCTGCAAGTTCGGCCATTGGAGATTTAGTTTCGTGATTCCCCATTAGACTACTCTGTTGCTCACCATCACTGCAACGCGACGATATGCTCGAACTCCTAGAACTACATAAAATAGGGCAACAGAAGAGAGCAGTAAGCGTTTTGTTCGTGTTGATGTGTGTTTCTACACCGTTATTGACACGTTTAACCTGCTTGCTATGAGTTAAGTGCAGTCTACATATTACCTAATACATCATTTGCATTGTGGTTCAAGTAACTGAGAACAAACTTCCGTGAATGCGACTGGTTCACAAACAAGAAATTAGAGATGTCCCAGCACATCCTAATTGAACTGTCATAGTTATAAAAACTTGGCAAATGAACAGAACAGTACAGGTTCTGCAAAAGTTCGGGCAAATGTTTTCCTCAATACCTTGAGAATACTTGTGCACGCTTCCTGAAGCACCGTGATAGTTTTCAGACTAGTGATAGTTTCGAGTAACACATAATAAAACTGTCTCCCTCACGTTATTTCTCTTTCTCTGCCTCTCTCTCTTTTGCGCGTGGGAGCGTGTGCGCGTCTCTGAATTTTCGCCATGTTGAGTATCGAGCGCGAGATTTCCTTCATTACTGCATGCACCGCTAGATAATGCTTTTACCCAGAGCTCTTCAAAACGCCACAGCAGGAAATGGGACGACGCCAGCATCGGTTGACTCAGCAACAGATGCCTTTCAAATGTGCCCGTGTAATTACGGCAGCTTTTACCACGGCGGATGAGCAGTATTTGCGTGAAGAACAGAAAACAATGGGAAGTAAAATAAGGTTGACGCGCGAGCGTACTACTGCCTCTTAGTTGATTCCTACACAAGCGTACCTCATGGGCCGATGGCGTGACAGCCGACTTTTTTTTTTCGCTTGAGCAAGCACTCCACAGGTTGTGACAGTTTGGTAGAAAATGAATGTGTGCTCGTCTACGTTAATTACAAGGCCCGTCACGTGCACATCTTCAAACATGCTGACGGCCGCTGTGTTCAGTAGAGGACAGTCAGGAAGCAAAGTAACGCCGGCCTGGCTCTTTCTAATTGCGCACCCGACTCCCGACGAGTAAGCCCAGTGATTTCATTAGGGACGTTCGAGAATGATAATGAAAGCTGCAAAAACTGGCTGTTCCCTACATATTTGTCGTCGGTGAGCCTGTTTCTAAAATAGTCTCATCTGCACGCTACCTGCAGAATAGGAAGGGAAGCGCGGGGGAAAGCAGAAGGAGACTGCGCAACGTTCTTTTTTTTTCCTCTGGTTACGCTAGTCTCGGTTGCTGGACAAGTGTCCGTGCTTGTAACCGCGACTCGTGAAATGGGAAGTTGTGTTGCCTCCCGGCATTTATTTATTGTGCATTTCTTCTTTTGAAAAACAACCACCACTCCCCAGTGGAGTGACTCGGGGTTTCGTGTGCGCAACGCACGGCCTTCTTGACGTCTCTTAGGTACCCTCGGAAGAATTGAATTTCTAGGTCATCCACACAAACATACCACAGAGGAAACGGAATCAAGGAAGAATAGACACGGTCTACGGCACACATGCCCAACTGGAAACTGAAAACTTCAGTACTAAAAAACAAGCAAAGCTTGGGAGCACAAACCCGACGCATTACCGCTGAGAGATACTGGCGAAAAAGCTAGAACAAACATTGTTTGAAATATGCCATGAGAACCACCATTGCAAGGACATAAATGAACTAGAAGCCACCACTGAACTCATGCGCAAAATGGTAACCTAACCCAGTTACTAGTGTGTAGATCCCTTAAGCTCAGAAGAATTAGGGCTAGAGCAGAGCAGGCTCTTTTTTATATGAAGCAAACCAATAAGGGCAAGGTATTCAAAAGCATTTTAGTAAGAATTAGCCTTACCAACGGTGCATGCTCTAGACATATATTGTTGTTTTGATATTATACATTACATTGTCTGTGTATTTCATATTGTTTTTAGACACACAGTAAGGCAGACGTAATGCGGGAGATGCTCCGAAGATAACAGGTGTCCAAAGCATCGATGCTTTTTGTAGAACATTGCAGAAGGAGTTTGCGGGAATCTCAGTGTAACTTGAAGTTCTCATAGTGAAGTTTCCTAGTGTAACGTAGTTCTAAATACTGATTTATTTTCTAGCGTTTCATCATGCGTAACTGCTAAGCATATGTACAATTAGGTGAGCATCGTCACCGAGGTTGTGCTCGAGTATGCGTTGGCTTGAAATAGTCACACCGCTGCACAATAAAACACTCGTTTCTCAAAATTTGCATCCCTGTTGAAGAGGATACATTGTCACATTGAACTCTCGCAGCTTTGGTCTGAGCAGTTATTCGTCATTACACCGCCATGTAGTATCTAATACAAAGAAATATTGGTGTCGTGCTCTGCCAGCCACTAATTGATTTCGGATGTTTTATAAAAGTTTCTTTGGACAATACAAGATACATGTCATCCAAGCTTCGGTTTCATTGTCGGAACAGGGAATATATGTGCATATCTGCTTAACGCTTGCGCTCACCACACATATTCTGTTATTTTAGGGTTTCTTTCCCCCTTCTATTGTGGTCTATTTTTCTTTTTGCTGTGTATCATTTGTGTGATTTTTGCTTTCTTATTAGTTTGTTGCCTTGTTAACCTTCGTGTTTGTATCTGACATCGTGTTCCTTGTTTTTATGCGTGTGGCAATTGCTTGTATACGATCTTTTTCAATAAAACTGTCAGTTCCGAAGACAAAATACTGCTAATAAAGAGGCGTTGTTAGCTTAAAGAAGAAACATATTGGCCTACTTCGTCAGTTTTTCCAAGAAGTAATGGTGACAATAAAGGAAGAGTATGTGCGCGCTTAAGCAGGTGTTGTCGATGCTGTAGGCCTAGTATTTACAGAAAACGGACACTAAGTACGCCTACGTCTTCTAATATTCAGAAAAAATTTGCACTTTCGCCAGAAATGTGAAGCGCCAATTGCGATACACAATTAGTGCATAGCTGTACGACGTAAGGATAGAAGTTTTAGCAGCCATGTAAACATGGAAACATTCGCTTACTAACTAAATTAACAATAATAGAATTTGTAAGCGTGACCGTACAAGGACGCAGGAAGAAACAGATACACAGAGACAGTGCTATCTTTGTTCGTCTGCTTCTTTCTACGTCGCTGTTCAGTCGCGCTTGCAGATTCTAACATTCGCTCAGACCAACTAACCCGCCAACGTGTCTTAACTAAGTTAACCATCACGCTGGCACGCGTGGACAGGTGAACATGGAGACATCTCGCTCCATGAGCGTCGAACGTCACTGTCAAAATTCTGGAGCGAGGAATCGTGGCAGCAGCAAGCGAATTGACCTTCATGCATCTCTCGCTTCGACACGATCGAAACGTCGAAAGCACAGCACATATGAGGCTACCGTCATCACGCGCCATCTGGAGACATCGCAGATCGCTTTGAACATGACGTCCGCGCGGGCGCGCAGTTTGCCCACGTCGCAGAACGCTTTCAAGACACACGAGCGGTGGCCACGCGTCTCTACGGCTCCGCCAAGGCGTCTACTACGGCGCCCGCGTTTCGCATGGCCAACGCCGGAGTAGACGCCGCGGTTGTGTCCATTCTGTACGGAGTGGCGGGCGAGGAGGACATCGAGGCACCCTAGCAGCGGCCGTAGAAGAACGCCGCTCCTTCTCCTCAGAACCTTCTGCCTCACGCATGGAAGGAGAGGGCTCGCCTCTGGGCAACACCACCTAGATAGCACAAGGCCTCTGCGCTCCGATGCATGACGTCATGTTACCTGGTCCGACTGCCATAGAATCTAATGAGGATGCTTCCGAATAGGCAGCAATGATTTTGACGTCACCGCTTTCACCATATAAGCATTCTCAGTAGAAATTTCGGGCCAGGTAGCGTGACGTCATGGATTGGAGTAAACAGGCCTTGTGCTATCTAGCTGGTGTTGCTCTGGGTCGCTTTCCTCACTCGCGCACGCGAGATTGAACAGCGTTCCCCGACTCAACCTCACACGCTTTCACTCGCACATACAGCCTATGCAGCGCGGGGACGGTTTTATCGCGCTTGGACTTCATACGGAACCTCACAGTGACGCCGACGCCGACGGCAGATATGCGCCGAGAGTGTAAATATGATTGATATGGCGATAAAAGAACAAATACTAGACTTAATGTAGAAAACGGTAAACAAAGCACCGCATCAGGTTGCATTGAAGGTGGGAGGTTCGACGGAAAAACGCATGCATAAACGCTCTTAGAGAAAATGAGTTTCTGCCCTCAGGAAGACAACTCGCCATGTCGAAGCGTTGTTTCCGAGCCATTCTTCGTTCGCCCACTGCTAATCACTTCAAGCGTCCATTTTCCTGTAAACTTCTGTCTCGTTTGAATTCGTACGCGTTAGCGATGCAGTTCTCCTGACTGTCCATTTATACCAGGCGGATGATTCATGATTGTCTACTGGAGTTCTTTACTCCAGGCACCGGAGGTTTTTACGGCGCTATACTATTTATAGACAGTGACGAGAAGCAACACGCAGCCTCCTGACAGCCTTCATTCGCTCTTGGAAGTCATCGTTGCAGGCATTCTTTTTTGTCCCTGTCAGTGACTGATCTTGCACATTTATGATCTCCGAACGAATAAGCGAAAAACAAAACTTCGCTATTTTATACGCAAGCACTGCGTAAGGCGGCATTCAAAGCAAGCATACTCTGGTAGGCATGCGCAAAAGCTTCTGAATAGTGCTATGAATGTTTTCACCAAACAATATAATGTACCATATGCATACGTTTTCGCGTGTGGCTACACTCCAATGGAAAGCTACAAGTTTGATTACCAAAAGTATAGGTGGGAATAATTTCGCAATTGAAGCCTCATGAACTACGCTACGCCTAATTTATCAAAACAAACAAGTAACCAAACTTCTCAAGGAAACGTGAAACCAGGCTGAAATCTAATTCACTGGTGTCACCTTCTGGGCTCCAATTTTTTATGTTCAGGCAATTGGCCATATCACTACTTCTAATGTTTTTAACGGAAGTGTTATACCTGTCTGAGGAAGTACACTGATGTGCATTTAATATTCTCTAGGGTGTTTCAGCATCGTGCCATGTATTGCATCAATGCTCCTCTCAAGCTCCTCTGGCAAAAACGCCAATCATGTTTTTAGCAAACAGCACATATCTGCACCTCTATACTTCTCCCATCTCCCTTCCCTGCTGCTCTCTGCGTTTGAAAGTGCCATTTTTTGGAAGGCTTGCTGCTATGCGTTTTGTACAAAGTGATGGAACACTCATACTTTTGTGTAGGTGTTCTCAAAACAGATATGCAGCTCTTGCCAATCTCATGAGCAGAACATTCCTTTATGCCGCGTGAGACATTCTTTCTTTTTAGCAAGTATTATGCGCAGGAGTTAAAAAGAATGCTATCGCTTGCAGCACGCATACTTTTTCATAAGGAATGCGGATGAGAGAGCCAACATTGAATGCAATGAGACTTTTCAGTGTTTTTGTGAGGCTAGAATACGCAGCCGTACCTGAACAGTGGAACCGAAAGAGAGATTCTTAAGAGTGCTTGTATAGGGGAATCCAAAATAATTATAGTTCCTTTAGTGAAATGGTCTTTTTTTTTCGCGCATTCCTTGTCCGCGCAAGCTCGCGCGGGCGTTATAACTGTACCTCGGTAAGGCGAAATCAAAACGTGCCAAGCGTCTCAACGTGCCCGCTTGCCCGCTAGGAGTTCGTAAATATAAGGACCGCTCAGCCGGCTCAATTGGACATTAATGACTTTATTGCGATATGAATTATGAAAATATGAATTTGTCGTCGCCGTCGTCGTGATGCTCCGTATAAAGTCTATGGGAGATAACGTCACCGCGCACCCCAGGCTGTGTGTGCGAGTGAAAACGTACAAGCGGAGCCAACAATCGCGGCTCCGTCTCGCTCACCCGAAAGGGAGGGGACCGGGAGGAAGCGCGCCGTCTTCCGTCGCTTACGAGGTGCCCAACGTTGCGAGGCTAAATGCGCCGGCAGGCCTAGGGTCAGACATATACAAAACTAGCAAAAAGACTTCTCCTGCGTAGTAGCGAGGCAAGGTAACATATTCAAAGAGCGAAAGCCCCCAAATTATCTCTCTCGCACCCGCTGCTAGTCGCGCCGGCGCGCAAGCGCTGGACCATTGCTGAAATGCCACGCCCCGCCGTGCTGGCTTGCAATTGCGAAGTCGTGGCCCGTGTAGCGGCGCGAGCTTGGCCGGGCGACTGTACCTTGAATGCCATCTGCGACGGGTATAGAGTCCGCGCTGAGCTATGTTTTTTCGCGGCGTAGTTCGTGCTTATGCTAGCGGCAGCATGAAGATCAATTCGCTCACTGCTGCTGCCGCGTTTCCTCCCTGCAGCGTTTTGACAGCGAGTTTTCGTGCTCATAGAGTGAGATGTGTTCATGTTTGCTTGTTGGCGCGTGACAGCATGCTTGTTAAATTAGTTAGTGTGCCTATTATGACGAGTTGATGCTGCCGATAAATCTTAGGTCCTCACTTCGCATAGCTGTCCTCTAGCTTGCTATCGCAGTCGATGCTTCGCCATGCGGGCGAACCTGTAGCTGTTTTAATTTACTAAATCACTTTATAAACTCGTGACTTCGCGTCATCTGCTCCCCATTGGCTGCACCGTCACGAACCCTATGACGTTTAATCATCCAGATGGCTGCGACGTGACGTGTGCGATTACGCAAGCACTACGTAGACAAGCGTATCTAGAAAACTAGGACTTTTTGATCACGATGGTAGTACCACGACACCGCGACTTCCACGACGTCGAGGTACGCCCCTATAAACAAGCTATGTCTTGCGCGCTCCACCATAAACCAATTACACGTGCCAAAGTTACTATACTCACTACCAACGGCTGAATAGACAGCAAAAAGAAGCGAAAGTTGCGCAGACTACTGAGAATAATTTATGCAAGCCGCTCGAAGGAGGAAGGGCAAGTAACGTAAACTGCTGGGAAGCGCTCAACGAGCAGGTATGACACGTCAGGCGCGCAAGCAGTGAGGCGAGAAGGGAACGCGAAGAGACGTGTTAGGTTAATGCGTGTTAGAGCGTGCGCTTGCCGTACGGGGCAAATTACATTCCTCGTTTGCCGACTGGAGCGTGCAGTGGCCTGGCCCGCGACTTCCGCAAATGACATCCCGGCTTGAGTGTTCGCCCTCTAGGGATAACGAAAATAAAACCAAGAATCGCGGCGAAGACCGCATCACTCTCGCGAACGGAACATTAAGTTGAGGCTTCATTGTCGAGGTGGGTTTCTAATTCTCTACATTCCGAAGCCCCTTTCGCACCACTTGCTCTTCACGTCATGTGAAATACTGTTATCTAGTTTCGCGCATACTTCGAGGTGCTTCTTGCGACGTTTTTACCATTGCATTTTTGTTTCTTATGTCTACCAACTCAACTAATGCTGTTTCATGAAGCACACGCTTAACTAATTCGGCGTCGACGGTGCAGGAAAAATATGCCAATCGAAATATTTTCCTATGCACTCTAATGGCTTGCACAGACATCTCTTATGTCTAATGTCTTTCTTATGTCAGTCGTATTAACGAACTGCTCCCGAGATTTCGAGAGTGATCTAAATTATAGGAGTAATTATTCCTCCCGGTAGAGGATATACTTTTTTTTATTGCTGTTCACCCTAACATCGAAAACATGTTTGCGTCACACTCCTGCAATCAACGTTGGCGCACTTATTTCGTGTCGAACGTTGAAACGCATATACATGAGTGGTCAGCGTAAGCGTGGTGTGTTAAAATTTAACGCTGTGTTTGAAAAAACCCGTCCCCACTTTCGGAGTACTATGCGGTCTCCAATGAGATGTTGTAAAACGTTAATGCCTTATTTTTACCACCTAAGTCCAGCATAGCTATTTTCAAATAAACTTAGTCCTTTTTATTGGAGAACCTTTTATTTCTCTTCCTTTCCATTATTGAGCAATAGTACACTTTCTCATTGCAGTGAGCCTCTTGCATGGAGCCGAGAACCGTGTTTTCAATCAATGTTTCTCGCCCCTGCTAAAATAAAGCAGCGTTTATAGAACACACTATCTTCTCGCGCGTCACAGCACAGCACCACGTTCTTTTAAGTGACTTTGAAATGTCTCCTGCACTGTAAACGAAAATAAACCCACCTGGGAGTTTTTAACAGGTGATGTGCCCTAAAACCTCCCCTCCTCAAATATTTACTCCGATGTACGGGAGCAAAACAGCGCCATTCCCTCGTTTCACTCCGCTGGCTAGCTGCGGGAGTATTAGGGCGACATGACGCGATTTTACTCCGCTTAAAAATCTTGTTCTCCCGTGAAACTCCGACAGGGAGTTTTAAAAACTCCCCTCCACCGAAAGAGTTTGGTCACGTGGCGCTTCCCATGAGGCTGTGCGCCGCCTCGCCAGCGACCGGGCGCACTCGGCGGAGTCGGCAGTGCTCATGGCTGACGGTTTGTTTACATTTGTGAAGTGTCGTTCCGTGACAGCGTTTCGTCAATTTGTTTCCCGTATTTGCTTCCAGGAAGTGTTATAGGCATGCCTGCAGCTCGCTGTTTCTCAGCTTCAAGTACGTTAGCGTGGATCACTTTGCTGACAACGATGAATGCAAGAGCAACGTTTTCAAGTGCAGAAAAAGGCTTAGGTATACCTCGAAGCTGCTCACTGGCTCGCGATGTCGGCTCAGGTTCTGACTGTGTTTTCGTGCTGCGTGACCCTGGCTTGTGTTCTTCACTACGTGAAATACGACTTTTATGTCCTTTTGGGTACATGCTGACAACGTCCGGTGCAATGTTTGAAAGGACCGCGTAGCAATGGTAACAGCAGCCACTGTTCGAGCGACGACGTCCGTGCTAGTCGCACATGAATGGCGTACCCCTATTTCGTTGCCGCGCTGTGTTGCCAATGAGAAAGATCGGAGTGCAAGCAACTGTTTTTATGTATCTGCGAACGGATATTCTCACCCGAAGAAAAACGGTAGGACATAAGTTTGCGTACTGTAAATAAAGCTTCTTATTGAGCGATGTGCATCGAATTGTTATCGCGCATATAGGTTTTGGTCACGTCGTTGCTTCCGATATTGCATTAACATTACGCTCTATCCTAGACACTGATTTAGACGCATGCCTGCTGGCTCCGAGTTTAAGGATTCACTCGCGATGTAGCTCCTTTTCACAACCGAGAGATATTGCTCGGACGCGGAGCAAGTAGTGCGGTGTATAAAATGTATGACTGCGCATTTTTCGGTGTTACGTCGGCTGCTGCGGGTCATGCTCACACGTAATAATTTGTTGCTACGCTACCACAATATCGCAAAAATTAAATTTTGCTATGAAGCAGACGCACTTACATTTTTCTTGCTTACTGTAACTAACGCACTACTTTTTGGCCGCGAACGCCGGCAGTGTGCGAAGTCGCTCCAGCACTCATAGAATGACATGCTAATTGTGAAAATTTACGCCATTAACTTTTTTCTCTCCCTATTCTGAATTAACAGTTTTGTGTTGATTAAGGTATTCTGTTAATATCACAGAGGCACATCTCGTATGAACGAGCATGTGAGTCGTAATTCTGAAAACAGCACAGCTGCTCCCTAGGCGGTTACGAGGCACACAGTTTCGTGGCTATATATACTGGCACCGTTGCTTCTTGAGTATCGCGTGTACGTGGGATGTCTTTCAAATTTCTGCATTGGGCGTGTCTGAAATGTTTATGTATGTCATGATATATGTGCTTTCATTGACTTGCTTCGTCCAATTTGACGCGGTCTCGTGTGCATATTTCGAAATTTGACCAACAGCCTCTGTATGTAAAGATGTTTGCGCAGACTCACGCGATGGCTCTTTTTATACTCCCGTTGCACCTCGAAAAAACTCCGTCCATTGCAAAGCAAAAAAGAAAGAAAAGACAGAAAAATAATTCCCATAATTCCACGTAAAAATTCCGCTCGCACGGAGTAAAAATTCTACTCCGATCATACGGAGCAAAATAAACTCCGAACCGGGGGGTCGCTAGAGGACAAGCGTTATACTCCCACCTCGGAGTTATTCCCGTTTACAGTGTGTTTGCTATAACTTTTTACTTCCTGTTCTTCTTGGACCGACATTTATTAGTGACTCAGAAAAAAAAAGAATTCTGTTATTGCTGTATCTAGTAACCATATTCGCATAAGAGTTTGATAGCGTTCAGCGTGCGTTATTTTATTTTTATTTTTCAATTTGTCGGTTGTTCTTTACCATTTTGAAGGCAGTCCTATTCTGTGCTTTCAAATTCAATCTAATATTTACTTAAAGCAATAAGTGTAGCTACCGTACTTTCTGCGTACGTTAAAAAATGCAGCAATATTGGCATATGGCTTCTCAAGGAATCAATACGTGTCATAATTCACTCTCAGTTATGGCTATTAATATGCACAATATGTCAGCTCTACTATAGACAATCACTTAAAGCCCTGTGGGGCGCGAGAGATCGGGAAGCTAAATACTAAGAGAACAATAATAAAGAAAAAGATTATGGCAACGCGTAATTCGCTTCAATTTGTGACGTAGGCGATCGACGTACTACCAAACACATGAACGCTGTATAGCAAACATCTTTGGTGCCTAGGTAAAACTTGGCAACATTATATATGCAAACAGTCGTTAGTCATTACCCTTATTGATGTGGTTTCGGCCATGATTTTACCATCAAGGTTGTTTGCTTTAAGGTAATTTTCTGGCCTATAAACGTGGCGCAAAATTATTTTTATCTTGTGTCATACGCGAATGTAGCTAAAGAGCAGCCCTAAGGTTAGCTGTTTTGGCTTTCAACGGGGGCAGTAAAACAGTCGTCAATGAAACCTTATGAACTTCAAATTGAGGCATGCAGTGCAAAGTGTATTATGCTGAAATAACTTTGTTGATGATCCCGTAACGAGCACATTATCAGATAACGAGATAGTTCATCGGTGCGTATCTTTTCCATCAAATAGGCTGCATAAATTCTGAGAAGTGTCTACTGATGCGCAAGCATTGCTTGGCTAGGTTGCGAATTCATTTTTGCTTCGTTATGCTTACTTGCTTTTCCTAGCTCATGCGCCTCTACCCATGGCCTTTCCGTACTATGGCGGCAATAGGTGTTCCCGTTCGTTCGGTCTGCTCCGTCGAAGCGCGCTCATGACGTGGCGTCGCAGCCACGTGACTTGTTGGCTGGTGCAGACGACAGACACCAGCTTTTTCGCTCAAGGAACCATTTGTTGTTTTCGCAACAAACAGAAAAACTTCGGCAGCCAATGAATACAGACTCGCATGCATTCAGTGCCGTTCACAAGGAAATGGCGTGAGACATCTAAGATGAAAGGACGCTGCCAGTGGCATCCAGGGAACGCATGCTCTATGCTAGCATGTGACCCCTCTTCCCTCGAGTACCTCAAGTACGGGCTCTACTTTAGCAGAGAGGCGCACATCTAATCGAAGTAGCAAGGTCAACGTCAGAACCCTCCCAACGAATTACCGTTAATCGATCCACTTCCGCAGCACTCCCATCACTTTGCCCCGGCAAACCTCGTTTCTCTTCCGTCCATATGCCGGCTATTCGATCAGCGCTATGAGGTTCATCTTTTTATTGACTCTCTTGTAATTGGGGCTCTGCGGACATGGGCTGCAGAAAAAGAGCGATGATGTAAAAAGCATGTAATCAAAGCAAAATTTGGTGCAAGAAAGGCAGGCAATAAACTAGCAAAAAAGGAAAGGGAACAAACTTTTGGCGGCGTAGTTGGAGGTATAGGAGGTACTACGCATGAGTAGAAGAAATGATTGGGTGCGGCGGACAACAAGCAAGTTGCTATCGAACGTCCGACCTGCGTCCCGCTGCAACCTTTCCTGAGAAAACAAACTTTAAAAACGTCTATGGCAGTGAAGAAAAGCATCCAAGAAATGAATCGAAAGGCTCAGATTACATTGTTGTTAGGTCCTACTACAGGTACCCCTGATACCACAAGTACCTATAGTACTGCGGATACCATACGGTAGTACCACTCCTACCAATACCACAGGTGCCACCACTATTACTATAGGTACTGCACAGCGGTATCACTAGCAACAATACAATCGTTAGTACCGCTACCACTGCTGCCAGCCATACCGCTTGTATCACTTCTTCCGCATGTCAGTGTATAGCATGGGTGCCACTGTTACTAAAACCGCCCTGAGCAGAGGTACCGTTGGCACGAGACCTATCTTCAGGATCGGCATATATTTTATTACTGCACTTCCTCTGGTACCGACCTGCGCAAGAGTTAACTTGACCACAGTGTGTACATAGACAAAAGCACCGAAATAACAACGAGGAAAAGTGCTGTTGTCCTTATTCTTTGGGTCCTTTTGTCGATGTACGCGCTGTAGCCAACTTTTCAATGGAATGCAAACTAGTCCGTACTCTAACCCTCCTACAAAAGAGGTGAGAAATACACAATCCACGGGGAAAAGTGTGAGTAACTCGCAAAGATGTGCTTTGTCTATAAAACTGTCGCATCCATATTCTAGCTCTCGTATTGAAGCAGAGTTGCAGCTATTCTGTAACTTCCTTGACTGTAATAATACTGACAGAACAAAATAAAGTCCTGAAGCAAGGAAGAATAAAGAAGAAGAAAACTGAAGGTGGGTGAGCTTAGGAAAGAACTGGCAGTTGGGCGAATTGGTAGGAGTTCATTTCTTTCAAACGGCGTCCCAGAAAAAGGCGAACACGGAATGACGGCGCAGTGTGTTCGTTGTGCTGTTCTGCGTTCCTGTTTTTCTGTGGCACCGGATTAAAAACTCAAATCGACAACATTGTTGGCACATCACGAGCGACACGCTCACGTACCGTAATTGCGTAAACAATACATTTTTTCTGTCACTAGCGCATGTTCTCCCCGCGCTGTGTTCAATATCGTCACGTGGGCTTGCTTTCTTTTGGCGCGCATTATTGCTGCAAAAGCGAGCAATTTACTTTGTATTGAGGGATGTGCGGACGAACGCTTCTTTTAATATCAAGCGACAGCCGGCAACATGTTAGGTTGAGGACCCCATGCATTCCTCTCCAGCTAATGTATTGTCACCGACTGGAAGTCGGATTGTGTGCCTAAGCGACTCACCGAATGCGGGAAAAGTACTTCGTACAAGCCAAGGTAGACGCACTGTACGGACAAATGCACGCGTACAAACCGATGAGATGCTTCCACTGTGCTCCTCATGTACTGCTTCCCAGCCATGGAGGGCATTTACGCTGTGTTCATTTTTTTTATGGAGTGCCCCGTATTTGTTTCCACGAAGCTGCTGCGTTGCGATGACACTCATTTGCATGGCGTTAGAAAATGTTGATGAGGGACAAACGCTTATTGTTCCTTTTTTTTATCCCATGGCAGGCTTGAAGCTGTGGAACAAAATAAATGTCAGACGCCATTTCTCATTCACGGGACTGCACTATGTAACACAGTAGCCTTTTGTATAGCCTTGGGCACTTTGATTTTTAATGCTTAACCAGCGCTCTTTACGTTAAATGGTATTCTTGTCCACCAGAATTTGTGCATTCAGACTATATTGCGTTATGCCAAAAGTTCACATATTAGGAAGACGAAGTCAGGAAGACGAAGATGTGTTCCGCAAGGAAGACGAAGTGCTTCTCTTGCGGAACACATCTCGCCCGTCTCTGTGCTTTTCTGGACTTCTCACTGCACCTGTGGGGTCTACCGCCCCCTCCATCGCGGTGATGGATGTACAACACCCCGAGGATCCTCCCGGTTCCCGTTCACCCGCGGACATCGGTTCGAGGAAGCGAGGAAATACATCGAGTGGTAGCGAGGACACAGAGCTGTACTCCGCATCAGGTGACGAGTCCTCGGAAGACAGCTTTCGACTTGTCCAGTACCGCAAGGCCAAACGAAGAATTATCAACTCATCTTCGGCGTCCAGCTCGAACACAGTGAAAACAGCGCCTCAACGATGGCCTCACTCCATCCTGTTTGTGCCACAGAACGCTACCGACAACCTGCGCGTCCTCAACAGGCAAGCACTCTCCGTGTATCTCGAAAACACTGTGCCAAACGAGATTAAGGATGTCAGGATAAACACTAGGCGAAACATCCTGGCAATTGATGTGATGAACCCGAGCGCGCTGACCATACTACAACATGTAACGCAGCTGGGAAACATCAAGGTCCGATCCATCATGCCAACGAATGGTGCCACAATAACAGGAGTCATCTATGACATTGACAATGAAATTCCTAATGCAGACCTCCCAGTTCTTATAAAACCAGCAAGTGAACGCAACGTCATTGTGCATGTTTGTCGCCTCGGCAACACACGTTGTGTGAGACTAACGTTCAAAGGCGACTGCCTTCCACCCTACGTGAAGGTCGGCCACTTTCGCCATCAGGTTCGCCCATTTATTCCAAGACCAATGCAATGCTACAATTGTCAGAAGATAGGCCATGTGAAGGGTGTCTGCAGAAATTCGGCCGTGTGCCCTCGATGTGCCGAACCCCACTCAGAAGACAACTGCAGCGCAATCAAGTTGAAGTGTCCTAACTGTCAGGGTGATCACTGCGCCTCCTTCAAAGACTGTCCCCAGATCATGAAAGAGATCACCATTCTTAAACAAATGGTGAGAGACAACTCTACCCACAAAGAGGCTGCTGTGAAAGTACGGCGAAGACGACGTCACCGTCGAAGGTCTTCACGACGGAAAACATCAAGTTTTCAAGAACAGTCAACTCGTCAAGCAGCATCACCAGCGAAAGTTTCCAGCCCTCCGAACACCGATGTTGGAAGGGAGAAAACTGCCAGATCTCTCTCCACAAAGGAATGGCCGCCACTTCCACGTACATGACCGCCAGAGGAGCCGCAGCAGAAGCCGCCCCCAGTGCAGCAAGGTGCTGTACCCGAGCAGTCGCGGAACACAGATGAGCAAGTGATAGCACTTATTAGGCCTTTAATGAATGCCATTCGCGTGCTGCTAAGCAACATGCACACACCGTCTGCCAGAAGTGCGCTTCAAGTACTGGACGCTCTGAGTCCGGTGCTGGCAACCCTTGAGTAGATCATGGCTCCACAGCCACGGTCTTTTAGGGAAGAGGTCCGACAAGCAGCTATTTTCCAGTGGAATGCACGCGGACTCAGAGCGCGCCTTTCGGATTTCCGTCGCTTCGTGTACGCCAATATGTTTCCCATTATCGTCATTTGCGAGCCGAACTTAACGAACACAATCAGGCTTTCTGGATATGAATTATTTATGTCGTCAACTGTTTATGAAAACAGTAAGGTTTTGGTGTGTATTCGCCGTGACCTCACCTACACTCGTCAGCATGTACCACCTAATGACAATAATCAATATATATGCCTAAACGTAAGGAAAAAGAATTTGGCCTTTACTTTTGTGGGCGCCTACCTATCTCCGTCAAGTCGATTTGATTACAAAAGACTGCAAGACATCCTTTCCTCAACCTCCAATCCCTGGGTCATCATTGGAGATTTCAACGCCCATCATACACTCTGGGGAAGTCCGATGATCAACGCAAGAGGCAGAGCTCTGGTATCTTTCGCCTCCAGTAATGAACTTTGGCTGCTGAATGATGGAAGTCCTACCTTCTTACGTGGCTCCACCTACAGCAGCTGTCTTGACTTGGCTTTCGTCTCACGAAGCCTTGTCAGACGTGCAGGGTGGTTTGCGGACATAGAGACGCACGGAAGTGACCATATCCCCACGTACATCAAGATCAGAGGATTGTCCCCTTCCAAAATACGGGATACGATCCAAAGAGTGGACTGGCCTAAATTTCAGTCTATAATGGAAGACCACTGCGACGCCAATCCATCTTTCGACTTGGAAGAGGCAATTAAGAGCGCGGTGCAAGACACTATGCGCACTCTCACATGCTCTTCGAAACTGAACGAATTTGACGTGGAACTAGAAAGACTTCGAGCAATCCGACGACGTGCTGAACGAAGGTACCGACGTACGAAAACAATGGACGATCTACGGACCGCCAGGCGCACGCAAAAGAAGATACAGCGCCGGTTAGACAAGCTCGAATCGCAACGTTGGGCTGCCTTCTGTGAGTCGCTAGATCCACGCAAGCCTTTATCGCAACTATGGAGAACGGTGCGCGGACTGCGGACACTTCCCGTACAGCGATTCCCATTCAAGGCACTTGCCCTCTCTCAAAAGAGATCGGAGATTGACGTGGCAGAGGATTTCTGCGCCAGATTATCCGGCCAACTCATAGCTACCAACACTTCGTCGCCTTCGATCAGCTGTCCGCCACCACGTGATCACCGGTTGGATCTACCATTCTCGATCCACGAACTTAAGGCAGCATTAGCTTTGTGTAGCCGCACATCAGCGCCAGGACCTGACGGAATTTCCTACCGAGCTCTGTGTCACCTGAGGGAGCGAGCGAGAGGTGTTCTTCTTGAGGTTTACAATGAATCTTGGAGAAATGGCACGCTACCAACAACCTGGAAGACAAGTCGCCTTGTTCCACTGCTGAAGCCTGGCAAGTCGCCGTTGGAGCTCTCATCATATCGCCCGATCGCGTTGGCGAGCTGTGTGGGCAAGGTAATGGAGAGGATGGTCCTAGGACGCCTGGAGTGGTACTTGGAGTACCACAACACCTACCCAGATGCCATGGCGGGCTTCCGACGCGGTCGATCATCGATCGATAACGTCGTCGACCTGGTCACATACATTCAACATGAGAAATGCCGTAAGCGTCTCTGCGCGTCTTTATTCCTCGACGTTAAAGGGGCGTATGACAACGTTACGCATGAAGCCATCCTCTCTGCTCTCGCAGAGGTAGGAGTGGGTGGGCGGATGTTTCAATGGATACGGAGCTATCTATCCATGCGATCCTTCTTTGTAAGCACGGAGGAAGGCCATACTTCTCTACATTATAGCTACCGCGGCGTCCCCCAGGGCGGTGTACTTAGCCCCGTGTTATTCAATCTAACACTAATTGCTCTGCTTGAGCACGTGCCAGCCACAGTCAGGGTATCAATGTACGCGGATGACATCTGCATATGGGCATCTGCAGTAACACGCCTACAGCTGCGAGCGAGAATCCAGAAAGCCGCCACACAAACTGTTCTCTACCTTCGTAATCGAGGCCTGGAAATTTCCTCAGAGAAATGCGCACTAGTGCCATTTACGCGCAAACCCATGGCCAACTACAGTGTAATGATAAATGGCCAAATAATACGACGGGTCCGATCGTACAAGTTCCTAGGTGTAATAATCGACAGGGACTTGTCATGGAGCCCACACGTATCATACATGAAAAAACGGTTAACAGGCATCTGCCACCTGTTCAAATTTTTCGCTGGCAAGACCTGGGGAATGTCGCCAAGTGCGATGTTGCAACTGTACAGGGTGCTTTTCCTAGGATTTCTGCGATACAGCTTGCCAGCAATAAACAACACTGGTAAAACAAATCTACGCACAATACAAAGTCTTCAGGGTCAAGTGCTCCGGATCTGTCTAGGCCTGCCTCAGAGTGCTTCAACAGTGGCTACGATAGCAATCGCTGGAGATCACCTTGTCAAGACCCACATTGAAATTGAAGTGCTCAGGACCCATATAAGGCATCTGACCAGGACTCCTCGTCACCACTTGGCCTCCCTAACAGCGGACAGACCACACACATCTTTCAGCCGGACGATAAACGCATATGACGAATCATTGCCAGCTTGTTTTACCCCGGCTGCGAGACCTTCGATTCCTCCATGGTGCCTCGCTCAACCAAAAATCAACCTCACAATACCTGGTATCTCGAAAAAAGCTGATCTATCATCGCCAGCCCTTAGACAACTCACGCTACTACATTTGTACGAGAACTACCGTGATTCTACGCATATTTACACTGATGGATCTGTCCTTCCAAGTAGCACCGCGGCGGCAATCGTCATACCGGCAAAAGCTACAACAATCAAGTTTAAGACGACCCACGCGACAACATCGACGGCAGCAGAGCTCGCAGCGCTCTTTACTGCCCTTCATCACATTGGTGATGAACCACCACATAAATGGACAATATTCTGTGATTCGAAGGCGGCACTGCAGTCTCTACTGTCACCTCTACGACGTGGACCACACGAGCAACTAATATTCCATATTACAGAGACTTTGCAACATATAAGTGAAGCAGGCCATGAGATAACCTTTCAGTGGCTTCCAAGTCACTGCGGGATTATCGGCAATGAACGGGCGGATCACGCTGCCCGCTCAGCCCATACTGAGGAGCGCTGCGTCCCGATTCCTCATTCTAGACCTGACGCAGCACGGAAGCTCCGCCTACTTGCTCGGCAGTGCACCGCGTCGCAATGGAATAAGCCACATTTAATAAACACGCGACTGTACTCACTTTACCCAACATTAAGTCTTCGAGCGCCATCACAGCTTCGCCGTAGAGACGCCACGCTTTTATATCGACTTTGGTTGGGCGTTGCCTTTACTCAAGCCTATGCATTCCGCATAGGGATGACCGACAGCCCAACCTGTGACCACTGCGGCCATGAAGAATCAATTGGCCATATTCTGTGTGCCTGCCCGCAGTACAGTACACAGAGGGCATGCCTTCGCCACGAACTTGACAAACTGGACGACCAAGCGCTATCCGAAAACAGAATTCTACAACATCGAAAAGACCTACCGTCACAGAAGAAGGCCGTGCAAGCGCTATTGCGCTTTTTGCGATCTACCGGCCTGAGTGAACGACTTTAACTGGAACGCCTTTTTGTGTGTGTGCCTCCATGTGTGCGTGTTTTTTTTTTCCTGTTTTTTTAGCGTTTTCCTCTCTGTCATCTTTCTAACCCCTATCCCCCATCCCCAGTGTAGGGTAGCAAACCGGAGACTCATATCTGGTTAACCTCCCTGCCTTTCCTCTTCATTCTCTCTCTCTCTCTCACACATATTAGAATCAGGATAGCAGGAGGAAATGTGAGGTTGTAATTTGGAAATTAGAATATGTGGAATATTGTAATCAGTTAAAAAGCTCAATTGGAGATTTTTTTGTTAATTCGTTGATCTATTATTTCTACTTTGTGTGCAAATAATGCGCGCCTCTTCGAGCAGACCAGCCCGTGGACCATCATTGTGCTAACTGCCTCAGACAATTTTAAAAGTCTTTTGCAATTGTTCGCTGAAAGACGCGGTATAATAAGTGTTTCAATTGAAACGTCTAGTAGTCTATGAAATTTCGATTGGTAAATTAAATAAATGAAAGCTGTGAGTTGTCGCTCTGCAACAATTATTGTATTTTCTGTTTCAGTATGCAAAAGAAAGGACCATTCCTCAATATAAGTCACTGTTTAAATCATTTTATTACACATATTCTTGCAGCTTCCTGATTGTTTACATAATAAATTTAGAATTATCGTGCATGCATTGCTGGAAACATCAATTTTCTGTCCGGAACCTGTTCTCTCAGGGTCGGTAGTCTTTCCGAAATTACGTTCTCCTTTTGATATAGCAAACATGACTGTGATCGTAAGAGTAGGAAATAATAAACTGGTGACGATGGGACAAGGTTCTTAGTAAGCAGGGTCTCCTTGCTGAATCAAAATGAAAAAAAAATAATTTTGTTGCAATATAGTGTTGAATATATTATGTTATATTTATGATTCGAATACAAAAGAATAAGATAATTCAAGTGACGGTTATTTGCCAGCGTTTATGTGATTTTCTTGACCCATTTATAAGAAATTCTTAGTAGTCAGTTTACCTGTTCGGCGAACTTCACTTACAGATTTAGAAAATGTTCACAGGCTTTGAACGTTGCATCTAAATGATTCTCTTAATCTTGGAGAGACAGATGATGAGGGCACGGCTCATATACAAAAATGCACATCTTTCTTCCCCTTTCGCTTGGCCTAGTGCGGGGTAGCAAACCGGAGGTTTCAACTCTGGTTAATCTTCCTGCCTTTCTCTCGTTTTCACCTTTCTCTTTCTCTCTCTCTCTCTTTTTCCATCATTTCGGATGAGTCCTAGTCCACCCTGGTAACTAAGTGGTTTTGACAGCGTAGTGCTGAGCCCGGGATCGAGGATAAAATCCTGGTGGTGGCACCGTAATCCTATGGGGGTGGATTCCAGGAATGCTTGTGTACTGTGCACTGAATGCACGCACAAATGACGCTAGGCAGTCTAAATTGTTCCGCCGTACTGAACTCCCCCCCCCCCCAATATTACCTGCCTTACAGAAAGATAGCGATTAGGCCACGCCAAATCTCCGAAATATCTTTAAATATTCACGCGCCATAAAAGGCGGATGTTTAGGCAAGGGAAGTTTGGCATATGAACAGAAATGCAACGCTTGGAAGTAGTCTTCAGGCTTTCAGGACGCCAAAATGGGAACACAAATCGCCGAACAAGTTTCGCAAGTTCGCAAGAGAAGTTTGCAGATTGTATGTGAAAGGAAACTAATTTGCCGGGGTTGATTTACGATGGGAGAACTTACTCAGCCGAATGATGCAGCAGTTCACCTTCTACCTCACAGAGTGCGTGTGATGCTTTACCAAATCCGACCGAACGAGATTTACGTGAGAAGGGGGATATTTTGACTTGCAACAATTACTTATTCAAGAGTCTCTAAATACTCTCAGCTCATAAGCGGCCCGGTAGTTTCAGTCGTGCCTTCATTATCCTCCCCATGAGCCTTTTGTCATCCTCGCCACGCACTTCTCAAGGCAGCATTCGGACGCCATATCATTAGCGGATCGCATGCTGATACCCTTCTCTGTCAAAAAACAACTGAAAAAAAAACACGATCTTCTGGTTACCATGAATCCGTGATTCCTAGGTGAAGGTTGTTGCCATAATTGACTGGCAAGCTAGTCGGTTCATGATGAAATGAAGGAAGCACAGGCCTTGATGGGCGTTAACAAGGAGCACACAGATGCGGCACTGTTAGGTGTGAAGCCAGTTAAATGGTTAATAATAGTTTATTGCGATTATAAATACTCAAATTTTTGTGGGCATTTAGGGATATACGCGTGTATGAACAGCCATGAATAGTTGGCATGGCTATTTAGCTAATACCGAGTACAATTTATTTGAAGGTGTTTCTAAGAGCCTAGTTAACTAAAAAAACAACTTTGCCGATGTGCGTCAATCCAAGCAAGTCAGGCGACGAGTTCCTTGAAATTTGTTGCTAAGGGTCCAGCTCGCTAGAACAAACAACTACGTAGGTCCGAATTTAAGGAACTTAAATTGAAATTAAATTAAGGGGTTTTACGTGCCAAAACCACTTTCTGATCATGAGGCACGCCGTAGTGGAGGACTCCGGAAATTTAGACCACCTGGGGTTCTTTAACGTGCACCTAAATCTAAGTACATGGGTGGCCGCCGTGGCGAATTTAAGGAACTGATACCTCAAGGACAGCAAACCGTCATTCGTGAGCCGTCGCATACTTTGGAAGTCCTAGATCTCTGATTGTCGACTACTCGAAATATCTACCGAAGTTCTTGCAAACACGCCACATATATATATATATATATATATATATATATATATATATATATATATATATATATATATATATATATATATATATATATATATATATATATATATATATATGCGCTCCATAAGTACTCGTATATTACCTTCGCTATATCCGACGCCAGTGAATCGCGACATTTTGTTCTTGCACTTTTACTACTGTTATTGAAAAGGTCGTGAAGAACTTATTTAGGTTGGTCATGCTAACGAAGAGAGCGCCCTTTGAAACACCTATAACAGCCAGAAAAAAAGCTCGCTTCCAGCTGTTTGGATTGCTTCTTGCGTGTACATGTAAAAGCTCGGCAAAAGTAAGAGCAGATCGCATTTCACAGGCGCTGGAACATTTAGAAGATATATGTGCACCTGAAGAAAGAATTGACATTTACAGAAATTACATTATAGTCAGTGCGACGACGGTGGAAAAACACTCGGAATGAATTGGAAATGACCAGAAAAAAACACTGTGTCACCAAAGAGAAACCTCTCCAGTGCCAAGAACTCAAAAGGCCATTCCACAAAGAATAATGTCTGCGTTTCTCTGACTAAATTATTCATTGACTAAGAGAAATTCTGAAGAGGAAACAAGCTTTCAAGCGACGGTGCACTAGAAAAAATTCAAGGCATATGCAGCACAGACTTACAATTGGTAGCGAAACCGAAGCAATATAACTATCAAAAGAACCATTCAGCAAAGCGAAAACTGCTATCCTGAGGTTAGAATGCACGCTTCTATAATTTGAGTGGCTTTGAGAACAAGATGACACAATCCTAGCCACCAGTGGCTATCCACAATATGTGCAAATATATATAAGAAACAATACCAACGTAACGTGGCTATAACGGCGCCCAGGCAGACCAGCAACGACGGAATCAACTGTGAACAACATACCAGGTGAAGTGGTGCCCTCTAAGCTAAGATAGGGCTAAGCATTGGCGATAGCCACAAGTGCACCAGGCGGTTGTCGAACGAAAGGCTGGCCGCTTTCGCCTGGTAGTTTTCACAACCAAGCTGTATATCTCAAGCCGACTCGTCCATCCGTCTGTCGCCTGTACGCCGAATACTCCTACGGCGCAACCCCATGCGCGAGCGCAAAGAAAAAAATAATAAAAGTGAAAGAGAGACGCGCAATATGCTGCGCCAGTAGTGACGTCGCTGCTTTCCGTCGCAGCCGAGCGCGCGCGCAGCAGTTTCTCTCCGGCTGCGAAATGGGAAGGCCACTCGTCATACGTACTCCTCAGGAGCAGGCAGCTTTCTATAAGCAACCCAGTGAACAGAACCGGGAAGGAACTCGTCTACGCCATGCCGATGCTGCAGGCCGGGCGCAAGGACAGGCTCAAGCAGCCGAGTGCAAGCAGCCACTGCGTATCGAGGATCCGGCAGCGTACCATGCCGTGGTTTAATGAACTGTCAGGATTTACCCAGTGATAAACACCGCCGCCGGACGTTACATCTTCGCTATTAAACCATCTGTGCGTAGTGCTTGGGCGAGGATTTTTTTGTACTTAATAAATATAAATTCTCATGACTGATGTGCCGGAACAGTGGTTTTAGTATGAGGCCTGTCACAGTAGTGGGCACCGGTGACTACCTGGGGCTGTTTACTGCGCACCCAACTCATGGTTCACGATAGCTTTTGCATCCCTTCACCACGAGAGTATGACCGCAGCGCTAGGGATCAAGCCGCTGTCCTAGATCTCAGCTGCGTAACACCACAGCTACTATGCTACAGTGGGGCACATCGTTATCATGCGCCACCGAGTACTCCAGATGCTCATTCCTCCAAAGCGTTGTTGCAGTCACCTGTTGCAGCACCTACAAACTCACATATGACAGACTGTTCCTTCTCGAAAGCAGGCTACTTCTACAGGTGCCTGCGCAAGGCGTTATCTGATGTCGAGAGTGCCCGCCCCGCGCCAGATAAAAAAAAGAACGTGACTAACAACGCACACTATCAACAGCCAATAACTCGCCTGGCACTATTTTCCAGTCTTCCGGCAACAGTCACGATTAACTGCTGCCACCTGATAGATTTTTACATAATAGCGCGATTTAATCAATAGCTGCATACGTAACGCTTTCTCCGTAGGCCACGCTTCACCTGCTGATAAGATACAATAAATATATGGAAAAGTTTCGTGCACATCTGAAAACCTAGTATTGATTGGAAGAACATTTTTTGATGATTTGCTGACAAAAATAAATTTGGGGGATTTTATAGGACACCAAAATTAGAACGACACGCATATAACGTGAAAACGGCGAGAAGTATGTAAACAGACAAGGTGCTGCCTGGAAAGTGACGTACTTTCAAAAAAGAAAGATTAGTTACATTGTCGTCACAAAAAAAAGAACATCTGTAAAGAACTAAACTGCCCCTGCGATCATCAAACAACAAATTATAAACACAGAATACCACAGTGGTACATCTTAACAAAATATAAAATATAATATATAGAAATGTATAATTAAGTAATAAATGAAATCACAGAAAAACAAGGCCCTTAATGTGCGCCCGCACAATAGCACGACTACCATGGACCAGTGCATATCCGGTGATCATTAAAAATCTATTTTCGTCTTACTCACGCTGTAGACCAACCATGCGATAAAAATGGCCCCTTCCTTAGCTTCCATCCGACGTTAAACTTAACTTCTACAGAGATGTGCGGGAATTTGTATGCTGGCGTGTGTAGATACATTTCCAGAGTATTTTCACTACACCGCTGTTGTTGCACAGCATTGCTCAACAATATTACCATTTGCCTAAAGAAATTCTCACTTATACTGCTAGTATGCGACCCACAACGCGCCATAACCCCCAAAACCTGGCACAGCGGGAACCCCGAAATCCCAGTCCAGCCACTAAGGAATTTCACCAAAAGCAAAAGCGACAGACCGAAGTGCCCTCCATCGGGATGCGTATTGGGCTATTCGGCGCGCTTTCACGTTTTGCTACTTATGTTGTGAATACACGTGTGGGAGCGAATGAAAGTAGGCGGCTGTATCACCTATAGGAAAAACACGAACGGGCTTTCAGGTGGAATAAAGAGAGAGGAGACGGGTATTTATGACTCCTCCATAAGACTCATATATGAGACGAGATCGATATCCCAGTTGCTTCTTTCCCTGTGTCTTATGTTTTATGTTGTGCTCCATACGTCGAAAGCTCTTTGATACAGTGCCGATGAAAGCGCTCTCTCGGAATGCTGTATCGCTGTGCGACAGATGGTCTCAATGGCCCGCCTGCTGGAATCCGATATGAAAAGCGGAAGTGTGATCGTTATATTTTGCTGCTTTGGTCGAAGGCACAAAAATATCTTGCCGTTAAAAAGGGTTGCCTCAGCAAAATGTTGTTTAGTCTGCTGGGTCGGGTCGATATGTTTGTGAATGCTGTGAGCATCCGTGCCATTGTGAGCGCTGGAAATGCTAGTGGCGCCGTGAGTAAAAGTACATTTACTGCAAAAGAAGTGAATGAGCTTGCTCATGAGTTAAAGCCCTATCGTATTGGGTACAGCCATCTTTAGGTAAATAACAGCTTGCTCATTATGCTGCACATGACATCGTGCGCGTGCGCTAGAGTATTGAGGGTTCCAGAAGCTTATACACAAGCAAAGGTGCGATCACTCTCGGGAACTAAGCGGCACGCAAAGCTCGGTACAAATCAGCAAGCACAAACGAGTTTCTGTTAGGCATTTGGAGTATGTGCGGTAGTATCTAGAAACAAAATTTAGTGAATCAAGTGTCCTATAGGCAAAATATATGATGTTACTGAAGATTTCTGTGTAAAAAAATGATTAGTCGAGTCATATCTTAAATACAGTACATATTTAGCAGTTACTAGAACACTTACCATTTATTCCGTTCAGCATCCAGCGTTGCATAAGTCATTTGCAAGGAGTTTAATCTTCTCTGAAGCTTTTTGCATGCTACAAGTTCCCCCTTCAATAAGGCCCCACTAGAGGGAACTACAGTGAATGAATAAAAAGCGAAGCAGACGGTCGCGCTATACTGCCATATACTGCCTCGGTGAATATCTCTACCTCATATTTTCTAAGTCACTTCAGGACAGCTGTCTGCCCGCTGAATGGAAGGTAGCAAAAATTGTGTCCATTCACAAATCAGGCGACGTAACGACCCCGTCCAATTACCGGCCTATATCCCTCACATGTACCTGTTGTAAAATTCTTGAGCACATCTTATTAAAATTTCTTAAAGAACATACTGAGACTAAAAACATCATTCACCAAAACCAGCATGGCTTCAGAGCAGGGTTGTCCACTGTTACCCAACTGGCAGAAATCTTTCATGACCTCGCAGAGGGAATCGATCATCAAAGTCAAACTGATATAATTTTTCTTGATTACTCAAAGGCTTTTGATCGTGTGGCACATGCTAAACTGAATTTCAAACTAAACAAAATACTTGGCGACGGTCCCGTTACGAGGTGGATAGCCAGCTACTTATCAGAACGCCAACAATATGTCGGCGTTCTGGTCATTTCTGGCGGTCGTTCCGGTCATTTCTGGCGTGCCGCAGGGCTCTGTGCTAGCACCATTTTTGTTCATTTTATACATAAACGACATAACATATCACGTTGATGTGAAGGTGCGTCTCTTTGCGGATGACTGCGTGCTCTACCAAAAAATAAACACTCATGCAGACGAAATAAGGTTAAACACAGCTTTGGGCAACGTCATAAAGTGGTGCAATACATGGCAAATGTCAATCAATATGGAAAAAACTGTAGTGATGTCTGTCACAAATAAGAAAACAAAACTTAATTTCTCTTACGGTACCTGCAACGGCGTTCTCAGAACAGTAACTGAAAAGAAATACCTTGGTGTGATTATTTCTGATAATCTCAGCTCTAAAACCCAAGTACAAAACATTACCAAAAAAGCAATGAACAGTTGATACTTCCTTAAGCGCACCTTGCGCTTTGCGACTCCAGATACCAAGTTACTCGCTTATAAAGTCCTTATCCGTCCAATCTTAGAATATGCAAACGTCGTCTGGTTTCCATATATGCAAAAAGATGTGCGCATGCTCGAATCAGTTCAACGAAAAGCTGTTCGTTTTATCTACCATAGATACCGGCGCACTGATTCTCCCACAGAGCTGCTTTCCTACGCAAGCCTAGACACCTTATCAAGCCGCGCCACGCTCCATAGACTCAAGTTTCTTTATCAATTAATTCATAACGCATTTAACATGGATCCTGCTACTTACATTAGTTTTAATCGTTCTAGAGAAACACGTCACAAACATGACTTTACGATTAATGAATACTCTTGTGCTAACAACACATATTACTTTTCCTTTTTCCCTCGAGCCATAAGAGAATGGAACGGGCTAGATAAATCTATAACTGCGCAGGATTCCTTAAAAAAGTTTGCTGAGCTCGCAGCCTCGTCAGTCTTGTCAACAATCTACACCTGACGATCATGTTCAGAGTGTATTGATATTGTGTTGCCCACACGGTGTGTAACTGGCGTATTACTGTACTGTACTGTATACTGATGGTATTGTTGCCCGCTTGATGTGTAACTGGTCTATTACTGTACTGTACTATATTCCTGTATCTTTCTGATAAATCCACTCCTGTAACAGTCCCAGTGGGACTAACAGTATGTTAAATAAAATAAATAAAAATAAATATGCGCCTATAGCAAAGAATTATACAAAAAAAGTTGCAGTGTCACCCAAAAGGCGGAGCATCGCTTGCGATAGCAAATTACTGTTCAATTAGCTATACGAAGTAAGCATAGTAGTTTTATGAGTTTTATAGGCCGTATAAACTTGTAAGCAAAGACATACTAACTAAATTACCAAACATGGGGTCACTCGCGCACACGGAAAGTCGCTGTCAAAGCGCAGGAGTGAGGAAACGTAGCAGCAGCAGCGAGCGAATGCGGCTTCGTGCTGCATCTTGCATCAATGCGAGTTAAGCCGTGGAAACGCAGCGCGCTGCTGACTCTGTATCCATCGCAAATGGCTTACAGTGGCCTGGGGGGGGGGGGTGCAAGCGGCCGCCCAGGACGCCCGGAGTAGAACGTGCCCCCCGATACCTGCTGATAGTGCATGCTGACGAGCTGCAGCTCATCAGCATGCACTAAATTTCGTCTAGCCAAATACTGTCCACGCAGAAACGGCAGCCGATCTCGCCTGATAGCTGAGGTACGTGAATCTCCAAGTGTTCTCACTTCCTCACCTTCTTTCTCAGAGCTGTCGGGATCTCTCCGCACGCGTCTCATCACGATTTTGAGAGAGGTCAACTATACTGTCCCTAAAACATCCTGTCGAGAGCCCTCTGGAGGGCTTGCTTAGCGTCGCCTTATTGTGTTCCGAAACTCGGTCCCCATGACGCTTCCCTGAAATAGGCATGCACCTAGGAGCACATTTTCTACGCAGACAGGGCACCTTGCGCACCTGGAGCTTAGAGACAGCTGATGAATAACCCAAGATGCACTGTGTGCGAGGGCTCCCTCGTGGTCCCCTTGTAAATGTTGAAATAGTCTAGTGCACCATGATGTGATTAGTAACTGATTCGCGCCCCCTAATATAATCAAGGAGAGCCTATTTTCTTACATTACTGAAATCAACGACAGCCCTATAAAATTACGTTACCGTCAGAGAAGAAAACGGCTAACACCGAGTGCTATGGCGTGCCAGGGCTCAGTGTTAAACCTCAGATAGTTCCTTATTTATTGGCGCAAGCCATGCGCGCTTATAAGAAACGCTTTTTTAGCTTTTTTGTGATAATTTGTAGGGCACTTCAACAAGGAGTTTTGGCTCCACCACCTCATAATGAGAGACCAACATTTCATTGTGATCAGTGCACTGGCATACGCAATGTGACACATAACAGTATACATAAATGACGCAGTAACTCACTTTGTGGAAACTAATCTGGGAGTAAAAAAAAATTTTTGAGTTAGGAAGTATATAAAAATACCACGCGATATGCATTGCGCTGCAAGCGTTATTGAATAAATACATCAAATCGAGGACGTCTGAAATGATCGAATTGCATGCGTGGTCGCGGAACAAGTACTTAATTCTAATGTCGTAGCGCTCTAAAGGATAGTTATACCTTACCTGTTTTATGTCATTGCGATATTGTTCTTGGATCTGGTACATCTTTAGGCCAACAGTAACATAGAAGGGGGTTTCAATCTGGCGAACTCAAACTGTACTACTGAAGTGACGAGCTAAGAATTGACCTTCATGAATATCTCGCTTCGACACGATCGAAACGTCGAAAGCACTGCACATATGAGGCTACCAGCATGACGCGCAATCTGGAAACACAACAGATCGCTTTGAACATGAGGTCCGCGTGGGAGCACAGATTGCCCAAGTCGCAGAACGCTTTCAAGACACACAAGCGGTGGCAACGCATCCCTACGGCGTCCGCCAAGGCGTCTACTACGGCGCCCGCGATGCGCGTGGCCAACGCCGGAGTAGACGCCGCGGTTGTGTCCATTCTGTACGGAGTGGCGGGCGAGGAGGACATCGAGGCACCCTTGCAGCTGCCGGAGAAGAACGCCGCTCCTTCTCCCCAGACTCCCCCTGCCTCGCGCGCGGAAGGAGAGGGCTCGCCACTGGGCAACACCCTCTCAATATTCTTCGGTTGCTGCTCTGGGTCGCTTTCGTCACTCGCGCACGCGAGATTTAGCAGCGTTCCCCGGCTCACCCTGAGACGCTTTCACTCGCTTTTGCAGAATCAAGCGTTCTTCCTTTCCTTAAATCACTATCATCGTCACTCGCACATACAGCCTACGCAGCGCGTGGAGGGTTATATCGCGCTTGGACTTCATACCGAACCGGCGAAGCGGACGGCGACGCCGACGCCGACGGCAGATATGGGCCGAGAATGCACATACGATTGATATCGCAATAAAGGAAAGAATACTAGATTTAATGTAGAAAACGGTAAACAAAACACTGCATCAGGTTGCATTGAAGGTGAGAGGTTCGACGGAAAAATCGCGTGCATAAACGCTCTTAGAGAAATGAGTTGCTGCCCTCAGGAAGACAACTCGCCATGTCGAAGCGTTGTTTCCGAGCCATTCTTGGTTCGCCCACTGCTAATCACTTCAAGCATCCATTTTCCTGTAAACTTCTGTGTCGTTTCAATTCCTACGCGTTAGTGATGCAGTTCTCCTGACTGTCTATTTATACCGGGCGGATGATTCATGATTTTCTACTGGAGTTCTTTACTCCAGGCACTGGAGGTTTTTACGGCGCTATACAATTTATAGACAGTGGCGAGAAGCAACACGCAGCCTCCTGACAGCCTTCAGTCGCTCTTGGAAGTCATCGTTGCCGGCATTCTTTTTCACCCTGTCAGTGATTGATGTTGCGCATTTATGATCTCCGAACGAGTAAGCGAAAAACATAACTTTGCTAATTTATACGCAAACACTGCGTAAGGTGGCGTTTAAAGCAAGCACACTCTGGTAGGCATGCGCACAAGCTTCTGAATAGTGCTATGACTGTTTTTGCAAATAATACAATATACCGTATGCATGCGTCTTGGCGTGTGGCTACCACTCCAATGGAAAGTTAAATGTTCGATTCCAAAAAGGATAGGCCAGAATAATTTCGCCATTGAAGCCTCATGAATTACGCTACGCCTAATTTATCAAAACAAGCAAGCAACCAAACCTTTCAAGGAAACGTGCAACCAGACTAAAATCTAATCCACTGGTGTCACCTTCTGGGTTCCAATTTTTATGTTCAGGAAATTGGTCATATGACTATTATAATGTTTTTAACGGAAGTGTTATAACTGACTGAGAAACTAGACTGATGTGCATTTAATATTATCTAGGGTGTTTCAGCATCGTGCCATGTATTGCATCGATGCTCCTCTCAAGGTCGATCCAAATAGGTCGCGAAGCTCCGTGCGAAAATCGGTTAAGTACAGATTGTCACCGACATCAGCAAGGGGGGTTATGGGAGCAGCGATTGAAGCGCGACTATGTTAGGAGGGAACAAACATTGGGAAAGAAACAAGCGCTTTTTAATTCAAGCGAGACACAGTTTGATTCATTCAACGAAAATAATATTCCTGGTCAATTTTATATATTCGTGAGGAGTTAAGAAAATACGAGCTTATTCAATTTTATTATTAATAATAAATGCATTTATTTTAGGCGCTCATTGTTACAGGGGGCGTTGACGCCACTATCACTCGCAATGCAATGCACCTCTTGAAATGGGCAGAATGGCGCACTCGTAAAGTTCACCTGTTGAAATACGCACCCTTCACAGTTCGTTTTCGCTTGCTTGTCGAAGTTGTCTGAATTTGGTGACGCGGGTAGCTTCATCGCTTCTTAATCTGTTCAGTCAAAAGTAGTGAGTTACGGCCGCCAGATAATTGTGTATTTGTTTTCGTGCGACTGCGCCAGCCGACGAGCTTGGCGTGCGACGGAAGGATCAGCACTCATCACCTAAAGCTTTCGTCGGCCTCCAAAGAAAGTATGTTCTGTGCAGGGATGCGATTTCGACAACCGCTCGGCTGGCTTTTCCTGCATCGGTTTCCGCGCTGAAAGCTTGAAACACCCATCAAGTCGAATATCGGGGCATTTGAACATATAGCTCCAAAAGCAGGCCAACAAAACAAATTTCGCGCCTTCGAAAACAAAATGACGTCACTTCTGGTTTTAACGGACATGACGTCACAATATTTTTTCTTCCACCGGAAGTGTTCCCACCACATACAGATGGCGCTAAGCCCCATGAACCGCCGATGGACCGCCATGTTTTGAACGTATCGGTTCCTATGGAAGCTTCGCTACCAGGTGTATTTACCTTGCTTCTCTGGCGAAGTCGACACGCATGTTTTTAGCGAACAGCACATACCTGCACCACTGTGCTTCTCCCATCTCCCTTCCCTGCTGCTCTCTGCGTTTGAAAGTGCCATTTTTCGGAAGGCTTGCTGCTATGCTTTTTGGACAAAGTGATGGAACACTCATACTTTAATGTAGGCGTTCTAAAAAACAGATATGCAGCTCTTGCCAATCTCATGAGTAGAACATTCCTTTATGCGGCGTGGGACATTCTTTCCGGAAGCAAATATTATGCCCAGGAGTTGAAAAGAATGCTCTCGCTTGCAGCACGCATAATTGTTCATAAGGAATGCGGATGAGAGGGCCAACATTGAATGCAATGAGACTTTTCAGTAATTTTGTGAGGCTAAAACACGCAGCCCTACCTGAACAGTGGAACCGAAAGAGAGATTCTTAAGAGTGCTTATATAGGGGAATGCAAAATAATTCTAGTTTGTTTAGTGAAATGTTTTTTTTTATTCCTTGTCTGCGCATGCTCGCCCCTGCGGTATAACTGCACCTTGGTAAGGCGAAATCCAAACGTGCCAAGCATCTCAACGTGCCCGCTTGCCCGCGAGGAGTTCGTAACTATAAGTACCGCTCAGCCGGCTCAATTGGACATTAATGACTTTATTGCGATATGAATTATGAAAATATGAATTTGTCGTCGCCGTCGTCGTGATGCTCCGTATAAAGTCTATGGGAGATAACGTCACCGCGCACCCCAGGCTGTGTGTGCGAGTGAAAACGTACAAGCGGAGCCAACAATCGCGGCTCCGTCTCGCTCACCCGAAAGGGAGGGGACCGGGAGGAAGCGCGCCGTCTTCCGTCGCTTACGAGGTGCCCAACGTTGCGAGGCTAAATGCGCCGGCAGGCCTAGGGTCAGACATATACAAAACTAGCAAAAAGACTTCTCCTGCGTAGTAGCGAGGCAAGGTAACATATTCAAAGAGCGAAAGCCCCCAAATTATCTCTCTCGCACCCGCTGCTAGTCGCGCCGGCGCGCAAGCGCTGGACCATTGCTGAAATGCCACGCCCCGCCGTGCTGGCTTGCAATTGCGAAGTCGTGGCCCGTGTAGCGGCGCGAGCTTGGCCGGGCGACTGTACCTTGAATGCCATCTGCGACGGGTATAGAGTCCGCGCTGAGCTATGTTTTTTCGCGGCGTAGTTCGTGCTTATGCTAGCGGCAGCATGAAGATCAATTCGCTCACTGCTGCTGCCGCGTTTCCTCCCTGCAGCGTTTTGACAGCGAGTTTTCGTGCTCATAGAGTGAGATGTGTTCATGTTTGCTTGTTGGCGCGTGACAGCATGCTTGTTAAATTAGTTAGTGTGCCTATTATGACGAGTTGATGCTGCCGATAAATCTTAGGTCCTCACTTCGCATAGCTGTCCTCTAGCTTGCTATCGCAGTCGATGCTTCGCCATGCGGGCGAACCTGTAGCTGTTTTAATTTACTAAATCACTTTATAAACTCGTGACTTCGCGTCATCTGCTCCCCATTGGCTGCACCGTCACGAACCCTATGACGTTTAATCATCCAGATGGCTGCGACGTGACGTGTGCGATTACGCAAGCACTACGTAGACAAGCGCATCTAGAAAACTAGGACTTTTTGATCACGATGGTAGTACCACGACACCGCGACTTCCACGACGTCGAGGTACGCCCCTATAAACAAGCTATGTCTTGCGCGCTCCACCATAAACCAATTACACGTGCCAAAGTTACTATACTCACTACCAACGGCTGAATAGACAGCAAAAAGAAGCGAAAGTTGCGCAGACTACTGAGAATAATTTATGCAAGCCGCTCGAAGGAGGAAGGGCAAGTAACGTAAACTGCTGGGAAGCGCTCAACGAGCAGGTATGACACGTCAGGCGCGCAAGCAGTGAGGCGAGAAGGGAACGCGAAGAGACGTGTTAGGTTAATGCGTGTTAGAGCGTGCGCTTGCCGTACGGGGCAAATTACATTCCTCGTTTGCCGACTGGAGCGTGCAGTGGCCTGGCCCGCGACTTCCGCAAATGACATCCCGGCTTGAGTGTTCGCCCTCTAGGGATAACGAAAATAAAACCAAGAATCGCGGCGAAGACCGCATCACTCTCGCGAACGGAACATTAAGTTGAGGCTTCATTGTCGAGGTGGGTTTCTAATTCTCTACATTCCGAAGCCCCTTTCGCACCGCTTGCTCTTCACGTCATGTGAAATACTGTTATCTAGTTTCGCACATACTTCGAGGTGCTTCTTGCGACGTTTTTACCATTGCATTTTTGTTTCTTATGTCTACCAACTCAACTAATGCTGTTTCATGAAGCACACGCTTAACTAATTCGGCGTCGACGGTGCAGGAAAAATATGCCAATCGAAATATTTTCCTATGCACTCTAATGGCTCGCACAGACATCTCTTATGTCTAATGTCTTTCTTATGTCAGTCGTATTAACGAACTGCTCCCGAGATTTCGAGAGTGATCTAAATTATAGGAGTAATTATTCCTCCCGGTAGAGGATATACTTTTTTTTATTGCTGTTCACCCTAACATCGAAAACATGTTTGCGTCACACTCCTGCAATCAACGTTGGCGCACTTATTTCGTGTCGAACGTTGAAACGCATATACATGAGTGGTCAGCGTAAGCGTGGTGTGTTAAAATTTAACGCTGTGTTTGAAAAAACCCGTCCCCACTTTCGGAGTACTATGCGGTCCCCAATGAGATGTTGTAAAACGTTAATGCCTTATTTTTACCACCTAAGTCCAGCATAGCTATTTTCAAATAAACTTAGTCCTTTTTATTGGAGAACCTTTTATTTCTCTTCCTTTCCATTATTGAGCAATAGTACATTTTCTCATTGCAGTGAGCCTCTTGCATGGAGCCGAGAACCGTGTTTTCAATCAATGTTTCTCGCCCCTGCTAAAATAAAGCAGCGTTTATAGAACACACTATCTTCTCGCGCGTCACAGCACAGCACCACGTTCTTTTAAGTGACTTTGAAATGTCTCCTGCACTGTAAACGAAAATAAACCCACCTGGGAGTTTTTAACAGGTGATGTGCCCTAAAACCTCCCCTCCTCAAATATTTACTCCGATGTACGGGAGCAAAACAGCGCCATTCCCTCGTTTCACTCCGCTGGCTAGCTGCGGGAGTATTAGGGCGACATGACGCGATTTTACTCCGCTTAAAAATCTTGTTCTCCCGTGAAACTCCGACAGGGAGTTTTAAAAACTCCCCTCCACCGAAAGAGTTTGGTCACGTGGCGCTTCCCATGAGGCTGTGCGCCGCCTCGCCAGCGACCGGGCGCACTCGGCGGAGTCGGCAGTGCTCATGGCTGACGGTTTGTTTACATTTGTGAAGTGTCGTTCCGTGACAGCGTTTCGTCAATTTGTTTCCCGTATTTGCTTCCAGGAAGTGTTATAGGCATGCCTGCAGCTCGCTGTTTCTCAGCTTCAAGTACGTTAGCGTGGATCACTTTGCTGACAACGATGAATGCAAGAGCAACGTTTTCAAGTGCAGAAAAAGGCTTAGGTATACCTCGAAGCTGCTCACTGGCTCGCGATGTCGGCTCAGGTTCTGACTGTGTTTTCGTGCTGCGTGACCCTGGCTTGTGTTCTTCACTACGTGAAATACGACTTTTATGTCCTTTTGGGTACATGCTGACAACGTCCGGTGCAATGTTTGAAAGGACCGCGTAGCAATGGTAACAGCAGCCACTGTTCGAGCGACGACGTCCGTGCTAGTCGCACATGAATGGCGTACCCCTATTTCGTTGCCGCGCTGTGTTGCCAATGAGAAAGATCGGAGTGCAAGCAACTGTTTTTATGTATCTGCGAACGGATATTCTCACCCGAAGAAAAACGGTAGGACATAAGTTTGCGTACTGTAAATAAAGCTTCTTATTGAGCGATGTGCATCGAATTGTTATCGCGCATATAGGTTTTGGTCACGTCGTTGCTTCCGATATTGCATTAACATTACGCTCTATCCTAGACACTGATTTAGACGCATGCCTGCTGGCTCCGAGTTTAAGGATTCACTCGCGATGTAGCTCCTTTTCACAACCGAGAGATATTGCTCGGACGCGGAGCAAGTAGTGCGGTGTATAAAATGTATGACTGCGCATTTTTCGGTGTTACGTCGGCTGCTGCGGGTCATGCTCACACGTAATAATTTGTTGCTACGCTACCACAATATCGCAAAAATTAAATTTTGCTATGAAGCAGACGCACTTACATTTTTCTTGCTTACTGTAACTAACGCACTACTTTTTGGCCGCGAACGCCGGCAGTGTGCGAAGTCGCTCCAGCACTCATAGAATGACATGCTAATTGTGAAAATTTACGCCATTAACTTTTTTCTCTCCCTATTCTGAATTAACAGTTTTGTGTTGATTAAGGTATTCTGTTAATATCACAGAGGCACATCTCGTATGAACGAGCATGTGAGTCGTAATTCTGAAAACAGCACAGCTGCTCCCTAGGCGGTTACGAGGCACACAGTTTCGTGGCTATATATACTGGCACCGTTGCTTCTTGAGTATCGCGTGTACGTGGGATGTCTTTCAAATTTCTGCATTGGGCGTGTCTGAAATGTTTATGTATGTCATGATATATGTGCTTTCATTGACTTGCTTCGTCCAATTTGACGCGGTCTCGTGTGCATATTTCGAAATTTGACCAACAGCCTCTGTATGTAAAGATGTTTGCGCAGACTCACGCGATGGCTCTTTTTATACTCCCGTTGCACCTCGAAAAAACTCCGTCCATTGCAAAGCAAAAAAGAAAGAAAAGACAGAAAAATAATTCCCATAATTCCACGTAAAAATTCCGCTCGCACGGAGTAAAAATTCTACTCCGATCATACGGAGCAAAATAAACTCCGAACCGGGGGGTCGCTAGAGGACAAGCGTTATACTCCCACCTCGGAGTTATTCCCGTTTACAGTGTGTTTGCTATAACTTTTTACTTCCTGTTCTTCTTGGACCGACATTTATTAGTGACTCAGAAAAAAAAAAGAATTCTGTTATTGCTGTATCTAGTAACCATATTCGCATAAGAGTTTGATAGCGTTCAGCGTGCGTTATTTTATTTTTATTTTTCAATTTGTCGGTTGTTCTTTACCATTTTGAAGGCAGTCCTATTCTGTGCTTTCAAATTCAATCTAATATTTACTTAAAGCAATAAGTGTAGCTACCGTACTTTCTGCGTACGTTAAAAAATGCAGCAATATTGGCATATGGCTTCTCAAGGAATCAATACGTGTCATAATTCACTCTCAGTTATGGCTATTAATATGCACAATATGTCAGCTCTACTATAGACAATCACTTAAAGCCCTGTGGGGCGCGAGAGATCGGGAAGCTAAATACTAAGAGAACAATAATAAAGAAAAAGATTATGGCAACGCGTAATTCGCTTCAATTTGTGACGTAGGCGATCGACGTACTACCAAACACATGAACGCTGTATAGCAAACATCTTTGGTGCCTAGGTAAAACTTGGCAACATTATATATGCAAACAGTCGTTAGTCATTACCCTTATTGATGTGGTTTCGGCCATGATTTTACCATCAAGGTTGTTTGCTTTAAGGTAATTTTCTGGCCTATAAACGTGGCGCAAAATTATTTTTATCTTGTGTCATACGCGAATGTAGCTAAAGAGCAGCCCTAAGGTTAGCTGTTTTGGCTTTCAACGGGGGCAGTAAAACAGTCGTCAATGAAACCTTATGAACTTCAAATTGAGGCATGCAGTGCAAAGTGTATTATGCTGAAATAACTTTGTTGATGATCCCGTAACGAGCACATTATCAGATAACGAGATAGTTCATCGGTGCGTATCTTTTCCATCAAATAGGCTGCATAAATTCTGAGAAGTGTCTACTGATGCGCAAGCATTGCTTGGCTAGGTTGCGAATTCATTTTTGCTTCGTTATGCTTACTTGCTTTTCCTAGCTCATGCGCCTCTACCCATGGCCTTTCCGTACTATGGCGGCAATAGGTGTTCCCGTTCGTTCGGTCTGCTCCGTCGAAGCGCGCTCATGACGTGGCGTCGCAGCCACGTGACTTGTTGGCTGGTGCAGACGACAGACACCAGCTTTTTCGCTCAAGGAACCATTTGTTGTTTTCGCAACAAACAGAAAAACTTCGGCAGCCAATGAATACAGACTCGCATGCATTCAGTGCCGTTCACAAGGAAATGGCGTGAGACATCTAAGATGAAAGGACGCTGCCAGTGGCATCCAGGGAACGCATGCTCTATGCTAGCATGTGACCCCTCTTCCCTCGAGTACCTCAAGTACGGGCTCTACTTTAGCAGAGAGGCGCACATCTAATCGAAGTAGCAAGGTCAACGTCAGAACCCTCCCAACGAATTACCGTTAATCGATCCACTTCCGCAGCACTCCCATCACTTTGCCCCGGCAAACCTCGTTTCTCTTCCGTCCATATGCCGGCTATTCGATCAGCGCTATGAGGTTCATCTTTTTATTGACTCTCTTGTAATTGGGGCTCTGCGGACATGGGCTGCAGAAAAAGAGCGATGATGTAAAAAGCATGTAATCAAAGCAAAATTTGGTGCAAGAAAGGCAGGCAATAAACTAGCAAAAAAGGAAAGGGAACAAACTTTTGGCGGCGTAGTTGGAGGTATAGGAGGTACTACGCATGAGTAGAAGAAATGATTGGGTGCGGCGGACAACAAGCAAGTTGCTATCGAACGTCCGACCTGCGTCCCGCTGCAACCTTTCCTGAGAAAACAAACTTTAAAAACGTCTATGGCAGTGAAGAAAAGCATCCAAGAAATGAATCGAAAGGCTCAGATTACATTGTTGTTAGGTCCTACTACAGGTACCCCTGATACCACAAGTACCTATAGTACTGCGGATACCATACGGTAGTACCACTCCTACCAATACCACAGGTGCCACCACTATTACTATAGGTACTGCACAGCGGTATCACTAGCAACAATACAATCGTTAGTACCGCTACCACTGCTGCCAGCCATACCGCTTGTATCACTTCTTCCGCATGTCAGTGTATAGCATGGGTGCCACTGTTACTAAAACCGCCCTGAGCAGAGGTACCGTTGGCACGAGACCTATCTTCAGGATCGGCATATATTTTATTACTGCACTTCCTCTGGTACCGACCTGCGCAAGAGTTAACTTGACCACAGTGTGTACATAGACAAAAGCACCGAAATAACAACGAGGAAAAGTGCTGTTGTCCTTATTCTTTGGGTCCTTTTGTCGATGTACGCGCTGTAGCCAACTTTTCAATGGAATGCAAACTAGTCCGTACTCTAACCCTCCTACAAAAGAGGTGAGAAATACACAATCCACGGGGAAAAGTGTGAGTAACTCGCAAAGATGTGCTTTGTCTATAAAATTGTCGCATCCATATTCTAGCTCTCGTATTGAAGCAGAGTTGCAGCTATTCTGAAACTTCCTTGACTGTAATAATACTGACAGAACAAAATAAAGTCCTGAAGCAAGGAAGAATAAAGAAGAAGAAAACTGAAGGTGGGTGAGCTTAGGAAAGAACTGGCAGTTGGGCGAATTGGTAGGAGTTCATTTCTTTCAAACGGCGTCCCAGAAAAAGGCGAACACGGAATGACAGCGCAGTGTGTTCGTTGTGCTGTTCTGCGTTCCTGTTTTTCTGTGGCACCGGATTAAAAACTCAAATCGACAACATTGTTGGCACATCACGAGCGACACGCTCACGTACCGTAATTGCGTAAACAATACATTTTTTCTGTCACTAGCGCATGTTCTCCCCGCGCTGTGTTCAATATCGTCACGTGGGCTTGCTTTCTTTTGGCGCGCATTATTGCTGCAAAAGCGAGCAATTTACTTTGTATTGAGGGATGTGCGGACGAACGCTTCTTTTAATATCAAGCGACAGCCGGCAACATGTTAGGTTGAGGACCCCATGCATTCCTCTCCAGCTAATGTATTGTCACCGACTGGAAGTCGGATTGTGTGCCTAAGCGACTCACCGAATGCGGGAAAAGTACTTCGTACAAGCCAAGGTAGACGCACTGTACGGACAAATGCACGCGTACAAACCGATGAGATGCTTCCACTGTGCTCCTCATGTACTGCTTCCCAGCCATGGAGGGCATTTACGCTGTGTTCATTTTTTTTTATGGAGTGCCCCGTATTTGTTTCCACGAAGCTGCTGCGTTGCGATGACACTCATTTGCATGGCGTTAGAAAATGTTGATGAGGGACAAACGCTTATTGTTCCTTTTTTTTATCCCATGGCAGGCTTGAAGCTGTGGAACAAAATAAATGTCAGACGCCATTTCTCATTCACGGGACTGCACTATGTAACACAGTAGCCTTTTGTATAGCCTTGGGCACTTTGATTTTTAATGCTTAACCAGCGCTCTTTACGTTAAATGGTATTCTTGTCCACCAGAATTTGTGCATTCAGACTATATTGCGTTATGCCAAAAGTTCACATATTAGGAAGACGAAGTCAGGAAGACGAAGATGTGTTCCGCAAGGAACACGAAGTGCTTCTCTTGCGGAACACATCTCGCCCGTCTCTGTGCTTTTCTGGACTTCTCACTGCACCTGTGGGGTCTACCGCCCCCTCCATCGCGGTGATGGATGTACAACACCCCGAGGATCCTCCCGGTTCCCGTTCACCCGCGGACATCGGTTCGAGGAAGCGAGGAAATACATCGAGTGGTAGCGAGGACACAGAGCTGTACTCCGCATCAGGTGACGAGTCCTCGGAAGACAGCTTTCGACTTGTCCAGTACCGCAAGGCCAAACGAAGAATTATCAACTCATCTTCGGCGTCCAGCTCGAACACAGTGAAAACAGCGCCTCAACGATGGCCTCACTCCATCCTGTTTGTGCCACAGAACGCTACCGACAACCTGCGCGTCCTCAACAGGCAAGCACTCTCCGTGTATCTCGAAAACACTGTGCCAAACGAGATTAAGGATGTCAGGATAAACACTAGGCGAAACATCCTGGCAATTGATGTGATGAACCCGAGCGCGCTGACCATACTACAACATGTAACGCAGCTGGGAAACATCAAGGTCCGATCCATCATGCCAACGAATGGTGCCACAATAACAGGAGTCATCTATGACATTGACAATGAAATTCCTAATGCAGACCTCCCAGTTCTTATAAAACCAGCAAGTGAACGCAACGTCATTGTGCATGTTTGTCGCCTCGGCAACACACGTTGTGTGAGACTAACGTTCAAAGGCGACTGCCTTCCACCCTACGTGAAGGTCGGCCACTTTCGCCATCAGGTTCGCCCATTTATTCCAAGACCAATGCAATGCTACAATTGTCAGAAGATAGGCCATGTGAAGGGTGTCTGCAGAAATTCGGCCGTGTGCCCTCGATGTGCCGAACCCCACTCAGAAGACAACTGCAGCGCAATCAAGTTGAAGTGTCCTAACTGTCAGGGTGATCACTGCGCCTCCTCCAAAGACTGTCCCCAGATCAAGAAAGAGATCACCATTCTTAAACAAATGGTGAGAGACAACTCTACCCACAAAGAGGCTGCTGTGAAAGTACGGCGAAGACGACGTCACCGTCGAAGGTCTTCACGACGGAAAACATCAAGTTTTCAAGAACAGTCAACTCGTCAAGCAGCATCACCAGCGAAAGTTTCCAGCCCTCCGAACACCGATGTTGGAAGGGAGAAAACTGCCAGATCTCTCTCCACAAAGGAATGGCCGCCACTTCCACGTACATGACCGCCAGAGGAGCCGCAGCAGAAGCCGCCCCCAGTGCAGCAAGGTGCTGTACCCGAGCAGTCGCGGAACACAGATGAGCAAGTGATAGCACTTATTAGGCCTTTAATGAATGCCATTCGCGTGCTGCTAAGCAACATGCACACACCGTCTGCCAGAAGTGCGCTTCAAGTACTGGACGCTCTGAGTCCGGTGCTGGCAACCCTTGAGTAGATCATGGCTCCACAGCCACGGTCTTTTAGGGAAGAGGTCCGACAAGCAGCTATTTTCCAGTGGAATGCACGCGGACTCAGAGCGCGCCTTTCGGATTTCCGTCGCTTCGTGTACGCCAATATGTTTCCCATTATCGTCATTTGCGAGCCGAACTTAACGAACACAATCAGGCTTTCTGGATATGAATTATTTATGTCGTCAACTGTTTATGAAAACAGTAAGGTTTTGGTGTGTATTCGCCGTGACCTCACCTACACTCGTCAGCATGTACCACCTAATGACAATAATCAATATATATGCCTAAGCGTAAGGAAAAAGAATTTGGCCTTTACTTTTGTGGGCGCCTACCTATCTCCGTCAAGTCGATTTGATTACAAAAGACTGCAAGACATCCTTTCCTCAACCTCCAATCCCTGGGTCATCATTGGAGATTTCAACGCCCATCATACACTCTGGGGAAGTCCGATGATCAACGCAAGAGGCAGAGCTCTGGTATCTTTCGCCTCCAGTAATGAACTTTGGCTGCTGAATGATGGAAGTCCTACCTTCTTACGTGGCTCCACCTACAGCAGCTGTCTTGACTTGGCTTTCGTCTCACGAAGCCTTGTCAGACGTGCAGGGTGGTTTGCGGACATAGAGACGCACGGAAGTGACCATATCCCCACGTACATCAAGATCAGAGGATTGTCCCCTTCCAAAATACGGGATACGATCCAAAGAGTGGACTGGCCTAAATTTCAGTCTATAATGGAAGACCACTGCGACGCCAATCCATCTTTCGACTTGGAAGAGGCAATTAAGAGCGCGGTGCAAGACACTATGCGCACTCTCACATGCTCTTCGAAACTGAACGAATTTGACGTGGAACTAGAAAGACTTCGAGCAATCCGACGACGTGCTGAACGAAGGTACCGACGTACGAAAACAATGGACGATCTACGGACCGCCAGGCGCACGCAAAAGAAGATACAGCGCCGGTTAGACAAGCTCGAATCGCAACGTTGGGCTGCCTTCTGTGAGTCGCTAGATCCACGCAAGCCTTTATCGCAACTATGGAGAACGGTGCGCGGACTGCGGACACTTCCCGTACAGCGATTCCCATTCAAGGCACTTGCCCTCTCTCAAAAGAGATCGGAGATTGACGTGGCAGAGGATTTCTGCGCCAGATTATCCGGCCAACTCATAGCTACCAACACTTCGTCGCCTTCGATCAGCTGTCCGCCACCACGTGATCACCGGTTGGATCTACCATTCTCGATCCACGAACTTAAGGCAGCATTAGCTTTGTGTAGCCGCACATCAGCGCCAGGACCTGACGGAATTTCCTACCGAGCTCTGTGTCACCTGAGGGAGCGAGCGAGAGGTGTTCTTCTTGAGGTTTACAATGAATCTTGGAGAAATGGCACGCTACCAACAACCTGGAAGACAAGTCGCCTTGTTCCACTGCTGAAGCCTGGCAAGTCGCCGTTGGAGCTCTCATCATATCGCCCGATCGCGTTGGCGAGCTGTGTGGGCAAGGTAATGGAGAGGATGGTCCTAGGACGCCTGGAGTGGTACTTGGAGTACCACAACACCTACCCAGATGCCATGGCGGGCTTCCGACGCGGTCGATCATCGATCGATAACGTCGTCGACCTGGTCACCTACATTCAACATGAGAAATGCCGTAAGCGTCTCTGCGCGTCTTTATTCCTCGACGTTAAAGGGGCGTATGACAACGTTACGCATGAAGCCATCCTCTCTGCTCTCGCAGAGGTAGGAGTGGGTGGGCGGATGTTTCAATGGATACGGAGCTATCTATCCATGCGATCCTTCTTTGTAAGCACGGAGGAAGGCCATACTTCTCTACATTATAGCTACCGCGGCGTCCCCCAGGGCGGTGTACTTAGCCCCGTGTTATTCAATCTAACACTAATTGCTCTGCTTGAGCACGTGCCAGCCACAGTCAGGGTATCAATGTACGCGGATGACATCTGCATATGGGCATCTGCAGTAACACGCCTACAGCTGCGAGCGAGAATCCAGAAAGCCGCCACACAAACTGTTCTCTACCTTCGTAATCGAGGCCTGGAAATTTCCTCAGAGAAATGCGCACTACTGCCATTTACGCGCAAACCCATGGCCAACTACAGTGTAATGATAAATGGCCAAATAATACGACGGGTCCGATCGTACAAGTTCCTAGGTGTAATAATCGACAGGGACTTGTCATGGAGCCCACACGTATCATACATGAAAAAACGGTTAACAGGCATCTGCCACCTGTTCAAATTTTTCGCTGGCAAGACCTGGGGAATGTCGCCAAGTGCGATGTTGCAACTGTACAGGGTGCTTTTCCTAGGATTTCTGCGATACAGCTTGCCAGCAATAAACAACACTGGTAAAACAAATCTACGCACAATACAAAGTCTTCAGGGTCAAGTGCTCCGGATCTGTCTAGGCCTGCCTCAGAGTGCTTCAACAGTGGCTACGATAGCAATCGCTGGAGATCACCTTGTCAAGACCCACATTGAAATTGAAGTGCTCAGGACCCATATAAGGCATCTGACCAGGACTCCTCGTCACCACTTGGCCTCCCTAACAGCGGACAGACCACACACATCTTTCAGCCGGACGATAAACGCATATGACGAATCATTGCCAGCTTGTTTTACCCCGGCTGCGAGACCTTCGATTCCTCCATGGTGCCTCGCTCAACCAAAAATCAACCTCACAATACCTGGTATCTCGAAAAAAGCTGATCTATCATCGCCAGCCCTTAGACAACTCACGCTACTACATTTGTACGAGAACTACCGTGATTCTACGCATATTTACACTGATGGATCTGTCCTTCCAAGTAGCACCGCGGCGGCAATCGTCATACCGGCAAAAGCTACAACAATCAAGTTTAAGACGACCCACGCGACAACATCGACGGCAGCAGAGCTCGCAGCGCTCTTTACTGCCCTTCATCACATTGGTGATGAACCACCACATAAATGGACAATATTCTGTGATTCGAAGGCGGCACTGCAGTCTCTACTGTCACCTCTACGACGTGGACCACACGAGCAACTAATATTCCATATTACAGAGACTTTGCAACATATAAGTGAAGCAGGCCATGAGATAACCTTTCAGTGGCTTCCAAGTCACTGCGGGATTATCGGCAATGAACGGGCGGATCACGCTGCCCGCTCAGCCCATACTGAGGAGCGCTGCGTCCCGATTCCTCATTCTAGACCTGACGCAGCACGGAAGCTCCGCCTACTTGCTCGGCAGTGCACCGCGTCGCAATGGAATGAGCCACATTTAAGAAACACGCGACTGTACTCACTTTACCCAACATTAAGTCTTCGAGCGCCATCACAGCTTCGCCGTAGAGACGCCACGCTTTTATATCGACTTTGGTTGGGCGTTGCCTTTACTCAAGCCTATGCATTCCGCATAGGGATGACCGACAGCCCAACCTGTGACCACTGCGGCCATGAAGAATCAATTGGCCATATTCTGTGTGCCTGCCCGCAGTACAGTACACAGAGGGCATGCCTTCGCCACGAACTTGACAAACTGGACGACCAAGCGCTATCCGAAAACAGAATTCTACAACATCGAAAAGACCTACCGTCACAGAAGAAGGCCGTGCAAGCGCTATTGCGCTTTTTGCGATCTACCGGCCTGAGTGAACGACTTTAACTGGAACGCCTTTTTGTGTGTGTGCCTCCATGTGTGCGTGTTTTTTTTTCCTGTTTTTTTAGCGTTTTCCTCTCTGTCATCTTTCTAACCCCTATCCCCCATCCCCAGTGTAGGGTAGCAAACCGGAGACTCATATCTGGTTAACCTCCCTGCCTTTCCTCTTCATTCTCTCTCTCTCTCTCACACATATTAGAATCAGGATAGCAGGAGGAAATGTGAGGTTGTAATTTGGAAATTAGAATATGTGGAATATTGTAATCAGTTAAAAAGCTCAATTGGAGATTTTTTTGTTAATTCGTTGATCTATTATTTCTACTTTGTGTGCAAATAATGCGCGCCTCTTCGAGCAGACCAGCCCGTGGACCATCATTGTGCTAACTGCCTCAGACAATTTTAAAAGTCTTTTGCAATTGTTCGCTGAAAGACGCGGTATAATAAGTGTTTCAATTGAAACGTCTAGTAGTCTATGAAATTTCGATTGGTAAATTAAATAAATGAAAGCTGTGAGTTGTCGCTCTGCAACAATTATTGTATTTTCTGTTTCAGTATGCAAAAGAAAGGACCATTCCTCAATATAAGTCACTGTTTAAATCATTTTATTACACATATTCTTGCAGCTTCCTGATTGTTTACATAATAAATTTAGAATTATCGTGCATGCATTGCTGGAAACATCAATTTTCTGTCCGGAACCTGTTCTCTCAGGGTCGGTAGTCTTTCCGAAATTACGTTCTCCTTTTGATATAGCAATCATGACTGTGATCGTAAGAGTAGGAAATAATAAACTGGTGACGATGGGACAAGGTTCTTAGTAAGCAGGGTCTCCTTGCTGAATCAAAATGAAAAAAATAATAATTTTGTTGCAATATAGTGTTGAATATATTATGTTATATTTATGATTCGAATACAAAAGAATAAGATAATTCAAGTGACGGTTATTTGCCAGCGTTTATGTGATTTTCTTGACCCATTTATAAGAAATTCTTAGTAGTCAGTTTACCTGTTCGGCGAACTTCACTTACAGATTTAGAAAATGTTCACAGGCTTTGAACGTTGCATCTAAATGATTCTCTTAATCTTGGAGAGACAGATGATGAGGGCACGGCTCATATACAAAAATGCACATCTTTCTTCCCCTTTCGCTTGGCCTAGTGCGGGGTAGCAAACCGGAGGTTTCAACTCTGGTTAATCTTCCTGCCTTTCTCTCGTTTTCACCTTTCTCTTTCTCTCTCTCTCTCTTTTTCCATCATTTCGGATGAGTCCTAGTCCACCCTGGTAACTAAGTGGTTTTGACAGCGTAGTGCTGAGCCCGGGATCGAGGATAAAATCCTGGTGGTGGCACCGTAATCCTATGGGGGTGGATTCCAGGAATGCTTGTGTACTGTGCACTGAATGCACGCACAAATGACGCTAGGCAGTCTAAATTGTTCCGCCGTACTGAACTCCCCCCCCCCCCAATATTACCTGCCTTACAGAAAGATAGCGATTAGGCCACGCCAAATCTCCGAAATATCTTTAAATATTCACGCGCCATAAAAGGCGGATGTTTAGGCAAGGGAAGTTTGGCATATGAACAGAAATGCAACGCTTGGAAGTAGTCTTCAGGCTTTCAGGACGCCAAAATGGGAACACAAATCGCCGAACAAGTTTCGCAAGTTCGCAAGAGAAGTTTGCAGATTGTGTGTGAAAGGAAACTAATTTGCCGGGGTTGATTTACGATGGGAGAACTTACTCAGCCGAATGATGCAGCAGTTCACCTTCTACCTCACAGAGTGCGTGTGATGCTTTACCAAATCCGACCGAACGAGATTTACGTGAGAAGGGGGATATTTTGACTTGCAACAATTACTTATTCAAGAGTCTCTAAATACTCTCAGCTCATAAGCGGCCCGGTAGTTTCAGTCGTGCCTTCATTATCCTCCCCATGAGCCTTTTGTCATCCTCGCCACGCACTTCTCAAGGCAGCATTCGGACGCCATATCATTAGCGGATCGCATGCTGATACCCTTCTCTGTCAAAAAACAACTGAAAAAAAAACACGATCTTCTGGTTACCATGAATCCGTGATTCCTAGGTGAAGGTTGTTGCCATAATTGACTGGCAAGCTAGTCGGTTCATGATGAAATGAAGGAAGCACAGGCCTTGATGGGCGTTAACAAGGAGCACACAGATGCGGCACTGTTAGGTGTGAAGCCAGTTAAATGGTTAATAATAGTTTATTGCGATTATAAATACTCAAATTTTTGTGGGCATTTAGGGATATACGCGTGTATGAACAGCCATGAATAGTTGGCATGGCTATTTAGCTAATACCGAGTACAATTTATTTGAAGGTGTTTCTAAGAGCCTAGTTAACTAAAAAAACAACTTTGCCGATGTGCGTCAATCCAAGCAAGTCAGGCGACGAGTTCCTTGAAATTTGTTGCTAAGGGTCCAGCTCGCTAGAACAAACAACTACGTAGGTCCGAATTTAAGGAACTTAAATTGAAATTAAATTAAGGGGTTTTACGTGCCAAAACCACTTTCTGATCATGAGGCACGCCGTAGTGGAGGACTCCGGAAATTTAGACCACCTGGGGTTCTTTAACGTGCACCTAAATCTAAGTACATGGGTGGCCGCCGTGGCGAATTTAAGGAACTGATACCTCAAGGACAGCAAACCGTCATTCGTGAGCCGTCGCATACTTTGGAAGTCCTAGCTCTCTGATTGTCGACTACTCGAAATATCTACCGAAGTTCTTGCAAACACGCCACATATATATATATATATATATATATATATATATATATATATATATATATATATATATATTTATATATATATGCGCTCCATAAGTACTCGTATATTACCTTCGCTATATCCGACGCCAGTGAATCGCGACATTTTGTTCTTGCACTTTTACTACTGTTATTGAAAAGGTCGTGAAGAACTTATTTAGGTTGGTCATGCTAACGAAGAGAGCGCCCTTTGAAACACCTATAACAGCCAGAAAAAAAGCTCGCTTCCAGCTGTTTGGATTGCTTCTTGCGTGTACATGTAAAAGCTCGGCAAAAGTAAGAGCAGATCGCATTTCACAGGCGCTGGAACATTTAGAAGATATATGTGCACCTGAAGAAAGAATTGACATTTACAGAAATTACATTATAGTCAGTGCGACGACGGTGGAAAAACACTCGGAATGAATTGGAAATGACCAGAAAAAAACACTGTGTCACCAAAGAGAAACCTCTCCAGTGCCAAGAACTCAAAAGGCCATTCCACAAAGAATAATGTCTGCGTTTCTCTGACTAAATTATTCATTGACTAAGAGAAATTCTGAAGAGGAAACAAGCTTTCAAGCGACGGTGCACTAGAAAAAATTCAAGGCATATGCAACACAGACTTACAATTGGTAGCGAAACCGAAGCAATATAACTATCAAAAGAACCATTCAGCAAAGCGAAAACTGCTATCCTGAGGTTAGAATGCACGCTTCTATAATTTGAGTGGCTTTGAGAACAAGATGACACAATCCTAGCCACCAGTGGCTATCCACAATATGTGCAAATATATATAAGAAACAATACCAACGTAACGTGGCTATAACGGCGCCCAGGCAGACCAGCAACGACGGAATCAACTGTGAACAACATACCAGGTGAAGTGGTGCCCTCTAAGCTAAGATAGGGCTAAGCATTGGCGATAGCCACAAGTGCACCAGGCGGTTGTCGAACGAAAGGCTGGCCGCTTTCGCCTGGTAGTTTTCACAACCAAGCTGTATATCTCTAGCCGACTCGTCCATCCGTCTGTCGCCTGTACGCCGAATACTCCTACGGCGCAACCCCATGCGCGAGCGCAAAGAAAAAAATAATAAAAGTGAAAGAGAGACGCGCAATATGCTGCGCCAGTAGTGACGTCGCTGCTTTCCGTCGCAGCCGAGCGCGCGCGCAGCAGTTTCTCTCCGGCTGCGAAATGGGAAGGCCACTCGTCATACGTACTCCTCAGGAGCAGGCAGCTTTCTATAAGCAACCCAGTGAACAGAACCGGGAAGGAACTCGTCTACGCCATGCCGATGCTGCAGGCCGGGCGCAAGGACAGGCTCAAGCAGCCGAGTGCAAGCAGCAACTGCGTATCGAGGATCCGGCAGCGTACCATGCCGTGGTTTAATGAACTGTCAGGATTTACCCAGTGATAAACACCGCCGCCGGACGTTACATCTTCGCTATTAAACCATCTGTGCGTAGTGCTTGGGCGAGGATTTTTTTGTACTTAATAAATATAAATTCTCATGACTGATGTGCCGGAACAGTGGTTTTAGTATGAGGCCTGTCACAGTAGTGGGCACCGGTGACTACCTGGGGCTGTTTACTGCGCACCCAACTCATGGTTCACGATAGCTTTTGCATCCCTTCACCACGAGAGTATGACCGCAGCGCTAGGGATCAAGCCGCTGTCCTAGACCTCAGCTGCGTAACACCACAGCTACTATGCTACAGTGGGGCACATCGTTATCATGCGCCACCGAGTACTCCAGATGCTCATTCCTCCAAAGCGTTGTTGCAGTCACCTGTTGCAGCACCTACAAACTCACATATGACAGACTGTTCCTTCTCGAAAGCAGGCTACTTCTACAGGTGCCTGCGCAAAGCGTTATCTGATGTCGAGAGTGCCCGCCCCGCGCCAGATAAAAAAAAAGAACGTGACTAACAACGCACACTATCAACAGCCAATAACTCGCCTGGCACTATTTTCCAGTCTTCTGGCAACAGTCACGATTAACTGCTGCCACCTGATAGATTTTTACATAAAAGCGCGATTTAATCAATAGCTGCATACGTAACGCTTTCTCCGTAGGCCACGCTTCACCTGCTGATAAGATACAATAAATATATGGAAAAGTTTCGTGCACATCTGAAAACCTAGTATTGATTGGAAGAACATTTTTTGATGATTTGCTGACAAAAATAAATTTGGGGGATTTTATAGGACACCAAAATTAGAACGACACGCATATAACGTGAAAACGGCGAGAAGTATGTAAACAGACAAGGTGCTTCCTGGAAAGTGACGTACTTTCAAAAAAGAAAGATTAGTTACATTTTCGTCACAAAAAAAAGAACATCTGTAAAGAACTAAACTGCCCCTGCGATCATGAAACAACAAATTATAAACACAGAATACCACAGTGGTACATCTTAACAAGATATAAAATATAATATATAGAAATGTATAATAAAGTAATAAATGAAATCATAGAAAAACAAGGCCCTTAATGTGCGCCCGCACAATAGCACGACTACCATGGACCAGTGCATATCCGGTGATCATTAAAAATCTATTTTCGTCTTACTCACGCTGTAGACCAACCATGCGATAAAAATGGCCCCTACCTTAGCTTCCATCCGACGTTAAACTTAACTTCTACAGAGATGTGCGGGAATGTGTATGCTGGCGTGTGTAGACACATTTCCAGAGTATTTTCACTACACCGCTGTTGTTGCACAGCATTGCTCAACAATATTACCATTTGCCTAAAGAAATTCTCACTTATACTGCTAGTATGCGACCCACAACGCGCCATAACCCCCAAAACCTGGCCCTGCGGGAACCCCGAAATCCCAGTCCACCCACTACGGAATTTCACCAAAAGCAAAAGCGACAGACCGAAGTGCCCTCCATCGGGCCGCGTATTGGGCTATTCGGCGCGCTTTCGCGTTTTGCTACTTATGTTGTCAATACACGTGTGGGAGCAAATGAAAGTAGGCGGCTGTATCACCTATAGGAAAAACACGAACCAGCTTTCCGGTGGAATAGATAGAGAGGAGACGCGTATTTACGACTCCTCCATAAGACTCATATATGAGACGAGATCGATATCCCGGTTGCTTCTTTCCCTGTGTCTTATGCTTTATGTTGTGCTCCATACGTGGAAAGCTCTTTGATACAGTGCCGATGAAAGCGCTCTTTCGGAATGCTGTATCGCTGTGCGACAGATGGTCTGAATGGCCCGCCTGCTGGAATCCGATATGAAAAGCGGAAGCGTGATCGTTATATTTTGCTGCTTCGGTCGAAGGCACACAAATATCTTGCCGTTAAAAAGGGTTGCCTCAGCAAAATGTTGTTTAGTCTGCTGCGTCAGGTCGATATGTTTGTGAATGCTGTGAGCATCCGTGCCATTGTGAGTGCTGGAAATGCTAGTGGCGCCATGAGTAGAAGTACATTTACTGCAAAAGAAGTAAATCAGCTTGCTCATGAGTTAAGGCCCTCTCGTATTGGGTACAGCCATTTTTTTTTTGTAAAGAGCTTGATCATTGCGCTGCACACGACATCATGCACGTGCACTAAAGTATTGCGGGTTCCAGAAGTTAATACACAAGCAAAGGTGCGATCACTCTCGCGCACTAAGTGGCGCGCAAAGCTCCATACAAATCAGCAAGCACAAACGAGTTTCTTTTAGGCATTTGGAATTTTGTCGGTAGTATCCAGAAACAGAATTTAGTGAATCAAATGTCGTAAAGGCAAAAGACATTAGTTTACTGCTGAAGATTTCTGTGAAAAAAAATGATTAGTCGAGTCATATTTTAAATACAGTACGTATTGAGGAGTGACTAAAAAACCATTTATTCCGTTCAGCATCCAGTGTTGCATAATTCATTTGCAAGGGGCTTATTCTTCTCTGAAGCTTTTTGCATTGTACAAGCTCCCAATTCAATTAGGCCCCACTATAGAGAACTACAGTGGGTGAATAAAAGCACAGCAAAAGGTTGCACTATACTGGCATATATACTCCGAAAGTAAAGAATGATACAAAAAAGTTGCAGCTTCGCCCGAAAGGCGAAGCATCGATTGCGATAGCAAATTACTGTTCAATTAGCTATACCAATTAGGCATAGTTGTTTTATTAGTTCTATACACCGTATAAACTTGTAAGCAGAGGCATACTAACCAAATTTCCAAACATGGAGTCACACGCGCACACGGAAACATGAACACTCGATGACAACGGAAACACGCTGTCAAAGCGCCGGAGTTGAGGAAACATGGCAGCAGGAGCGAGCGAATGCAGCTTCGTGCTGCGTCTCGCATCAACGCGAGTTAAGCCGCGGAAGCGCAGCGCGCTGCTGACTCTGTACCCATCACAGATGGCTTTCAACATACAGCGTCCGGGGGGGAGGGGGGCGCTAGCGGCTGCCCGGGCCGCCCGGGATGCCCGGAGTAAAACGTGCCTACCTACCCTCACCCCGTTTAGGTATGGTAGGTACATGTAAAAGCTACAGCTCGTCACCACGCACTAAATTTCTTCTAGCCAAATACTGTCCACGCAGAAACGGCAGCCAATCTCACAAGATAGCTCAACTACGTGAATCTCCAACTGTTCTCCCTTGCTCACCTTCTGTCTCAGAGCTGTCGGGATCTCTCCGGACGCGTCTCATCACGATTTTGGGAGAGGTGGACTACACTGCGCATAAAACATCCTGTCGAGAGCCCTCTGGAGGGCTCGCTTAGCGTCGCCTTATTGTGTTCCGAAACTCGGTCACCATGACGCTTCCCTGAAATAGGCATGCACGCAGGAGCACATTTGCTACGCAGACAGTGCTCCTTGCGCACCTGGAGCTTAGAGATAGCTGATGAATAGCCCAAGACGCACTGTGTGCGAAGGCTCCCTCGTGGTTCCCTTGTAAATGTTGAAGTAGTCTAGTGCACCATGACGTGATTAGTAACAGATTCGCGCCCCCTGATATAATCAACGAGAGCCTCTTTTATTACATTACTGAAATCAATGACAGCGCCATAAAATTACGTTACCGTCGGAGAAGCAAATGGCTAACGCCGAGTGCTGTGGCGTGCCAGGACTCGGTGTTAAACCTCAGATAGTTCCTTATTTATTGGCGCAAGCCGTGCGCGCTGTTAAGCAACGCTTTTTTTAGCATTTTATGATAATTTGTGGGGCATTTCAACAAGGAGTGTGGCTCCACCACCTCATGAGTGCACTGTCACACGCAATTTGACACATAACATTATACATAAATGACGCAGTAACTCACTTTGTGGAGACCAATCTGTGAGTAATATATTTTTTGAGTGAGGCAGTATATAAGAATACCACGCGATATGCATTGCCCTGCAAGCGTTGTTAAATAGATGCATCAAATCGAGGAGGTCTGAAGTTATGGAATTACATGCATGTTCGCGGAACAAGTACTTAATTCCAATGTCGAAGCGCCTCAAGCGATAGTCACACCTTACCTGTTTTATGTCATTTGGAATATTGCTCTTCGATCTGGCACATTTTTCGGGCAACAGTGAAATAGAAGTGGGTTTCAATTTGGCGAACTCAAACTATACGACTGAAGTGACCAGCTAAACACCTGCTCTAATTATTTCTCGCCTCATCATCCTCTTGTCAGCATTTCTTTCTAGACAATATCTATTATCGCGAATGTGCTTTGCCATCACAGTGCGTTACAGGTAATGCCTGTTTTCCCTGACGAGAAATATCGACCAATAGATGTAATATTCCATCAGAAATAGTCATGTCACACGCAATCAAAAATTTTGTGCCGTGCCCACTAGTATGACAGGTGCCTAGTTCTAAAGCACAGATACTCCTGTAAACTGCTGCTCCCTTTTCTTTTGTTTTCTTTGACTCCAGTTTAAGTCTCATTCCATTGATGTGTTCATTTTGCACGGTCTTTTAGGGCTCTTAAGGTAAATAAATAGAAATCGAATGAACAATGAGTGAAGAAATATTGTGGTGGTTTAGCCCAAAGGGCGTAGGAGTGATAGCGATCGCAAGATTTAGCGAATCGACTGAACTCGCGCAACGTTGTTCTAGACAAACGCAGGCGCCACACGTTGACGTGACGAAGCACTCCAAGCAATTGCGGCTGCGTAGTCAAGCACTGCCCTGACACCTTGCAGGCTGGGGTGAGAGGAGGACCACCACTAGCGGCGTTGGAGACATCATTGCCCTTCAACGGTGTACGGGTGTGCAGTGGAAATCGGTGGCAACTCCGTTAGTCAGGATACCAGTAAACTATCACAGGAGACGAAAGATCTGATCAAGAAACGCCAATGTATGAAAGCCTCTAACCCTACAGCTAGAATAGAACTGGCAGAACTTTCAAAGTTAGTCAACCAGCGTAAGACAGCTGACATCAGGAAGTATAATATGGATAGAATTGAACATGCTCTCAGGAACGGAGGAAGCCTAAAAACACTGAAGAAGAAGCTAGGAATTGGCAAGAATCAGATGTATGCGTTAAGAGACAAAGCCGGCAATATCATAACTAATATGGATGAGATAGTTCAAGTGGCTGAGGAGTTCTATAGAGATTTATACAGTACCAGTGGCACCCACGACGATAATGGAAGAGAAAATAGTCTAGAGGAATTCGAAATCCCAAAGGTAACGCCGGAAGAAGTAAAGAAAGCCTTAGGAGATATGCAAATGGCGAAGGCAGCTGGGGAGGATCAGGTAACATCAGATTTGTTGAAGGATGGTGGGCAGATTGTTCTAGAGAAACTGGCCACCCTGTATACGCAGTGCCTCATGACCTCGAGCGTACCGGAATCTTGGAAGAACGCTAACATAATCCTAATCCATAAGAAAGGGGACGCCAAAGACTTGAAAAATTATAGACCGATCAGCTTACTGTCCGTTGCCTACAAACTATTCACTAAGGTAATCGCAAATAGAATCAGGAACACCTTAGACTTCTGTCAAGCAAAGGACCAGGCAGGATTCCGTAAAGGCTACTCAACAATATATCATATTCACACTATCAATCAGGTGATAGAGAAATGTGCGGAATATAACCAACCCTTATATATAGCTTTCATTGATTACGGGAAAGCGTTTGATTCTGTCGAAACCTCAGCAGTCATGGAGGCATTACGGAATCAGGGTGTAGACGAGCCGTATGTAAAAATACTGAAAGATATCTATAGCGGCTCCACAGCCACCGTAGTCCTCCCTAAATAAAGCAACAAAATCCCAATAAAGAAAGGCGTCAGACAGGGAGATACAATCTCTCCAATGCTATTCACAGCGTGTTTACAGGAGGTATTCAGAGACCTGGATTGGGAAGAATTGGGGATAAAAGTTAATGGAGAATACCTTAGTAACTTGCGATTCGCTGATGATAGTGTCTTGCTTAGTAACTCAGGGGACCAATTGCAATGCATGCTCACTGACCTGGAGAGGCAAAGCAGAAGAGTGGGTTTAAAAATTAATCTGCAGAAAACTAAAGTAATGTTTAACATTCTCGGAAGAGAACAGCAATTTACAATAGGCAGCGAGGCACTGGAAGTAGTAAGGGAATACATCTACTTAGGGCAGGTAGTGACGGCAGATCCGGATCATCAGACAGAAATAATCAGAAGAATAAGAATGAGCTGGGGTGCGTTTGGCAGGCATTCTCAGATCATGAACAGCAGGTTGCCATTATCCCTCAAGAGGAAAGTGTATAATAGCTGCGTCTTACCAGTACTCACCTACGGGGCAGAAACCTGGAGGCTTACGAAAAGGATTCTACTCAAATTGAGGACGACGCAACGAGCTATGGAAAGAAGAATGATAGGTGTAACGTTAAGGGATAAGAAAAGAGCAGAGTGGGTGAGGGAACAAACGCGAGTTAATGACATCTTAGTTGAAATCAAGAAAAAGAAAAGGGCATGGGCAGGACATGTAATGAGGAGGGAGGATAACCGATGGTCATTAAGGGTTACGGACTGGATCCCAAGGGAAGGGAAGCGTAGCAGGGGGCGGCAGAAAGTTAGGTGGGCGGATGAGATTAAGAAGTTTGCAGGGACAGCATGGCCACAATTAGTACATGACCGGGGTTGTTGGAGAAGTATGGGAGAGGCCTTTGCCCTGCATTGGGCGTAACCAGGCTGATGATGATGATGATGATGGTGTACGGATACGAGGCCGAAGGGAGACCTCCGGCTTAAGTGAGTGCCCAATGAAATTTCACGTGACGTTATCTTGACGTTGAGTGCCCATTCCACTAAAACCAGTGCATACACACAGCGGCTCTGGAGGAGCGGTAGCGCGAAGATATTGTCCGTGCACGGAATGCTCACGCCAACAGCGGAAGGCCGAGCCCTGCACCTCAACGAACCGATTGGGCGGAGCGATGAGGGTGCGTCTACTTCGCCTATTGTTCTTCTATACTTATTTTTTCTTGAGCCAGACAAATGCCGCTCGATTGAGTCGAGCGCATCCACGAGCACTCGGGGCGCGCGCCTCACAAGCTTGCGTTGTCCGTGGCGAAACAGCACAACGGCGGCAGTGAGTCTGGACTGTCTGTAAGATTGTTGTCTCGATAATAACGAGTAAACGTACAGGGAAATTATAAAAAAGAATGTATAATAAAAAGGAAAGGTAATTGTTCTCTTGGGTGTGCTTGCTCTATTTTCACGAGGACACCTTTAACCACCTACAACAGTTGCGTATCCGTCTTGTGTAAACCATATGTATCTAACCAGCATGTGATTATATGCTGGGTACCTGGCCATAGGGGCATCCAGGGTAACGTTCTAGCGGACCAGATGGCCACATCAATTGCATGACATACTGTTAATTCTACCGCTGCAGTCCCTGTCACAGACCTGAAGCCTTTCTTAAGGAGGAAACTGCGAAACTACTGGCAACGCTTGTGGGACCTGGAAACAAATAATAAGCTGCATGTAAAAAGCCACAATTAGGTTTCTGGCCTCCTGTAAGAAAATCACGCCGGACAGATGTCATATTCTGTCGTCAAAGAATAGGACACACATTTGGCACGCATAACTTTTTACTCACCGGAAATGAGCCTCCAACCTGTGGTAGATGCGGGGAGACGCTGACCGTCCTCCACGTCCTTCTGGAATGTCGGGAAGCCGAAGATTAAAGAAAGGAACATTTTCCCTTAGCATACCAGCAGCACATCCCCCTTCATCCTGTTATGTTACTCGGTGCAGAACCGCTCTTTGATACCAGCGCAGTCCTAGGTTTCCTGAAAGACGCTGTATTACATGTAATTAGCCCATACCTTCGTAGCGCCTCCTCACAATAGAGGATAGCGCTGTGACAGTTGTTTCGTATAGCACATGCCTCTCGTCCCTTGGGTTCAAGGGCTCTGGCGAGGCGGTAGTGCTCTTAGAAAATTTTAGCATCTCACATATTTTGTACATTGCATCATTTTTCCCAATGCATTCTAGTGTTCATAGCATTCGTCATTAGTCATCGCCATAATTTTATAGCACGTAGATTTTACGCACTTTGCAGCAACTATTTTTAGGGCCCTTTACAGCCAAGTCACATCTTCACAGAACTGATAATTCCACCGCTAAATCACTAACACAGTCTTGGCGCTCTTTCGCCATATCTGGCCCTTGCGCCACTAAACCACACACATTCATTCAACAGTTGCGTAAATAATTTGGTACCACCCCTTGGGGCACCTGGCGACCCTCGGGACATATCGTCATTTCATATCGATATATTAAATCGGGACGCTTCAGTTTACGCATCTTTACTCAACCTATGGCCAATATTATTAAACTACAATGCTCGAATGGAAATAAGCAAGTGCATCTTTGGTTTCGAGAATTGTGAACCGCACTGCCATAGATGAAATGTGCTTCAGCGTTACTGAAAATATTTCATATCTAATTGGTTTCCGAAATGGTATTGGTAGAAGGACTCTCTTTACACTTTAAATGCTTTTACACGTTTATGGGTGTGTATAAGGTGTCCTTATCTCGCAAAGCTAACACCCTCACGTTTAAGGGGTAAGATCAAATTGCTGGTGGGAACCAATGATGGCATCTGGTTTGCCGACTTTTTCTTGCAAATAAAATAATGACAGCTCTTACAGGTCACATAAAAAGTGTAATAAATAAAGTTTTATATATATGTTTGTGAAATACTCTTGTCGGATATTTATGCGCGCCCAAGGCTGTCAGAATGATTACATAATTTTAAACTATGTGTTTTGTCATCGCATCTCTAGTTAGAGCTTCGTTTTCATCCGCTACAAATTTTGTAAGGCCCTAACGGTAGCGTTTTACCTGTGTGACAAGAAAACACCCTTAAGGGTGTAAACATTTTTGTAATGTACGTCACAAATAGTGTCCGTGGACATATTTCTATTAGTACGTAGTAGATTAAGACTTAGCAGTTGGAATTAAATAGACAGTATCTCTAAATATACACTTGAGGTAATATGCTTATGGCTGCGCACGATTTTCTTACTTTTTGAGAGATTTCATGAGACAGTGCTGCCACTACAGACGCCATCGACAAAGTTTGATGGAAGCTATAGCGACAAGTGGTCACCTGTGAACACTTGCACTAACAAAATTTTACTTGCCTGTAAAGCGTGCTTTGTCTGTAAAGCAACGGTGTTTTGCAAAGAAGCAGTTGCGTCTGCTGCATGGATTTTGGCGGCAGACGAAGTAATTAGGGCCGGTCACATTGGGCCTGCCTTGACACTGATGCCCACAAGAGGCTGGCGCCAATGATCGGCCATCTAGACTGTAGGCTAAATCAGTGAGAGGCCTTGTGTCATACTGGGCCAACAACACCACCGAGACGACCCACGAAAGCAAGTACTCTTAGCGTGACAGTATTTTGGGACGCCAACAAAGCAGTCTGCGGTTGGTCATTCGGCCAGCCTTAGTTAAACAAGTCACCAAGCGAAAGCGCTATACCCATAACTCGATTGCCACAGCCACTGCGCTTGTATACATATATGTACTCGCGCTCAAAGTGAGTCGAAATGTGCTCGCAAAGCTGAAATTCAGTATAACCATCTCCTGATTCCGTCCACATCGCCTTTGAGCTGGTGTCAATCTCGTTCAGCACAGGTTAGACCTCAAACAGCCGGCTAGCTTGTGCGCCCATTACCAGCGCGCTTGCCCTAAAGGCCCGGCCTTGCTAGGCGGACAGGACGCAGATTTTGGCATGCCGAGTTCAGTCCAGCGCAGTTTATCTGTTGTGTAGATCGCCTGAATAATGTACACGGCAAAGGCTGCTGGGTTCGAATAGTTCGCAGGAAAGCATGTACAGTGTAAATACATTTAAACCCTTAAGGGTTTAAATGTATTTACTAGATACACTGGCACAGAAAAGAGTTACTTCGGAAAGAAAATATATGAATACGGAAAGCTCAGCAAAAAAGGGTTTAAATGTATTTACTAGATACACTGGAAGAGAAAAGAGGGACTTCGGAAAGAAACTCTACGTATACGGAAAGCTCAGCAAAAAAAAAAAAGAGCAAGACTAAGATCAGCAGGAGAGCGTAGGCGAGGGCAACCGAGAAAACAATAAAGCGAAAGTGAAATTTTCGCAATAGGCAAGTCACAAACCAAGGCACAAGTGATGATATAACAGGGTAACATGCATCTACGAGAAATTTACCGATAAGAAAAGTTTAAACTCAGAACAGGTTTTACATTGATTAATGCTCGTGGGGAGCCTATTCCGAAGAGCTGAAGTGTACGGGAAATATTAATTGCAGAAAACTTCACTGCGACAGCACATTTGAGAACCTTATAATCGGGATCACATCGCTTAGAGACATAGTGCGGAGGCAAAATGTATAGATATAGGTCTATTCCGGTGTCACCAGAGTACACCTGAAAAAGATAGTTGCAGTTTTGCAGTAATTCCACGATGAGCTAATGATTTCCCGCCCAGATTTTTTTAATCACTGATACACTGCTGCGCAAGTCATATTTGCCAAAAACAAACCCGGCAACATGGTTTTGATTTCGGTCGAGGTTATCATCAAGGTACGAGGTGTGAGGATCCCACGCTGCACAAGCGTATTCAAGAATTATTCGGTCGCGCCGCCGACTACAACGCCGGATTTTCGCGTAACGGGGCACGCAATGCTTTCGTATTACAAAAGTGGAGAGCGTGTGTAGGAATCGGCATGAAAAAATTTCGCTCAAGCTAGGTCAGCGCGAGTATAGGAATGTTGTGCAGTTGCAGTTTCACAACAAAGTCGTGAGACTGTTAGCTCGCGGCTCCGCTATCGCTGACGTGCTACCGACGCGGCCATCGGCGGACTGTCTGTGGGCGTTGGCACCGATGTGATGGGCGAGCCAACACTACACAGACAGCTGTCGCTGTGAGTCGGCAGAGTCCGCGTCCTGTCGGCTTAGTGTGGATGGGTCTTTAGGAAAGCAGATGGGGATCCACGTGGATATAGCTATAGCCCGTACGCCTGTTTCCAGTGGGTCGGTGTATTCAGTGCACGGGCAAAAGGGTGAAAAGGATTCGCGTGAGCGAAAAGAAAGATGGAGGACAGAAGCTTAGTTTTGGCGAGCGTTAGGCGCTGCTTCGAGGCGTAGTTTCGGTCGACAGGGTTGGTATTTATGCGTTCGCACAGTCGTCGGGCTTTGGTAAGCGCTGTATTCGGAGCGGTGGGGTAAGTTTGGGCTACCCGAGTGGCAAAGGAGGAGTAATGTAGAAGAAGAGCTAGACGACGTGTGACAGAAGAGGAGAGTGGGGTGATCAACAGGATCCGATAATGATTTTATGGAATCATATTATGTTGATTCCTCAGAGCAATATGGGTGAGTTGGGCGTTTCTTGTTTTCCTCGTCCCTCGTCTGTGTCGCACTGCACGTGTACGTAAAAAATGCTGATTCTTACTTGCCTCAACAATGTGGCGTCAGACTTGCGCCGCGCACCAACACACACACATACACACACTAACACCTATATATATATATATATATATATATATATATATATATATATATATATATATATATATATATATATATATAACCGTCTTTATTCATAAGTGTTGTGCATTTAGTGCTTCTGTTGTGTAGCTGCCGTTGTGGTGTTGCCATTCTAGAGAATGAGCATATATGGTGTGAGTATCACATGGAACTGGTGCAGGGGGCAGGAGATAGAAAGCCAGAATCACGAAATCAACAACAACATATATAGAGCAGATAACAAGTAGATGATGAATTTAGGATGAGGATCAGATTGTTTTAAGGCTGTGAGCACAGGTTGGCTGGCCACCGAGAGCAGTGTACATATCTTGCCCAATACTAGCAGATACCTTGTTATCCGGCATATATGAGATGTTTCAAGGCGAGTTGTAATGTTGTGGAGGACAACGTGGGCGGCACTAATGGAGAAATTCTAGCTATCTGAAGTCTCCTGCCAGAAAGACTAATGTGCAGTTAGCAATTACGATTGTTCTTCTCCAAGTCTGCTGGATGCACCTGCTACTGCGTCTCTGCTGCGTCAGCGAGAAAGCGCTGTCGCTTTCGACATACTCGCTGCAAGGGTCAGTTGATTTGCCTTCCGTGACCTAAATAATAAACTAGAACAGTTTGACGCTCGCTGGCTTTTAAAGTGCATGGACTGCGCAATCTCTTTACGCTACTGCGGTTTACCATCATTTTTATTTTTCTTCTTCTTCGTCATCACCAGTGTCAAACACGCGAAACTTCTTCCTAGTAAACAGAAACATCCACAAGGTCGGGTAGCTGGAACCGTTCTGAAAAAAAAAAGGCGCAGGGACCTTCCTTTGTTGAAGGGTCGTACGTCACAGTTATGGCCATTTCTAAGGTTCACGCCTCGAGCGAGAACACCACGCTGTGGACCGACTGCGTGGTGATGCTTACAGCGAGCAAAACAGTAAGAACTGAAGAAATGCCACCACGCGAACAGTGAGCAACAAGGTCGCGAAGAAGGCCTTCTGTTTCTACCCTGCCGCAATGTGTCACCCTTAGCGTGGCCCATATATGAAACGCAGCCATCATCCCGGTCTGTCCCGACAATTGGGGCTGTAAACACGAGTTATGGCTATTACCCTCGTGACACTTCCAAGTGCGGAGAGGCGCATACCGTATCTTGGCACGTTTAGGGCGCGCGCGTAGGTGAAATGAAGTTATGGGTATCTACGTGTAAAAACCGCGATCTGATTATGAGGCCCGGAATAGTTGGGGAACTCTGGAAATTTGGAACGTCTGGGGTTCTTTCGAGTGCGCCTAAATCTAAGTACATGCACGATCTAATTATTCTATCTAATAAATAAATACCTTATTATTTAAAATATTAATTAATTCATTCATTACCATACCCTTAGGGCAAAATCATTATATAGTGGAGTGGACTACACGTGAATGAGAAGATATGTACATATAACAAGAAAATGAGCGAGTAGATGAAATTTTAATTGTAACATGATGGCTGTGATAGAGGTTACCTGATGTGTGATGGAGGTCACATGTGGAGGAAGGCGAATCCACTCTTCTGATAGCCGTGGTAAGAGTGGCTGGGAAAAAGCAGAAGGAAATTCGAAGTGCTGAGGAAGTGACATGGAAGTGACTGAGGAAGTTGAGAGTGTTTAAATGTGGCGTGAAATATGCTGAAACGAAATAACTTACGATGGAATGCAACGGATGATAGGTCAAAACTTGATTTCACGGAAGATGTGTTAGCTCTTCTGTTGCAGCTATTAATATTGAAGCGAGCCGAGGTATTTGGAATAATTTCTAGTAATATAATTAGGTTTTCGGGACTTGGATCCCAGATAGAGGCAGCCTATTCTAGTTTCGAGCGAATCAGCGGTTTCTAGACGACTAATTTTATAGAAGGTGCTTGCGTGTAGTTACGACGGAGGTACCACAAGATTCGATCAGCGGTGTTAGTTGTGTACAAAATGTTGCCGGCCCAAAAGAGGTTTGGTGTACTTGTAGTTATGTGGTTTGTTTTTGTCATGACCGTTCAATCTTCCAACTTCTCATCTTTCCAAGCAAGGAAGTTTGAAGGTAATTACTATTCTTTTTTTTCTTGTGTACTGTCCACCTTCAAGAGTTTTACAACTGGCTGCTGTCATCCACCCGGTCTAAGCGAACAATGCCAAGAGTGCCTTCAAAAGCCCGAGGGGTGGAGGATTTTTATAAAGAGCTGCGGTTTATATTTGCACCTACATTAGGGGTGTTGCCACGTCGTAAGTTATGGTATGTGAGGGTGTTTCGCAGCAGCACATTCAACCCGCAGCATCTAAAAACCAAGGAGACCACGTTTGTTGCTGTACTTTAATGGCAAACGACATCCGGGAATTTTATGTGAACAGTTTGAGAGAAAGCGCCTCCGTGTTTATATGAAGGTACGCTTTGTGCCATCCGGGTAGTTCGCTATGGGTAATTGTAAGTGCGAGTTACATTCGTTAGTCACTTTACTCTCGCCGTGGGTATGCCATTGCTGTATATCTAAATAGTCTTGTGTATATTTTTTTGTTCCCTGGAGTGAATTTTCAGCTACCGCACGTGTTTGATAGCCTCCGTCTGTTTGTTGTATTCCTTTCCCTCAGCGCCCATTTCTGGAGTGCAAGTTTGCCTAGGTGAAAAAAAAAAGATGTTGTCATAAGAGAGCATGTTTTAAGCATCTTCCTTTGTTGTTCCCGTTGCTGCAATTGTCATAAAGATTGCGTTTTTGGAAATTTCAGAACCTGAATTTGCCCCTCCTGTGTAACAAACGCTCGCTTTTGAGTGCTGGTGTGCACATTCGTCCTTACTTTTTTGAGAGCACTTATTATTGCCGTCTATAATTTGCGATAACGACTACACGCTTTGAGAAACTTGACCATTTATGAGCCCACCTTATATGTGAGTTAGTATGGCAGTCTGCCTTAGCTGTGTTATCAAAGGCCTAGTAGTCTTTCCTTCATACTTTACTTAAAGCACAAAAAGCTAGCTCGACATATGAAGCAATACCAGACAGGATGAGCGCTACTTCAAACTAAAGTAGTGAGCTCTGACTAAAAGTTAAAGTAAGCTCTGACTCAGGCTTTTATCATGGGGGCTCTCATAATGTTCTATTTGAAGCGAAAAACGACTTCACCCGCCGTGGTTGCTCAGTGGCTATGGTGTTGGGCTGCTGAGCACGAGGTCGCGGGATCGAATCCCAGCCACGGTGGCCGCATATCGATGGGGGCGAAATGTGAAAACACCCGTGCACTTAGATTTAGGTGCACGTTAAAGAACCTCACGTGGTCCAAATTTCCGGAGTCCTCCTCCACGGTGTGCCTCATTATCAGAAAATGGTTTTGGCACGTTAAACCCCATAATTTAAATTTTTTAAGCGACTTATCGATATATGCTATGTCACTTCTGTGAAGGTTTATCGAAGGCTGGCTGACACGCGTGGAATACAGCAGGCTTTCTTTCGTTGGGCTACCACGTTCTGATTATGAGGCACACCGTAGTGGAAGACTCCGGAAATGTCGACCTACTGGGGTTCTTTAACGTGCTCCTAAATCTAAGTACACCGGTGTTTTCGCATTTAGACTCCATCGAAATGCGGCCGCCGTGGCCGGGATGCGATCCCCCGACCTCGTGCTCAGCAGACCAACATTATAGCCACTGAGCAACCACGCTGGGTACTGAGGTATTAATTGCACTGCAACGGGGGTGTTCGCCTAGCAGAAAGGTCCCTAGTTATAGGTTGTAGCGCTAGGCTTAAACAGATCGGCGCTATATCGTAACGGGGAAGCAAGCACTTCACGTCGTCTTCTTCTCATCAACTGGCACCATGCCCACTGCCAAGTGCCTTCAGTACAATCACTCCCCACCGAAAGAGTAGCCATCCTGGCGACCTAAGGGCAGGAAAACACAGGGGTTCATGGCACTGCTTGAGCCGGGAGACGTGCACAATTTCCTGGCCGCGACGACGCTGGTCGGAAGGCGCTTCCGTTGGCTCGATGAGGTAGTTGACCGCGGATGTTTTTTTCAGTACCCTATAAGGACCGTGGTACTTGGAGAGCAGCTTAGAGGAAAGGCCTGGAGGAGTAGAGGGCACCCACAACCAGACCAGCGAGCCAGGAGCAAAGCACGTAGCCGCAGTAGATGAATCATGGCGATGCTTTTGGCGCCACTGGTCCTGGGATGTCAACGAACGAGCGAGCTGGCGACATTCTTCGGCGTAAGCAGCCGCTCTAGAAACAGTCGTGCACTCCGAAGCATCTGGTCGGTAAGGCAGAATCGTGTCCATAGTGCATGAAGGTTCGTGTCCGTAAAGGAGAAAGAAAGGGGAGAACCCAGTGGTGCTTTGCTTGGCGGTGTTGTAAGCGTAGGTGACGAAAGGCAGAATGCGATCCCAATTCGAGTGGTCAGATGAAGCATACATGGCCAACATGTCGCCAAGGGTGCGGTTGAAACGCTCTGTCATCCCATTAGTTTGAGGATGATATGCCGTGGTGGTGCGGTGAATGATGCGACACTCCTTTAGCAATGCTGCAATGACGTCGGAGAGAAAAACGCGACCGCGGTCGCTCAGTAATTCTCTAGGTGCTCCATGGCGTAAAATCAGGTTTCGAAGGAGAAAACTGGCGACGTCTTTTGCTGTGGCGGATGCTAGGGCTGAAGTTTCGGCGTACCGCGTGAGGTGGTCGATAGCGACAATAACCCAGCGGTTGCCGCTTGGAGTGTTGGGAAGCGGACCGTATAGGTAAATGCCGACGCGGTCGAACGCGCGCGCGGGGCATGGTAAAGGTTGCAAGGTGCCGGTGGCATGTTGAGGTGGTGTCTTGCGTCGTTGGCATATGAGGCAGGACCGGACGTACTGGCGAATGAAGCGGTACATACCGCGCCAGTAGTACCGAAGCTGGATGCGAGAGTATGTCTTTAAGACACCAGCGTGGCCGCATTGGGGATCGTCGTGATACGTGGCGCAGATGTCAGGGCGCAGGTGTCGGGGTATAACAAGCAACCACTTGCGACCGCTCGAATTGTAGTTGCGGCGGTACAGCAGGTTATCCCGAATGATGAAGTGCGCTGCTTGACGGCGGAGTGTCCGAGAAATTGGCGCTGGCGACTGGCTAGACAGGAAGTCAAGAAGCGAAGAGATCCATGGGTCCTTGCGCTGCTCTGATGGCATGTCGGTAATGTTGAGGGCGAAGGCTCCATGTGTGGAAATAGACGAGTGGACAGGACTGGAGGGCAGGGGTGACCGGGATAGAGCGTCTGCGTCTGAATGTTTTCGGCCGGAGCGATAAACAACGCGGATGTCGTACTCTTGCAGGCGCAATGCCCAGCGGGCGAGCCGACCAGTTGGATCTTTTAAGGAAGATAACCAGCATAGGGCATGATGGTCGGTCACGATGTCAAATGGACGCCCGTACACATAAGGACGAAATTTTCCGATTGCCCAAACGATGGCCAGACATTCCTTTTCAGTAACCGAGTAGTTCGCCTCGGCTTTGGTAAGGGTGCGGCTGGCATACGCGACGACGTACTCTTCGAAGCCATCCTTGCGTTGCGCAAGAACAGCGCCGAGCCCGACACCGCTAGCGTCCGTATGGATCTCAGTTGGTGCAGATGGGTCGAAGTGTCGCAGTACCGGAGGAGAGGTGAGAACGCGTCGCAGTTCTTGGAATGCGTCGTCGCATGCCGGGGACCAGGCTGATAGGTCAGAACTGCCGGTGAGAAGCTGCGTCAAGGGGGCGATGATAGAGGCAAAGTTACGGATGAAGCGCCGGAAATATGAGCACAAGCCGATGAAACTGCGAAGCTCTTTCATGGTGGTTGGTTTGGGGAACTCGGTTACGGCGCTAAGTTTCGTGGGGTCCGGGAGGATACCGTCTTTGGAAACTACATGACCGAGAATAGTAAGCGTGCGAGCGCCGAAGTGGCATTTCTTCAAATTTAGTTGCAGTCCTGCAGTGGAGAGGCACGCAAGCACTTGCTCGAGGCGGCTGAGGTGCGTCGCAAAGTCGGTGGAAAAAACCACAATGTCATCCAAATAACAGAGGCACGTTTTCCACTTCAGCCCTCGAAGAATGCTATCCATCATTCGCTCGAAAGTGGCAGGCGCGTTGCAGAGGCCGAACGGCATGACGGTGAATTCATATAGCCCATCAGGAGTTACAAAGGCTGTCTTTTGGCGATCAGCCTCCGCCATGGGCACTTGCCAATACCCGGAGCGTAGATCCAGCGAGGAAAAGAATTCCGCTGCCTGCAGACTGTCCAAGGCATCGTCGATGCGCGGCAGAGGATATACATCTTTGCGCGTTATGCGGTTAAGGCGGCGATAGTCGACGCAGAACCGAATGGAGCCGTCTTTCTTTTTAACAAGGACAACCGGAGATGCCCAGGGACTGTTAGAGGGCTGGATGATGCCACGCTCCAGCATGTCGTCAACGTGCTCGTTGATGACACGGCGTTCAGCGGCCGACACACGATACGGACGCTGGCGCAATGGTGTTTGTTGGCCGGTGTCGATACGGTGAACGACTGCGGACGCCCGGCCCAAGGATGGTTGGCCAATGTCAAATGAGGCACGAAAACGCTGGAGGAGCTTGATGATTTCGGTGTGCCGCGCAGGTGTGAGTTCTGCGTCGACGGAACGAGCGAAGACGTCTACAGGGGCATCGGTCGCGGCGGCAGGAGTTACGGCACAAATCGGAAGTGATGCCGTATCACCAAACATGGTGGCCGGGAGAATGCTATCAAAAGCTTCAGCTGTACCCAGGCACTCGCCGCGGAGTAGGGATGATGGGCAGGCGGACGGATTGCACACGTAAAGGGCAGCAGAACCTTCGCAAAAAGTGACGACAGCAAACGGAAGCAGAAAGTTCCGGCGGCGCGCGCAAGTGGTCGACGGCGTAAACAGGACAGATGAGTTCGCAGCAGAGCTACATAACACAGGAACCAGAGCAGCGGAGAAAGGTGCAATATCGATGTCAGAGGCGGCAACAACTTTAGGAGAATAACAGTCGTCAGGGTCAAAACACGGCACTGATAACGTAAGTTCGCAACGAGCGCAGTCGATAAGAGCTTGATTCACAGATAGGAAATTCCAACCAAGGATAACGTCGTGCGAGGAACGAGGCAGGACGACAAATTCGATAACATGCAGAACGCTTTGAAGGACAACCCGGGCTGTGCACGACGCTGAAGGCTGAACGCGATGCGCGGTTGCCGTACGCAGAGAAAGAGAGGTCAGGGGAATGGTCACTTTGTTCAAATTTCGGCAGAGCTTCTCACTAATAATAGAAACGGCGGCCCCGGTGTCGATAAGTGCGTGTACGGTGACGCCGTCTACGGACAGTTCAATTTCGTTCGCCGGCGCAGAATGAGGCCTTAAAATGTTCGACGGAAACGCAGTTCTTGCCTCTGGAACTGCGACTGCTAGTTTTCCTCTCGGGCTGGGCTGGGTCGGCGAACCATCGGGGAAATGGATCGGCGACGTGGGGAAGGCGACCGGCGTGAATCGAAGGGGAGGCGACTGTAAGAAGTGTCCGGAGGAAGGTTAGAGTGGTCCTGACGCGGAAGTCGAGCAGACCTGTAGCTTGAGGCACCCCCACTGTCAGGTAAACGGGGGCTGCGACGGCGGCAGAATCGTGCTACGTGGCCCGGAAAATGGCATGAATATCATATTGGCCGGTTATCAGGTGTTCGCCACGGGTTGACGACAGGGGCTCCAGCGGCCGAGTTAGGGACGACCATCGGGCGTGAAGGTGGCGGCGGCACATGGAAGGTGGCAGTGGCCCGGTAGGCATCAGGAGCCGGAGGAGCGTAAGGCCGGGCGACAACGTCAGCGTAAGTGAGTGGTCCAGCTGCAGGCTGCGGAGGAGGGGCAGATGGCAGCGCCGCGGCAACTTGGGTCTGAATGACGTGGCGAAGCGAGGGAGCCAAGGTTGTCAACGGCTCTGGTGTGCTGTTCGCCAGAGAAAGTTGGCGTGCCACTTCCTGACGGATGAACTGCTTTATCTCCGGCATTAAAGCAGAGATGTCGGTAGCATCGTGGCCGAAATCCAACGGAGATAGATCCGTGGTGTCCTGCTGAGCAGCGCGAGTTGATGCACGCTGCTTGCGCAGCTCGTCGTACTGCTGACAGAGCTGTACGACCTCGGAAATCGTCCGCGGACTCTTCGCGACAAGCATCTGGAAGGCTTGGTCATCGATGCCTTTCATGACGTGCCTGATCTTGTCAGCTTCGTCCATAGACGAGTTGACGCGCTTGCATAGCGAGAGCACGTCTTCAATATAACTAGTGAAGGTCTCCTCCTGGCGTTGAGCTCGACCACGCAAGCGCTGCTCAGCGCGAAGCCGGCGAACGGCGGGACGGCCGAAGACCTCTGCCAAAGTTGCCGTGAAAGCCGACCAGGTGGTAAGATTGGCTTCATGATTGCGGAACCATAGGTTGGCCACGTCAGTCAAATAAAAGATGACGTTTGTCAGCTTGGCGCGGTCGTCCCACCTATTATAGGCGCTTACACGGTCATATTCGGCGAGCCAGTCTTCCACGTCGTGGTCGTCTGTGCCGCGAAATATAGCCGGATCGCGCTGCCGGATGACGCCAGAACAGACGATGGCGGGGGGCACGGGAGCAGCAGCCTGGGATGGTCCCGGTTCATCCATTGCAACAGCAGGTGATAGCGTTCGGCTGCGGAGTTCCAGGATGTCGAAGGTAAACCCAGCACCTCCACCAAATGCAACGGGGGTGTTCGCCTAGCAGAAAGGTCCCTAGTTATAGGTTGTAGCGCTAGGCTTAAACAGATCGGCGCTATATCGTAACGGGGAAGCAAGCACTTCACGTCGTCTTCTTCTCATCCACTGGCACCATGCCCACTGCCAAGTGCCTTCAGTACAGCACTATTAACCATTTATATCCATACCCTTCAGCGCTCCCAGATGTTTCGTAAAGTTTACGACTCTGGGCTTGTTTTAAAATGCTAGAATTCTTGCGTTAAGCTTTACGAAAAAAACATTTTCTTTCCGAAAGTGTATCTTTCGTACCTTCCTGCTGCGACTCTTCTGATGGTGAAATAATCTAAGAGACATACTTTCTTCGAGTAAGTTTACACGAAAAACCTCTTCAAGCAGCTGGAATTGGCAACACCTAAGGAGCTGACAAAATTCACTCTCTCTTGCTTGTCAGTATTTGTTGATCCATATTTCCTGCTGCTCTGTGTGCAGCGTCAAAATTTAAATCATTCTTGTTAATGTGCCTATGTATTCCTAAAGAAAACTTCCGTTAAACTCAAGCTTTAAGAAATAAGATTAAGCTTTAAGAAATAACTTCATTGTGACACCGAGCTTTCACATCGGAAAAAGTCATTAGGTCGGTTTGGTAGTTGCGAGCCTTGTAACCAGCACACAGGCGGAATGTCCCGTCTTCTCGCTATGCGTATAGGAGCAGCAGAAAAAAGGAACTGTGAATATAGGTGAAGTCAATGGTCATATGGGTAGCCGAATGATCTATGTACAACAATCACTGCCATGCTTTGTAAAACAACGCTTTCTTTTCTATTTACATGTTGCACGGGGCTTTTGTTAGAATTGACGTTGTCAGTGCTTTATGCATACGTGCATGTACATGGGTCTTCCTTGTTGGAGATTCGCTTCCGATGCCAACAACCTCGGTATAGACTTTTATGGATCTCTCCTTCATAGCGAAATATTTGTGGCATGCTAGGCATTACTTTGTAGGTCGCGAGTCTTGCGTTTTCCTTAGTTAACGCCTCGTCGTGCCAGTAAAGCTTAAGCTTGCGCTTTTTTTTAGATAGCCTTGCTGGGACAACAAGAAGTTGTAGCTGACATTAGCTTTCCCTAACACCTCACTGCGAACACTAGCAGCCACTGAGCTACCGTGTCGGGTAGCAGTATAGCACAGACTTGAATGAAACAAACATCCGAAATACAACTTTACCAACGTTTCGGCAGCTGGTCCTCTCTGCCGAATGCAAATAGAACTTGGCGTGGTGTATACCACGGTCCACTCAGACGTTTAGGGCCGCACAGTCATTTGGGTTTGCATCGATGTCCAGTGGTCTCAGGTTCCCTCTCACCTAGCCTAACCTAACCTAGCCTGACCTAGCTTAAGTGAACCTAACCTAATCTAACATAACCTAATCAACCTGAAGACGCCTGAAGAGAACCCCAGTCAACACGTGAATAGAACAAATAGGCACTGGGTAAGTGTGCTGGCAACTGAAAGAGAGGATGTTTTTTTTTTTTTCACGTTCGTCAATTTCTCAATATACACATGTCGAGCCTTAGCGCAAATTAAGTTACCATTCATTATTGAAATTATTAAGTCGTATATAATCTTACCTATGTTTTACAGAACATGCTGCGAGGCAGATGTTTCTATTGTTGAAGTTTGAGAGTTCAAACGAAATAAGTGCTCCGGAAATGCCCGAGGAGGAAGACATATAAAGTAAAGAGATATTTCTTTTACTCCTACAATCAGAAAGTAAATCACATTGACATCTCCTGTAGTAGTCGTTCGTATCACACCTTACGCAGCTTGGTGTCTGACTTTCCTAAGCGTACCGGTGCCATCTAACATTACCATCACTGCAGTTTTACCATCCATCCATCACTGCCATTACCATCACCATCACCATTACCATCACCATTACCATCACTGCGTCTTCATCACAAATCTTCGTACGCAGCTACACAGTAAGAATTTCCAATGAGAAACTTGTTTTATATGCTGATGTGTCCCACAAGAAACAGGGCATGCCACACGTCGCAACCAGTAGAAGCTGCCTAGCCGCATGGACAAACTGTCGAATCCGAAACATCGCTATCTCCGCAGCTTTCTCCTTTGAAGGCTCCTTGTTTTACACGAGGCCTAGCATACCTTGCGCTCGTCTCTTGCGCTGATTATTCGTGTATTCCTACATACGCGCTGTAGCGGACACGAAAAAATCATCGCCCAGTGCAGCCGATGAAAGCGTAAGGGTAATAATTACGTCTAACTGCAATTGTATAAATATAAGAAAAGGCGTCCAATTTCGCGCCCAGCTGAAAATTCCTAACTAAACCAAGGTAATCACAATTTCAAGACTTCTTCATAGTGTGCATCTACCTTTTCAAAAATTATTTGCCTGATACATTCCTTGGACTTATTGCCTGCTGACATTGTCGTGGTTGTCACCAGAAGTGGAGTCGTTTGGATCCGACGATTTTTATGGAATCAACAAAGAGGCGCATTCCTATCAATGAATTGCGTAGTATATACGCTCAAATTTATTAACCGAGAATTCGATAACGCAATATACGCTCTGTGACCTACTTTTTGGGTGCGCATAACGAAGGGCGGTGCTGTAGGATGGCCCTTGCAGCATGTCGGCCTCAGATGGACAAGCACCCAGCCGGTGCGGCTACGGCCTACAAAAACGAACGGCCAGCTCGCTTTAATGAAGGCCCGTACGTCTTGGTTACGACCCGTCCAAACGGTTTTCGGTTACAGCTTGCGCCAATAACTCCAGTGTAAGTGCTTATGAGCGACAGGAAAAACAAGCGCAAAGAAAGAAACACATTTGTTACATACGCAATTCGAGTGAGGCGGCATATTCGGCGATGCTTGCCCGTGCAGCAGCGGCGAAACAAGCAGCAGTTGGCCCCGTCTGTGTACGCATGTGCCAGTCTAGTCTCGACAATTTCGCTTAGAAATGGGCTTTATCTATGCATCTCCTTCACATGTTCTTGCGTTTTGGCGAAGATTATTGTTTATTTTGTGTGCCCGGATGTGCGTGTGTTTGGGTGTGTTTTTTCAGCAACAAAGAGACATTTGCGGAATACTTTCTTTGTTTGCAATAAGTATAATTCTTGGATGGCCGAGAATTCAGAATGATGCTTGAAAGAGAATAGTGCATATATCTTTCCATGGAGCTCATGTGATTTTTTCTTTCAGTAAAATCTTAAAACAAAACAAAATGTAGATTTCATTAGCTAGCTCTGATTTCCCTTTTCTTATTGCTTCTAAAGAAAATACTGTGGGCGCAAATTTAAAAAAATAGTCGTATTTATTTCAAAATTACAATTGGAAATTATTGACCCTCTGCTTTCCCTGGCTCCGCGTGGCATGTTTGTTGACCTCTGTTTCTTTACGCTGATTGCATGGGCGATGGTTCGGCAGTCTTGGCGACCTAGTCAGCTAGTGACAGCTTGGTGAGTAAATATATGCTACTAAATTCGCGTGCTTAATGACGATTCCGGCTCATTTCGTATTTCACCACCACCCTAATGACTTCCGATGGCGCTGGCGAGCACTGACAGGGCCGAGATGAACAGAAATGTGTAATAATGCTGCAGAAATTATGCCAAGTGCATCCGTCTCTCTAGCCTGTCTTGCTGAAGAGCCGCATCTGTCATGCGAAGGTCGTGGTTAGTCTTCCAAAAGCGCCAAGTTGCCTTCCTTTCCATTCTTATTTATTTTCTGTAGGAAATGACGCTATCATCGCAAGAAAGAAATAATCCCATTGGATCCTTTCCAAACTACCCTCAAAAGGAAGTTATTCATTTCCACCGCTTGTTTTTCTTGCATTCACTGTCGGCTTCATCCGGCTCTTATCAAACCCAAAATTGCGCCTGTCGATGAACCCGGTCATCTCGGTTTAGTGAAGAAGCGCTACAATCACAAATTATCGCGCATGCCACAAACATTCTCCTGTGCCCTCTAAGCCAGGCTCGCACGTGTGCCGGAAGCCACCTGGAACTAAGGAAACCACAGAACAGATGAATAAATAAGCGTTGCGGACGAGTTCCTGCGGCGGCACAGCGGAGGGGAGCCTACCGAGCACAGATTGGGAAAGTTGTTGCGAGGCCAGGTAAACCAGGCGCTCTGAAGCAGTGAGCGGCGGAGGCGACGGTGTGCGAAAAATAAAGCGCCTTCGTTGCCATGTGCTCCGCCGAGTGCCAAATTGCGTTCCTCGTTTAGTGAACCGAGCGCACACCGCTCCTGACTTGTGCGGAAGAGGCTTCTCCTCGTTTCCTCGGTTACCCAACTACGAAGAACAGCGTAGATTTGAAGCGCGAACAAAGTCTTGGCTGCGCGAGAGGGCACGGAATTAGGTTAGCGCTGCCTTGAGCGTAAAGGTTCGTAGTTTAATGCCACCTAACCTCGCGTTTCTCCGCGTCTTGCGATACTCTCACTTAATTTCTGGTGGAATCTCGGCACGTCCCGAATCACTTTATTTTGTTATTTGGAATGAAGTTTTCCAATCAACGCAGTGCCGTGGCGAAGCAAAAAAAAAAAGAAAGACAATTGCGGCAGAACCCATGTCCCTGCGACGACTGTCGACGTTAATGCGATTAACGTTCGCCCACTTCCGTTAGCTTTCACACGTACATACACTTTCTGACGGTATAAGCTCACGTTGGTGAGGCACTCGCTTGCCGAGGTAACTCCGTAGCACGACAGCATGACGCCAACTGTATGAAGACGACGTAATGACAAGAATGAAATGACGAAGAAATGGCGTCGATGGAACAACTAAGGCGGTAGGATGGTGGCTGCATTAAAACAGTGAGATGCCAATTCTGAAATTATGGCGACGGTATACTGAAGGCGTGGCAACGACGGCGTGAGGACAATGGGATGGCGAACAGCAAGCAGCACGCTTCGTAACAGGAAATTTTAATTTTACTACCAGAGGATCCAGAATACGGGAAGGGTTGGGTTGGAAAGCTCTTCCTTCACGCAGGAAAACCCTAAGATTGAAATTCCTTTATAATATATGTAAAAGTAAAACTGGTATCGACAAAACACTGTTCATCAAGGAGCCGCATTACGTTTCATACAGGAGAGACCACGCTAACAAATTTAGAGCTTATCAGTGCCGTACCAATGTGTTTAAGTATTCTTTTTTCATAACACGATTAGCGATTGGAATGAGCTCCCTAATGAAGTGATGGCAGCTTCTAGTTTTGAAAATGCTATTGAGAGCCATATTCTTTGATTGTCCTGTTATTCATCTCTGCACATACGCAACTTTTTTTCTGTTTCGTTAGTTAGTTACGTTGTCACTCACTTTGTTTTGTACTTTGTTAGTTTCTATTCCGCTTTTGCGAATTTCAGTGCTTAAACTATGTTGTATTTACTGATGTATTCTCTTGATGTGGCTGAATATGTTTCCATTGTGAGCACCTGTATTTTAACCCCCCTACGATAGTGCCGTACAGGCGATGTAGGTATACTGAATAAATAAATAAATAAGCAGAGTGGGAAATTCTGAATATGGCGTAGCCATGGCAGCATCACCATTACGGCATAACAACAGATCAGTTACAGTGACTCTGAGGGTGGCGCAGTGGCGCCGAGAGCTTGCCATCGGGTGGCCTAATCTCGAATGAATAGCGACAGCCGAGATTACCGCAGACTGACGGAGAAAGAAGTTACGTTGACGGTAGAGTGAAATTACTATGTGTATGAGGGCATGATAACAAAGTGACGATGTTTTCAAGTTGATGAGAACGATAGAACGACAGGGTAAAGACGACCTTTATGCAGACAATGATATGTCGACACCGACTGTGTGACATGATGCCGTTACATTGATGCCGTTACAGGACACCGTGGCGTGACAATGATACCATTACAATAGCGAGATGTCGAGGTTGGAACGTGGATGACGGAATGACCACGATGGCATGACAATAAGGGTATGACAACTTATGTATGCCGACGATGGTATATCGACGGCCATAAAAAGGGCATGAAAGGGCATGAGGACAATGGGATGATTACGAGTGTATGACGGTGGGGGTGTGAGGACCATTGTATTTGGAAGAATGTATGACGGCAACGCTATGACGAAAGTCGAATGAGAAAGAAGAAGCGGTGGCAATAGAAGGCTCAAGACAGCATCACGATGGAGGTACTACAATAAATACCTGACGGCTATTTCACGACAACGGAGGTCAACACGGCACGATGACGTCGGTGCGACGGCGGATGCATACGCTCATTTATGTGAGTAACACAATCATGGCGATCACATGATTATGACATGACAATGGCGGAATAATCATGATTTAATGCCGACAGAGTGGTTGCGCTAGAATGACGGAGAAGGAATAATTACGATGAAACGACGAAGGCTGTATGACGTTCACGGCATGACGAAAATGTGATGATGTTTTTAATGTGATGGAGATGGTAAAACGACATCTTCGTCTCCATGTCGTTTGACAGCATTGACTGTAACAGGCTGTCGCTTTCCAGCGTTCCCTCTACAGCACTGGCGATATGAGAGAGCGACTCCGCGAAGACGATTATGTGACGGTGACGGCATTATGATAGTGGGATGACGAAGCTAGAATGACCGTGAAACGACCACGCTTGTATTGGAATGGCAGTATAACAAAGAATACATGACGGTGACTGTATGAGGACATGCAATGACGACGATTGGCTCACAACAATGTGATGACAACGAGTGTATGTTTGCGATTGCATTACCACCACCGTGTTACGATGACTGTATCATCACGACAATTCCATGAAGGCGATGCCGTGATCAACGCAGAGAGGGTCGGATGACAAAACTGGAGTGACGACGATGGTACGGTCACGACAGCATCGCTGCGACGGTATGACATTGAATTCCTGACGGCAGTATGACGACGATGACGTGGCGATGACGGAATGACGAGAGTCCAATGACAAAGCTTGAATGACTACGATGCTGTTACCACGATGGCCCCTTGACCACGCGCACACACTTAATGGCCCAAGCTATTCGGCAACTTGGTCACTGGGCCTGCGAAGGAGGCGTGGTGACGATGGAATGACAAGAGCAAGATGTCGAAGCTGGAATGGCGACAAGGGAACCACCACGACGGGCTCACAACCGCGAGCCTCAGCTAGTGGCCCTTGTTGGTAGACAACCTGGGGAACTTAGTCTGTGTAAAAGGGTCGATAGATAGATAGATAGATAGATAGATAGATAGATAGATAGATAGATAGATAGATAGATAGATAGATAGATAGATAGATAGATAGATAGATAGATAGATAGATAGATAGATAGATAGATAGATAGATAGATAGATAGATAGATAGATAGATAGATAGATAGATAGATAGATAGATAGATAGATAGATAGATAGATAGATAGATAGATAGATAGATAGATAGATAGATAGATAGATAGATAGATAGATAGATAGATAGATAGATAGATAGATAGATAGATAGATAGATAGATAGATAGATAGATGGATAGATAGCCGCAATAAAAACAAATAAATTATGAAAATCTAACGAACGTGTTAGAATCTGTGTGAAGCAAAGCTTTTATGAAGTGGCTAATCAAGTGCTATCGGTCTGCTCTGCGTCTTTGGCATTAACTGAACTGGTGTGGGAGCATGTGATCTCGCGCGAATTTCACGTGAATATTTTGTTACAACCATGTGAACAGTTCCATATACTTTTCCGCAGTGTCAAGGGGTTATAGGATCTTTGGGATATCTTGTGACTGAACAGCTTGAATTTCGGCAGAGCCTCAAGTTCACGCACTCGGAAATTTTTTTTTCAAACGTGAATGCTGCATTTTTATCAGCCATTACGGCATTTATACTTCTTCAGGTAGAAAGTATTTTTAACTATCTAACCCCATGCGCGTATGGGGGATACATTCACCTACTTCAACTTTTTATTTAAGGTGTAATGGATGAAGTACCACGAAATATTGCACAACTGCAATCTCCTTGTCTAACTACTTAGAAGTTAGGAAACTCATTAGGATGAATATTGCATCATAATATAGCATGACGGGATAACTACAGCCTTCAGCCCAAGTGTTGTGAATTCGGCAGTTGTGCCACCTACCAAATTCCGCACTTGTGCGGCGTACGTATTACCGATTTAAGGCAAAGTTCTTCTACTGCTTGCTAGCCATCAAGCGCCCCGTTTAGCTAGACAAGTATGCTTTCGGACAAGCTTGAGAAAGCCTTCTGGAAAAAAACTTCTAACGCATTTAGCTAAGCCAGCATTCTTCCAGCGATTAAGCTGCCCTCTATCTTCTTGCCCTAGATCTTAAGAGAAATTTACCTGTAGTATAAATTTTAGTTACTATAATTTTTTTTTGTTTCACACATCTCTCTGCACCGATCGCATGAAGTGCCGAGCCTGTGTCTTGTCTCTATCTGTTTTCAAGCCGAGATACACTTAAATACTCACACACTTAGGGAACCGCTTACGTCTAATTGAGTAAATGACATACCTGCAGCATGACACTAAGACTAACATATGTGTAAATGAAGAAGGCTGTCCGAAGAATATGGAAGTTGGCGCTAAACGTATTGCCATTTCTATGTTGCTGAAAACGGGCCTGTCTTGCCCCTCATGTGTGACAGGAAAAGATGTGCGGAGAAAGAAACGCATTTGTTTCATACACAAGTCGAGTGAGGCGACATATCGGTGGTACATGTCCGCGCAGCAGTGGCCAAACAAGAAGCGGTTAGCGGAAGTTATGTACGCATACGCGAGTCCAGGCTCGTCAGCTTTACTTAGAAAAGGGCTTTATCCATAGATTTCCTTGACATGTTCTCCCTTTTTTACAATTATTATTGTTTGTTTTTTTGTGCCCGGATGTGCGTGCGTGGGTGTGTCTTTTTTTTTTCTGGAGCAATGACATCTTTGCGGATTATTTACTTAGTTTGCAACAACTCTAATTCTGGGTATGGCCGGCAATGCAGCACGAAGCTCGAAGCGGAATACCGCATCTGTCTTCCCATTCACCATCCATACATCTCATCCACCACATTTTTATTGATTTCATTTCTGTGTTGCGGCTAAACTATAACATGCACAAGTTGCGAAAATCACGTCGTGGGGTTTTATTGCTCTTTCTCTCATTATCCACCAGAACGAGACGTTGCCTCAGGCAGCCCTGCATAGCAGGCCGTCCTAGCGAGAAAACCTTCGCTGCACTGCGAGAAGTTGGGGAACAGCAGCAGACGAGAACTTCCTCGAGCGAGGCTCTACACTAGAGCGTAATTTGGAGAGCAAACTTTGTCCCCGAAGTCATAATGATGGGCCTGCAGCTGTTAAATCACAATCAGACCGCTGCGTGAGGTGTTGGCGCCATAACGTTGTTTTATTGATCAGCCCCGCCAAGAGCTTGTTTTGTGTTTTCTTTGCTCTCATTGTCGCCTCGTTAACCTGCTTTCCACAGGTCCTGCGTACTTTGTTGGCTTCCTTTGTTGTTGCGCTAATTATACTGTTTTCTACATATGCGGGATAACGTATTCAAGACTAGATTGCGAGTGACTAGATAAAACAAGCGAATTTACCCTTTCCGTGCAGATTGCTTGTTGCCTGTGCAACGACGTAAGTGAGATGAACATTCGAACATTGCTGTTTTGTACTAGCGAGAGTGGACTCGGGCCTACAAAAGAGGTTAGGAACAACAAATATTGCCCTTGGTTTCCTGAAGTTTAAGATAAGCATCAACAAAAGTGAAATGCTGCGTGAACTTCGAAGTGTAGCCGCTATTTAGCAGCTAACAAGCAGAGTGAAGAACAAGCCCAGATCGAGCTTCCGTAATGTAAGAAAACTGTTAAAATTATCTGATTTGTTTGTTTACGTCTCTGAACATTAACAAGTTAGCCTCGTTTGATCATCCTCGTCTTATAATATTTATCTAACGTCCCACAGCGTCATGGCTCATTGTTGTTCCTCATGCCCAGCATGGCCCTGGTCCTCGTTCCGCCGTAACATATCGTCGAATCCCACGGTCACCATTCCACCTTTCAATAAAGACTTTGCAGTCCGGAAGTGTACAAATGCTAACGCTCCATGACTCTTGCAGTGACCTACAAGGACGAGGGTCCAAATACAAGGAAGCAAGACGGATTCCGTGAGTCGCGAACGTCACCAACTATTCCAATTTAGGCAGTGTCTACTATGCTACTGTTCCTAAACAATAATCATAGTTGCGAAATTTGTTGTTATCCTGGATTAAAGCTATGAAGTAAAGGTTGATATCTTGTGCCATACCCGCCGTGGTTGCTCAGTGGCTATGGTGTTGGGCTGCTGAGCACGAGGTCGCGGGATCGAATCCCGGCCACGGTGGCCGCATTTCGATGCGGGTGAAATGCGAAAAACGCCCATGGACTTAGATTTAGGTGCACGTTAAAGATCCCCGGGTGGTCGAAATTTCCGGAGTCCTCCACTACGGCATGCCTCATAATCAGAAAGTAGTTTTGGCACGTAAAACCTCATAATTTATTGTTTTAATTTTATCTTGTGCCATGAAAATTTCTCCACAACTTTATTCCTGTCAGCGGCACACCACAAATTTATAGCAAAGCAAGTAAAGGGTTATTTCACGAGCAATAACAAGCGCAAACACAAAAGAGGAGAACAAAGGCAAAAACGACTGCGCATTGTTGGGGTATCAGATGTCTCCCTCCTTTTCCATGCGCGCCCAGAAATGCTTTCTTTGCCTACCTCACCACGATTGTATCGTGTTGTCCTCGTCTGGCTCGCCCAGTAGAAGCTGTCGCTGCATCAGGAACGAATCGATTGGCCAGGTAACACGTGACGCGATGGTCGACGCATCGGCGTGTACAATGGACAGCGTTTATGACACTCTGCCAAGCTCAATATCCTCGCAAGTTGCCTGAAGCACTCTGGGCCGTTCTTTTCGATGAGTTTGGTGCCGAGTCACGTGATCTTTGACGGATGTTACAGCATCACCGTGAGTTACCGCTCAGGAATTTCGTCCCTAAATATAAATTACCTTCGCTCAGCAAGATACGCCACCGTGGTTGTTGGCCCTTGCGGGGTGAGCTCTTAGAGGATAAGCCCTGGTCGTTTACTGTCGTGATGGACAGTTTGCGTTCATCGCGCTGCTCAGAAAAATTTAATGCGATGATTTAATGTGCCAGACCACGATTTGAATGTGAAGCACACCGCAGAAGCCGAATAATTTTGACCACCTGTGTTTCCTGAACATGCACCTAAACATAAGTACACGTGCACTTTTATTTTTTGTATTTCACCCGCATCTAAATGCGGCTGCCGGGGCCAAGATTGAACCTTAATATCCACAGCGCAACGCCATGGGTACCGTGCAATGGCGGCAGGATCAAATATTTTCCCTAAATAGCTCGGTCGCAGACAACAGTTCGTTATTGTATTAGCCGAGTGCGTGTCGTTAATCCCACGCCTATTTCTGCACATTTAATTAGTTCGTTATTGCTAAAGTTCGGCCCTATATTCGCAAAAGTGCCTCGCGGCAGCTTGCTCATTTTCTTCACGATGTGAATATGTGCTTGCGTTTGCACCAGCTGTTCTCTGCGCCCTTATTACAGACAAAGTGCTGACTTCAGGAGGAGCAAGCGAATGCCGGCGTACGAAAAGAAAAGAAATAAAGGAGGAAATGTTCGTTGCTGGGCTGAAGTGCTCGCATTTCGAAACGATCCGCATAACAGCAGCAGTAACGCTAATGATCGATGCACTCATCTAAGAGCACATTCTTTTAGCGCTCTTACTAGCTACGCCCAAAGGACCTTATTATACGTCGCGCCCCGGCTCATCATGAAGATGTTTTCGATTTAGGTAACCGAAGAAGAAGAATGATTTTTATCTCTGTGTCGAGCAACGAAAACGAATTGCGATGTCGCTCGACCTGGCCCCGAAACGCTCAAGAGCTGACAAATAAAACCCTGTAATCCCGTCTTTCTCTAATTTTCATCCGTGAAGCCACTGTGAAGTTGGAAGTTGATGTGAAAGCTGTTGACAAAAGGCCTTCGGGGCGTAACTTTCTCTCGTGGGCCATCTGGTGCACTTAGCGGTTCAATGAAAGAGGCACATTGGTTTGAGAGCGCATTCTCTTGCTGCAGTTTCCTGAGAAGTGAAGGGATCTGCGCGAAGTTATCACTCTTCAAGTCGGGCCTTATTATTGAGTGGTAGTTTTGTACTCGAAAAAGCCCATTTCTTCTTTAAGTATAACTTCGAGTGGCGGAAAGCAAGATATCCCTGCACGAAAACAACTTGATTCTGTCATTATAACTCTCCATGTCCACAGTAAGCATGAACATGTGGAGTAAAAAAAAAAGAAAATGAGACGGTCAAAGATAGACAGAGGAGGACGTTACTGGCATCTTCGAGGTCTTTGCTACGAGCCAGTCACCTCAGCTAAATACAATTTCGTCTCTCCTCCTCTTCGTTTCATAAAATATGCCTTTCTATGCCTAAATACAGAGACCATGACCACTATGACCATGACCAGAGACCATGGCAACTACAAGGACCATGAATTGAATGCTTCTTGGATGAAATTGAATTGCATGTCATATCAGATGGATGTAATAAGGTGCCTATGAAAGATTTGTTGACGGCATAGATTGAAATAAATATGCAAATTATGAAATTAGGCTGTCAGCTGCACGCTACGTATGAAAGCAACAAGGGAAATGAAGTGGCCATATGCTGCTTGCCAAAATGAAGACTGAATTCAGTAAACGTTTTGTATTCAAACTGCAGCTTTGAAGCAAACAGCTCACCAATGTTGTTCCCAAGCAGCAACCAGCGCGTAGAAGATTCCTGTGCCAGAATGTTGTTCTTGCAATGGTAAATGTTCGCATAATATCTGCCGTCGTTGGGGTCAGCCTACCTTAAAGTTCAAGAAGGGAGAAAAATAAATAAGACTATCGCAGAGCTGAAATGTTCAACCAACGCGCGTCTTGGGTTTCGTCGGTAGTATCGGTTCACATCGTATTTTTTAAAGCATTGCCGATTAGGAATCACTTCTCTTGTGCGGCCTTTCTCTGGTATACGGTAACAAGATATGCTCGAATATTCATGAAGTATAAAGCTGAAAACAGCTGCCAAATCGGAAGCGCTCCAGAGGGAACGGCCATACCGATCCCTCTGTAGTTTCTTTTTGCGAGTCCCTTTAGTACATGTTTCATGTCACAACGGTTGAGATAAGAATGATAACGACCGATAACTGTTGATGAGGCCCGTATTGTGTCCGGTAAGGCTGATAACAACTGGTAAGGGTTGATAAGGGTCTGATCTAGTTCGATAAGGTTGACAAAGACCAATGAAGGTGATAATCGTTTATACCGGTTGAATGAAGTTTCATGACATTGATAATGACACCGGGCTGCGTGGAATAACACAGTGCTGACGCATACTTAGACAACTCCCAGAGGAGTTTCTATGTGAGTTTATTTGTTTTCAATCCGTCAACACACGCACTCTGACTTCTTTCGTTCCGCTGAGCACAGTGCTCAGGTATCCAACTTGCTTCTCGGTCTTTTCTGCTTCTTTTTCCGTTTCACTTGTGCATAAATTTCACCGGGAAACATTGAGCTGCGCACCAGGTAAGCGTTCCAATTTGCGTGCAGCCGCGCCCAGAGAGCATTACAATCGTGTGTGACGATGCGTGATTACACCGAAGAACAATTTCCATGCCGTTTGTTCCGGTTTAAGGTTGGATGGATTTTCAACGTGTGCAGTGGGGCGCGATATTTCTTCACCACGTCCTATATTTTGGCTGGTGACTTGAAAGTAGGAGGCGGATGTTTTTCAGTACTAAACGACAAACCCAAAGCTGGCATATAAGGTTGCGAACTGGTCTTCTTTTTCGTTCTATTCACGTACGTGCCTGATCTGTTGTAGCTGGCATCGTAAAAGGCAGTTGAAGAACCGACAATTCGCGTGAACTGGGTGTAGCAGAGAATGAGAAGGCCAAAACGAAATAAAGTAAACCGTCGCTATTTAATGCAGTCCGTCACGAACAGGACCAGTTGCCTACCTGTATTTGGCATGGCCTGTTTTATAAGAAAGGTTCGGAGGGACAGTGCTGCGTGAACGTCGCGTGAATATGTTTATACTGAAAGAAGCAAGTGCTCTTTATAAGCACAGAATGGGGCTGAAGGCATTCACTGTAAGGACAATAAAAATGCTGTTTTGCAGTAAATTATAGACAGTAGCGTTGGTGAACCTGTCACTTCCACCATTACAACGGTGCGATAGAGGTGCTGACGCTGCAGCACCCAACTAATCGAGAAAAACTGTTTAATGTATGAGGCAGACGTTATGCATTGGTTAAGCAAGTCAGGCCCCAAAAAGTGCGACTGTAGCTCTTGTTTAGCGTGGCAGCATTATTTATTACTATTTTAAATATTTGCTATATCCGACATTTCATGAACTAGCTCAACCAAGCAGAACGAAACAAGAAAAAAAAAGAAGGAACATACGAAAGCACGCGCATGTTGTCATTGTTGCCAAAAAATATGGCTCGCAAATGTGTTTCGCTCTTGTTCGCTCTTGACATCACTTGCCTCTTTTTCCCGTTCCGCATGCTCCTAGAAACAAGAGGTGCACAAAAACACCCCCCCCCCCCTCTGTCCTTTTCAGTGGAATTCCTTGCGGCTTTTTTTGGCTCATTCACCTGTCAAGGTGATAGTCAGTGGCTGGTCAATATTGTTTTCAGCATGCATGCGCAAAATTTCACAAGAAAAGTGCCGTGGAGAGACCGCTAACCTATGTAGGATACGAGACATCACAAAACCGTTCCTGGAAGCTGACCACAAACCAAGCACAGTCAGCACTTCAGTCGAATTGCGAATTATTTCAGGATGACCTACAAAACACCCGAAGAGACGAGAGATGACTGGCTGCAGAACATTTTATTCTGTGCACTCTGCACATTGTTAAACGGAGAAAATTGAACAAGAAAAAAAAAAGAAACAGTGCGGAAAAAGAAGCCATGAAAAAGTTTCACCGAGATCGACTAGACGTAAATGACTATTCTCGGAGCATATCGCGCAAAGAAAAAAACAGCAGTGGCAGAGCAGTGAACACAAATAAAGGTAAAAGGAGGCGCGTTGTGAAGATAAAAAAACAGACGGAACAAATCCAAAGCAGGCCTGCGCGTGTTGAACTAGGTTTTTTAAAAACCACGCGATAGCTAAATCATCTCAGAAACGAATGACGCCTTTCGCCTGCTACACGAATGCTAACTCACAGCCCGAAAACATGCGAGGAGGTTGCAGAGTACAAGAAATCAAATTGTGTGTTGAGTTGGCGTGGAGGACCTGAAGTGAGGCAGCAAAAGAAAAGAGGCAGTTGAATAAAGACACTCTGGAAGCATGCATAGAGACACCGCATCTGGCCTCAAAAGAGAAGATCTAGATGAGATGCGGTCCAAGTGGAATAAGTAACAATAACTGCCTTAAGTGCTATATCTTGAGATATACTAGCCATGTCCAAACAAAATAAATATCTGAAAAAAAAATTAAGGCATGTTGCCGCGTACGCTCAGCGCAGTTCTTGATGCTAATGAATCTTGCTCATAAGTGTTTCGCGGAAAGAGCGGGAAAGAAGGCGTGATTTCTGAATATGATCGAAATATTTCCGTGTACAGGATTCGACCCTTCTTCTGATTTTGTGCTCACTGTGGCACTATGCAATCAAGGAATCTATTTAGGAATCGGAAAACAAATAACGTAGATACAAATAAAGTATGCCCAGAATAAGCAAGAAACGACATAAAGAAAGAGAGGGAAAAGAAACCGCGCCCTAGCGCTGGGAGGCGCTTACGGTATATGTACCTGAACAGCTTTTCAGAAGCCTCTTAATATACACTGAGTTGCTCCGAAGTACCTAGAATTATTTTTAGACGTCGGGACACACTGAAAATCTACAGCCGATGTCACTTGGCTACATTGCGTTTCCGTGGACAGATTTTGGTCATATCACATCTTCTTTTCAGCTACTCTAATACATCCCTACTTCATTCCCCTGTGCAGGGTAGTCAAGCACAGAGTTAATGTGGTTACCGTCCCTGCCATTCATCTCTTATTTTCTATCCTTCCAATTCTGCCATACTGAAAGATAACTTGTTTATAATTGATGGATGTTAAGGTCCGTGTTCGCTACGGAAAAAAACAAAGATGCAGGTCTTCAAACAATGTACTTAAGAAAAAATGACTGCGGAAGCCAGAAGCGCGGACTCACCAGGAACTGAATCGCGAAAGGAAAGGCGTAGGAGGACATAGCGGTGCATCCTCGTTCGCACTGCAGTCCCTGTGCTGCACACAAAGCGAGGCAATATGCCATGGCGCATCAATATAAGCATGAGAACAAAGGGAAAAGCGTCTGTTGCAGATATAGTCATAAAAGGAGACGGCATATGAAAGAGACAGCGGAGCATTAAACAACAAAACAAGTTCTCGTTTCACTGCAGTACGATTGGTGGACAGCGGTGCTAACACCATTCTCCGTGCCAGCGCTCATATCTCTAGATCTTTGCTCACGGTGGTTTCCATCTATGGAGGTGGTCTCAACCGTGGCATTGTTCTTTTATTTTGTGCTGTCATGTTTCTTTGCCGCTTTTTACTGGGAAGCGCGGAGATTGGCGCGTCTCGTTTCGTTTATCTTGGGTATAGTGGTGAGGCCCTCTGCAACATTGGTATGCCTTGTCTCAAGTTTTTCCAACCGCAGTCCTTTCTGCCACTGTTATTTTTTTCACGCACGCTGCAAATTGTGATCTTATGGCGGTGTTTTCATTCCTCTGAAACCTCTTGCCTATAAGGCACAAAGAAACTTGAATAAATGTAGAATTTTAATGTTAAATTTTTTGTCGTTAGAGTAAGTAATTAGAGCAATATATTTTTACTGCCTCCAAACCCTTTTATCAATTTTGGCGTACTGTGCAGAAAACGAAGGCAGATAAAATACTAAATATGTCGTTTCTCCTTGATAATAATCTATACGACATTCAAGCTTAACAGAGGAACCATCTACATCTGCAACGATATTGTACGTACTCTTATATCACAGTACTGCTATAGCGGCGTCGTTAAATTACATGGGTACCTACTGAACAATGCCTATGCTGTTCCCGTGTAGTGACAGAGAAGAGGTTGACCTCCATAAGAATAAATAGACAAGTGTACTTTCTTGTATGAACTTTTATACTAAGAATACCATTAATGTTATTATCAAAACTATTACAATAATATTTTTCTAGATATTTAAGGTGAACAAAGTATTCCTTAGACGACAGCCAGCACGCTTAGTACCGACGCTAGTGGCTGAGGAAATTTACATTGTTTAAATCTAAATGGATGGTTTAGCAGTGCATATTGCTGTGTGCAAATTTGGTACGAAAGCAATGATACTTCTTGGACCACGAGTTTGCATGCACTTCAAGGCAAAACAGACACTACTGTCGAAAAGACGGCGCTCTTTGTTTGTTTGCAAATTGTTTGTTGTCGTGAGAACAGCTATGAAGTTAGGCCCTCCACATTTTCCCGACTTGCATGCCTATAACAACAAACGTAGTGTGGAAGTTGTAACACCGTTACAAATGACGTTGCGTGCTATTTTGTCGCATGACAACACTTATCGCTCAGCGAATTGGTGCTTTTATCAAACTCTGCAATTGTCAGTTATTGCCTGCTTTTCTTCCCATCCATCTATGCGACAAGGCAACACATCTGAAATTCTCCGAGAAGACACAGATTCTTACAACTCGCCGTTCGCACCATAAGCTGTTGATAGCACTCTATTATCCGTTTCTTTATTAACTTTATTTTTGTTCGGAATGTTTCTGTCAGTACCAGCATTTTCTTAGCTTTTGGGCGAAAGCTCTACCAAACACCGCACCTCTGAAATGGGGGGAGAATAGGTGAATGTGTAGCTTTTACTTGTCTTAAATGGTCCGGCGACTTTGTAACATTTATGCCTATTCCTGTAATTAGGTTAAAAAGACAGATTGTTTATATCCAAAATTGGAACAGTTGGGTTTGTAAAGCTACATTTGTATATGCTAAAATTTCCATTATCTACTGAGATTTTTAACTACTGTCCTTGGAATAGCTATCATCTCTCAGTTTATTGATGGTGTTGGATTCATAATAATTGTTTATTGCCAGCGTTACTGAAACTGAACGATGCTTCATGCCATATGGAGGCTATGGCTTCACCCTACAGTGAATAAATAGGTTATTATAGTAAGAAGTATGCATAAAGCACCGTCTCCAAGCCTCCGTGGTAAGTTGTGGGGACCACAATATTGCCAATTTCTGTTCAGTGATGAGACCACACGAACTTATTTTTTGGGGAGAGTTGTTGGGACATTGTGAGTACACACAAAGTCATGTTACTAAATACCAATGTTAGAACGAGACGGTACGACGCGATGTCGGCAAACAACGTTTTTTTAAGTTAATCTGCTGCGCTGTGGCTCGACTCCTTCACTGCTCATTACATATTATTTGTCTGATCCTGGTGTGTATATACTTAATATACAAAAATCAAAATTGGCACTGAGAAGAGCGTCTTCTGCGGCATGTTTGTTCATTCTTCTATCCTGTACACCTAATGTCTCTGATGTATTAAAAAAAAACCCACAAGCAATTTTGCTCTGTTCACCGCAACATTTGTCAACTGGAAAACGAGTGCTGTCTCAGGAGGAGAAACATCAATCGGCAACGAAAGGGATCATTGAAGTTTGAGAACACTTTAAGACAACCTGACCTCAAGTGATATATGTGCGAAAAGAAAATGAAAGGCTTGGACCGCCATGCAGTTTACACCGAGCACGACAACACGTGAGACATAAAAGCACAAAAAAGCTGCTTGCTTAGAACGGTGGAGAAAAGAAAAAAAAAAGGAACGCAGTTGAAGGGCCCATCGTTAAGTTCTCACACTTCGGCTGCGTGGCAGTTTTCGCGATTGCCGAGCTTCGAAGCTTTCAATTTTTTTAAATGTACACTTGTATGATCTTGCAGTTTCTCCAGACTCTTGTGGCCATTTATTTTCTTCGAAAAAACCATTAAGGGTACTACAGGAAATGTTTCCATAGTAGCATTTTAGCCTGTGCATTTGTTGTCTAGGTGTAACGAGTTGGTTCGCGAAAGCCATCTGGCTCTTCATACGGCTACACATGAGTCCCTCCGGTATTGGAGCTGCGCAGGTCATTGCAAATTGGGCGCTAGCACTGCAAACTAGCAACAACAGCAACCGAATGTGTACGCCTTCTTCTGGTGCATTTGGGCAAAAGAGGGAAGTTTCTTTCTCTCTAACTTTCTTATCGTCGGTTAGTTTACTTAACCAACAGTGTTTGGTAGATGGCCACAAAGTTGTGTTTCTCATTATCGTAAATACCTTTGTCCCGCTGAGGAATCCCATCACAAATATATAGGTGTAAATGAAGGCAATACGCATTGGCTGTTCGCTTCATGGGGTTGTGACTTAAGAAATCCAGCCACTTTGTTATATATATATATATATATATATATATATATATATATATATATATATATATATATATATATATATATATATAGGTGACGTTCATTTCAAATATTCAGTTTCAATGTCTCTTTCTCTCTCTCTCTCTCTCTCTCTCTCTCTATATATATATATATATATATATATATATATATATATATATATATATATATATATATATATATATATATAGCACCGCCAATGCTTCCCGCAGGTGCGATTTCTGTCAAGCAAAGGACCAGGTAGGATTCCGTAAAGGCTACTCAACAGCAGTAGACCATATTCACAATATCAATCAGGTGACAGAGAAATGTGTGGAATGCAGCCAACCTTTATATATAGCTTCTATTGATTACGAGAAAGCGTTCGATTCAGTCGAAGCCTCAGCAGTCATGCAGTCATTACGGAATCAGGTGGTAGACGAGCCGTATGTAAAAATACTGAAAGATATCTATAGCGGCTCCACAACCATCGCATTCCTCCATAAAGAAACCAAGAAAATCCGAATAAAGCAGGGCGTCAGGCAGGGAGGTACGATCTCTCGAATGCTATTCACAGCGTGTTGACAGGAGGTATTCAGAGACCTGGAATGGGAAGAATTGCGGATTAGATTGAATGGAGAATACCTTTGTAACTTGCGATTCGCTGATGACATTGCCTTTGTTTAGCAATTCAAGGGACCAATTGCAATGCATGCTCACTGACGTGGAGAGGCAATGCCCAGAAACATTTCGATGCCCAGAAGCATGTACGTCCCGTCCCGAGCCATCCTCATTGCAGATGTGGATGGAAAACCCATGGACCGCCTGCCGTCATATCTCTCCTCGAGAATGCCTGCAGGCACGGAGACCGTATTTCGATGCAGGCAGACGGGGCACTGCATCGAAATGCGCTAATGCAAATGGTACGTGGGCAGAGGCAGAATTATGGATATATATATATATATATATATATATATATATATATATATATATATATATATATATATATATATATATATATATATATATATGTATATATATATAGGCGTAGTTACACGACGGGAGAATAATGAATTATAGCGCAAATATCTCGCCGAACTGCATTACACTTTGGTTTACGCAAAATTCCTTAATTTATTTCGTATTGCACTAATTCATTTTCCAATATTTACGAACGTGTAGCAAACAGTTTCAGCTACAAACGAAACTTTACGTAAAAACACGACGTATCTGTGTGTAGTTGATCTTGAAGGAAGTTCATATCACGCTATTGGAGCGACTGGTCAGTGCCCTAACTAACCAAAAGCGCAAATAGTAGGTTCCTCAAAAACAATGTCCTCATTTTGGCAGGATTGTGCTAGACAGAGAGTGCCTATATGCTGACAAACTTAACCTATCTCGCTTAGCCCACACTTGTGTGCTGATACTGTAAGACCGCCCCGTGGTAGCTAATGTAAGCTAATGCCGAAAGCCCACATCACGTGAAGCCCACATCACGTGCGCTTCACACGTAGATTGCATCGGCGTACGCAGCTCTCATTTTGGCATTATAAATTATGTACCCACTCGGGGCACTGTCGCGCCGACACCATTGTGCTATGCCGGGGTGAAGGCTCATGTGTAAGCACGTAATGCAAGAGGCCATCAACTCAACACTACTTGCACGTTATGAGGGCCTGTTCGCTCTTGCCATGACGTCATCGCACCTTTTCTCGTTCTGGCCACCGGCGGCCAAGGTTTGGCGCCTGATGGGCCGTTTTCTCGGCTCCACGTCTGGTCCTACCTCGAGAATGGCATGCGTTATCCGCCTGAACCTGGCTCGGGGGTTCCAAACTTGGTCTGCACGAGGCCCAGGCCCGAAGAATTCGGGTTCGCTCCAACCAGGTTCGGTCAGTTGCACCTTCAGCCTAAATAAATAGGGTCCATTCTCGGGTATCGTGAGGATACCAGTCACACGCAGGTTATTTCTTTGAGGCCAATTTGACTGCGTGGTGTTTAGGCTGGCGTTGTTGCTGATAAATCACAGATAAAAATGAAAAAAAAAACTGTTCATTACACAAGAGGGGCACATTGTGATCGTTGTGATCGGAATGTCCATATTGCATAGCTAAAACGTATGCGTAATATTTTTTAAGGCCACATGTGGCTACTGTCGTGCACACCGCGAGGCATTCGATGTCTTACGAATCTAAAAGAAAATCATTCCAATCTACAATTATTGATATAAAGGCGTTAAAGTAGGCTTAAATGTAATTCAGGTAAACTGGTCCATTGAATTTAACAGCACCATAATACACTTCCGTTAAATGCCAACAAAGAAATTCGAACAGTTCCTGTAGAATTATGCAGAACAGATGTTGCAAGAACCTTTCGTTTACTTGCTCTCGATGAGAGGGAAGCTTCTTGGAAGGAAACGAGTGCTTGGAATGATTGCCTCCACAGACGTGACATTTCATTTTGGATGCAAATGCCATCCGCCTTTGCTTAAGTGATCTAACATTACGGTGCCTCCTCTAGCTATGTGGGGTTTTGGCGAAAACCTGTGCTTCCCTTGTTGAACTGCATGAAACAGACATGTGAGACACACCAAACTGTTATGAGACTATTGAACAGGTGTTGCAGTTTCCTTCTGGTTTTGACTCCAAACCTGACTTTTTCGGACTCTGGTAAACCACATGAACACTACGAATTTTCAAGCACTTTTCGGGGTAGGGGATCATGTATCACATGTGCTAATTTCAATGCGAACTGTGCCACTTCTGCTGAAAGCAATTGGCTTCAGTGAATGATTGTATGGGTTGCAAGAAATCTCACCTGCTTCCTTCCTTTTCTCCCGTATTCTCCGTGCCTTTTCTTTCTCATCTTCTTCTCCAAACAGAGGGTATTTTCAGTTACTTCTTTCAAGAAAGTATGTGGTTCTATACGATGAGCTTCAACATCGCAAGCAGCGTTACACTAAACTGACGGTTTAGGTGCTTGACCCTCTGTCACCACATTTCTGCCTTGCAGTTTACGGCATTTAGAGTAATTCTCTGGAAAATAAATTTGTCTAAATAATAACCTCCCACCTCTATTCTCCATTATTTTATCTTCTCCCTACGCTAGCTACATCGGCCATCTATTCAATGCAGTACTCCACATGTTGCTCTCTGATATGTTCCGCTCCCATGACAACCGATGTCCATCAAATTTATTTCAGGGCTCTGATAAGAAAAAAAAGAAAAAAAACTCATGTATTCTCTCCTACTGTTTCTCTCCATCCCCACGTATTTTTCTCTGTCCCTTCCAAAGCGGCAGTGGAGCTGTTAGTGCTGTACTTAGAGATGGCGATTATACATCCACTCTCGTTATTTTGGATCACCAAAATGAGAAGGCGTATGTATTGCTTTCTGCAGGCGAGTCTAGCCTTCTAAACGCTGCCTGCTCACCTCAACGCCACTTTAAACCAGGCTCTGTTTGTTTAGTGGCGCCATCATAGAATCGGCCCAAGGAATAAATGTGCAGGATCATTCGTTTTAGAGAAACAACGCATTAGGTTTTCAATGAAGGTTGATAGACTGGCCGTTTATTTCTGCAAGATTTGCTCCATTGTTCAGTAAAGATTTAACTCAACTGTAGAGGCTAGTAGCTTGGTCGCAGACATCCCACACAAAGTCTGGAAATGCAACGACTTTTTGGTGCTGAATGCCCCATGTGATTGACTTTCTTTCTCTTGTGGCTGTAGCCGTTCTGCTGTGTATTTCGCTTAAAACTGAACTTCTCAGGAAACATTTTGGCGAATCCACTTTCTTTCTGTGAAACAAAACAAAACAAAAGAATAAATACCACCGCACGCAAGTGCTCTACAGAGATTATACATGATCCTTGCAGGACGCCTTCATTTCTGTAATAAATAACACTAGTCCACATTTCAATGAATCTCCTATTTCATGTGTATGACACGTTGAAATAGTAGCTGTTGCACCACAACGCTAGAGTGACCGACTGCAAAGCTCATCAGTTCGCGTGCCACAGTGATGCTATATCATCTTATTAAGAGGCCTGTCTATGTTTTGTTTACTGCAGAAAGGCCTTTGCCCACAACCACAAATTACGTCTCCTTTTTGCGTCAGCTTATTTCATTCAATTAGAGTTGCTTCATTTGCGCACCAGCGTCAAACTCCGTAAGGCTGATAATACGTTGATACACTTGCTACTACTTATATTCTACAAAACTGTTGACTCTTACTGTGTGCTCCGTTAGGCTACTAGCCACCTTAACAGTTTTGTAATTCTCCGACATGGAACTTATGATCAGCTCATGTGCGAAATCGTGGAACTTCTCCATCACTTAAGAGATAAAGGCCATGATATGTATTTTCAGTGGATAGCAGGTCATTGCGGTATCTTTGGTAATGATGACGCCGATAAGGCAGCTTGGACGTCAAACCAAGAAGACCACTGCGTCCCCATTCCGCTCTCAAGGACCGATGCCGCGAGACAACTTGGCATTCTGGCAAGCACTATCTCCTAAGCAGAGTGGAATACCGTACATACAAGGCGCACGAGACTGCACCGACTAAACCCATCACTTCAACTCAGTCCTCCAGCCGGTGTGCACCGCCGTGAAGCGTCTCTTCTGTGTCGGTTATGACTTGGAGTGGCCTTCACGAATGCCTACTCAGCACTAATTGAAATGGCTGATAGTCCTGCATGTGATGTTTGCGCATGCGAGGAGAACATTGACCACATATTGTGCCATTGTCCTCAATTTCAAGCACAAAGACAGTATTTGTCCGACACATTGGGGAAATAGACGATCGTCCTCTGAGTGAACAGACAATATTAGAGCACCATCCCGACCGATCATCGGTTTAGAAGGCAGTGAAGGCGCTTTCGTGCTTTCTCAGAACTTCTGGTTGGCTCGAGCGACTTTAACTGAAGTGCTGTCCGTACACGTACTTACACCTTCTCTCTCCCTTCTTTCTCTTCCCCTTCTCCCTTACCCAGTGTAGGGTAGCCAACCAGACTATTGACTGGTTAACATCCCTGCCTTCCTTTATTCTTCTCTCTCTCTCTCTTGTAATTTGGCCAAAACGATGGACTTTTAGACTTTATTTATCCTATACGGTTCTCGGACGGCTCTGCACAGGCAGCTTTATTAGCATGTTTTGTCTCACAAACTATGTTGTTGCATGAGCATTGTGTATTAAACTGCAGAAAACAAAGCATGTAGGAGTGCGTCAGTGTGCATGTGCATGGGGAAAGTCGTGGGAGTAGGTGTGTTGTCTATTTTGCATAACATTCTGTTTACCATTAGACATAAAAAACTGCCGCTCCACACTTTTCGTCACCGAGTGTCCTGAGCAGTAGATAGCCGAGTGGGCCAAGGGAAGCTGGGGCCTCTTTCTATTGCAAGAGTCGGCGTCGCGCTTTTAAAAGAACCTCGGATGCAGCTCTACAAATGAGGTATTTATTAATCTTCAGATAATATATTACAATTGCTCATTTGGTGTTAAACGTAGGGCTGCGGGTTAAGGTACAGATATAATCGTATATTGCGTTTTAGTTTTTATTTGAATCAATAAACCTCACAAATTATCACGGAACACTCAAGGAATGGTGTAAAAAATGGTGATTGTGACGACTATACCGCATGAAATATTCCCAATTCGCAAGGTGCGAGAAATACGTTGAATATAGAAATACGAATATAGAATAAGGGATAATTACGCAAGATATTGTGAACAAGAGAGGGATCACGAGACAACAAAAATGTACATAACAAGCTCGACTTGAAATAACTTCAACGGACCCGTTCACTGACCCCAGGCTCTCGAACAGAGGTATCCCGAATCAATACCTTGCCGTGATTGCCTTCGGTCGTGAATCTCATGGGGCCACGCAGATTGAGAAACCTGCATTAGGGCTGGTTCCTACGCAAGTTGCGAAAGCCATTTTCCTGGTCGCGCTTTTTCGTGCAACTTCTTTTTTCGTTCAGCAAACACTGCTATGTCCACACACAATCCCTGCGTAGGAAAGTAAAGTTCCAGAAAAGTAAAGACAAATAGAAAATACCATTTTATGATTCAAAACCACGTCTCTCGCTGATGGCTACCGTAAGTCAAACAGTGAAGATTTCAACATGTGTGGCTGCCGAAGGGCACGATACTACATGAAGTGAACGGTTTGGGCTGTTTGGGAGCAAGTAAAATTACGTATTTCAGCGATAAAAGAAGAATGGACCACGTTTTCTAATTCCCTAAGTGATAACCGCAGGCGCATTTCAGTGAGGCACAAAAAAACCCCGGAGAAAATGAAACACCGCTCAGAACTCTCGCAATGCTCCCATGTGACGAAAGACGAGGTCATGAATCGAGCAAAGCTTTGAACAAGGGTATAATCAGGCAGGCTGAATACAGCGCTTGTGTACCAACTGTGATGTTCAGCTTGTGCGTGAACCGTTATTTGGTTTCACGACTGCCCAGTACTCGTTTGCCGTGTACGGTAGCAATCTGTCAAGTTAGTTCGGTTAACCTCACTTCCCTGGCTTTGTTAATCTGTATAATAAATACTGACCAGACTTCCGGTGCTAAATTAACTGCGTGCTCGATGTACGCACGCACCGAATGAATAAACCTATTTTCATTTTGAGCGCGCATTTGAACCAAAACTACATATACTACTCCATCTTTAGTACACGATGTGATAACTATAAAACATTGCAGCATTATTGGAACAGATGGGCCAATTGTTCAGTGTCGTTTCGCACCATGGCGGTAACTTTTTGTGTCGCAGTCTTATCGCTGTTACCCATGGAGTGAAACGCATGGAGACTGCAATTATAGCGAAAATGGCGAACCCCACGATGTAAGAAAGCCGCAAAGTATTAGAGATAATGCATCAGGAAACATGACCCCCATTTGTTGGATGATGAGGCCATCACTTCAGAAGGGAAGTGCATAAATGTCTCCCATTAAAAAATGACAAACGGTTTCTTCTGTTAGCCGGCTCGCCCATTATTACATCATAATATGTGAGATGCTGCCGTGGCCGAGGATATTTACATCAACGTAAGGGCATGTGTGCTTGCAGACAAATGGTGTGATAGGTTTTCGTAAGCACAGTATTATGTTGGGAATAAAGGAATTGTTCGAGCATGCTCCACAACAAAATAACTTTAGGTGAGGTGCGCGCATGTGCAAAATAGATAACCCTATTTTCATTTTGAGCAAGATATCTAATTAAACTAAATGTACCACACCGTCCTCAGTCCGCTGGTACCACTTGCATACCTTAAAAACTAACTCACAGGTGAACGCGCAACAAAGTTGGCTGCGGAGGCAGTGTATCTCGGTCATGTAAATAGACATGGCCATAATATTAGATTTCACTGGATACCTTCACGTTGTGGCGCGATAGGGAAGCAACAAGCAGACAGAGCAGCTAAAACTGCTGTAAATAATGCTTCTTAGGTACGCATTCCTTTCTCACGAACTCACACAAACGCCCTACTTCGTTGCGTAATGCGCAACCGTACGTTGGAGCACTGAATCCAGCCTGATGGACGACACAAGCGAGTTCAAAAATGCGACCCAGAAATAAAATTCCGTATGCCTCAGAAGCTCAAAAGTAGTCAAACAAGCATGATTCACCGGATTCGCATTCTTGTCGCATTCACCCAGCCTTATAGATGTACTAGTTTGCAGTGAGGGAGAAAGGGAGAAATAGAAGATGGGAAAGGCAGGGAGGCTAACCAGACACGCGTTCGGCTTGATATCCTGCGCTGGGGAACGGGCACAGGTAAGAAGTTTGCCGTGAGATTAGCCCAAATTGTGAATACGGTCACCTACCATAAATACTTGATCACGTATTTTGTGTTTGTTCCGCGTACGCACAACAACGACGGAAGCTTGTCACCTACATTGCAAATGTCGACAAGAGGCCGTTAATAGACGAGTTTGAGGTCCTTGGCCTAATGCAAACAGCGCAGCTCTGGTAAGGGCCACAATAGCCTTTCTGCAAGCAACTGGGCTGGACGCACGGCTTTATAGATTCCCCAACTTTGTGCACTTGTATATGCGCGCCTCCTCTTATAATCATCATCATCATCATCATCATCATCATTGTCATCGTCATCGTCGTCGTCGTCGTCATCATCATTCATCAGCCCTTTTTCACGTCGTCCCTTTTCCCCAGAGTAGCAGGCCATAGCAAGTAATAGATCAGGCCCATCGCCTGGCTTTCTGTAAATTAATTACTCGCTTTATCTCGCTCTTCGTTTGTGTATTAAACAAAGTTCGCAGTGCGCGAAAATGCACTTAAAGTAACGTAACATTACGGAAAGCTAATTTTTCACAAGAAAAAGTAAAATGCAACCGCACGAGGTAGCTTCACGAACTACTGTCTTGCGTAATTTCTGTTTGATTTGCGTTGTCGCCTTTATACCCCTCAGGATTTCGACGAGATAGCTGACATTTGTTTATGAGATACGTGTGCCAGTAACCGTAATCACAATAAACAACATGCCGGCTTCTACGTGTTTGGAACCTGGGGCAGCTAAGTGTCACCACTTCGACGACACTATTGTGCATCCTTGTGCACCGGCAAAGAAACAATGATACAGAAATCAAAGTTGCTTCAGGGCAGGCTCTCAGGTCTCGCGCAGAATATTCTATAAGGGAAAGCACAAACAAGATTTCGATGAAAGGTCACACTGCGGTATCGTGAAGTTTTCCGAATAATTGTTTATCTCTGACAGTAAACGAGACAATGTGTTGCTACTGAATACCTCTGCTAGATTTCCTTGTATTTCCTGGCTGACATGGTACATTCGGATTTTACGAAACGTAAAATGTAATCCTAAGCGATAGGAGTGAGCATTGAATTGAATATCGACGAGGCGGCTGAGTTCGTTGGTTGTTTTGCCTTCGTTTTGCCTCGGTGTTAGCGGTATTAACCTTGAGGGAAAGAGAGTAAAATAAAAAAAAGAGAGTAGAATAAAAAGAGCTACATCTTCCGCTGTACAGTGGGAGGTTTTCTCAGTCCAGGAGCCCAGTAGCCTGAGCTGCCCTACTCGCTCGGTTGACCAGGTTGAGCTGGTCGGTGGAGTCGGAGCTGGACAGCGCTGCCTCCTCCCATTGCCGTGTGGTGGGATGTGTTATGGGTTTGAGCTATGATGTGCTTGCTTGCGCAAGCCCATACCATGTGGTAAAGCATTGCGCATTGATCGCAGTGTGGCCATTTATAGGAATGCAGCGCATGGTGTACGGCGTGGTAGAGACTCAAGTGAGGATATGTGTTTGTTTGGAGTTTTCGCCGTATTACGGCTTCCACTCGCGTCAGAGCATTATGAGTCGGCCGTGGTGTTCTTCGTGAAAGGCGGTAGTGTTTTAGGATGTGCGTGTAGGTTAACGGTATGGGCTCGGGGTGGAACTGCTCGGCGTGACCTCCTCGCGGCTCCCGGTGTGCATGCGCTCGGGCATAGGCGTGTGCTGGCAAATGACCGCGTAAGGGCTCGTGCGCCGAATTCAACACGATTTGCATGCAAGGTTGGAACTCGAGCGCTTCATTCAGAATGCCCTGTGCGACCCTAGGAACTTTGACACTGGAAAAATGTCTGCGTGCCCCCTGAGAGTCCGGCAGCATTATGACGCACTTCCAGTGCGGTCTTCTCATGATGGCTTACACTATCGCTAGTTCCTCTGCCTCCGCAGTGCTCGCTCTGGAAACCGACGACGTATTTAGTTCGGTCCCTTGGTTGTCGACTACGTTGTTGACGAACGCGGCGCTTCTTGTTTCGTCCGCGTTGATGTTCAAGACATTGGGATGATTCTCCTACTTCCTCGCGAGCGCCTACGTTCAGGCATGTCGCCGTCCGATGTGGATGTTCGGGTGCATGGTCCTGGGAATCGGTGAGCGGTGTTAACCTTAACTGCCGTCGAATAAACACGAGGCTGTGAACTGAGGAGTATACTTCGTCTTGCGCATTTGCAAGAAGGGCTGCGCATGTTTGCTATTTTGTTAATTGGGTCATCTATTCCGGCCTTGCATGATGCCCTCTTAATTATGCCAACATTAAGTCGATGTGGTCCTTACTTGCTTTACGTATTTGTAGTCCTTTCACGTATACATGGAAAGAAGTCACGATGAATAATGTCTTGGCTATTGCCAAACTCCGCATGCCATTGGTCATGGCAGAAGCCCTGTGCAACTGAAACAATTCGATGAAGTGCGTAATGGCCAAGGGGCTCAGGAAGGTTGTTTTGACTTGGTGCGGTCATTCAGCATCACACGGGAAGCTATACCACTAACAAAAAAAGACGAAGCAGCACTGAAGCCACGTGATACGTATCAGGTAATACGTAAGGTCAGTCTTAAACAGTGCTCATGAAACAATTTACAGAAATCACAGCACACAAACAGACGAAGCTACATCATAAGCGGGGTACCAATGCAGGCGTAGTTCTGCCCTGTTCTCTCAAATTTGCTGACAAGCTTGCACAAACTGACTTCTACGATACTGCCCTTCCGAACCACTACATCACAGTGTTGACAAACCAGCAAAATAAACTTTCAGCAGCAGCCCTCGGACAAGGATGCCGTTTTCGCTTTCGCAACCCATTTGTCTCTTGAGTAAAGTGTCTCGACTGTCACCTTCTAGCCAGTTCGAGCCCGTCACGGCCACCCTGTCATTTTGGTCCTCCGACCAAACGGCTACGTCGAGCGCGGTCGCTGTCGACGTGATTTGCAGCGTTCGGCTTGAACTGCCATTTACTGGGCAGGATCGATTACAGCCATGGCTAATAGCAGGGATAACAAATGTGATACATGTCACCGCTTCACGCGCCACATTTATATTTGGTTCGTTACACGAAGCCGGGTGACCTGACTTCCTCTTCATAGAAGCCTATGTACAAGGGTGCTCGTAACGGCAGAAGTCAGCCGGGTGCGCGCTGTTTTATGAGACCGTGAAGCATGGGGCTCTTGGGACGTGATCAAAACTTCTCGTCCTCTTGAAAATATACTTGGATGCCGTGGAACCTAAGTTACGTAACATTTCGAACAAGAATGACAACTTCACTATTTCAGCACTTTTGCAGAACATTGTTGCCATGATTTACGCGTTACAATCTCTCTTTTTTTTATTTTGCTGCAGTAGCGCTCTCCTTTATCATGTCGCTCGGGTAGCAGTGACGAGATGGCAATACATAGTAAGGCTCGGGGAAAGTAAAAAGGTCATGCTGACAATGTGTCTCTTCTCATTCTTGTTTCATTATTTTGCTTTGACATCTTAATCTTCTACTTTTAAAGCTTCTTTGTTGTTGCTTTGAGGCTTTCCTTTTTCTCGTACACGAATATAAGACTTATTTTCTACGAACGGAACGGTTTTATAGAAGTCTCACCGTCTTACTTTTCCGCAAGGGACCGAACGTACTCCAGACATGAACTAAAAGACTGGCGTCATGAATGCATACAAATAATTCAAGAAACATTGTTCAGCATGTATTATTGTTAGTTGCTGTTGTTGCCGCGTCCTTAGCCCTTTCACCTCTCGCTTTCTCATTAACTCCGTTGTCACAACGTTCATATTTTTCACAAAGCTAAGATTTGAAAATGACTCTTTCTTCAACTTGAGGTACGGTATTTAGGGCCACAATTGAATTTAAAAAATAGAAGAGATTAATGGCCAGTACTGTCACCTACAGAATTCAATTCGCATCACAAGGGTGTCCTATGGTGTCTCGCATAATGTAGGTTATCAGGTGATCATAAGGTCACGTTGCCACGATAAGCGGGGTAAAAGATTATATTGTCTACACAAGCGCCTAGAAAGACTGATTTCACTATCTTACGAAGCTGGTCAGGCCTCAGTGATAGACATAGCGCATTTCTTTCTTAATAACATATGACTCAAATAAATTCAAGGGCCACAACATTTGTGCTTTTATAATTATTCTGATAGCTCCAAATCATGAGTGACAACCACAGTTAAACTGTGATCAGGTAAGTGTGCACACTGGTCGTTCCACATTTGCGAATCTTGATCACCCACTCAGTGATTGACACACAGGCCGAACGGGCCAGCACAAGATCCGCCACACGATACCGGCATTTCGTGTACCATGCCAAATGCACAATCGACTTTCTTTCTTTCATCTTTCTTTCTTTCTTTCTTTCTTTCTTTCTTTCTTTCTTTCTTTCTTTCTTTCTTTCTTTCTTTCTTTCTTTCTTTCTTTCTTTCTTTCTCTCTCTCTCTCTTTCTTTCTTTCTTTATGTCGTTCGCCAGAAGATGCGAGCACATGCTCTCGAACTTGCAAGGCACCGATGAGCCAAGAGTGACGCTATTTCGAACGGTAATATATTTTTGATGTTGTGGTACACTCTGTTTAAATGTGGCTTAATTTGAGGTTTTTGAGGTATAAGTTCATCTGCTATCCCACTATTCACCTTGAACTTTTTCAACGCTGTCTCGGCAACAGTAGCAATTACAGAGAGGAAGAAGCCCGCAGTACAAATGTGTGAAATTTGATCATTTAAGCTTGCCTAAATCCCACGCAGGAATTCTTTCAAGCTAGCTCAATGTAATGATTCACCATTGCTTTTTTTACTAGTTCAGAGAGCACTGACAAAATGAAATCAACCAACGTGGGCAACACCGACAAAAACCCTAAAATCTTAAAGCTACGGTTCATTCTTTTGTGGTAATTCATAAGCAAAGTTTAAAAAATGCACAATTCTGTTAAAAACGTCTACAACACACACAACGGTATTCTTTCTTTAAAAGGACAGTTCTTTCTTTGAAATCACAAGAAAGTCATCCAAGTCGCTAAAATACCTGCAGCTAGACCTTTATCTAGTCATTCATTAGTGTAGTGATTTAGAATTGACAAAATATCCTCCGGGGCCAGTTCACGCTGCAGAATTACCTGGTAACTAAAAGCAACACGCGCCAACTGAAAGTGAAACTCAAAGAAAAGATGAGCCCCTGACATTTCAGTAAAATTGATCCAACCAACTTTACCATGCTTCATTGGCCTAACAATGAATGTTTCATACCCTAGCGAGTTGCAAGAGGTAATAACTGCGCTTCGTTATCGCCACTGCAGCCTGTTCAACTTCAGATAGAGTTAAGTAGTGGTCATACACAACCTTTAGAGCGCTACTCGAGCGTTGTTAAACCATTATTAGAACGAGCCTTCAGTACTTGGCGGTAAGCGAATGCTGATTAAAGTGATCGCATGAGGCAATACGACGGACGATATATAGACGTATGAATTCATGAGAATTAATGAGGATTGATGAGAAGGGCTTTGTAATATCGTTAACGTATTGCTTACCGTTGCCTCACCCCTTGACATATACGCAGCAATACAGGAGGTGATTGAAGCGGGTTTATCTGCCGGAAGAAGCATTTTATAGGTTTCGAAAACTCCTCATAAACGACTGCGAGGATTCAAAGCTCATATTAATTTATTTTTGATGTCTTCTTTTGTGTTACCGAAAAGCTGCGGCAGTAAGCCTTCCCAGTGTTTGCGTTATAAAAAAGTTGATCTCCGTGTTCGTTTTAGCGCATCTTACTGCTGGAGGCATAAGTTGCTGTAACCTAGAATAGATGGGTTGTCCCGAAAGAACTATGCAATTTTGAAAAAAGTACGAAGAGCCTAGCCCAGCGATATGAAGCCTAAAGCTGCCATCGGCACCAAACTTTTTTTAAAAGATAAAGCAAGAGAAGTTGCTCTTCTGTTGGCACAAGGGATATGTGCAGCTTGGCACTATTCTGCTCATAAGAGAAAACTTTCAAAGCTGTAGGTGAAAGGTCACATCCTCTATCAAAACTAGCAAAAAACTACCTGTTTGGAAGTTCTCATGTGCGAATGGCTTGTTCCTTCTTTTTTTACTTTTCCGCGACGCCGAAGTACATGAGACGGCGAGCTTAAGAGAGGATCCAACTGACACGAAAGATGAAAAGGTTTGTTATATGGCGCGAAACACAAAGTTCGTGACTTGAATGGGTTTTCTCTTGCTTAAAATACCCGGACATGGTGAAGAAAAAGCAGAAAAAGAACTAAAACTTTTCAAGGACTTCGTACGCCCTAATAGCAGCTTTTTCTGCTCTGTATCACAAAGATGTCTTGAGCTGTTAAGTGAGCAAAATAGAAGCTGTTCAAGAGGAACCAGGCTTGGGTTTTCTGCGTGCTGGTAAAAGCGTGGAGACGAGAAATAACAAAATCTACAAGGTGCCTTTTGATGCCGAGCGAACTCCGAAAATGCGAACGCTGATCCCAAATTGCAGACTGTTCCGCTATCTATATTTGTGTGCTGTATTTATCGTTATTCATCTTCCAAGCACCCGGTGGATGACGACTTACTGCCATCATGAGCACATCGAGAAGTAATGATGTAAAGGAAGAAAATAGATTCATTAAAAATATGTTGATGGCCTACCTTTTGAGCACATTGTTTTAGGAAAATATTTCAACTACATTTAAGAGTCTGTGGTAAATAAAATGAAGTCTGATGATTATTAAGCTATAAAGACAGGAACTCCCTCTACAGCCAGTAAACTGCCCGGTAAGTGACATTGCATTGCAGCAGACAGTATAAGTATATTGAGGGGCATTACGCATGTTGTGTAGGGTCGTCACATACAACTACTTTTCGTTTTGACGCTCCAATACTGGGCGCGAGCATCTACGGTGGCACCATCTTTCAGCAGCGTGCCGCTGACGTGTGGTAGTAGGAATAACTTGGTTCGGCCCTGATTGTTCGGTTGCTGGTCATAAACTTAAGCACCGCACAGTCATCCTCTTGAGCATTTCTGTGAGCCGCTGGAAAGCAAGGAAAGTGTGCAACTGCGAAATTACTTATTCGGAGCAAACTACAAACGCCTAGCACGTGACACCCGCCATTTCTTCACAAAATCCAAACCATTCGAAACTCTTAGAAAATGGCTCGCGTAAAGCTGTTCAAAGGAAAGCAAATATATTTGTATTTCTATGTGCTCGGTATTTGCAAGCCTAGCGGTTATTTCGCGTGAAACAAGCAAGCAATCAAACACAGTTGTGCTGCATGTTGTCTGTAAAGCGGCAGCCAATGTCGTCTCAATCAAGCCATCGCATGCGTTTTCATCCTGAGAAGTTACCAGAAGACAAGCATGTTATCGTGGGATATTTTGATTTCTCTCCTATTCCTCGGACTTACGTCGCGCGATATTTTCGATCCGCTGCGAGCGGTACAACCCGTGTGTTCTGTATTTCTTCCTCGTTCCTATTTTTTTTTTAATTTGCGGGGACAAAATTTATGAAGGTAGCTTGCGAAATAGAAGGCATATTTGTCTGTTTTCAGGTGTACTGTATGAGGACGCGGGTTTTATTTTCACAATCAATTAATATGGCTATTCAATTGAATACAACAATACACTAGCAACCTTTTTGATTAAACACTTGGTAAGATCGCAAAAAATGAAACCGACACGTAGTGAAGTCATATCTGCATAGCCAATATGCTTAGACTTGGATCTTTTTGAGACCCCTGTGGCCAAAATATGATATTATGTATGTGAGTGTAGCGATTACCATTCTTCGGAACTCTTAGAAAAAGGCTCGCGTGAAGCTGTTAAAAGGAAAGCAAATATATTTGTATTTCTAGTTGGTGGTACAGAACTGAAAATTGGGGATAAGATATTGCTCAATTTCTCAAATTGAGTATGTCAATTGAAACATGCAAATAATAAGGTAATAGATAAACTAAGCAATAAATGAATAGCACGTTATAGGGCAAGCGTGCCAGAAACAAACTTGCTGTATAGTTTGGTGGCTCTAAAATACCGAGGAGAGCGTTTTTATATAGAGCAGACTGGACACAGCGGTGCTCTTTGTGCCCTAGTCCTGGTTTCCTCCCAGTTAATTTTTATCTGTTACCTATACGTAAGGTATTCATTTACACCATGCCGTGAGCTTGAAGTAGCAGCCTATAAAAACGTTACAGGATGGGATCAAATGGTGTTGTAACGCACTTCCGAAGCTGTTATAAATTAATTTCGTTGTGGAGCCAGTGATTTCATCACGCAAGGGTAAATGCGGGGGCCCTTCACAAGGATTTCATCTTTCTTTTTTTAATTATTTTAGGTCTCCTTATTTATGATAGGTAAGCAGCAAAATACAGAGTGGATAGCAATTTTCTGGAGCTCCTACAACTGCGCCCTCAAGCCCTCCCCCCCCCCCCACTTCCAATGTGGCCGACGCAGCTGCTGTGTCCACGTGATGCCTTATGTCCCGTCCCTCCGAATGTAGCGACATCCCTTCGGTGGTTGAGCTCAACCTCGATATATTATTCGACACACAATATTTATCGGAAATATTCAGCAACGTCAGCCCTTTCCCCAGCGCAGGGTAGCGAACCGGATGTGCGTCTGGTTAACCTCCGTTGCTTTTCTGTCTTCTCTCTCTCTCTCTTTCAGCAACGTTTTTCGGTGACTTAAAGCCTATGCTGATCTGCTGCGCAGCATCAGGTTGTGTACTTCAAACAACTCCTTCATCAACAACAGAAGTAAATGTCGCAAGCTTTGACTGAGGGATTGAATAGTGTGCAGCGTCATTGATGCTTTCTCAGCATTTCAAAAATGTCTCCATTGGAATAAATGCTTATTTTGAATCTCTGAAGCGCTAACCTTCCTATGAAAACGAATTAAGAAGCACTTATTATAACACAATGTGTATTCTTCTTCCAGGAATGTTTGTATTGGGTATTCTTAAACCTTTGCGTACGCCTTACTCAGACGACACCTCCACCACACATAAAAATCGCCAACAAATATTATTTGTCTACCGCTGAGGTGTGGGCAGTGTCACCAGCTCACCTTTCGCGCAGCAAGTATTCACACAGCTGGTTTGATAAACAATTCAAGTTGTCTGTTACTGCAACATTTCAAAACAAAAGTATGATAATATGCGTACACATTTTAAGCGTTATTTGGGAGGCGGTCGGCAGCTACAAAGCCAAAGTTTTCATCGCATGATTCGCTTACCGCCCTAAAGCATTGGCGCTTCTTGAAACTACATGAAACCCTGCGTGCATTGCGCCTACACAAATTTCGCAATGAGCATTTTGGTATTACAACCACTGTCCAAAAGTTGCGCAGCAAGTATAGCAACAGCAGTTGCGGACACGCTCGATAAAACCCAGCATGGTCTGGCGGCACTTCTATACTTGTGTGGCCCATTAATTTTCGCAAGAGGCTTGGGCGTGTGGATAAGAATTGCCGGCTAAGTCTTGTTGAGACAGTGTTTGCCGTGTCAGGTTTCTTCGCACCTGCCGTAATTAATGGCAGGCAGTTTAGAGTCGTCGACGCTTAATCAGGTAGGCCGCCACCAAGGTGTAAGCTCGCGTTCACTTTCCTCGCTCGGATTGCAGCATTGATTTCACTGAAGTACCAATACGAGAAAGTGGGTGGAAGGTAAACGATAATAGCACTTTCTTCAGTTAAGCGCTTTGAGCTTCCAAACCTGGTGTACTTAAAATAAGCGATCAAAAAAGCTTAAAAAAATACTAAGGGTATGTAAAGCAACCTTTGCTAAACACTTCCTGCGACTCGTTAAGGGGAATGCAGCTTTCTTCATTAACTTCGAAGTAGTAAGGCATTCATATAGGAAATATCGAAGCAGTTCCAACAGTCTAATAACTTATGCACTCCATGAGGATTTTGCTATTACTGTGCATTTGCGCCTAAAAATCAGCTGACTACATGTTCCATCCCTTAGGTAATACCGTTGCTGATGGTCCATTTGTTAGGATAAATGCCTCTGTAATTTTGGTCTCAGTCAACTTTGTGCTTTCTAAATAGTATAAACTTTTTTTCTATTTACTTGATGCTCTCTATGAAATCCTGGCTACGGCGACTTACCATAGACACACTTTAAATTATGTTGTGCAACGTTAGATATATGTATATATTTTAAAAAATGCATGCTAACACACAAGTCTTAGAAAAGAAGTGTTTCACGGAGTGCATACCATATTGTTGTTTACCTTCTGAATAACTTCTCAATCATTGACAGGAGCGCTAGCGTCTTTTCTTTGTGTGTATTTTTAGCTTCGCGCTATAAAATTGACCATTCGTGGTCCACCCTCTAGCGTCGAGTGCAAGCTCACCAAGCTCCCAACTCTGTACAAATATGGCGCTTTTATCGCGTCTTTTTCATACCTCTTTCGTGTTTTCTTCGACGGGCTCAGTTCTGATGTTTCGCTGAGTTGTTCTTTTTTTTATTTCTTAGAAGCATCGGGAGATCTGCACTTAATGGGTCTCTTAGCTGCCTGTTGTTGCATCATCCGCTCCAAGTACTCAGGCGTGCTTTTGCCGACCCGCGAGCCTCTGAGTCATTAGCGAACTCTTCAGAAGAAGTGCGTAGATTCGTGTTCAGCTCCAGAAGTCGATCAAGGAGAAGCGTTTTCATCAGTTTACCTGAAACGAGACTTTTTTTTCTTTTTTCCGAGAAACGCCCGGGAATCACGTATCAGCGATCTGAGCTTCATTGCTGTCTGGGCAAAGTGTCCTTTCGCTTAACGCCACTTAGGCGATCTCTGACTGGCTACTGACCTTTTCACTTACCCGTCACTTTATCTTGTGGCCTAATTCATGACAATAACAGCATCATGTTGCAGAACGATAGCATCCTTTCACTTAAAAATATTTGATTTGTTAAAGAATAGCCCCCCAAAATACACCTTTAGCTATTAGTATTCAGGGTAATGATCACGGGCTGTTCTAGTATATTAAGCTAAAGAAACAAGGAAAAAATTTTGATATTTCTAAAGCGTACTTTGCTTCCAATTTCAATCAATTTATCACTCGATGCAAGAGTCTCCTAAATGTACGCGATATTTCTTTCATGTTGTCGCTGATTCTATATCGAAAGTATTCCACAAATCCTACAATTACACTAATTAGCGCAAAGCCTATCTGCTCCTGCATTACCCAAATATAAATTAATCTTTAAAATTTACTTATCAGGAATGCCTCCTTCCGAATTTCGGACATGGTTAGAAATTGTACCGCCATGTGTAGCCAAAGCAACAAAAGGTAAATAGCTGTTGTTTTAGCACATGCTTACACCAAGAGGCATTTATTCCTGAGGCTATAGTCACAGTATTATGGCAGTAAGCTCGGAAACACAGACAACGAATCCTTCAAAATTTAAATTCTCTCCTTTTCTGCAGCGCAGGAGCCGGGTTAAGTGACCTCGGAGTCTGGCGTCACACAGAGGGTCGCCCTTTAGCCTACACCACCGGTGCTTCTCGCAAGGGGTAGCTGGTCTCTTCTACCGGGGCGTCACACGGAGGCTAAGCTGGACCACGCCGTAGTCCGAGCTTGCTTGACGAGGGTTGCTCCTTTCGTGGAGAGTACGAGATCTATAGGTTGGGGAAGGGAATGGGCGGTTCATTTACATTGGAAACGCAAACTTATTTACACGAGGGACTCTCGTGCTGGCCGGAGCACGGAGCGCAGTATATCGTTCGCGCAGCATGAGCTACTGGCGAGACCAGACTACATGTTTCTTGGAGGGCACACGCTACAGCTCACTATAGTTACATCAAAGGTGACTGCTTTTAATGCCTCTGGCCTACCTAGATCCCTAGGCCAGGGAAATCCACGGTTTCGCCATCCTCCAATCGGAGCGGTCGTAGCCGCGTTGAGGGAGAGAGTACCTTTATCCACGGAACGCCATAGAAGAAATACCCCCAGTTGCACACTGTTGGCTGTCCCAGAGAAAGAAATGAATGCTCGTAGACAGGGGTGTCACGCTTGAATCCATTTGCGTGTCTTGGCTCCTGGTATGGCCCAGCAATTAAGCTGGTTGTCTTTCAATGGGCTTTGGTTGCTAGCAGCGGCAACAAGGAAACGGCGTAGAAGGAACTTTCCCAGGAATTCCACGTGCTCAGCGTCGTGGTTGGCGACGAAGTGCCACCCATCCACTCCATAGCCGTCTAACGTGTTTAGCCTTGGCGCCGCCCCTGCTTTGTCCGAGGCGACGTGTTGTGAGTTTCACGAAGCGATTCATCGCAGGAGCGCAGGAGAGGCTGGAAGGTCGCTTGTCCCGCTTACCGGTCGTGACAACAACGAATGTTCTATGCAAGCCCGGAGAATATCCACAGGGGACGGAACTTCCATAGAGACAAGACTCAGAAGCATTCCAGCAATCTTCTCAGTATACAGCGAGAACGGGACAATTTTGTTCAGGTGGGCGTCGAAGAGCTTTGAAAGTTCTTGAATACACAGGAACAACTATCTTTGTAACAACTGCATGCACAAAAACCAAAGAAAGGCACTACGCTGACATTTATGAACAGCGGTGCGTTTTCCGTGGGATTGGTTGTCGCGCCACGTAGAACTCATTGTTGTGAAGTCGAAGTGAGATTGCGTTTGCCTTGCTCCCTCGCCGCTCTCTGTCCGAAAGAAAATTTTGCGAACACTCTTCATCGCAGTAAGCACGCGCTTTGAGCAGAATGCATGAAAGAACGAGTAACACTAAAAAAAAAGAAGGCCAATGGCCGCATGTAGAGAACGTTGTGAAATACAAACGACGCGTGAACATGCTCTGTTTGTACTTCGCCTCGTTCATGTTCTGGCGTATGAAGCTACAGTTTGCTCGTGTTGCACTGCTCTTCCGTTTCTTTACAAATATATGTCGCGAATTGCCTCCTGAGGGGAAGAAAAATATAAAATGAAAGCATTCTCGGCATTTTATTTAGACTTACTTACTTGGGCAATATCTTCTACAGCATCATGCATTCATACTTTATTCATTATGTATCGTCGAGAGGCGGTAAAACCAGACAGAGTGATCTTTTATATGCGCAACTTCAATCCGACTGCATGGAAAGCATGCTTGACTAACTTCTCAAAACTATTTCAATTTCGCTGACATAGAAATTCCCGGTTGGTGACGGTTTCCAAACGGAACGTTCTTTTTTTCGTACAAAACAGCCGTCTGACTGTCAGTTGCAGTTTCTAGAGTGGTTGGGCCTTCATAGTAGAGATGATCGCTACGATGAGAGATTTTATTTTTAGCTCTAATAAACAATTTTAACCATTCTGCTATATTTGATTTTCGCCCGTATCTAAAATCGGTGTGCATAGTCCTCGTCACATTCGTCACTGAGGCACTTGTGATCACTTTTGCTTTCCGGTTTGCTTTTATGTTCGCTTAGCCTATTTGTTCCGCCCAAATATTGCGCATGTAAATATGAAACACCCTGAAATTAGTTCAAACCCTTCTTCTCGCTATATATCAGTGCTCACAGGTAAACACTGCACGCAAGCACCAAACACTTACCCGCACTCACCTTGGCATTGCCACAGATCCCATGAAAACGAGGATTTAGAACAACGCCAGGGTCCCGGCAACAGATCTGAAGGGTGTCCCTGTTCATGTCATTTAACCAACGCTCAGTTACATTTACTCTTTCGTCGTAGTGGCGGTGAAAACCACAGTAACAAAAGCGTCAGTAACAAAACTAACTCTTTATTGGCCGAACCTTTGCTCCCTCCCTCCCCTCCCCTCCCCCCCCCCAAGAAAAAAAGAAAGCGTGTGGCACTCAAAGCACACTAACACTGCCGAGCACACTCGGCGATTATCGAAATTATATATGCGGGTTGATCGCATCGGTTATTATACGTCACTCGTCGGGGATGCCAGAGTAATCGCTGGTGCTCGAGTGCTTTCACAAATCACTACACAATTTGGGTCGCGCACAGTCTCATTACGCAAGGTTCGGCGCCACGAGACAAAGAATAGAACCAGCGATAACGTCCAACAAATTCCTATATTGGAAGGCCCGTTTTGCGTTGAGGGACAACTTTTAACATTTGTCAGTCCCTGAAACGTGGTCACCTGTGAAATATGAAAAAAGTACGCTTGTCAATGCCCCTTCTAATAAAGCATCGCGCCCGCGCTGAGAGCATAACACGAGAGCGAACAATATACCCTTACGTAATAAGGAAAAATAACAAAGCAAAAGAAATGCAGGTCACCACTGCGTTTTTTCACCGCTTTTATCTAGCTCCCATGCACGTTTTCTGTAAACATGTAAACATGTTTAAGCTTCTTAGGGCCGCTATTTTTAAGGCGTGCCGCTAAAGGCCGGAATCTGCATTATCGCTTTACCTGGAAACATCATCACAATGCCTACATGCCGTAACGTGTGCAAGATGTCCTAAGAAGTTTACTTGAAAACCAAAGAAGTGATCCTTCAACTGATTATGCTTTTGTTTTTGCTGTCAAGGTGGATTTGCATCCAAGGACCTCGGGTTTACTTTTTTCGGTGCCTCTATTCTGCATCGTTTTCCGTCATCACAAACGGGAACTGACGTGGACATTCGACACAATGCGTTGAATGGATTTTCGTCTGGCAGCTCAATACAAACTGATGTTGTTATGTAAATTTCGACACGTCTAGAAACGCCTCTGCAATGCTTGCTTTTTGTTCGGGACTAAGCGGATTACGAGTGAATGCTATACATCTTGTTTCCTTTTGTCAATTTAGCTGCGCCTACTTCAAGAAATATTTGCTGTCTTCATGTACTTGCTCCAGCAAGTACACGAACACCCATTAATAATAGGCTATTTGTTTTGTTTTCTCAACGGTTACAACATCCATATGTTCCTTCGGCACGCCATTTGTTATCGGATATGCACAGTTCACACACCGCACTATCATTTTTTTGATAACGCCAGATAGTACCGTGGAAACTATGCGATCAATTAAAAAAAGCGAATGCTGAATACAGCCTGAAAAAGTATAATTTGTATTGTGCCGAGCTTTTTGAAAAATGGAGCATCATGTCTGCGGGAATGTGCAATATGTTATAATTGAATATCTTGTCAGCCTGAGCCTGTATTCTTTACCGTGAAAATAATATGCGGGCGCAATTTCTTGACAGCTGGACTAGTTGGAACTAGAAATTGGCTTATTAGTTAAGGCAGGCAGGTGCAGTATCACTGCGCAAAAATTATCTCGTAGGAATAAACTAACAGAACGTGTTGCACGTTTTTATCAGCCATTGCTCACGTAACTCTCAATAAGCTGGTCTTGCCACCTCGGGAGTGATTGACAGCATTCCGTTCGGTGACCCCCTTACATATAAGTGATCTGAAAGGTTGAGTTCTTATAGCTCTTCCACCTACAAAGAGCTCGACTGTGCGCCGGGGACACTTACGGGGTCCATGGCAGGGGACACTTTAAATATTTGCAACGCTGCACTCCACTCTGACACATTTGTTTCTGCAAACGATCCATTAAAAAGCGACCTCGGAAGGAAGCTCGAAAGAAGGCTTGCTGGGTAGGCTCATAAATTCGTTTGGTTTCGCCAGTGTCGCCACACCCCTTCTTCCTCATGTCTATCTTGGCAGATGGTCTAAGCACCCATAAAGTATCTGTGTTCATAATAGCACTCAAGCATACGCATTCGCTCTGAATACGTTTTAGTATTTGCTTAAATAAAATATGCGGAACCACTTTCTCGATTTACTTCACTCTATTTGATTTTTCTTTAAGATAAGGTTCTTTGTGTTGTTTTTGAAAAAAATACCTTACATGGATATTGAATCTTGCTGCCCTTACATATATTGTAATCCCATTTTTCCTGCTGACAGGAAAGGTGGACTCCTCAGTGGAAATCATCTTGCTGTACATCAGACAACTAGATGCATTACTCAGATACCATATGCATGAAAAAAAAACGCATGTAAGCAAAATAGTGGGCCGCCAAAATTTGGCAACTGGCTTCCGCGACAACAAAATAAATACAATTCTTCGGGACAAGCGCACAAAATAATGACCAGGATTCTTTTACTCTGATTTTTTTTGCTGTTTGGTTACACGCAATACGCAAAAATAGATAAAACCGGAAGCAACAAAATCAACGCAGATTCAAGGGTCGGAGTATCGGTGATCACTGGCACGCTCGTCACGTTTTCAGTAATGGTTGTAAGATCTTTCTGCGCAGCAGACTTCTGCGACAGCTTGCAAGTGCTTGCAACATGTGCCTTGCTCGCCAACTCCACCTTCTCTTCATCGTTTTCTTGGGTAGAGCGGTGTCATACACTTCACGATGTTGTAACAGCCGCGAAGTTTCACGTGCATCGATCGCGCCTCGAGGCCTTCTCTTGGTATACTATATAGAAAACGGAGCCACGATAGTTTCCGCAATATCAAGGATGAGAAAAATAAGGCGGGAATTATTTTACGAGGTGTGGGAATTATTGCACTTCCAGGTAATTACGCAAAAAAAAGAAGAAGAGGACCTGCTATTCAGGGTATACTGATGTAAATCTATATAGACATTTATACAGACAGGCGCGTTTTATTCCCAGATAACTGATTCACACCGTTTAGTGTCCCAGGAAAACAAATACACTGGGTGGGAGTGCGGTGTCTTGGCTTTAGTGGCAATATATCCTAAATATTGTGAGCAAAATATTCACATCTCACATTCTTCATCTGTACATATCATCATCGACTCATGTCATCATCGTATCTGTACGTGTCATCATAAGAACCACGACTTCTTTGTATTCGTGGTTCAGAATCTCCGAGAATTAAGAATTTCCTCTGAAGTGGTGGAGGTGGCTCCTCGTCTTCCAAGTTCTCTCACTGTTTCAACCTGGAGCTGCACTACCGTCGTCGCATGATCCCACCATGTGCTGCTCTGTCCAGTCAAGACCCACTCTTTACAACTGACGCCGCCGCCTCTGTTCAGTCTTCTTCCGTCTGGAAAATCAACAGCCGTCAGCGTGACCGCCAAGTATTCGCTGCTTTAGGCGGTGAAGGTGCCGAACACTGGCTTGAAAACTGCGATCGACTCAGCGACTACAGTAGGTGGCACAATTTCTCATAAACTTCGCAGCGTTCCTTTCTACCTCTCTGGCGTATCTAAAACATGGTTCCTAAACCATGAGCCCGACTTCCTTAATTGGACCACTTTCACGAAAAGGTTTCGTGCTATTTAGGTGTTCCTGCTATTCCCACTGAAATAGCGAAGAAGAAGCTCGACCAACGTGTTCAATTTCAGGGGAGTCGTACACGTCTTACATTGAAGATGGCCTCGCGTTGTGCACGCTTGTAAATTCCACTATGTCCGAAAGCGACTGCGTCCGCTAGATCGCCAAGAGAATAAACACTATTGGCTTCATTGCCCTGGCTACTCAGAACCCTAAAAGAGTGCCAGATATCATCGCCATGTGCCAGCGCCTTGAGGAACTTCAATCTCTTCGCGTTCACACCGATACGTATGACGGTCGTCTCCCCTGAGGCTACGGACCTGCGCACTGTGATTCGTACCATCACACGTGAGGGTCCCCACGCGTGATGCTTTTCGTGGGCTTATGGCACCGTCATTTTCCCTTCTGCGACCGGCCTTGCGCGTGCAGCATCATTAAAGTACATCTCGCGTCTACTCCCCATGCCATGTGCCCTGACGCTACTGCCGCTCCTATACTGTAACAACATATGCCGACTATTCCCCGATGTCTCCACTTACGACCCTGCGTGGGACCACACCTTCTGCATGCACACCCATGTCTTCAGTGTCGGTGCAGGATCGTGCTCCACCTTCCAACCCTGCTTGGCCTCCTACCCGCCCTCTTTGTTATTACAGCGAGTACCGAGGGCACATTTGCCGTTTATGCCGACGGCACCAACAGGACGAGAGGCGCGCATACGCTCAACAAGAACGTTTCGATACCCGTCTACCAAAGGCATACCAGAGGATGACATACGCACCTTCTTCGCACCGTTCCCAGTCTCCCTAATACACAGCGGATATTCCTCCCACCTACCCTTCATCCCAGCGCCGCTCACCTTCCCCACGCCGTCGCTCAGTGTCCCAACTCCGGCCCCCCTCACAGTCCCCTGACCTCCGCTTGGAAAACTCTACGCTGCACTTTTAGGAGGGGAAACTGCATCCATCGGGCTGCCTATAGTTCTTCCAGAGTGCCCATCGAATCTATTATTAGTGTTTTTAGAAGGCGTTCGTGTCGAGACTCCTATTGACACTGGTGCCGCCATTTCTATCATTCGTGTTGTTTTATGTTCCCGTCTACGAAAAGGGACGCCGCCATACTGCGGCGCTCCTTTGCGTGGAGCAAACAATGCCAGAGTTCACTTGATCGTGCAATGCGCAGTATGTGTCTATATGGATGGCATCCGTCATCAGGTAGTATTTGCGGTGCTGCGTGTGTACACTCATAAACTTATTTTGAGTTAGAATTTCTTGTCGTTCGCCTCCGCGTTTATTAGTTGTCGTCAGCGCCTTCTTTTCGTGACTGATACCAGTCAGCAATGCCATTCTCCAGATGATGCGCATAGCCGTTTTGAAACTGCCGCCGATCATGCACTTTTTTCGCTGCCTAGAGAACAAATCATCGCCGTTCGTTCTTCCACTACTGTACACGGCGACTGTTCGTTCACACACTTACAATATGCCTACAGGGCAGGACACACACATGTGAAGCATAGCAACGTAGCCTGTAAATACAGTAGCCGAAAAACCTACTTTAATTTTCGCCACGTGAGGTTTCCTCACCAGACCCCCAATACACGGTTGACACGTATTCTTGTGCTTCGCCATCAGCTCAGAAAGGCAGATGCTGCCTGGAATCAAAGCGCATTCGCATCGTCACCTTTACTGTGACAGCACGGTGCTAAAGTTTTTCATGACAATACATGTGCTAGCATTTGCAATAGGACAGTAAGATGAGTTTGAAACTTTTAACTTTCTTTCGGGGGCTCGTGAAGTCGCCAGCCGAAAATATCAAGCGCTGTCGCTCGTTCAACCACAATAATGCAGCGGCTGACCTTTAGCATATATAGCTACCTCGATTACGGAATGTTTGACAAAAACTGCACGGGACACGCAGCCAGAGCCCTAGCCTCACCTAGTTCCTCACTTCCTTCACATTTCGCCACGCGCCTCACCACCGGTTCTTTCATGCTGACCGGTTGTACAATGAACGGTGATGCGAACATAGCGCCACATCAAGTAAATGCGATAAGGTGGATCGCGACGGTGATGGTAACAAATGTTTTATTTTTACTTTTATTCTTCTTCAAACACATGTAGTGAGATCTTCTTGCAATATTTAGATTTTCGATAGCTTTTTATAATTCCGATGAGCGAGCAATCAAACGCCCGCTTTCTTTGACCCATTCGGAGAGCGCACTAACCTAGACTGTCAGCAGACGGCATCTCGGCAGTCGACAATTTGTCTCGCAGTCTATCACGACGAATATTTTGTTTTAGCAACATGGAGTACATATAGCGAGATTCAAACAAACATAGAGGGTATCTACCATAACAACGTGCCTTGTATATTGTTTGAACCGTTGTAGTATCCCTAAATCAATAAAAACTGCTCATGCTTTGTGTGTAACATGTGTTGAAAGCATTTGCCTTTCTTCAGCCCACGTGCACCGAACGCGTTACTGTTTTCATTATTTGTTGAGCATTAGACATCTGCAATTTCTCCTTTTCAACCGCTTCACCTACTGATTGTTCCAAACCTACAGCGCTCTGTACAGTGATAACCGCCTAACCTCGACCTCTGTAACGATGCTGTAAACGCCAAGAACAGTTTGTGCCTACACCTACGTGCTGCAGGTGTGCTGGAATAGAACTCGTACAGCTGCGCATTCAGTTTCTTGAGCGACAGGGTTTCCCACAGCTGTCTTTCGGAGCGCGAAATTGCAACTTCGCGAGGGGTACAGGTCTGAGGCCGCGGCCATTTGTCACGTGACCTGCAGGTTGAGCGAGAGCATATACGAGAGCCACGGGTGCCCCATAACACACAGCACCGTAGGCAGAAGAAGTTCGCTGACTCTTCGAGTATGACGAAAGAATGATTGACGAAAGAATGAATCGAGTGACGAAAGAATGGCGCAATAGTGACCGTGAGAAAGCAAGTAAATGAACAAAAAGAAAAAAAAATGATAGGAATAACAGTCGTGGCTACCCAGGTACTGGATACATCGAAGGGCTTGCGCGTTTCGATGCTTTCGTTGGTTCCGCTGAAGCCCTTATTGATGGTCAACGTTGGTTCAAAAAAATGCAAAGGAATCATAGATAAACGTAAAGGAACCTTACTGGAAATTCGAAACCAACAAAACTGCGTGGCAGGGTGCGCGGCAGTGATGCATATTCAAGTTAGCCTTCGTCGTCGTCGTTGGCACAAAACTCTCTCCTGCGTTTCTTTTGCTCACCATTTTCTTTTACCTTCTTGCGTTTTTTTTCCTGCCTAACATTTTTTTCGGGAGAGCATATATGTACATATTCTTTAAAAATTTATTGATTGTAATTGCACTGGGGATGCGAAATAGCTCTTTCGAAGAGATTCCGAACATATTCCGCTAAGTGTCTGAAGTAGGTACAAAATTCACAACTAAATAAATATCGATGGGCTCAGAGAAGCAACATCTAACAACGAACGACCAGGTGAACTTAATGACAGAGGAAACGACACTGGTAAAGTGTTTGCTACTACCGCCCAAAAACAAGTATAGCAAAAATAGGTCATGATTTTAGAGGAGGTGCATGGACTCGAAACCAAAGCGATTATCTTCATTTTTGTGTCATTGGTTACCTCTATTTTTCCGCGTGTCATATAAGGAGAAATTATTTGTTTCCGCTTATATTACTAGAGAGAGTAAGTGCGCAGTTGTTTGTTGAAAGCAATCCTCGTTAATGAATTGGGCTTACTTTTGCACTAATCGCTTGGAGCAAAGCGCGACATTTATAGTAAAGTGCACATGGGTGTTCTGGTGGCGATGAGGACGTAGTTATTGCATTCTTTCTCCTAGTGCGCACAAAATATTTGTTGTTAATTCCAGTATGATCCCCTAGTTTAAGCATTATCAAACAAACACAATGCAATGATGGAAGTATACCTTAGAATGCATCGAACAATTGCCATCCTGCGTGATTTCCTCAGTTTTCAGTGTCTATTTGAGAGCGAAGCCATCGTATCAGTATTATATTTTGTAGCACGCAGCTCATGTATTGAGGCAGCGCCTGCTTGTATAGTGGCCTATCGTTAGGTAAAGCCACACAACAGATCTTCGACTAATGTGTTTTCACTCAGCCATATTTAGCGATGTTTTTGGCTCCCACTGACTGCACAATAGTTGAACACGTATCGCAATTCTGTTGACCCTACATGTGACCTACCTGCCTGAAGTCGCCAGTAAATTACCCAGCATCTTTCACGAGCAACAAATATCCTCGAGCAACGTGTTTATTCTGTCCCACTTTGTGCACAAACATAAGTACAACAAATAAATAGTCAACTGACCTCCCCTGCAATGAGAGAAGCCATATTGCAAAACTGCAAGAAGTATAGAGTCAAACGTTTCTATAAGTGTTTTTCTTTTTCGAAATGCGGAAGTACTTCTATCTTGCAAATTGACACGCTGTACCTGACACTTCTGTCAAAAACGCAAATCGGGCCCGTATAGCTCTCTAGCCGTGAATCATAGAGAATAATACGTGATGCTGCCGTATACAGAATGCATCTTTGGCGGTCCGCGGTGTGAAGACTGAAGCATTGACGTTGTCGCAAGGAAATTGAGTTCCTCGCTGAATAATTCGTCGTATCCTGCATCGCTTTCTTCTCTCGATCTGGGGCATATTTCGTCGTAGCAATTCTGAGAATGTATAGCTGTGCATGAAAAGTAGAGCGAGAAGAATAATTTCTTCATACATGTTAACCAGAGGGAGACGGAAGTGTTGGGGAGGAAAATTAATAATAATAATCATGAAAGCTTTGAAATCTTGAATGAACTAGACTAACACAGGGAATATACCGAGTACGGTTCTTATCATAACCTAGACACTTATGACCATACCTCTATATCTTGCTGACGTTCCAAAGTCATGAAGCTTCACCTTTGAGTGTTATGTCGGAGCAGAAACAAGCTTTCATAAATGTACAGAAGGTTATTATAAAAATTATAACCAATTTCGGTTAACCAAAGAGGTTACTTATGCTAAGCGTTATCGGCTACAAGCCACCGGGACAGAGCAAAAACGAACAAAGTCGAAGACGATAAAAATCAGCATGCGCACAGGCTTTCAAGTGTTTTTAGTTGCGGTACAAGTAACCACGCACACTAACGTGACATTTAACTGTTACTACAGCACCTTTTTTATCTTTCTGATTCGGGGTCGCATGAGGTCATAGTCTCCAAATCTTCTCTGTAAAACCTCTGTCTTCAAATTACACCAAAGCTGTACGAAGTCGCCTGTTATTATTTTTGAAGCGGAACCATCCAGTAGGTGTTTCTGAGTTTCTGCTTCCGTGTTGGGCGTTGGTGTGCAATCCAAACTCATGCATTATCCCGCAATGCCATAACACCGAGCGACGTCTTGATTGTGCCTGACACACACGGTTCCAAGTGCCTGAGCATAAAGTCGAAAGAAAAACATCGTAATAAGCTAAACAAATAGAGGAATATCGCTAATATTTCCCGGCCTGCCCCAAACACACACAATGGGGTGTGCTGTACTAATCCGCCAGGCACAAACATTTGCACTACCCTGCCACGCTATCCAAAGCTACACTGAACATAAATGAATCCAACTGGTGCGTCAAGTATGCGTCAAATAGAGCAAGATCACTTTCGTTTCACCGCATATAATTGCATTAAGACAACCCCGCCCCCCCTCCCTACAGCATTGACAGCTAGCCAGCTCTACTGCGAAAGCTGCTGCCTTCTGTAAGTCTGGAAGCTTCTGGTGGCCCAGATTAAACACCAGAATGGGCCCCGACAAATCCCCTACAGTGACGATTTGGGTTAAATGACCTTGGGCCCAATGGGTGCTTGCAGCAAAGAATTGGATTACCAGTTCTTCATAAACGAATTTTATCTCTACCTCTCTCTTTTTGGCAAAGTATTCACGGTGTCGAGAAGCTCTTCGAACACCAAGCACATCTCCAGCTTCAGCTCTAAAGTCACATGACTGTGAAGTGGAGTATATACGTATGCCACTATCGAACGACACTTTGCTCTGCTACGCTTAGAATGCAAGAATGTGTTTGATAAATGGAGTTGTCGCTGAGACAAAGTAATGTGTAAACGGTCCCGACAAAGTCAAGATTAAAATTTAAATTATGAGTTTTACTTGCCAAAACAACGATCCGATTATGAGACACGCCGTAGTGGGGAATTCCGGATAATTTTCACCACCTGCGGTTCGTTACTGCGCGCCTAAATCTAAATGCACGGGTGTTTTTGCATTTCGACCGCATCTGAACGCTGCCGCCGTGGCCCCGATTTGAGCCCGCAGACTGTTGCTGAAACAGCGCCTCAGCAAATCTACCAAGCAGCTACGGCTTGTGAATATCCAAAGTACTTTTGCCCTCAAGATTGCAAATTTCGATCGATACACAGCCACACATCCACCATGCTATCAACATCTAATGTAAATACATGCGCTTTTTTCAGGGGTTGTTACGCTAAGCGACCCGGTGTGACTATTGAATTCAGACGAGCTATGGCTCCGCAAGTGGGCTTTAAGAATAGCGTGAACGCCGCCTGCACGTAAATTGAAAAGGAGCCTGCAGTATTTTGTGTGCTGTTAATTATGTTCTGTTAGCTGACATGCAGTGCGACACTACTACTACGCAACTTGTAATCAACAAAGACGAAACGAGGATGAATGGAGATCGCTGAAAGAGTCCTTCGCCCTACAGTCGACACAACAAGCTGTTTCGCGCAGTGAACAGTGGCGCATCCAATGGCTGGATGAAATTTTGTTGAAGAATCACAAACGTCGGGCTGCGCACGACGATGTCATTAACCTACATTTCCGAGCCCTAACTGTTGGTGGTTTACGCGCGTTGATTACTCCCAAGGTTGCTTGAACGCATGCGAAGCACGCCTAGGAACGCTGCTGCTGTTCCTCCAGCACTGCCACTTTGAAAGGTAACTTTTTTCATTTACGAGCCCATAGGACCTTTCCTCAAGGTGGCTGCTGATACTTTGCCCAGAAGCTGATGAGAGGATGCCACTGATAGATCTAACGGGCCTAAATGTAGCCACATGTACTGCACCTATAGTTGTGGCAGGAAAATAATGTTCTTTATAAAATCCCGTAATGACACAAGAAACGGTGTTGAAATATCCTTACTTATAAAATTACCCGTAACAATTAATTTCTTATTTATCTGTTTATGAATACTGCGCTTTTGAACACAAGACCATTGCAGATGGGCATACCAATTTGTAGAGCAAAATACTGACACGCTAAAAATGCATCAAGGAAAATTATTTTACCAACAAATATACATGGCAGAAAGTGCGTCATCAGAGTCCTTACGCAAGAGCCCATAGCAGATTAATGATTTCAGCACATGAGTTCCAAGCACCCAGTAGGCACGAACAGAAAAAAATAGCAATATATAGAATACGGGCCTCAAACAACGACAAGAAATTCTCTCTTACTACATAATCAGCAAGGTTGTTCCAGTGGGTTATAGCTTTAGGAAAATATGAATAGTTGTTCTGAATATTGTTCTTCGAGGGCCTCACTTCACTTTTAATGTGTAGCTATCTCTGCCATATTTCGCATCGTTTCACGTGTTTGCTTGTTGCCACGTCACTCAGTAATATGGGCCGATCCTAGAGATATAGAATACATTGAACTGAGCCAATTCAGGAGATGGGAAAATGAAAACAAGACCGATCCCGGAAAAGGCTCAGTTCCCTCTGACGGGAGCCACGGGAGTCGCATGGTTGGGTTCTCTTCGTCCTTCACTTATTGCCGCGCACTCACATAATAGCTTTAATGTAAGCACGGTACAGAACGTGAAACAGCTTATCGCAATTTAATTCACCACTTTATTCCTTCACATTATCAAAATCACATTGATTTCAGCATGTGTGGTGAATTCACATATTTTTTTTTTCATTCACGCTCTGCAAATACTATTTCCTCAAAACAATGGAAACATTCAATGAACGCGATTTTCTGTAGACGGTTCGAGCCCTGCACTGTTTCTTTTTAAATTACCGATTGCAAAATTTCAGTACTGAACCGGTGTCTTCCAAATCACATATAATTACTCCCTGAATCAGATAATCGAAATTATAGTTTTTCGTTGTCGATACACAGTCAATCCTGCGATTTTTTTAGTTGTGTTAACAAAATTCAGCGGGATGGCCTGAACTCAATTTAAAGCAGTACACCACTCGCCCGTGTTACCCGAAATTCATTCGAAGTATAGAACAAAGTAAGGAAAAAAGCGTTGTCTCATTTACTGTCCTAGTCTCTGCACAGATTGCGGTTCGGTACTTTGTGGTCTTCCCCTTTCGAGACCTGCGGAAAGCCACAGACCGTGACTGGCAATCACTAAACCGCAGCGTTTCTGTTACGTTTCTCAGCATTTCCGATTTCTGCTTTTCGTACAAGGCACCTCGCGTAGTGCGAGCGCTTGAGCGGCTGATTGCACCGGGGTTTTGGTGGGTGCCTTCCCATTCGTTCTAATCAAAGAACAGCGGCTGCTCTTTCGCGTGACCTTCTTTTATGCCGAAACAGCCACTGTCGATTTTCTTTCTTTTTTTGTACGAGATTTTTCGTCCTCGAGGAGCGCGGCAGAACCGCGTACGCTTCGGCGCTGTTCATACCTCGTTCCCAGGGGTCCAGGTAATGAGACCGCGAGCCTGTTTCGAAGTAACCTGCTCGTTGTTCACTAACTTAACCATGGCTGCGCGGGGTCGGTGGTGGGTAATCACTTTTACCTAGGGACGCGCCTCCCGTGCGACTCGTGGAATGGCGCCAACAGAAGCAGTAAGAAAGTTGGAAGAAACATTGGTGTTCGCTAAGGCTTAACACGACCGACGTCAGGTACGAAAATCCTAACCATTTGATATCCTTTGTACGGGCAGGTGGGAGAGGACAAAATTAGGGTTTCGTATACATTACGTGCACCTTCAGGAAGCTCTCGGCGGATGTCGCTCCCAGGTGGATGCATTGAATGTGGCAGATAAGAAATGTTAGAAATCTATAGCACTATGAGGATGAATAAAAGGGGTATGATGACGCTTATGTGAGTTTGGTCGTTCTTTGTGAAATTGTTCGTTGAAAAGCGCTATTCATTGCCTGACAATGCAACCTTTGTTGTTGTTTCATATGTGTTTTCATTCGTCCAGCACTTTTGGATGAAATTTTGTCATTAATCTATGCACCCTCAGCTCAATTTCACCAACAATTTCTTGACTTAGTCGTAGCGCCCTAGTTTTTATTTTTGCTCTTCAACGACGAGAGAACTATTGAGAAATTTCTAAAAGTTCAAACGGAAATAGCAACATTCGGTTGCTGCAAAAATACATGTTTGACTCGCTCAGACCCTGCACGTGCATGCATGACCTCACCGCAGCTTTCCTCGCCCTAGGTCCCCTTCCTCTATCTCATCTTTCTATTCGCTCTCTCCCACCCACCAGAGTAGGGTAGCCAGCAGTCGCATTTCTAATTAACATCCCTTCCTACTCTCGTTATTTCGTCCTCCTTCTCCTAAACTGTACCTTTTCAAGTTTAGGTGAAAAAATTTCGTTCTGAAATTGTTTTTATCTGGGCTAGTCATGCTTTCTATTGACGCTTTATACGCATTAAAACCATGCCGAAAACTACATATACCTGAAGAAGTATAGCTGCTGGAGACATCATTCTGTAATGGCTGGCCAGATGCACTGTGGGAATGTGCCTATAAAAGATACTATATCCTACTTCGAATAAAAGTTCGTTGAGCACTGTCTAAGTTCATTCATGAACGTAAGTTGAGTGCAACGAAAGTATCCAATGTTCAAAGCACTTCTGCAAATATTTACGCAAACGCTTCAGACGTGCTTAGAAATAATGTGCACCTTCCACAATATGTTGCGCTGCGCACAACGTCCAGGGGTTCCAGAAATAGGACTCCATCGACCGGGAAGATCATCACTGTTGGTAATGCAAGTGGGCAACATTCGAGTTCGGGGCACAGAATTGGCGTCTACCGTGCGAGATTAATGGCAGTGTCCTGTCATCTAGACTAAGCACACCAAGAAGAATCAAGAAAATAAAAACCCCAACAAAAAGAGTGGGTGAAGGGTGGATGGGGCCGGGTGAGCTTAGCAAGGTGTAGTCACCGTGAAATGAGTTACAAAGTCCTCTACTACTTGCTCTCTGTTCCTATTTGGCTCTCTTTCGCTTTCCCATCTCCTGCCAACACCAGCAATCGCTGTTTCAGCTGGTGGATTTGTTAACACTATGGTTTCCCCTCTACGGGTTCGTCTTTCTTTTGCTTTTTTACTTCGTGTGGAACTAGACTAGAATTTCGGGATCGGGAGAAAAGCCGCAGTAGTTCTTGTCAGCAAATCTGTTTTCATTTTAATGAAAAATAGGGGTATCCCCATTCCACCGTACTTGCGGACAACTTTCTGTGACAATGAAGGAAACGCTACAGCGGTGCAGCTTCTCCACTTGTGGCAATGCACCTAGCATTCGGAAGCAGTTCACAGTGCTTGCAGCTGTTGGGAAGTGCTACTGAGTCTACGTAGCTGCCACATTCGGTAGTTTCGCATCTGCCTGAACGCGGAAGAAGAAAAGAAAACCAGAAAACAGCTCAAGATGAATGATTCTCTACCATTTTTCCTCTTGCGATGTTGTAAATTTAGCTGTCCCATACCAAGCCTAACCTAACGCGCATGAGAGTGAGGGAGTTTTTTGTGTAGCGCTCTTGTGGGCTGTTTGCCTGCATAACTCTCCAGTTTAATTATTTGTCCCGTGGTAATTATTTGTCTCGTGTCCCTCGGTCACTCGTCATAACAGCGTGGTGTTTTAACTATCGGGCCACAAGCACCCTCAAACTTCACTTTAAGATGATTGCTTCGCAGCTGAAGGCATTTTCACAGGATGAATGAATTAAAAAGCTGTGCTTGTTTAAAATTCGCATGGGTTTCCTTCCTCGCTTTACTCAGGAGTGGATTAGAAATTATGCCCTTAACCTAAAGCCAAAATGGTCAAATAGTAAGAACGGCAGCCATAGGTCACAGAAGCAATTCACGACTCATAAGGCATCAACTCAAGTGAAACAATGGGTGCACGTCATCCCTGCGATGTGAAGTGTGATAGACTGCTTAAAAAGGAGGTGCTCTAAGTAGGCGGCGGCGTGCTCCCTTTGGTTGACAGGTTTATTGAAGAGCGTATAGATGAGGCAGATCAATTCTTCTTTGGCGGTCAACTCCAAGCATGCCACCGTTCCGAGACCCTTTTCCACACCGCCCATGTCTCTGTCTATACGAAGGGCTGCAACCCGATACGAACGATGGAGTTACGTTGAGGCCTGCACGACTGACAGGGGCACATTGAGTTAGGTACCGAATGGAACAGGCATAGTTGTAAGTCCCATGTTTCCAACCTATATGCAGTGTGTACTTATATAACGCCAGAGAAATAGTAGACAAGATGCCAAGGCAGTCCTGCGTACTCTCTCTGTTACGATGTGCTAGTATAATTGGTAGAATAGAGGCTAAAGTAGTTTACTATACTGTCGCGTGGTAGTGACGCTAAAGAACACAGTAGCAATACTGTGAAAGACAAAACTAGCTTTCATTGGGCGAACCTGTGCCCACAAAGACAGGCTACACGATCAGCGGGTCAAGCGCGTCGGCTTTTATACATCAGTCGTCGAATGTTCCAGAGTAATCGCTGGGACCCGCGTGCCTTCCAGAAAATTCTACATTATTTGCGTCACGCACACAGGTGATCAGATTACAGAAAGTTCGATCACAGACAGCGGATGGTAGCATCGGTAACATTCCAGAAACTTCTGATACATGCAGGCGCGTCCTGCTCTGTGCGATAACATTTGTTAGGTGGTGAAACGTTCCGCCCGATAAAGACAAACGAGTATACGTGTCAATACTTTTATTTGCCCTTTAGGTAATTGCTGTTGACTGTTTGGAATACCCACCTCCAAATCATATTTAAAATATTGCAGAAAAGCTCTATGCCAACATTTTCCCACACATTCTTAGTAGAATTCTTTACCAATTACGAACCTAACAACAATAAAGAGAATTCCTTCATCGACTAGATTTTCGTAGAGATGTTTATGTGGTCCCAGCTACATCTCGCTACATTACAAACAAAAACTAAGGTATAAAATGCTCCTAAGAACAATGCAATGTACTACATGCATCAAACTGAAATATATATGCGCGAAATGAAGTAAAACATTATAATAGAAACTATGCACAGTTCTATAAACAAGTGATTGTAGTGATGAGTCTCAAATGCTCACACGATCACGCATTCTTGCAGGCGAGCATACCAAAGCAGTGGCACATAACTACGAAATCAAGCTCATACTTTCATGAAAGACGTTGAGCTTCATCACAAAAGCAATGTGGAAAATATTGACTAATTGTTATTACTAAATGCAAGGAGAAATATCCGACGAGTATTAAGGCCGAAATCAGATCAAAGCGGGAGGCCAGGACGCCACCATATTACATTAAATTACCGCAACACTAAATTGAGGAGTTAATGTGCATAGGTAACCCGCGCGGTGCTTCAGAGCTTTCGGCGCATGCTCATTTTGGAGCCGCTAATTTGCGTTTACATAGTAAAGGTTTGTCGGTGAAGTAAGGGCAAGCTGCCTAGTAAAAGGTACTGGAAGTTAGCGCACTGTTTGGTTTGTTTGTCATGTTCCTCGTAAACTTTTCATGGGCCTACGTATACCTCAGGCTTGTAAAATAGACTACCCAACCTATTCTAGAAATTCAATAGCTTCTGTGTAGAAAAGAACACATAGTTTCGCACACAAGAAAATTGCATCCATCATTGACACATATCGCCGTGAATACCATTAGAATGTGCACAAACTTATCCCCACTCAATATGAATAAACTGAATACATCGTCCCAAAATTGCCTAGACGCAAAACAAGGAACACAAAATAATTAGAAGTTTAGGTATAGTAACGATGTATGTCACTGTGAAATTATATAAATTGAAATTTATGAATATTCCATCTATGATTAAACGCAACAATCTAAACAGTGCGCCTCATGTAGAAAGAAATATTAAAACATGTGACACTAGTTGATTAGATGACATCTTAGTTGCAGTGAGCGAAGTGATTAGGAAAATATCGTGCACAAAACGGATGAATTTCGACGGTGGCAAAACAGAAATGCATTTGGGTGCACGTCTAAGAATTATATGTGGTCAAAATGAATCCAAAGTCTCCCACTGTGTCGTTGCGCGTAAAGAAGTGGTAGTTTCGCACGTAATACCCCACAGTTTACTTTAGTTACTGTTAAATTTGTAGCTAGCTCCGAATCACCGAGGATTTTTTGTTGAAATTAAAGTTCCGCGCCTGAGCTATTGCCACAAGCGCCAGCTGTTTCCAAAGGCATCCAAAGGCTTCCAAAGGCTTGCCGAAGGCCTTCTAGGCATATTGTTCGCCAATCTTTCATAGTAAATTATTCCTGCTTTACTATTATGTACAATTTTCGGAAATGATATCACTTGTGTGGTGTTGTAAGCATAATTTCTTCTATGCGAGCATGATTTCATAACTTTCTGGTGGAACTTGCTAAATTATGGGAAGTAGGCTTTATCACGCTATTAGGTTGCCCTACACAAGATGCCTCCCTATCAGGGCGCTATTGAAAGGAGAGTAAGGTTGCAAAGAGCGAGGATGTAGTAATGTAAACATGGCGGCATAGATGGCGAAATGTGGCCTTGCGCTCCTGCTTTATTTCAATTGGTAGGGCGACGTCCACTCCCGTGTGCGAGTAAAACGTCATATGTCGCGAAGCAGACTTGGTGAATTTTGCAAGTCCGCTATTGAGGGTACACCAGAAGTAGTTATCCATGTATTAATTGGAGTAATATTATCAATATTCAGACTGCGACTGTTCGCGAAAGCCTAATGTACACCTGTTTAAATATTCCACCACGAGTAGCCAAACACCACCTTCTCCTAAGGCCTGGTTCATGAGAAATGGGCTCGTATTATCTAAAGGTTGCACATGATTTCCGGTCTCACTTGCGCTTCGAAAGGTAATGGCAAATAGTTCGCTTTAACTGACGGCGATTATATGCACATCGAAAGTAAGAATGTAATAAACAACCCACTTTGCAATATTTCTTGAACGTGCACATGTAGGAGGAACCAGAAAGACAGAGATTACGAAAGTTACATGTTCTTAGCACTGTATATAAAAACATTATTTTGATGTATGAACCTACAGGTCCCCTCTTGCATCTAATTTTCGCTCTTAAACAAACAAAGTTTCCACATAAGAAAATGATTGCTTTGACGCTAAGAAAGCCATATTTCGTACTTTGTTTTGTAAGTTTGCTTTTTCATGCTAAAACGTTTTCCCGTGTTGGCCATGAATGTATAAGTAAAGAAAAGGACTGTGAAGATCAATGAATAGATAGCAGCACAAGTTCTTTTTCAGGAGAAAGTAGACGTGCGCAAGGTATCGAAATATATAGTCAAATATAGGTTCTATTGAAATCTACTGTGCTGCTAAATTGTATGTACTTGTACAGAAATAAACATTGCTAGTGGGATATAAGCCTTGTATAAGTCATATATTACACGAAACTGACTTTAAAAGAACGTTTTACAATATGCATAACGGTAGGCTCGTCGGAATAGGAGAAAAATAATGTTTGTGATACGTGACGGCAACTCATCGGGAAAAGAAAGAATTACTAAATAAATAGCTCACAGTCGTTTTCTACTCAACTCACATCCGTGCTTGAAGCTCTGAAGCGCCCGTAAGAGCAGCACTGTTGAGATTTTACACGCATTGACAACATTTCTCGCTGCTGTCCGCGATCTCAAAACCTCCAGCCCTAGTACCAGCACTATCGCTGACAGGATTGACGTACGCTAGTTCTTTGTGGCGTGCCTACCTTTCTTCTAGGGCGCATCGTTTCTCTTACCCTAAAGGCACGATGACGAGTTTCGCAATGAGTGCACTTCTGCAAGACCTACAGCCCCGTTTGTTCTTCGAAGTGTTTCCTGCGAAAGTTGAGAAAGTTTGAGAAACGACGCGTGGAACTTCAAGGTTCCCTCCATTCATCCTGGAAGGGGATTGTGTGGGAGGATGGCATGTTCCGAAAGGCGGGCCCGCCTTGGCCCCACCTCTTCCCTATTTCACTGCAGCGTTCTTTTTTTACTTGGCGTCGACGCATGGTGAGCGGATTATCAGTGCATCCAGCGAAGCATGAGGGTGAGGTCAAGGAGACTGACGTCAGGGAAGACGACGTTATTCGTGCTCTATAATGTTCAACAGAGTTTGCTGGGGAACCAAAAGTCCTTTTTTGTTTTTATATAGCAATATTCTTGAAAAGCGACCAAGGGATCGGAAACCCCACGGCAAGCACGGTTAGAGGTCATTTGGTGCGCACGGAATTCCACTTCGGAGAACGGCACGAAGGCGTCCCCTACTGCAGCTAGAAAGAAAATGAAGAAAAAGGTTTGTTATAAAATAAAGTGACAAGGCCAGTCGTTGTTGCAGTTGTTTGTGGCCTTGTAATTACACCGCCGATATTCTTTTCGTTCAAGTGGAAAGTTCACGAGACTGGTAATTGTACAAAGGGAATTAGTACTCATGCTGCAAAAGATTAATAAAGAATCGAACTAAAAAACGCGTATAGGACTCACGCTTTCATCGGAATTGGAGCTCCCAAATTAGAGACTGTGCACGTTCAACTGTTAGACCAAGTAGTTTGCAAACTGTAGGCTTCCTGACGGCGCACGCTTCTTTTCTCATTTCTCAACATAAATTTTATAGGGTGTAGTAACGTGCACACATTGCAAACGAAGTAAATTGAAGTATTAGGTTTGTAACTGTTATCCTGTTTTCACATTACTTGTATGAAAATAGGTGCATTTCATTCCTCGCGGGTGAGTTTTCCCTTTGTGATCAATGAACAGCATATTTCATCCGTCAGCTGTGGCAGTGAGTGGCTTTCAGTGAGGCAGTCTTAAGAATGGTTCTCATGATTGCTTAACGCTCTAAAATGAAAGCATAAACGAAAGAAAAGAACTTCCCTAGGAATGCTGGATACTGGGTGAAACCGTGGGAAACTAACGTATCAAGAAGTATTGTATTTTTGATAGTTTAATGATAAGGAGAGAGAAAACAGAACTTAACTGAAGGTTAACGAGGACTGCAAGGTAAACGACCACTGCACGAAGGCTTTAAGGTTAACGAGGGATTTCATGTTAACGAAGGCTTTAAGATTAACGAGGACTGCACCTAGTGAACTATCCTGCACTAGGGCAGCGAAATTGGGAGGAAGAGATTAAGGGAAGGAGACAACGGGAAGTGCTAGTGTTGACTGTAGTCACCGACATTCAGACAATTCTCATCGGAGAGACACAGACGGTCGCTAAGTATGGGTGCTTTTAATAATTCGAGCTGCTCTTTTGTGATCTCTGCGTACTGTGGCCCCAAGATGATCCAACAAAAAAGTCCTTCGTCTTTAATCTTCGCAGTAAAGCAGAAGGCACGTCTTTCACTTTCTAAGGACGAGCCGTCGTGTGACACGCGTTGTACAGTTTTTTAAGCACCACAGGCATTGTAGCTATTGTTGTAGCTATTTGACATTTCTGTAAGAGACGAACATGTGGTGGTGAACGCAACGCCTGCAGTAAACGACCAAGTAGCATTTCCTCGCATCGGGTAAAGTCAGGTAACATGTGTAGTTCTACAGAATGGTTGAGATCTCTTATACGTGTATAATGCGTGAATCACTTATAAATGCGACAAAGCATTTTCCTTGACAAAATATAGTGTGGCCGGTTATTGGTGGGGTGAAATATGAAATATATGAAATTAAATACAGATCAGTTTGTACCATCTGAACGGAAAGCATACATTTTGCTCCAGTTTTTGCTGTTGGGTAGAACAAGATATATATAGAGATGACTGATTTTTATGTAAGTCGTAAATTACGAATTGATTCTACTCAAAGAATATCCTGTTGGGACATATGATCTGGCAGGAATGTATTCTTAATAAAACTTCATTTTTCCTAAATCGCGCGATATGACTCGTGTACCCCCTCCGTCCCAGCACAAAAAATCAAGCCAATAAGCTTTTCTTCTTTCTTGGTACTTCACCCCGCTTCGCGAGTAAAATTTTAAATGATTTGTAGGTCATGAAACATTTCTCAGAGAGCGTGTCGCTATGGCAAGAAAGACAACACGTCTCAAGTTGTCTTCCTTCCAATCCTGACGCGTTAATATTATTCCGTGAATGTTGAAGCGGGGGCGTTCACTGAATTTGCCAACTTCAACATTGTTTATAGCGTAATGGCCTTTTTTGCCGCAAGTATGTCCAATAATGTTATTGCTGGAAATATTTCAGTTATCATCATGTAGCAGTAAAATTTTACTTTTAATGGTAATGCCGAGATAGCGATAATAGCTAACGTACTTTTGTATATAGTCTCAAGTACGAGCTCTTCTTTTGTGTGTTCCTTGGCCTTTGAACACAGAAGTAAATAAAATTACAGCAGCGATGTCTACATCAATGTGCATGTACGTTGGCTGAATATTTAGGATTGTAGACTATTGAAATCCTCGTATTATTTATTGTCATTCTTGTGTTCTGCATTAGTACGCTCATCGTGATATCTCTATTCAGTTTTCCTGCAATGTTACGTATTCAATACATAATAGTACTACACCCTTATCGTCGGGTGTATCTGCCGGACCATGAAGATTATTATAAAGTAGCGCAAGAGTGATCAACACAGACAACGGCTATACCGCCTTCACTCCATGTTCAAAAGTTGCTTTTTACCTTCTGACTGTGTATTACGTTTCCATGAGAAAAATGTGTTTCTAGAGCTGCGCAACTTGAACAAAATGTACGTTCTCACTTACTGGTGACAGAACCTTGCTGTTTCGAGATCTTTTGATTGGAAGCCCGCGGGCGAAGTGTACTTTTGTAATGAACAAATAAATAAATAAAAAATAAGTAAATAAATAAATAAATAATTAGTATGCATAAGTAGATAAATCAATATGTAAAAGCCTAGGTCAAAGGCTGAACGTAAGGAACAATGGAATTCTTTCTTCGCCTGCGAGGGGTGTTCCCTTATATACCCCTATGTTTCATATGCAGCTTCGTAGCATCCTCGAGAGAATGCCGATTTTACTGTTCAAGATATTCAAATAGGGTAAATTTCAACACAATTAATTTATTTGGCGTTAGAGGCATGATTCCAGGTGAGCAGACAAAAAAAAAATCACGAGCACTGCCTCTTGACGGGAGCGTGTGTTCCCTGACTGGGTATACGTCATCACTCACGTATGAAGGTGCATGATTTCCCTAAAAGCAAGAATAGCTGCACGAACGAGCAGGGATGGCTAGAACACTCGTCACGCACGTTTGGTCCAAGAAGAGCTCAGATATGAAACGATTACGGTGCGATGCACAGCTGGTGAATGCTTACGATGCGTTTCTTTTCGCATCAGTGCTCCTCCGCGATGGTGCTATCGATTTCTTGGTATGAGGGTGTCAAATGTGGGGTTATAACGCATGGAGATTCTATCGTAATCCCAGTTGCGCTTGAGGCGCCGGCAGAAGTCGTTTATAATTCGTGCTCGAGGTATCGCAAGAAACCCCATACAGCCGAAAATGCAACGAATGCGTGATCGCTAGCGTTGAGTGCCAACATGTAACTATTTATGGAAGCACAAGTCACACAGGCATTCGTCGATTGCAGGCTGCTTGCAATGCTAAATCGGCATGCAGCTGTAGTGGGCAAAAACCCACACATGGGCACACGCACGCACGCATGCACACGAAAGCCTAGTGTTTCGGCCAACCCTACATAAACCTAGCGATTTATGCAAAAATGGTTGTGTTTGTTTGACAATGACAAACTGTGTTTCGAGAAACTCGATCATTCATAGTGTATTTATGTGTGCACGTTTGTGTGAGTGGCGTGTATGTCTTTGAGAGGCCTCGACGGGCAATGCTCTAGCAGACGAGCATGATATTGCGGTCAGAAGAACCAAGTTGTTCTTTGAAAAGACTGTTTTTCTGACAGGGAAGGATTCAGCACCCGTGGAAGCTCTGAAGTGGGATTTTTATTTCTGAGTTTTCTTTGCCAGAACCATCGTGGTTTGTCACCTGCTGGTTGGTCGGTACCTAATATATATAAAATCATTATGTGCACACATAATGGGAGTTGCATCAAACTGGCAAGATTCACCGCTGAAGATAGTGCCAGTGAGCTTACGTTATCTAAGTTGCAGTCATAACGTATTTCGCACCACAAAACCTGGATATGCATAATTTTGCATCAACCTCGCTATTAAATGGCACATAATGAGTACAATATCTGTACGCTTGCCTCAAATTACCTGCCGTGCAACAGAACGCATTGGAACATACTGATTAACAGTTAGTGTCCCACCCCTTTTAATTCGTTTCTTTGGGGACGCTCTTTGCTGCCACTTGCATCTTGGAATCTGGTTGTAGTACGACCCTTGAAACTTGCAAACAATCATGAGCGGCTAATGAAGGCGTTACTTCTTGCGCTGCGATAAATCTGAGCCTCATTTGCTTTCTTGGTGTGTCTGTGAGTTAGTTTGGTGTGTCTGTGTGTGTGTGTGTGTCTTAGTGTGTTGTCTGCGTGATCCTGCGTGCCCAACTAGCACATTTAATTCTTTGTCATGTACTTCCCTTTATTAAAGATCACCCCTTTCTTGGGTACTTCAATTAAGATTGGATGAAAATAAAAACACCGGTGCCCCATACTATAATCTTACCTTGTGATTACGCTACCAAATTCCAAAGCCTGTGTCAGGCTGGGGGCAATTTAGGAAATGTTTTGGCTCCCAGTACACGCCGACAAACTTCGACTGGGTGGTTAAGGAAAACCTAGGAGAAAAAAATAGTTTCTCTGAGAAAATAGCGGAAGTGAAACATGGGTGGTGCTGAGGAGGGTTGCCTCTGTTACCGGCATGGTTATGTTACCCGCAAGGTTTATTCTGGTTCCAAAGTGGGCCGTGAGATAGTTGCGTGTAGAGATAGTTGTGGTAAGGAAACGGAGGACCAGAAGAGGAGCTACTGATGCCTAGTGAGAATGTAATGAGTTGTCCACATAAGGTTTAGGTAAAAAATTTAACATTTGATAAATTCACTCATTTTAGCGCCGTTAGAATCACGCCTGATGGGTTGTGGAAAACACTGAGAGGATAGTTTTCAACAGACGGCGTAATATTGTGATACAACCAAGCACAATTTGTCGATCTTGACAGTGCGAGGATAAGACAATTATTTCAATAGATTATTTCGAATTTATTTTGCCCCTGGGAAAAGCTACGGCAGGTCTCTTGTTTGACGGGATTTCAATGCCTGCACAGAAATCTCTATTGTGAAAATGTGGCATCGCTGGGCTGTAATGATAACAAACTCTTTACACGTGATACGTGCGCTGTGGCTCTCACGCATCCACAAGCAGGAAAATTAAATTTGCGCTTCGAGGCGAGAATAAAAGAAACAGATGCTTAATCGCGAAACACTGAAACACTAAATTTCTGATAATACATGCCATAGGACTACGTGTTGCGGAACGTGAGAAAATACAATATGGAAAAATATAAATGAGCAGAACTGACAAAAATAAAAAGGTACTAGTGTATAGAAAGAACACGACAGTCCTAAACACACCTTAGGAAGAGACGTTAACGGCTTGAATAAGTAGGAAACTCTCATCTCTTTTGGACACTTTTGCGGATGAAGAAAGAAGGATGGTATGCTGAAGAAAGAAATGATGAATCCAGAATAAAAGTGAAAAAAAAGAACATATTAGCTAGTTGATAGCGACTCATTTCAAGGAGCTCCATGGGGGATGAGCAGATTAGTAAAACTATAGGACACGTGCTGATTAACCCAAGCTCGAACACTGAGGATATAATTATACGCTTATAAATAGTGCTACGCTCAAGTAAAGAGCAAGGGAACCATAGTGATAGCAAGTAATATTATTTTTATGGAAGGAAAACTATTTGTTTCGTGTTTACAACCTCATGTTGGGACGCGTTCGTCTTCTGAGCGCATCTGAATAATTGGAGACACTGGTTTAGGATTTTGGTCTGTTTGAAAGTACTATATTTCAAGCACGCGTCTAAAATATACAGCGCAACCAACTAATGTCCGCATGATTTCCATCATACATACGGGACACTATTTCGATGACATTATCTTATCATTTGCATATTTTTTCGATGCTATTTGGACGTCAAGCTATGACTAAAGATAGGGGTTTACTGACCTCAAATGTCTAACCCCTCTCACTGTCAGCCTTATCGCTCATCACGGCACTGCCACTATGCGTTGGTCGCTTCATCAGGGTCGTCTGTGTGAATATGGAGTGCCAATGGTGCAATCACGCTTTCATATGGTATCTCGCGGTTACATTTTTAACTAGTGTATTTGTCGCTTCTCTTGCTTTCTATTTTTTTTCAACCCGACGAGGTGGCGTAGTCGCTAATGCGTTGCGCTGCTGAGCGGAAGGGTGCCGAATCGTGGCCACTGCGATCGCTGTTTAGACGGGAACGAAATACAAAATACCTGCCTGCCTGGAATTGGATGCGCGTTAAAGAGCTCCAGGTGGACAGAATTATTCAGGATTACCCCACTACCCCGTGCCTCATAATCATATCGTCTAGAAACATCTAAACTTCTTTAAAAGAGTTTTATGTCCCACATTATTTACACTTTTTCCAATCAGCATGCACTGCGGTGAAATCAACGATGGAAGGGCACAGAAATGTGTGGTCAAAGAGTCTGTGTGTATACGACAAATAAAGCTAACCGTACAACGACGAGGGTGGCGATGTGGGCTTGTCGATCGGTCTTCATGGAATTGTACCTCGATAGCGGAGCAAAAGACGGACACAAGAAGTCTTTGTCTCAGTCTTCGTTTCTTCTTGTGTCCGTATTTCGCTGTGCTATCCAGATATCTTTTCATGCTAACGCGAGAAGCCTCAGCCAAGTATAGGCATTCACGGCTCTGGTTTGCGGAATGAACGGAGGGCCTTTTCGCTGAAACGATTGTAACAATTCGTCGTTTCCTGGAAATCCGCTGATGAATAGAAGAGGCTTCCATAAAGTAGAGACGTAGGAGAAGACGTAAGAGAAGGAGACGTGAAGGAGACGTATAAAGGAGACGCAAGAGAAGACGTAGGAGCCGCCCCTCTGTAATACCAATTGACATCCCACATATACTATGTTGAAGAGCCGAGTCCAACAGGGCGAGTGAATGAAAAGGACGTGTTGCATGAAAGCCGAGCTCCGGTTGCGAGCTGAATAGCTGACGGACGGGAAAACACCGCGAAGGGTGGAACTCTTGGGAAGCAATCTCATGTCGTGAAAAGGCGGCAGCCATGCGAGGCTAAACTAGGAATTACACGGAACACCCTCCGTATGCCGATTTCCGGCATAGAATCGCACGGCTCGGAGGCACTATGTAGCGTTTAGAACTGGCCGGGGCCTTCTCAAGTAGGTAGTGCTCAAGAAGAAAAGGCAGAGAGTCGTTCCACTACAACATCCTGTTCCTGGCACTCAGAAACAAAGAAGCACAATAAATGAGCTCAAAAGAGTAACAAAGGTTGTTATGGAGTTTATGTAGTCGGTAAGTGTCCATAGTGAAAGCAAACGAGATGGCGTAGTTCCGTGTTTAGAAAGCTCACGGTTTCATGATTTCACCACGGAACCATGACGGCATGTACTATCTCGATGTCTTTGAGCGTAGAGACAGAAGCACGTGACTTTCAGTACGAAGAGTGCAGCCTAGTGGTGACGCATAAATGCTGTGCGCATGCGTGATGAGAGTAGGCTTTCTCAGCGCGCATTCTATGTCATCGGTGTACTCGCATGTCGTCTGGTACGCACCTTTCTTTCCTTCAGTACAAGTCGCAGCTAAGTCATAGGCTACACTACGTAGCTGCGTTGCGTTCCACAACCTGGCGAAGTAAGCTATTATTCGTGGGCTATTATTTCGCTGTCATTTCTGGCCGCAAATTTATTCATACCCGAATTTTATAAAGCGAGAGAGAAACAGAGTGAACGAAGGAAGCTACGCACCACTTATTTCCATTTTGTTCATATTTGTAAATACTTCGGCAGAAGTACTAACGCAATTGATGCTGGCTGGGAGTAACCACTGCTTGTATCGGTATAGTCCGTGAAACGTTCTGCGGCTGGAATAATTTCAGCGATCTTGCACAAGAGTAAGTTAATTCTAGACAAAAGGCACGAAGTTTATGCCCGCTCTCAGATTTTGCAGTGTTTCCCAAAGGAATTTCATCGCTCTTGACTGCAGTGGCAGAACATATTAACGTTCCACCACGGCTCAGTTTATGCACCCTGGTGAACATTTTCCAGAGGCAAATTGTTTCTCTGCCGTAAAGCTGGGCGTAGCGCACGACGAGTGCGATGACGTAACTTCTTGTTCGCGAAGTAATAATTCCTTTACGCTGCACCGACTGAGCAGGCGCAACACCTTTCGGCGCCGCAGCACGCTGTTGGCATCGCACTTTACGCTTATAGCGCCTAATAACATAGCGAACGATAAGAGTGGCCACTCAGGCCGTCTCGCGTCAGAGCTTGAGGTTCCCCGATCCCGGTAGGTGACTCTGTATGTTTCCCGATGAAGTGGCTGCAGCCATGGATAGAGTGCGATGGCTGCGTCTGCGGCCTTGGCTAGCTTCGTGACTGGCTGCTACAAGCGGCATGACCCATTTCAGACCGGTCACCATCGCCGGACTCGCTCCTTCGTAAATTTCACCCGAATATCGTTGTTGGGTTCTTCTTCCAGCGTCTCTCACTGCTGCTTCGTCGCCGTTTCCTGGTAAGACCTCAGGCAGTTCTTTTGCACCTAATCCTTCGTAGATCGAATCCTCGAAGACCTAATCTCTTCGTATTTTGTTGTGTCACTGTTAGACATAAGAACGAGTGGCGGGGGCGGGGGGGTCATGGAAGCCTTTAAAGCCAAAAGCAACTGTAACACATTTTTTAATGTTACACTTCATTTTGCGTTCTTTTTAGCTTTTGGGATAATGGGACGTGGCACCCGGCCGATGCCAGTGATAACAGCGGTGCGGCAGCGCCCGATCAACGAGCCACGTTCATGGCAACGGGGAAGTTTGAAAAGAAAAAAAAATGAAATCATTTATTCAAAAATTCGGCTAATGAACGCACGCTGTTCGATGGAGGCGCCACTATGTTCATTGATTCGAAAAAAGTTGTTGGCAGCGGCTTTTGAAAAACTAAGGCGAGTCAGTTTTCGAATGAAAACAGTTATTTCGAAAGCCATATTCATGCGCGCCATATTTGTAGTATGGCGATAGGGCGCCCCCTTTCAACCTGTTAACCTAGATAAGGGTGCTGCTCTGTTATATCGCTTTATTGGAAACGAAGCAGCATCTACATTCAACAGCTTTGAAAGCAAAAGTGTTGCTTAACTTCTGCCTCTGTCGTAGTACAGGAAACATACGTACGCTTTCTGAAGAATACATTCAACAGTAAAAGAAGATGCGGCCAATTTCCGGGGATTAGTCGACGCATGCGAGGCTGCGAAGACAGCAGATCAATACTTCCAGCACAGTCGAAGTGCTTGGCAGTGATGGCAATATCTGCATCTCTTTAATGGAAGACTCTCTAGATTGCATATTAGAGACGATCTTTGTGCGAGCCTCAGTCTTTAAGGCTGCACAACGCATGCAGGTTGAACTCGCTGCTCTCTTTTGTTAACCGTACAAAAACAGACATCCAGGTACCGTTTACTAGCACCCAACTTTCCATCTCAATGCCAGCGTCTAAATAGTTATGCACTTCCCATTTCCTCTTGGCATGCTGCATTAACATAATATTGTTCCCTGAATTCAACCTCATTCGTAAAAGTAGTCCAAGAAATAGGGTCACATCTATCCTTTATAAAATAATGTTATTTTGAGTAATTTTATTGCTGGCTTGTTTGTAAAGTTTTTTTCTTTTTTATTTTCTCACAATTTCTAGCGTGGCTCGTTTACATGGATATGCTTGTCTGCGGCTTTATTGTCACGAAGCAATTCGTTTAGGAGTATTGTCCATGATTGGGATCTTCACTTGAAGAAGTACAAATCTGGAGTTTTACTTGCTGAAGCCGCGATATGAGTGCGATGCCTGCGGCGCATAATGGGGACTCCGGATTAATTTGGACCACCTGGGATTTTTGAACGTGCACCCAGTGCACAGGACGCACATGCTTTTGGATACTGTATTTTTTGCATAGGTAGCGTCTACTGTACTTAACCCCTGTCACACGACACTGGTAATGTCATCCACAGTATATGACATTCATGCCGAATGTCATTGCGTTCTTGCATTCTCTGTCTACACGGGCATACAAAATGGCATTCGCAATTGGTGGTGGTGTTTATTGGTACGCTGAGCACGCAGGCACTCGGCAACACACTTGTATACTTTCAGGTAGCGCTTCACTCTGCGCAAATCGGCGAGGTGGTTCTTTTACACTTTCAGCAGCGCGTGTCTCTCGTCATCGGTCCAGTGCACTTTTAGCGCTTCATTCTGCACTGATGAAGCTGCAGAGTTCCTTTCCGTGGTTGGTGGATAGGTTTGAGCGCGGGGCTACCTTGAAAAAGATATGCCGAAACGAAAAAAAACAGACGACCGTTTTTAAATACGGCCGACGAGGGGCAAGCGTCCAGCCGAGACTGGGAAGAAGAATTCAGTCGCACGAACTGATTCAACTATCGTTCTGTACGTCATAAAACTGCTAAAAAGTTCATAACAGCAATCATGACATCTACTCTGATTGAATTTCATTTTAACTTAGCGATCTTGTAATTTTCGGCCAAGTCCCTGTCGTCGAGATTACACAAGTCGCGCTGGCATGGGTTCGGTAAACTCATTCAACAGGTGAATTCCATTAGCTGTGAATGTCATTCACTGTGCCCGTGTAGAAGCAACAAAAATGATATTAAGTCATAATTTGATTCGCTCGGAATGACAACACATGCGACGTGTGGCATTAGCATTATTTTGTCATGGTAGTACTGAATGTCATGGGCCTCTGTGTTCGCGCTCCAAAGAAAAAAAAATCGACGTGGCCCGAGGGCCTCGTCCAGAACGGTCCTCGGACCACGTTCAGGAGCTGTGGAAGCGAAGCACATAGCGGTCATTCCCATCATCGCCTTCGTGCCTCACTTGTGCGCCGTTCACCACTCGGGTGCGGCGCCAACATGCGGACACCTCGCCGAGCATAGCCTCTGCGCAAGACTGCTACGATGCTCGGGACAACTGAAGTACAATGGCCGACGAACCGGTGGTCCTTGGGCAGCGTCTGTATAGCGCTAGCAGTCGGTGCTCTCACTTAGCTCCCGTGCTCAGCTCCCAGGCTCACGCTCCGAAGCCGCATGCCGCGCACGTCTCGCCTGGCAGGGACATTGTGTCGGGAGGAACGTCGTTGGCCCCGGCACGAGAATTGTCCGCATCAGGAAACGGGCACTGCCATCTGCCTGGCCCGAAGCGCTTGTCCGCCATACCACGTTTCCTTGCTTCCGCTTCCTTTGTCGTTGGTCACATGATTTGATTGTACGCTCCGAGCTGTCTGCAGCACTACCGTGTCACACACCGTTTTACGCCAAGTGGGGATGGCTCTGTTATTGTGGTTGCAACAACAGCTTTTTGTCAAGTCGGCGAACTCTTGTACGGTGCTGTTAGGTGCTGACACGAGCACACAGGTATAAACGAAGAAGGACATACAGTATGTATATAAAAAAGGTGATAAAAAAAGTAATTCTGGAGTTTTACGTGCCAAGACTACTATCTGATTACAAGGCTCGCTGCAGTGGGAGACTCCGGAGATTTGCACTAATCTCTTTAACGTGCGCCTAAATCTAAGTACACGGGTGTTTTCGCATGTCGTCCCCATTGAAAAGGGGTCACTGTGGCCGGGATTCGATCTCGCGACTTTGTTTAGCAGGGAAAAAGCTCAGCGACGAAGCAACCACGGCGGGCAGAAAAAAAAGAGAGATGAATGTAATAAAAATATTTAGGTAAAACGCTATGAGCTTTTTGTTGAACTCGCGGTTTCCGTAAAAGGATTTATATTGGTTTGTACGTATTATTACCTTTTACTTTGCACGTGCAAAAACCGTGATCTGTTTATAAGACCCACTGTATTGGCGGCTCCTGATTACAATGGACTTGGGCTTTTATTAGCTTGCGCCTTACACTAAATACAGGAGATTTGTCTGTCTTCTTATTGCCTCTTTGTGAAGCAACGGGTAGTCGGATAGTTCTCGTAGAAAGCACGTGCTGGAAAGTTTCTTGCCAAAGGCTACTGCAACGCATCAGCGATGTTTTAATCATTTTGTCCCAGCAGCCACTTAACATCAGTGGGAGTTAATAGATGAAAGTTTTGCCCCATGAAATTAGCACTAAAACAAAGAGTGAGGCATGTCGGCCTGCTTGAAAACAACACCTACGTTACAGTACCCCACGAACAGATAGGCAACACTGAGGGTTTCTCATTATCTATACGTCATTCCTGACGTGGATGTTGAAGCCGCAGTGCCTGTCAGTACGCGCGCAGTGAAGTGAAGAAGGTGTGACTACTACTAACGTAAGTGGCCAGCGCGTGAAGTTATCAGGAAATATCCATCGCTGATCTTTTACACGTACATACACTAATCATTTCGTTCAACCTAAGTGGCTGACGTGCGAAGGTAAGTACACCAGTATGTAGGCCTATACATTGCTAATATTTTCGGCATAAATAGCGGTAAGTAAGCGAAATATATTTTTGCATATATTATCCGCCTAATTTTCTGGAATGCACGTGAAGCTATTCATTTAGATGCTTAAAAAAGTTAGCCCCACCTATGTTCAATGACAATTGGAGGGACAACTGAAGCAGGAGTCAATGCTCAAGTAGATTAGTTCCGCGCAGTAGCTCCACGCAATATTGCAAACAATGACCCGTTACCTAACGTAACCCCTGTGGCACAATGTTTGAACAGTACACAGGCGAAATACCCATGCCTGTGCACCTTAACCTGGCAACCCGCGTTTGCACACTGATCTCCGAAGGAAGTACGCATTTGCTGTGCAGTCTAATGAAGTCAACCTCCCCGTGAGTCTGCAATAGGCTCGTTCAATTGCACTTGGAAGGACGAAAGCGTGTTTACTCATTCGCATTCCTAATATTTGCATACTCGGCGACTCGTACAGAGTGCGTCGAATTTCGAGAACGCTCCGCCACACACAGAGAGGCTGCAATCTGAAAGTTGAGCGATATTAGGCGCGCCGGAGATGACCATGTCTGCCTCTGTCCATCTCTCCGAATACTGAAGTGCTTAAGAAGCGAGCTAACGCAATATTAACTTTAAACTCGTCGTGACTTTGAAGTTTCCCATACAAACCATTATTATCAAGGTAACAACGCTGTTATAATGTAGCATATACTTATGATCACACTTCTACGCGAAGGCGACATCAGCAGGCACGCCTACCACTTTTCGGGGTAATTATTTAGTAAAGACAACGGGACATTAAAGGAAACTGGTACTTTTGAACTTCTCCATGTAATATTTGCATCTTAATAAAGGACCATGGTCCATCACAGCTAAAGCTGTTTGTTCATCACATTTTCTATCCTACTACGCCAAAGCGTTGTGTGAAAGAAACCACGCGTTTTAATAACGACAGTGCTTGTGGTTGAACCATGCTAGCAGCTGAACCACGCCTGCGCTTGACACCACGCTTGGGCCTGGTATTACTCCGCGCACAAGCTTGGTGAGTCAATGGTACTTGCGTGTTTGATGACTAATTCATCGGAAAAAATAATATCCTCCGAAGCGAATAAACCGCCTGGGAAAGCAGATTCTGCGTAGCCAGCATTGAGTTTCAAAAAACTGCAGTAGGTTTAACTTTGAAGATCTGTAGACTACAAAGCGTCTCTTCAGAGTAACAATGGACTTCTTGTCAGTTTGTACTCGACAAAACGTTCACTGACGATTACGATACTTGCGATTGCGAAGCTTGAGTGCAGCTCTATACAGTTTTTCATTTTGTATACTGACGCGTCGCACCGATCATTCCACTAACTGGCAGAACCGCGTCCTGCGGCGCTACATATAGACCGGCCGTACAGCTGCCGCTTCCGGGCTGCTAGCAGCCCGGAAGCGGCAGCTGTACGGCCGGTCTATATGTAGAGCTGCAGCTCACGCAACCGTAGTCGTTACACGAAACGCTTCAGGTGAACTCTGCTCGCGAAGGCGAGCATTCTGGTACTTTCTTTACTTGTATACCTCTACCGCCCAAGGAAATTTTGGTGTCGTTGTAAGCAAAAACTCCCATGCGTGGGCCGATACCGAAGATAGTCCAATGCCGGGCTGACCCGCGATGGAGGTGAAACGGGTGTTAAGCACTCCACATACGTGGGCCGATCCCGAAGATAGTGCAATACCGGGCTCACCTGCGGCATAGGTGCAATTCGCCATTGAAGGGCCTACATACACAGCTTCGCTGATCATCCTTCTTTGCAAAGTGCAAGGGCACTGAGTTTTTTTTTTCTATTTCTTCCCGGACAGCCGGTGCCACCGCTGCTGTGGATGCGCGGACGTGAGTGCCATCTGGTGGAGCTTCAATGTGGCTTCCTACGCTTTCCTCCTCACGCTTTCTTCGCCATTGCCTTCTTTCATTCCCTGCTGCACTCCGCGTTCTCTCGGTACGTCGAGAGAGGACTAGGCACATCGATGCTCAACGCAGGAATGGCTGCAGTTTGCCGAGGAAGAAAACTCCGGCAATCTGCTTAGGAGTCTGTGAGGATACGATTGGAGTTAAAAGAAGGAAGGGAACATGTGGAAAGGATGGCCTGAGCAATCGCACGTTTTTTCCAGGAGGGAGATATCGGTTAATTTACGTTCCGAGGCTGCTGATACGGTCATAAGATTCGAGTCCGCTATTACCGTGACTCCCCCGCGTTCATCAGCTGCGCTGGCGTCATTGAAGAACGCGCGTACAGCGCTGCAGCCCATGGCAAATTCGCGCCTCGAATAACCCAGCCGATCGTCCCGGCGGGCAGTGTGGCGGGGAATAGGAGGCACCGTAAGCTTTGCACGCGCTGCATGGCAACGGGCCGTGGATGTAAACTGAGTGGGTAGTCAGGTGAACCAAGAATATATATTCCGCCCCTGGATTGTGAAACGAAAGTGCGTCAGCTGGGCCGCCCGGAGGGCTTCTATAAGTTTGTCTAGAATGTTCGTCGCCCCAAGTCACTCTAGGTTAAGAGTAGTCGTGTGCACAGGAACACCAAGCACAAGCTTGTGCGCTTTCCTTGATAGGGTAGATATACGTGTGCGTTGAGTGAGTTAGGTTGTGATAAAGTAGATGGTATAGTAGGCGTGAGTGTGTCAAGGTCTGCCCGATGTTCAAAGCATCAGCCTCTTTAAAGCCATGCCCGCAGTTAGACACCCGCCTAAGCATATGCATGTTTCTGGTTACATTTGGTGGTGAGTTCTCGAAGGGTATGTGTTGCTTGGCGTTGGTTTGTAAGGTGAAACCGAGCACCCTTATGAAAGGCTTACGTGAAATGGATTTCGCATTTAATGTGATATTAAGACACAACTCTGTATGTCTGCGAGCCTGTTTGGTGACGACGAGCAGCTCCCACTTGACAGGGAAACACGCGAGACATCCGTGCTGGACGTATTGCTTGATCGTGGTAGGTGCTTCCTGCAGCTGGGTTTCAATATATGCGACGGAGCCAGTCGCAACCCAGACGGTGACATCGTCTGCGTAAAGCGCATGATGAACATCCGAGGTCTGATTGAGGAAGGGAAGGAGACCTCGTATGGCAAGGTTGAACAGGAGTGGAGATAAATAGGAGTCTTGCGGAGAGCCGAGGTTTGATACAGGCTCAGTAGGGGAGCGGAGACCACTGGTTACGAGGCTGGCAGATCAGTCTCACAGAAAGTTTTGGATATAGTTACACACCTTCGTGCCGCAACCTGTAGCTGCTAACTGTTCAAGAATAAACTCGTCTGCAAGGTTATCGAATGCCACCTTGTGGTCTATGGCTAAGACGGCGCGGCATTATGCAGAACATGGTAAGTCTATGACATCGTGTTTGAGGCAGAGCATTATATACTGTGTGGACATGCCACGACCCCGTGGGTTCGTGTGCAAGAATGCTAAAAGTGAGTGGACGCAGCCTAGCGCCCTGTCCAATCGGCTCTGTCATGGAGCCGAATCCATGATTTGCTTTCAGCTACTGACACCATCGTTCTGCGCAAACGCACGCGTTCCTGCTGCACAGCTCTGTGCAAATCACAATGCAATGCGTTCATTAGTCAGACAGTGCATGGCAAGCAACCATGATTGAAGGTTTTCATTTTGCTTCACCTCATACATTACTGAAGCGCGATGCCTTGAGCACCTGTTGTGACGCTCTTCATCAAGTGAACGTTTTGAGATGCCTGGTAGCTGCCAGGGTGCTGTTTCTACGGGGCAATAGAAACGATAGGCACTATTAGTTGGGCTTACGCAACACATGTGTACGTATAGTACGCAATACGTTGCGTGCGCCGCAGAGAGCCCTCCACCACCCCCCCCCCCCCCCCTCACACACAAAACCTTTAGTTAAATGTGCTGTAATATATTTTGTTTAACTAGACATGCCATATACAATTTGTGTGCGTTTTCTGATGCTTCTCAGCACCACCGAGCGTCAGAAGTACAGTAAGTTTAACTAATGGCGCGGCAACATTGTTATTAAGCGTAAAGTAGACGCCTTTGCACAGGGTGTGTTGTTGCTGTCCGCGTCGGACGCCATTGCCACTATCGCGCACTCTCGTTTGTTGGAGGTCTTGCGAGAGCGTCGCGCACCAAGCCACGCGTAGGCATGCAGCACATTGTTACGCACGCAGCGCCAAAATGCATGCGTTTCTCTCTGTGCCTGTGCACTTCTATTCCACAGCCGTGCAGTGCAGGGAGGCTTGTTAGGCACGTCCAACTAATCGTCTAATTTCTGAGGAGCATAAAGGCAACGTTAAAGCTTGTTAAAGCTTGCCCTTCTGGCGAAGGTGGTCGCTTTTTATTAGCTTTGTTTAGTGAGATGTTGGTGCACTTAGATGGAGCCGGCTGCTCTTCTTAAGTTGTACTTGTGCCACAAGTGCGGTAAAAAACAACGAATAGAGAAGCTCCCAAAGTACCACTCATAGCAGAATGATCACGGGGAGGACGAGGGTTGCTCGTCGAAATCTGAACGCACGACCCAAGGCCGTCGGCCTAATATACTTGTACGACAGTATATTCTAAAACAACGGCTCAACCTGCCCTATATTCACGAGTGTATGTGCAACACCCACATCGCGCGAGCTGTCTGATTACAGGAAACTCTTAGGACTCAGAATCTGGTACAAAATTTTGTTATACCTGCCGTAAGAGCTGCACAAACACCCGACTGACGTTTGCGCTGACGCTTCGAACACCACGCACGGCGATGTGGGATCAATGATCATTCCTGCAAAACGCATCCTCCAAAGTTCTGAAATTCCCGCTGAACGATTAATATAACAGGGGAGCTCGCTGGCCGTTGTAGCGCACTTCATGCCACGCACGAGAATCACCTAAAATGCATACCCTATTCAACGAAACCAATACAAATCTGCATTGTTTGGTGTGCGCGCTGCGCCACTGGCCCTAAGTACTATACTACGCTCCATGCATAGCAGTGAATGCTTCGCAGGCTAGAGAGAGTTCTTGCACTGGCCACGTTGACACTTGGACATAGTCCGATGTTTCTTGACTGCTATTTTGCGCAACTATTTTATACGTAGGCAAAGTACTTAATGAAAGAAGTTTCATTCCTTGGAAACTAATACGCTGTGGTATGTGGCGGCGAATGCCTTGTCTAGATCATTTTTATTTGTCTTGTTCTTTTCGAGTTGTTTATTTGCAACCCGTCGCGAGGAGCCTCACGTGCATGCTCGCGCGAGCTAACGCTGTTGTACCAGCGAAGCATGGATGGAACGCGCGAAGTGGTAACTTTTCCTGGCCGAACTTTCTGCGTAGCTTCCACAGCATCCACTGTTATGAACGGAAAATAGCTGAATCTAATTTAAAGCTCCTTATTCACGACGTCTAGCAAGGAGGCGATTTAACGCTTCAGTGGCTTTCAGGCCATCGGGGCATAATGAAAAAAAGCAGCATGCGTAACCTTCTCAATATTTTAATGAAGAAATCAGCAGTAGTTCGTCCGACTGTTTAGAACAGACGTTGCAGCAAAATTTTATGTGCTTACGAATGAAGCCCCGCGTTGCTTGTGGAACAGCCCAAGTTTCCAGCCCAAGCGCATGGATCGTCTTGACTGCTCCATTTGACTCTATATCCTTCAGCATCAAAATTCCAAATCGAGACAAGAATACTTTGCTGACTGTGGCGTAGCATAGCCTTGCGAATCACAGTTACCGGCAGTTCACCTTACGAAGTCTGCAGCAGTATAAGTATTCCAAAGCTGTTGTTTGTCGTTGTCCTCGCTACCGCGTAGACACGCGGTCGCTCTTGAACGCTTTGCCCCTTCTCCGCGATCTGGGGCTTTAAACCAGCCTATCCTGACGTTCTAGCCCATACGGTTGTCAGATCAGCAGTCAGTGAAGTGTTCATTGGAGTTTTTGTGTTCGTTTCCACTCGACCTGCGGGCCGGTGCGGTTGCGTAAAATACGTGACATCAGCCACACACCTCATCACAACCGAAATGCCAACAGATTGCATAAAAACCATTGTAGCCATTTACTTAGGGCGCCCTGAGGCTTGATAGTATTTACTCTAATATTCCGATTTCAACGATGCTTATTTAAAGGAAAATATGAAAGGTCGTACATTTATTTATTTATTTATTTATTTATTTATTTATTTATTTATTTATTTATTTATTTATTTATTTATTTATTTATTTATTTATTTATTAACATACCTACAGCGCCCAATGTTCGGCATTAGACTAGGGGGAAAGAATATACAAATGATGGAAATACAGATGATTGATGTTACAAAAGGATACCTCAAAAGGATACATAATGTCGGCACCACATTACAATTTTGAAGTGCAGCTTTTAGGCGCCTGTGCCCACGGTGAGCTTCGACGGCGTAACCGCGTGATCGAGCGCAGCGAAAGATGATAGAGCGAACGCGGAGCGGGATATGAAAGACATGACCCGCGAACAGCGGTAACCAATGAGAGCGTTCTTTTCAGTGACGTGCTCGCGGCAAAGTTGTGTCATGCGAAGCCACCCAACCGCCCGATGCCTACCCGTAACCAGTATCAACGGCAGCACTCGTACCTCTCTCGTTCGCGCTTGTTGCGAGTGTCGTGCTTCGTTATTGTTTTGTAATCTGATTGTAAGTGCAACGCGAATTACGTAATACTTTCTGGGAGCCACGTGGTACCAGCGATTACACTGGCCCTCCGAGGTGTCATGTACAAAAGCCGACGTGCTTGACCCTCAGATCAGATTTTCGACGGTCGCTGATTCTGTTACATGCGTCTCTCAAATTCTTTGCCGCACTATATCGCGTAACGAAAGCACGTGTAGAGTTGCCTTCAAATTTCGCATTAGGCAATATCGTAATCTTGGGTTGATTCATTGGGAAGCATATGTAAAGATTCTGTTGTTGAAAGTATCACAAAGGCAACATTTCAGATTGTTTTCCAACTTCTTGCCCGATGACCTCAATAACTACAATTCTCAAGGGTTTTCTTACATGTTCATTTATTGGAAGCTGTTCGAGCAAAATCATTCCCCATTCTTTGCTGCGTTATCCGAAGCTCTTGAGATAGACCGCAGTACTAAAGGTATTAACCAATATATCAGAAAAGGATTTCACAAAATAGCATTATTATCAATACTGCATGCTGCAGACGTTAGATGCTAATAATCTATAAGACTATAGTTCCCTGAGCAAATTTTTCAACAAACTAAATCTTACAAAATTGTTCTTCCTCATGCGACTCGTGAATGCGCAGTTAGTGTTACACCATGAATCTTTATGATGAACTGCCCGATAAATCTCTAAATATTGAGAGTGATACAAATAGGTAAAATCCAAGATGTAAAGGGTCCGTACAGAAGAAAACTTTCAGAGTTAAAGGAAAAAAACGAATTATCGGAGGTTGACAGAAAAGGCTGCATAATATCAAGTGCAATGTTTCTCAATTTGCTGCTGATGACTGATCATGCATGCGGCTGCATCGCCAGCTGCTTTTCAGCGCGCTCATTTGGCCCCATAAGGCGCAGCTCTTCCTTTCACTGTAGAAGTCGGCCCGTGCCTTGTCTAAGCTTAATGACTGCCGCCGAAACTCATTTATCTTCGTAATGAGCGGCTTACTGCCGCGGTGAGACTATCCGCCAAGCGACGCCATCTGTTTCGTGCGAAACCCAGCGATGTGGACTAATTTTTTTTCAGGGTTATGAAAAAATTAGGCAAGGAACAGTGACGTAAAAGTGCGAACACAAATAATATTGGATCCTTCAGAGAAGTGCAAGGCAAAAATACTTGTTTTTCATCTTTTTCAGTATTACTTGACTTTCTGTGGGCAGACTAAAGCAATGTCCCATGAATGAGTACCTGTTTCAAGAGCATAATACATGCGATAATTTCTACAAATGCGTGATAATTGCCTATAAAAATACCTTGAAAAACAGAACAGACTTATTTCGAAGAGATGCCATGCATGCAATTCTCACTCGATCTTGTCGCCGTCATACATCTACGGAATATACTATGACATATTTCAATATTTGTCATCACTGCGCGTTTTGTGCAGGGCTACCTGTTATGGTCGCGTAGAGGCTTTGGCATCGCGCTGGTGAGTTCGAGGGCCAGGGATCGAATCCCGGCCGCGGCTGGCACATTTCAGTGGGGGTGAAATGCAAAAATGCCCGTGTATCCTGCATCGGGTGGTAGGGGGGGGGGGCACGATAAGAAATCTCAATATTGTCAAAATACAATCCAGAGCCCCTCACTATGGTGTGTCGCCGAATCATATTCTAGTTATGACACGTATACGCTCATAACACCCGAATTTATGCTGGGCTCTATCGGAAATATGTTCCATGTAGTGCGTCAGGCAAAATCATCAGCACCCCGCAAAACCGCCAGGTGACGATACTTTGCCTCATTGTTCCTACCAAATGGTTAAAATATTAGACACAAGAAGAGACAAAAGTTGTCTTCATTAAAGAAACTGTCCCACTGGTGAACAGGTATTTCTCCGAATAAGAAATATTTCAGAAATATGTTTTATGGTTGAACCTTTCTGTAAAAAAGTTGTCAACACCTTGGACACCTATAACGGTAATAATAGAGTAGTTCTTCTAAGCGTATCGCTCTCCACGTTGGTATTTCAGCAAATATGCGAGGGCAAATCATGTCACAACGTCAAAAAAGGGGGGTCGGTCAGCAGGAGGCAAAGCGCTAGGTCGTCGTTTAATTTATGAGCGCAACCGGGACTTTTCCTTCCTCACTGCACCCTTGATATATACGCTAAGGCACGCTCGCGTTGTCCCCCTCTTCAACGGAGTACAGCCGTGGCAATATCCTCAGTTTTCTTTTGTGTTTTTGTGATGAAATATGACTGCAATGCGGCTGAACACTGCACGTTCGGTAACACTACTAAATACGTTCGATTGGCCAAAGGTTGCTACCGTAACAGTAAAAAAAAACTAATTTAAAAAGGCATATGAAACACAGCGCTGTCGTTTGTTACGGCTTTCAAACAAATAAATACTGCCTTACTCTTCCGCATGGATCAATCTGCAGACGTGCAGAGTTTGAGTTATTACATCGCCGGTCTGGAGCGTGAGTGGCGTCTTGAACTGAAGAAGTGCCCTCCGGACCCACCATTGACCTAGAAAAAGATTACGCGGTTATCATATCACCCTGTTACAACAAACAGCCAAGCGCGTGTCAAAGACTATTGTTCTTGTTTCACGAACGCTGAGAACTACAATATTTCCATAGATATAATATATCTATCAAAATGGGTATATTTCCATAGATATAGGTATCTATACCTATATATTTCCATAGTCCAAGAGGTATATTTCCGTAGTCCAGGTCCGGTAATATTCGTGCAAAAAAATTAGGTCATCCGTGCTTTCTGTACTTGTCCGGTATTTGTAACCATGCAACTGGAAGGTAAAGGCGAAATTTCTGATTGTCTCATCCATTTTTATCAAGATGCAGTAGTAAAGAAACGTTTTATACTGCGCAATGATAAATTATCTATCCTTGAAACGCTAGAACAGTGGACAAATATTAAAGTATTCGGTAGGGCATTTACGCCTCAATAGCGATGTTGAAGTTCTCCGGAACGCCTACATTATTTAAAATGTACTTGTTATTTTTATCGAAACTTTGAGCGACTATGAAACAGAATTTAGCGGGAGTTTAGTTGATCTTTCTGTCTAAGTTCTGTAACACGCGCCAAAAAAAATGTGGCAACACTACTTGTGGACTCTCTGTAGGAGGTGGAGTCTATGCTAAATGGGCGACAGTGTTCCCGGCACGTTCCGGGTGCTTCTTTTTGTTTTTTTTCAAGGTGATCCACGACAGCCGTCGTCGCTCGGTGGCGGCGTGGAAGTTCACCTTTGCAAATGTGTTCGAGAGCGCATGCGCAATGCTGCTGGAGTTCTAACAACGCTGATTTGCCGCGCACACGCTCACTGTCACGGCGGATACATCCTATGATGCCTGGTAGAAGCCGGTGTGCTGTTTACGTTGCGCAGCAGCAGAGAGCTCGCGCGCTCGCTGTCACTGTGTAGGATTCACCCTTCAAGCAAAATGCACTTTTGAAAATGTTGCCCACATTTGGGAATGTACGACAAAACTGCCATTGCTTTTTAGAATACACATTTCACTTCCATATTATGGCCAATTTTACTGAAAGATGGAATCAATCAATTTCTGTTTCTGCATTCTCGATGATGTTAGTTGTTCCATTTTTTGTAAATTCTCTATTGTGCCAACTGCTGCTATAACCCCTGTACGGCTTCAGTATGCAAAATTCACATGCTCTGCCTATTCCACGCCCTCAGCATACGAGAAACGGTGCAGGGGTTCAACGAATTAACTTGCATCCCAACTGTGGGCGGAGCAAATAATTTCGTCTCAAAATCGAACCCTTTCTATAGATTTCTTTGCTAAAAATAAAGGAAGTGAGTGACCTTGCTTAGCATGGTTCAGTGAGCCACTGAACTCTACTCAATATATCTCTGCTCATGACGCAAGGATTAAAAGCATTACACTAAGTCATTCATGTTTAGTCGTACTCGAGCTCATTCGACAAGTTGTTCATTCTTTCTTAAATTTAATAACTTCACACTGCCTCCTTTCGCGTAAGTTGGGCCGTCCCTACTCGTTTGCTTTTCCTTCTGGCTAAAGAGAACACACCGCCTTGGTGATTTCTTGACAGATTCTATCCCCTGAAGCTCTTATCGATTTACGCCTCGGGCCAAGCCACGATAGAGAAAGCCACAATTTCCCTCCGCCTCCTTCTCCCTGGAGTCGGCTAAGCCTCTCCTTCCTTCTTGCTGACCATGGGGCCAAGCGCGCTTGGAGCGTCTCCTTCCAGCTTAAGTCATCTCAGTGTATGCCGAACTTATGCACTTATTTTATATCTGCGTCTTTCTTGACTTCCATACTGACCTTATATTCCTCGACCTGCTTTATTTGCAATGTGGACCACACACGAGTTACATTTGGCGCTTTTAGTTGCTCGTCAATGTATACGTTACTGGGTGCCTTACGTGATAAAATACGAAGTACCAGGAATGGAAAGATATGGAAAGAAGACAAAAAAAAAAATTGGATTATGTAAGAATATAAAGAGAATATGCTCTTAGGCACCACGACAACTCATATATTTGGATCCTGTAGGCATAATATTGAGCGATTCAGATGTATTTCTGTGTACTTCTCTTGGGCAAGTTAGTACGATAAGAGCACATCCACTGATAATATAAAGTGCGTTCTGCGAAATTCAATAATAAGCACACTCTCACGATGAAATGACTATATAGGCTTCTAACCATGACGGCCTAATCATGATACCTGATTTAATTTGTGCCTGGCGCGTCCAATCGGTTCGGCCAAATGTTTCTAAAACACAAAATAAAATTATTAATGTTACCGCACGCGCTGACTCATATTCGTATTATCAGCCTGCACTACGCTGGCAAGGAAAGACAGAAATAAACGTATTTTTCTGTGGTTTTATTCGCAAAGGTCGCAAGGTGCTCGTAAAATGAACGTTTTCACGGATCGCCAGTTTATGAATTTCAGACGACGTCTAAACGTTCTCAGAGTGCCACTTTATAGCCAGCGTGGGGGCTGTATGCCTGTAAATGGAAGCTGCAGATTCAGGTTACCGGGGCAGCATTCAACTACAATTTGTAACACAAAGACTTCGTTCAGGAATAATACAATGGGGTTTCAGTACGAGGCAAAACCTTAATTTCAGAGTAGGTTAACACTGATACTTCGAAAGACAAGAGCTTAAAAGCTTCACAGAGACAGACGCTGAAGATGATACCAGATGAAAATTTTGTACATTCGCGGGTGTGACAAGATCCAGGCATCTTTGGTCGACATGACGTAGCTCGTAGCGTGTGTATAAATTATATTTCTAAATGGCAGCAATTTTTAAGATGCCGCGTGTAGAGATTTTATTACTTTCCTGCATTGAAGAAAAGCTGTGCGGAAAGAATAACGCTCCTAATAGCAGTCCCATTCTCCTGTAACTTTATAGCATCTTTCCTGCGTTATAAAATAGCCTTCAATGCAACCTCAGAAAAAAATGCAGTGATAACTCCTTGAAATTGATACTCAAGTCATTTAAAATGTACAGATGACTATTATTGCACAATGAACAAAACAGTGACATGTCGAAAAGCGATTCTTAATGTTAATACAAAGACATGACGGTCGCTACTTTTGCTCCCCGCCAATCATCTTAAGGGCACGTTTTATTTATTACCGCCATTATTGTATCACTGCATCAACAAAATATTTAAACAGATCAGAAGCTCTTTTTTCATATCCCATAAGAGCGTAAGTATGGTAAAAGAAGAGTGCCCAGTACATCAAAATTCAAAGCCTGAAACGAATGTTTGTTTCCGTAAAATATCACAAAAACAGAGCATTGCTTTCTTTTCTTTATGAGTGTGTGTGAATTGATTGTGTGATGCCCCGAAGAACACGTGCCATGATAATCTAAGTTCATCACCCTTGTTTCTGAGATACGGAGGTCTATAGCGACTAATTATCATTATTCTAATTACCCCTAATTACCCTAATTATCATTGTGTGTTTTTAGTGCATCGTGTTGTTGAAAACCTAATCCCTCTTCACTAAAGGTGTTTTTACGACGAAAAAAGAGCACCCGTTTATTCTTCCCGTAAACAAAAAATTTACTCGTCATGCCGATTCTTCGAAAGTGAATGGCCAGCGAAGCTCTTAGAAAATCACTCAACTGCCATCGATGGGGATATGAAACATTTTACGGTTCTGCCTAGCCTTAGCACGACACGGTTGTGGAGCATTATGATTTTGCACTCTTCAACCCTCATCATATTCACGCTGCTCTTCGGGAGTCTTAACATTGCGTGGTCCACCGATAGCGGTCTTGCAGTGAACTGAATGAGTTGATAGGCAGGTCTCCCTTCTAATCTAAAGTTTGGTGACGCCACTAACTGATTGGTATGCTGCTGTTGCCCATTTCCCTTATGCAACAGTAATATTTACCGGGAAAAACACGTGGGGAGAAGGAACGTGATTCACGTTGTTCACAGGCGCTTTATCATCCATCATGACATTTTGAGGTTTCTTTTGCGCTTTTATTTATTGATATTGAATACTGAGAAGTGTGTTGTATGCTTGAGTGCAAAGGACATGTGCACTTCTTTTCTTGTTCAGTTTTTTTTTTGCTAACAGACATGAAAAATTGCGACCAAGTAGTGGCAAACAACTTCGCTGTAAAAGATTACACCTGAAGGGAATTCACTTAAAGCGAAATTCAGACTGCCGTTCTTCCGCATCACTAACCTTCATGCATGACATGACTGTCCTAGGCTTTAACAGAGGAAGAGGAGGAATGAACTTTATTTGAGGATAGCAGATTTGAGACCTAGGCCTCTCTAACTAGATGATGGCCTCGAGCGCTTTGGCACTGGCGGCATCTTCGGCATGCTGGATTGCCTTCAGTTGGTCTTCCGGTGCCCAACTTAGCAACGCGGTCTCCCACTACTCTCTGGTCTTGTGTGTTTTATTCTGTGCGGGTGCCCGAGGACAAGCACACACCATATGTTGTAGGTCCGCTCTTTCTTGGCGAGAAGTTAAGCAGTAGAATCCGCTTAAACGGGTATCAAAAGTACCGAAAAACATGGTCATCTTATTCGAAGTTTCTTCAAGAGAAGAAAGCAAAACTCAATACCTATCGTTTTATTTCAAAATCGTCCGGGTGCTTTCTCATTACTGTGGTTGAAAAAAAAGGCTTAACTGCAGTTGGGCTCTTATAATACACATTTCTTTTGCGCAAGGGTCCCTTCGTGCCCTAAAGAATTCCGAATAATTCTGCGCCGTCCTCTCGTTAGCAAAAGCGTTGCACACCCGAATGCCTGCATTGTTGTCTAATGCAAAAGTGTGACGCGCATTGGAACAGTAATGAGTATGTCTTCGTCAAGAGAGTTATAGTCTTCGCCACGAACTTCACCGATAACGTTTCTCACTGTCACTTCAGAGCAGATAACAAGCGCATCGTCTAAGTTCCTGCATTATTGGCGGTGTAAACGAAGCAGAAGAGGTAGCCTGCTTGTCTTCACACTCCTACCTATATCTGAAGGCTCTTTTGCTGCTCATGTAACATTACCTGCCTCGACGTCCTGTTTATAGGGAAAACCGTAGCAGCGACACCGAAATCTTTAACTTGCGCAAACTTTTCCTCAACTGCCTGATGATTTCAAATACCTTCCATTTGTTATAGAGCTTCACCACGAAGCGTGTTTCGCGATCTTCCTCTTCCTCGGTCATATACGTGGGATTCGGATTAAAGTCCTGTCTGTGTAACTGAAGTTCACACAATGATAGGCGGCGCTTAACCGAAATTTTTATACATTTTGCCAGTGGTCGGGTAACGAAAGTTTCGTATATATATATATATATATATATATATATATATATATATATATATATATATATATATATATATATATATATATATATATATATATATATATATATAAGAACGATGGGCTGGGTTGGCTGACTTTGGTATCCAACACTGCCACTCAACCCATCTCGCGCATTTTGATGGACTACATCAAAACACTTTGCGCCCATATCACCAAGGACGTAATACAGGCAAAAACCGTAAAACGAAATAAAGTACACTGAATAACTTGGAAATAATTGAAAAAGTCGTTATTAGTCGATTAATTACTTGCCTGAGTATTTACCCAACAAAATCTATCAGAGATTGTTTGACGTACAGATTTTTGGTCTGTTTGCTCACCACTGCACCACGTCACAATGGAATGAGCCACATATCAGAAATTCCAGACTATGCTCCCTTGATCCCACCTTAAATCTTCGACTCCCATCAAAGTTTCGCCGTGGGGACGCCACGCTTTTGTATTGACTGTGCTTGGGCGTTGCTTTTACCAAAGCCTACGCATTCCGCATAGGGATGGCTGACACCGCAACGTGAGACCACTGCGGCCATGAAGAATCGATTGGCCATATTTTATGCTACTGTCCGCAGCACAGTCCACAGAGGGAATCCTTTTGCCATGAGCTCGACCAGCTGGACGACCGATCACTATCGGAAGAAGGAACTCTATACCATCAACAGTATCTAACGTCACAGAAGAAAGCCGTGCGAGCAGTACTGCGCCTCTTGCAATCCACCGGCCTTTATGAACGTCTCTAACTAGAACGCCCTTTGTGTGTGTGTCTGTATGGGAGTTTTCTAAACATTTCCTGTCTTGTCTGTTTTCTAACTCCTATCGCCGAACCCCAGTGCAGAGTAGCAAACCGTAGTCTAACATTTGGTTAACCTCCCTGCCTTTCCTCTTCATCGCTCTCTCTCTCTTCAGTCTATCGTCAGTCTCTATCAAAAATAAAAAAGCAGGCAGGACTTGTCGTAGAAGCTGAGAAAACGTTGTTAAAGAAGGAACAATGAGGATAAAAGAGCAATTATTTATAAGCTAGCCGGCAAGTTGTTTGTATATCGAGTTTCACAATCAGTACCAGACAAAGAAGTACATGGAACGATTCTGACACCAGAAGCTGTAACAGTTCGCAAGCACGTAATACAATCGTGTTATCTACAGGCGCGTGCTCACACAGTGCTATCGCCCGACCCTTTGTATGCGTGGATGTTCCCTTCACAATTTTCTTTGGCAGTTCTTTTGAGGGAAAAGCCGAATGGATCAACTAGTGACCTTAGAATGTGACATTACTCCAGACGAATCGCACTGATTGGCAAATCCCTTCCCTCATTTTTTTTTATTTGTTGGATTTGGTTCATAGGACTCGGTTCATAAGAACATGTCGAAATTAGTAAAGCCAGGCTATCGAACTCCAAAACAGTGAATCCACTGATTTCTCAACTTGATAAGTAGGGTAACGTATCAATCCAGAATTAAAAAATAAAGAAATAGTATCGCTGAATAAAATTTACAAATCAGCTTCATACCTGAACTTCGTATAATTTTCCCGTTTGAATACATCGTCTCAGGGAGAAGGTTTTCCTTTAAGCCCCTGATTAATACATTGGCTGAACTAATTAGCTTTAAGCGTTTGCAGAATTTTTATGTTTAGATTGCAACGCATTACAATTGGAAACGAGAAATGAATACGCCGCAAGAAATCAGGGCATTTGCAACGCTACACCTCAACAAAACGCTACATACTCATTTTTAAAACGAAAATAAATCACTTCAAGCGAGAAATCTGCCTTGACCGACACGCCCTTTATTTTCACTCTCAATTTGCATCATAGCATCCACAACAAGAATATACATTCCCAATAGTATTTTTACACTGCTACGTGGCACAGTGGAGTTCTATTTAACCTAAATATATTTTTTACAGTATTGTTTTGTTATTTTGGACACGACCTTCCCTTGCCAATACTTCAACAGAACTCCACCATACGTTGGTGTTGTTTACTAAAAAGATATTAGGTTGGAATCAATTTTCTTTTAATATGACGCCTTGTGTACACTATTTCGGAGCACTAAATCTCAAAAAAAACTTATAGCTTGTTTAACGCTCAAACACACTCATGCTGTTAATATCGCGATAGAAATTATATGAACACTCCAGGCGCATTTCTACCGACGGCGTCACCATGCGGTTAAGTACAAAATCCAAGGGCAATGAAATCATCGCCGTGTGCCGTATTCAATATGTGCGAGTGAAAGCGTGCGACTGTGAGCCGGCGATGGCGATTAAATATGGCGCAGGCATTATTATTATTATTGTTATTATTATTTGTTTTGAACACATATACACATATACACAAGTGTTAGGAAAGGGAAAGCGAGGAGCAGGCTGGCAACTGCCACCGCAAGGGGCACAACGCCTGCCTGCTCTTCTGAAGGGAGGTGACAGCAACACAGAAATAGAGGATAGGAAGGAGGGGAGGAAAAAGGAAAGAGGAAAGGGGAGCAACAGGACATTGCAGCAGGACGAATCTAAAGACTAAAGTAGAACTCTGCAGCCGGAATTAAAGTGACGCCGCGTCGAACAGCCTCCACAATTATCAACCACATCCGTGGCTAGTTCGCCGTGCGGCTAATTGTGTTCTCCACGAGGAGACGCCAAGTAAAGCTGCACGTAATCACCGTTTCACCGTTAGTCGGTTGACAATATACATTACAAGGTGTTTGAACCCGCCAAAACACGCTGGCAAAGGAGGAAAGCGGGGACGAAGCGCGCCGTCTTTCGTCGCCCGCATGGTTCCGGGGGAAGGGTTGGAAGGGTGTGCCCGTTCTACTTCAGGCGGCCGCGTGCTCTTGCCAGGGCCGCTTTATTCTGAAAGCCCAATGTGACGGGGACAGAAACTGCCGTGCGCTGTGCTTTCGTGGTTTAGTTCACGTTTATCCGAGACACAGCACGAAGGTCAATTCGCTCGCTGCTGCTGCCCTGCTTTCTCACTTCAGCGTGTTTTGACAGCGAGTTTCCGGAGTCATCGAGTGAGACGTGTTCATGGTTGCCTGTGCTCGCGTGACACTATGCTTAATTTAGTTAGTATGCCTATGGTTCCAAGTTTGTGAGGTCGATAAGGCTACTATCCTTACTTCGTATAGCACTCCACTTATTTTCTATCGCAATGTATGTTTCTCATTTCGGGCGGAACTGCGACTTTTTTGTTTTTGTATCCTTCGCGTATCCATGCATATTTCCGCCTGGTTAGAAAATCGCGTTTCATGTCTTAAGCGTCTTCTGTCCACTTTGGCAAGTCCAGCAACCTCCGAGATGTCTCCCATGTCTTCGAATAGACGACGTCCATGGCTCTCACTAATGATGCAGAAACGACTCATGCGGGGGACGTCAGAACAGAGATATATTTCAAGTGCAGAGTATCAACATGTTCCGAGGATCTTGTCCTAGCTACTTAGGAAGAATCAGCTGCACGTAAAAATAATGGTTGCCAGAACAGGCGAATATGTCTGTAAGAACGTAATGTGGCACACAATATAATTATGGTTGTCGCCGTAGAACATGGTTTTCTCACGATATTAGGTGATCCTCGACGAAAAAAAAATTTAAGAAATGCACTCAGCGGAGCTTAGTGAAAGCCTGTCCATCTTTTCGGCAACCTTGCTTTTTATCCATGTCTTGCCCAGGGTACTTAACAAATTTCACTGTGCTCGAGCGAAGTTGGTGTTCTTTTTTACTTAAAAGGCCTAAAGAAAGAATATGGCTGCATGCCAGACATAAATGGAGTGGTGAACTGACCACGAAGCGATCACCGCCAAAAACCATATGTGCTTTTTGCACCATCATATATGCACCGTCAAAAATCATATATGCTTTTTGGCGGTGATTGCTTCGAGGTCAGTTTACCGCTGCATTTATGTCTGGCATGCAGCCATATTCTTTATTTATACAAGAAAAAAACCTTAAAAGATCTTTATTTTAATAGGAACGCGACATGCTCGAGTTTGCAATATGTTTATGTTGTCATTATCACCTAATAAATATTATCACATGCTCGTTTACTATACCCATGTAACAACAAACTCATGAATACTTTGTTTAGCGCAAAACAACAGACACAAGAAAGACGACAGGACAAGGCGCTTGTCCTGGCGTCTTTTTATGTCTGTTGTTTTGCGCTAAACAAAGTATTCATAGATTCGCACCAACTAGCCCGCCAACGCATTCTGCTGAACAACAAACTCCTTGCGCCGGTTATAAATAAGCAACTGAGATTCTAAGACAGCTCTCCTGCGAAACGACGTTGGGATAACTCGCTGAGGCTTACGAAGGGACAGTAATATAATGACTGTCGATTCTTTCGGCGTTGCAAAACGTTCACAAGGGCAAGTGCCTCTCCGGCAAAAATTTGACGTCGTTGGTAACCTTTCTTTTTATCCTCTGCCACAAGAAGCACATATTAGCACTGCACACGTGTAATCCTCGCAAATTAATTTAAAATGTCCAGAAACAAGGTTACAAAAGTTGTATTCTCATCAAGAGAGATTGGCTAAAAGTCGATGGCATTCCCAGCTGAAAAGTCGTTTCGAAAGAACGGGCAGCGGTAGTCAGACATTGTTTGGCTATAAGTTGAAGAAAAAAGAAGGCTAGATGCAGTACGTTTCACTTCAAGCGCTTAGATAGGAGAAAGAGTGTGTGTTCATGCCGAAATCGATCGCCAAACTTCCCAGTAATAAATCTTGCGCCAGGGATGTGGAAGCCGCTACATTCCTGGAAGGTAATTGACCGTTGCTTTGCTGCTGTACTTTTCCAATAGCAAAACTACAGAAAATGTTTGAGCTTTTGTGTTTATTTAAAGGGCCACTACTAGCCTCCTATCTGGGTAAATGAATAACTCGCTTCCCACATGTATTAATAGATGTGTCTGGGCCGAATGTTATAACTGGATTTACAAATTTACATTTTCGATATTTAATCACACAACGGCCGTAATAAAAGAACCAGTGGAGTTATTGTCAACATTTCGGAGGCTTTACTCAATCATTTCCGAAAGATGAGGGCGTTGAATGCATCGTGTGCTTCTTCGGACTTATTATTTCAGAAACATAAACGTGTGTACGTATTCCACAAATGATTTAAAGACCACTTCCTGCTACCTAAGTCAGGTAACACAGTAAAGAATAGGGCCCATAGGCTTGATTTCAGCATTATGCGACAGATGAACGTTTGAGACTTATTCAGCAGAGTCATGTGTATTTGGGGCAGGAACCTGATAAATTAATAAATAAAACTTCCCGACAAATAGACTTCTCAGATTAATGCTCGTCTTTGTCTCCAACCATGCTGAACATCATTGCGAACATTGCAATAACTAGCATTCTTTGGGAACATCGGCCTCATTGCGCTACCTCGGTCCGTATCTACCCTCTTTTGCGGCTACTTGGGTCCCTAGGTAGTCCATCGTTCGATGACTAATGCATCGGCCTTGCTGTGCTGTGGAAACCGGGTTCAAAACCAACCGTGAATCACGTTTTATTGTGTTTTTGGCATTCTTGAGGAACTTCGCTCAGTTCGCGGTTTGCATGTCTGTATGGAACCTCTTTCACGCCAACTTGGGTGACTGGGTATGTACTCCTAGGTGAGTACCACGCTTCAATTCCAAAAAAAAAAGAAAGCGTTTGGTGTTTATCAGCTGCCGGAGAAAATCAAACCCATGTCTTATATATTCTGAAAGTGTTGCCTGCATAGTCAGACACGCGTCAGAGGCGGATATTGTGCCGATGTGCCTAGATTGCATACCATGTTCACAGAAAAGCACGGGAGAGGAGCCCAGCTGCAGCAAACGCCACATACACGGTTCGTTTCGGTGGCGGAAACAAGGTGTGGCGTCTACATTGCATCAATTTTAATTACAAAAACGCCGATCTGTATACTCTGTGGGTTTCTGCCGGAATATTTTGTTGGGAAACAGCGAATCGCTTTGAATCCCAAGACAAGAAAGCAATTATTCGTAAATTTTTGGATGGTCTCGCAGAATCTTGAAAGTTCTGTACACTTACATTTGAATTGCGCGTACCTTCAAACTGTTAGAAAATCTTCTTGGTACAAAAATAAAGATACGCATGCACCTGTAAGACTATTATCTTTAGCATAGGTTGTCTAAATATATGATATTTGCGTCCCATCAGACATCCGAAAGTTTTTCGAACCACGCATATTTATCGTCTCTACTGAAATGTTGCGATGCTTGAAGTCCGGATCCGCAAAATTTTCAATATTACATTTCAGGCACATGTCACTTCAGAAAAAAAAAAACAGGTATTGTGGCTTTGGCACGTAAAGGGTGAAAAAAGTTATTTCGAACATATTTATTTTTCCTCAGCAACGGTAAACTACTTAATCAAAGCAACGTAACTTCATATGTTTTGGCTGCATGGGTTTTGTAAACGTAAGTGGTCAGAACACAAAAAAAGAGCCAAGCACTGTTCATAAGGCGCAGGGCGTTCCCCCTACCACATCCTAAATTAAGTAGGCCCCAGGCGGCTACATTAAGGCTTCTGCAGGCACGAACGTACCGTAACCCGGTCATCATGAATAAAATTAATCCGGACTGCGGGGTTTCAGTCTATTGTAGTAAGTGTGGGTGTTTGCTCGATTTCGAACACATGCTTTGGCGCTGCTTGGCGTTGCCCGTCGATGGTTCTCGAGGTGAAGAGTGGTGGTAGCGGATGCTGCACAGTAAAGGGCTGGCGGACCAACTCAGGGCTGTCCAGAGGGCCCGTGGGACGGCAGAGGGGCTCGGCCTTTCTGCACCGACGTGGGAGCGGCCCGCATCAGTCCCAGACTGATCCCTCAGGACCTGAATAAAGTTATTCATACCATACCATACAAAAAGAAAAGGATTCAGTTTAGCTGCAGAGGCTCACCAACTACATAGATTTCATATTATAACAAGCAATCCGTAAACCGATACTTTTTCACCGTTCATACTTAAGTCATTGATTCAGGTAATCGCAGCGAACTTAAAGGACGTGCGATGCATTTCATAGGACTTGGCATAGTAGCCATTTCTGCTAGACAATTCGCCTGACTAGGGAGAGTACTCCATCGGACGTAGCTTTGGTTGAATGTACGGCTGCTATATTTAGGTATTTTCTTCAGTATATATAGTTTTATTCCCGTTATTTTTTAGACCAAATGCAAGACCCGACTGAATGCGCTGTACACCAAACGTTGCAGGGCAACATAACGGAAGCGAAAGCAAAAAATCACCACAATGGCATATATACTGGGAACGTATTCTGTAATGGTTCACTTTGAACCGGCTCGTTCTGGCCGTTACATCACTCAGAGAAAGAGTGGAACGTCGTTGCGTGTGGGAGACCAATCAACGAGCGACGTTATGCCTCAAGTCGTAATTCCCTTTGAGGCTCCAGTGGGATTCTGTTTCGCCATGGCTGAGCTTCTTATGGCAGATGATGGCTATAAGAGTTCGTCCGACACATGCCACTACTTCGTGAACCTTGCCGTGGCCAAGAAAACCTTCCTTGACTACACCTTTCTCTTGCGGCATGGAGCGCAACTCACCCGTCCGTTTTCCGTACCTACAACTGTAATGACCTTGGAGACGGCTGTAATGACGTAACCGACTGACGGTTGCGACACGCCAATCTCTTCTTCATTCCAGACGAAAGCGCATTGCACTTTCGTTACAGTGTCAACGCCACTAAATGTATATGGTCCGAGAGATTCTTCTAGCTCTTCGCAAGGCCATCGCACTGTGTCCTTGGAAAGCCTATAAAGTTTCTACGAAACTCTTCATTGCCCGATGTGGAACGCGTCTCGCGTGATTGCCTTCCGTGGAGTCGTTGTACTTTGCCGGCGTTGGCTAGCAAGGCAACCAAGGCAGTCGCGTTTGCCGGCTCTGTCTCGTCTCGTCGTCTCGCCTCGTCGGTCAGTGTGAGACTAGCTGGCGGCCACGGTTGCCCTAGCAACTCTCACAACCACGTGAGCGAGCGCGCACGACCTTCAAGTCAATCACTTCTCTGTGGTTCGAAAAAATTGTTCGAAGAAATAACGGCAGCCAAGTGCGGCCCGATGCCCTTTGTGAAAGTTAACGGGCTTAAAAGCTAACCCGAACAGAATACGGTCTATGTATGCTACCGGGCTGCACCTGCCTGATTTCCCGTGAAAGTGTAGTGACCACGATTCAAACAATGCGACAACATAGACAAATTCAGCAGGCAAAAGTGGAAAAATTTAGAATGCTTTTACTGTCCAAGCATGTTTAAGGGACTGTGGTACATTAAACAATACAAGTAAACATAATCTAATACAGACCCTGGTCAGATCAAGCCACCGAGTGAACGAGTTTTTTATTATTATTTGTTTTGAACACATATACACATATACACAGGTATTAGGAAAGGGAAAGTGAGGAGCAGCTAGTCTGGCAACTGCCACCGGAAGGGGCACAACGCCTGCCTACTCTTCTGAAGGGAGGTGACAGCAACACAGAAATAGAGGATAGGAAGGAGGGGAGGGAAAAGGAAAGAGGAAAGGAGAGCAACAGGACACTGCAGCAGGACAAATCTAACGACTAAAGTAGAACTCTGCAGCCAGAATTAAAGTGACGCCACGTCGAACAGCCTCCACAATTATCAACTTCATCCATGGCTAGTTCACTGTGCGGCTAATTGTGTTCTCCACGATGAGACGCCAAGTAAAGCTGCACGTAATCACCATTTCACCGTTAGTCGGTTCACAATATACACTGTAAGGTGTTTGGACTCGCCACCTCCCATCTTCGAAGGAAGGAACGAGTTCAAAAACGCGGAAAGAAGGCTCAGGAAAATGTTCGAACGTTCCCTGAGGCGGAAGGTTTTGAGCAGCGTGTGCTCGTCTCGTGTGGTGGAATAAAATCTTCGATTCCTCATTATCAATCTGGTGCTCGGCGCTTCAATTCGTATTCTCGAAAGAAAACGCAATTTCCAACCATTTTAGCGCTTCCAGTTAAGCAATTCCACTTTAGCGGTGACATATCTAGGTGTCTTTTTCAATACCTAAAGCCTGAGTAAAACTGAATGGCGAGCAATAATGCCTACAGAAGCATTAAGTCTCGCGAAACCTTTAAAACTTTTCGTGTGTGGTCTTACGGTTACCGTGATACTCAAACCTAATGTAGAACTTAACACCATTGTAAGTTGTTTATCGCGGACGCGAAAATCAGTTTGCTGTTAGCAAGCCCCCCTTTGAATTTCGATTCCCCGTACAGATCTGAAGAATAAAATGAAATAGTGGTACCTCCCCCGATATGAAACCCAAAAACGCGAAGGAACTCGTGAAGGAACTCCAAAAGCGGTAAAAGGGCTTTCGTAACGAGATTTCTCACAGAAACGCAAAACTTCTCTTTTTTGCGTCCTGTATTATGATTTTTGGTATCTAGGTGCCGATGCAGCTGCGTCTTAGGAACGAGTAGCACGTTTCTTCCAATCAGTTCGGTGCGCCACGCACATCGCAACCGCAATGCAGGCAAAATGAGATAGGAGTTGACTCCTAGGAAACTCGCCTCTAAATGTCGATACTCTTTTGTTGAGAACTATCTGTGCGTAACACCGGTCGGCACGCTATAGCGAGCACGCGTCTGTTGCTGTTCACGTTGTAGATGCGTTTCTCTTATGTACGAAACCGGCTGGCCTTTTAAGGCTCTCTCATTTCCCAAGATTTCGTTGATTTCATCGAGTTTATTTATTGCACCGAAGCTTTTCTTTCTTACGTTTCTTGAACGGCTGGTTGCTAATCCGGTTTTATGTCGTAACGCATTGAATATATCTAAGTTTCTAATAAGTACTTGCTTTATTCATAATGGGCAGTAAATGAACAGTAATAATCTTTGAAGACGCAGGTTCCCTCTGATGTCCGCCAGGGGTTCCCTTACCCGCCGTGGTTGCTTAGTGGCTATGGTGTTGGGCTGCTAAGCACGAGGTCATGGGATCGAATCCCGGCCACGTCGGCCACCTTTTGAGAGGGGCGAAATGCGAAAACACCCGCGTACGTAGATTTAGGTGCACGTTAAAGAACCATAGGTAGTCAAATTTTCGCACTGCTCCACTACGGCATGCATCATAATCAGAAAGTGATTTTGGTACGTAAAACTCCATAAATTTTTTAGGGGTTCACTTTTGGTGTAAGAATTTTATTGAAAACAGGGTTCACACTTAGCAACTCCGTCATTTCTTATGAACGTAATTGATCTATGTATAGTTTAGCCGCTAAGATTTGTCTATGTACTCTGATGACTGTCCGCATGACAACGTAATTGTGCTCAAAGAAGGCCACCGTAACCATTAAAGTTTATTCAGCACGTGTTTATTGGTGACCTAGTCTATCACAACCTTCTTTCATTCCAATGTTCTTTCGTGTAAGATGCGTAACCGATGACCTAAGCTTCCGGTTGCTACCCGCGGAATTCGTTTACCCGCCCAATCAAACGCTCTCCTTGTTTCTAAGATATCACGTTCACTTGCTTTCAATGCAAATAGCATCATCTACATTATAGGTTTTTCATACCTGATTGGTTGACAAGAGGTGTGGAGCACGCAGAACTAGAGAGGGTTTCGGTAGGACTGTGCAAGCGCAGTGAAAATCACACATTGCATGCGGAGTGTTGTTCACGGCGTCTGCGATTGGTCCGCTTCCCCCTGGCTTAGCTTGGGGTGGATGGTCGAAAATCTCGGCTACGCAGAACAGAAAGGTAAAAATGCCGCTAAAACGAATCCTCAGCGAAAAAAGGTCGGTAGAACGTTGTCTTTAACGGGTTGTCAACCACATTACATTGCCACGCCAAAAGTGTTATTATACGGCAAATATAGGAGCGATTGGTAGGCAGACGTCCACTATTCCTGCGTGAAAGCTTTTTGACCAATAGCGCAGCCTTTCTTGGTCTACAAGAGGTTCCAATATATGCTAAAAACTTAAGGTTAACGCAGGTGATGGTGCGTTAACGAATCGCCACATTTTTCAATATTTGCATTTATTAGCTTTGTCAGGCTATCTTGGCCGTTCCGTACATAATAATGCAATATTTTTCACATATCTGTCGGTTTTCAGTTCAACAGCGAAAACTAAGAAGGCAAGGAAATGTTAAAAGTTAATGTAAACCATGGAAACCATTACCGAATGATTCAAAATGCTGGAGTACATAAATTTGTCCACCGTCACAACCTTGTAAATACCCGCCGTGGTTGCCCAGTGGCTATGGTGTTGGGCTGCTGAGCACGAGGTCGCGGGATCGAATCCCGGCCACGGCGGCCGCATTTCGATGGGGGCGAAATGCGAAAACACCCGTGCGCTTAGATTTAGGTGCACGTTAAAAACCCCAGGTGGTCAAAATTTCCGGAGTCCTCCACTACGGCGTGCCTCATAATCAGAAAGTGGTTTTGGCACGTCAAACCCCAAATATTATTATTATTACAACCTTGTAAATGAAGACGGTACCTGATATATTAAAGAAGTTAACAGCTGACGTAGAAGGCGATGTGTTCTGTCATAAGCACATCCGGCCCATGAAGTTTGAGGTCGCGCGCTGTCATATTGTAGGGTTTTGGGATATGCTGAACCAAAGAGCATTGTCGAAATACCATTTCATAAAACTGACATGCGTCCTGAGAAGCAAGGCGGAAGACAATATGCCGACGTTTACGTGAGGGAGATGGTTTTCTTTTTTAATTGATATCTTAGTGAGTGTGAGGATGCAGGTTGCTTAAGGGGGACATATCCTGCCGCAGACGCCGTAACGTACACTATAAAAATTAGCGCATCATAGCCATCTAACGAGCATGAAGACAGAGCTTTCCTATGAGGATGAACCATTCACTTCCGTATGTGCTAGGGTTGTTCAGACGCTTCGTTGCGTGTTGGCACAAGGGAATGCAGCTGTGCAGCTTCCGACTCTCTGAATGTAACAGGCAAGTATGGTCGCATAGGGAGTGCGTCTTGTTGCTTTTACCCAGTGGTTAGCTTTGCCTGTGCGTGTACGTGCCCCAACATTGCTGTTGGGTGGTTATTGTGCTATGAAGTGCATGCTAGAACAACCTGCCAAATCTTCAAGTGTACCCAGCAATCTCCTAAAATGAACGTAAGCACCACATACAAAAAAGTATTATTACGTACTAAACTTGCTAGGTCGTCCTGGTTTCTCGTCGAAATTTCTCGCATATTTTCGACCCTGCCATGTTGTCCGAAGAATGGGCTGTGTTAATTTTATATTTACAGTAATATACAGCGATGCTCGGATTTCAAACGCAGCACTGTTGTTGCGTGCATCAGAATTTATTCGTATCGTTATCAAATTTTTCTGAACTCTATATCGATGTATGTTTCGAGCAATACCAGCCTTTTAGTATATACGACGTCGACTCTAATATATGCGACAGAGACTACCTGACTATATACACACAAAATATACATTTAGTTCTGATGAAGTAAACTTAAGCCTAAATTAGACAAAACCTTAGTAAATTCTGAGATTTTGCATGCTAAAAAAGATGCACCTAATAAAACGCGCACATAATCATAGGTATAGGAGCATGTTTCTTTTTTTTATTTCTTCGCCAAAGAAGTTCAGCGTTCGGACAGCGGACCAAAAAGAAAGAACACCTAGATAAAAAGGACAGGCACAACATGAAAAGACCATAAGGTCATTCTAAGACATACAAACCTTCAGAGTTCAGAGACGGGACTACAGGCCACTTTTACTATCAGTTACCTTACATAAAATAAGGGCATTCCATTAGAAACGTTAAAATAACAAAACATTAATATGTCCGAAGCGGTCGCCCTGTAGAAAGTGGAAACAGAAACCTAGGAAATATAGGAAAAGTGGCGGTAGATTTTGGTAGGGCCATACCAACCACACTGGATAGGTTACGCAACCGGCAATAGGTCGACGAAAAGAAAGAACCTCAATTTGAGCGGGTCTTGCCCGCAATGACCGCGAACGTTGCTCAATACACGAACAAAGGAAGAGAATAAAAGGTCGAAGCTGCCTGGAACGAAGGTCAGTAAACGTGACCAATGCTTCGTACCTGGAAAATGGATTCGCAGGTAGCCTTGCGTCAGAGACACGAAAGACGATCTTACTATGTCTTTATCCCACATTGCTTCAGAACTATGGGGCCGAATTCCAAAAACTAAAGACAGAAAAAGATTCTTCATCCTTTCTCCTCTCTAAATGCGGGCATTGCGGGAAGGCCAAGTTCAATGCACTCCGCTCCGCAAAGTGAGCCCTTTTTGTGTGCGCTATGCGCTTACTATGAAACATTTTGTTTCCAGACGCAGGCTTGATAAAATTTGTAGTTTTGCTCACTGCTGCGCCGTCCTAAAACGAGCGACACCCTTAACTTCCAGTATTTGGTTTGTATTTGCAGCATGCGCATCTTTAACTTATCAACTTTCTTTTAATGTTGACTACACCCATTATATCTACCACAGTATACGTTGCACGTGCAAATCTACTTTTTTTTGTTGTTATGCTGGTCAGTATCTTTAACTTGCTGCTCCGAGAGCATCCTGGTGCGTTCTAAATTGTTCGTCTGTTAATTTGTATTTCATGTCATGTTCACTAGCTGTAATATTCCATGACTGTAAGCGCCACCCTCCCCCGACACACGCGCATATACTGTACCTGCCATTGCACTTGTTGCTATAGTATAAACACCACATACATCCGGTGCAACACAGCTCACGATGACTCTCGACGTCCGCGCAATTAGTCTTCATGCAACGTGGCGACCTCCATATTGCTGAGATGACTTCATTTAGAATCTGTAGTGCCTGTTTCTCGATTTTCATTGTTTTGGCAATGTTGGACACACACCACCTCCGAAACAGCCGATATTGCTGGCACACGCTCACCACTATCGGCCATGACCATGACGACATGCCAACGACTTTGCGATGACGATAGAATGACGAAGATAGAATGGCGTCTATGGAATGACGAAAGCGGTATGACGACAATAGCATGGAGATTCTGAAATGATCCCGATGGCATAACCACGACAGCGAGACGATGTCGCCGTGAGTACAATGCCATGAGGATGAGTGTATGACGACGATTGCTTGAAAGCGACGGCGAATATGGATTCAGCAAAATGGCTTCAAGACGACGGTATGATGGAGGTTGTACGATGACCGCTGCATGGCGCCGTGGTGATGACAGTGGAATTGGCGCCATATTCGAAATCGAAAGACGACAGCATTAGTGCAACGAAATGACAAAGAAAGAATGGCGTCGGCGGTTAGGCGAATGCGGTATGATGAGGACGGTGTGACGAAAATGCGATGCTTTTTTTTTTAATGAAGGCGATGGTAGGACGACAGCGTGAGGAGAGTCGGGAGACGAAGTTAAATTGACGACGATGGAACCATTACGACAGCCTCACGAGCACATATCTAGTGGGGCCCAAGTTAGACAACCGGGGGCAATATATATATATATATATATATATATATATATATATATATATATATATATATATATATATATATATATATATATATATATATCGCCATAGAAACAATGTGTAGAACTCTTCAACGAGCACTATCCAAGTATGCGAATAGCCAAAACGCCTTCCAGACGGCTTCTGGGACCCCTTGAAGTTAGCGAATAGCCAGTGTCACATAACCAGTGATTCATGTTGGCTCAAAGAGGTTCTGTGAAAAGTGACACATGCCCTATGTCACACACTGGATAGCACATGCCTCACGGCATCTGTCCGGTGGCCCCAGGTACACATAGGCAGAGAAACATACTCAAGTTGGAGTAGGAGAGATTCATTGAAATGCGGCACATACCCTGTCCAAAATATTCGCATGAACCGCCCTTATTTGAAGTGGCACTACCTTCGCGATCGACCCACTTTTTTTAGACTGCACTATTGCTTGAATCGTCCCACAGTTTTCATCGAACAGCTGCATAGCTAAACAGCCGGAAGGAAAGCTGGTCTGACAAGGCAGAGAATGCTATATATTCTCAATTATAAGTATGCTGAAATGGCACTCGCAAGTATATAAGCAAACCTCACTCTGCTAAACAATTTCTGGACATTCAGCTCCCAGCACACTCCCTTTTCGTTTAACAAAGCCCTGAGGCAGTGCTAAACAACGCCTCGCACTCAACTGCAAGGGCCAACGGGAAAGCTGCGCCTACATTCCCAAGAACCACACGCCCGTCTTTGTGAAATGTACATCACACCTATGCCCCTCGTGTCGTACATCACGCCTATGCCCGCCCTAAGCCTGCCTCCAGGCATTCGAGCGATTCGTAACACTGTCGATCTGGCAAAGTAATAAATCTACTGAAGTAGACCCTTGCAACAGAAAGATCACGTTAGCTTATATATTTTATGTGTGCAACTTTGGAGAACGCCGAGGTACGCTGGGTAAACATCAAGTAGCTGTGCGCCTTTCAGCAAGTAGCCGAATGCGAGGCTGTAACGTGAGTTATAGGCGTTCTTCTCGACTGTCATCACGTGGGACTCGCTTGTTGGGCTATTAGCCGCCATGTGTTCTCTTTTTATTTTATGGTACCTCGTGCTTCTTGACTATCGCTGTCACGGCTTCTCCCTTTATGCCGCAAACTACCCTGCAACCCCCTTCGCTTTTCCTAAGCAGCCACTTTTGCTCCCTTTAACAGAGATGGGACTTTCCATGACACTATTGACGGAAATTAAACTGCAGATAGTACGCAGAACAGGCTACAGCTGCAAAGTGGCGGTGAAAGCTCGAAGCGTCGTTCCACAATTGTTGGTGCTTTGGTCACCGTCACCGTCACACCATCATGGGAAAGCTGACATTCATTCACAACTTGTTGGCAGCCTGCGGGTTAGCGAAGAAGTTAGTTGTGGTACGTTTCTAACCCGTGCACATGTAACACGATAATTCTGGTTCATTTCCAACGACAGCACGTAGGCGAGCCACTTTATTCGCCTTCATCAAGAGGGAAACTTTATTTAGGTCTGTTGTTCATGGTGTGTCTAAAACACCTCTAGAACTTGCTTTCGTGGAATCCTTTATTTTAAATTTTCATCAAAGATAACGCTTAGAGTGACGACACATTAATGCAGTGCCACAGTGCAAATAACGCATAACAATATAACTTAGCAGCTCCCCAGTTGGGCTGCAGCGTACGACAATAGTACGCCGAAGTGTCAACCAGCGAAGGCCAAACAATCCTTACCTTACGCTTGTTTTAATACATTCGCTTTAATACGTTCCTGACCGGGGAGCCAGTATGGAAGTACGCCGTAAACGATGCAACTGCTTCACGCCAACCAAGCGCGTTTTCACGAGTTTAATTTTTCGTCGTCGTCATCTGACGTAGTCTTTCGCAAGGTAACGTGCGGCGCCTGTAAATTCCGCTTTACTGCCAAACCCGCTGGGAATGTGTTTCGTGCCATAACATTGTGCGCACGCCCACGCTGTCACCTTCCGGAACGCTCGCCTCGTGCGAGGAAATGTCGGCTGGAACGGGAAGTCGGCAACAAGTTGCCTGCACAGGCTGCTGGAAAGCTGACGCGGCAAGGTTGGAGCGAAACTATTTGGCCCAAGATGATTGGCTGCAAAAGTTTTTCGCAGCGTCGAGTGAACTTGTGCAAGAAGCAAGGCAAAATCGCGAGACCGTAACGCGGAACTGCTGCGGTATTGCTCCTTTTGCGTGCGCTAATTGGGCGCTTAATTAACTGGCTTTCGCTAAGCATTGGCTGCTTGGATGGAAATCATGCAGGTGACGTCCTCGTTTGCTAGTTGATCGCAATGAAACAGCAGCAAAGTTGGCACAGTAATGTTGCACGCGCTACGGGCAAGAAAAGGCTTTGCGCCTAATTACGTGGGTGAAAAGAAGTAACCTCTCATTGATTTTACTTATAACCTAATGTTATTGCTCTCAGGATGCAAACAGGGAACAAGTGTCGAATGTCCGTGAGCTTTCCACCTTATCACAAGGCCGAAAATTAATTATACGTTTTCGGGACCCCAGACAGAAAATCAAAACACTCCTCCACGCAATGCGCGCATATTTGCCTGGTGAGGTTCTGCTGTCACGGCACCAATACGACCCGAACTAAAGGCGCCCAGAAAAGAAATTTATTGAGAGAGATAGATAGAGAGAGAGAGAGAGAGAGAGGCCAAGGAGATTTATGTACACTGGTGTAAGATCCCATGTAATCTGTAATTTGTCAAGCTCAGCCTACAGGTTACTATCACTGTTCCCATAAGCAAAATAAAGACAGCTCTACGGAATGTTTCAGTAGGAGTTTTTGAAAAATCGGCAGACACACTTAACGCTGCCTACATGTGGGAATGAGAAAGCATTATACCGTTCGTATCCCTCGGAGCGCGATGAACGCGCTCATTTTATAAACTGGTGACGTGGCGCCACCTCTTCCCCATTGGCTGCACCGTCACGTGCCCAATGACGAACGCAGTGGGCCACATCTTCAGACAGCCAGGTGGCTCCAACGTGGCGTGTGCAACGATGCACGCACTGTTCACTCCCTCAGTCAGTCTTAATAGAAATTGCACCCTTTGGGGCTTATCTTGTCTCACAACAATAATCATCGTCTGTCTTGCCCGCGTTTCCTTTCTTTAACGTGGCGAGCCCGGTATTTCCCAGTCACGAGCGGCTTGCCCGTTAGCAGCGTGACACAGCATTCTCGACAGTAAAATAGCGAGCGCTGAGTTTTCAAGAAAGGCAATGCAAGCAAGGCAGATGACGATTATTTTTGTGAGATAAGATAAGCCCCAAAGGGTGCAACCTGTTTAAGAGTGCAGCGAGAACCATGGAACCACCTTGGCGTAGAAACGAAGCCGTGGCCCGGATGCCCGGGTTTTGTTCCTCCCCAGACTCGAAATTACCAAATTTTGTTTTCAAAGCCAATAGTTTACTTTGTTTACAGGAAACTCCCTGTGAACTTTTACGTCAATTCTAGCATCGTGTGACGCGTTTTTACTCGTCGGCAATTTTTGGTACCGTCTGTTGGTCGCGCTGGCAGCGACGGATTTTCGGTAATGGGGCATGGTACATGTATGTTTCCGCATTTAAAAAGAAATGTATTGAGCATAGAGCATAATGAGGCCGTCCTCAGTTGAATTATCCAAAGAAGCACACATTATCTGAAACCGCAACTTTATTTTTATTCGTATCAGGAACGAGTAGCGATTCCGAAGATTAAGTCGCCCGCTAGTGAACTGATCTATGCTGAGGCGAAGTCAGGGGACCAGCTTCAATTTCCAGCAATACGTCCCCGAGATCTGCGAAAGATAGATACGAGTTCTCATTGAGACCATCTCTAACTACTAGACGAGTGCTTTGGGAAAAACGTAATTTATAGGATACCACCGCATATTGTAGAATATTGCGGAAGTTTCATTCACCTGAGAATTTGTGCTAAGCAAATGCGATGTCCGTAAAGCTGAGGATTGATTTTTTCCCCTATTGAAACGTGTGACCTAAACACATTATTCAAAAGAATTAACGACGAGCTTTTTTTTGTGGAGGAAGAGGAAGGGGGGGGGAGGCATCAGAGCACACGTGATCGGCGATTCGAATTTCTCTATTGCACATTCACTCGGAAACTGAAGTTTGTGTCAGGCGAATGGGCCGGATTGCTTTACGAGGGGCTGCAATAGACGTCGCTCACTTGCGAGGGTATGTTTGATTGATGTGCGCTTGTCGAATAAATCATCGCTTGTTAACGGTGAACGTAGCACTTCTCAGATATGGTCAGCGACGTTTTCAGTATTGGTTGCGTTGTTTCTACAGCAGCGGAAAAGATATCCAAACCGCTGCAGTAGAAGCAAAAAAAAAATGCTCAGCAAAATCACAATATCTGACCATTGCGCTGGAAAGATTCGCCATTACTCGTCAAAGTACATTACGCCACACTTGAGCCTACTTTATCGTTCAAAAGACTCGTATCACGTAAGGCGTGCCATATTTCTATGCGGGTTTGTAGGACACTGGTCCACAATATTACAGGTACAATTAGGCGGAGTTATAAAGCGATTCCTACTTAGATAATTACATTTAATAGATTCTGCTCAAATATTTTAATTAACTACTTGAATTGTGCAATGTTTCCTCCAGATAATCTCCTGTGTTCCCAGAGATTGAAGCGAAAAATGGAACAGGCGTATCTTTACAGGCAATTCAAAAAATATGCGAAATAAAAGCAAATGCATGATTTAAGGAGATCGCAATTCGTTCGTAGTGTATATATATATATATATATATATACCAGAAAAAAAGCAGTTCTGGGTCCGGGTAAATATTCACAGTGAAGTAGACGCGCGTATGAAGCGGTTTATTGACGTTTCGGCCGGGGTCCGGCCTTCATCAGAAAGGCCGGACCCCGGCCGAAACGTCAATAAACCGCTTCATACGCGCGTCTACTTCACTGTATATATATACATATATATATATATATATATATATATATATATATATATATATATATATATATATATATATATATATCTGACATGCTTTAACAACTCCAAATAAATCCGCCTGATTAAAGAGATAGAGAAAATGCCAATAAACACACCTGCGCTTATACCAGACTGTGTGCGCCTGCAGGACATTGCACAGTTTCGGAACAATATTAGAGGCCCGGGACGATAAAGGAATGCCTGACTGTATTTATGTTATTTGCAGGTCTTCAATGACCAGGGGCCACCTCGCAAGACCTAAGGCGCGTAAGTAGAGCCTTCATCTTTTCATTATTCATTATATAACAGCAGTAGCTGTGGCAATGATGACATTCAAGTGGGGCAAGTGAAACATGTAGCTGAGATAATCGCCCCCGTACTTGCTCACATCTTTGACATCTGTTTAGTAAGTGGAGTTTTTATGGAAAAAAATGCGATTCGCGAGAGCCGTTCTTTACAAAAAAGCAGATCGAAATGTGGTTAGAAACTACAAACAAATCCTTATTCTGTCAGTGTTTTTAACAGCCTTTCACAAATGTTTCATATAAGACTGTCTAATTTCATGCATAAATACAACCTGCAAACACCATTTAAATTTAGCCTCTGCAAACAAAGATCAGCTCAGTCTGCATTACTCGAACGAAAAGAGTATGTAATAACACAACTACAAAACCAGGCTATTGTCATTGGTGTGTTTGCAGATATTTCAAGGGCTTTGACCTCGTAAAACATGATATCTTACTAAATATATTGCAGTACAATGGTCTTCGAGGTAAAGCTCTGATATTGTCGAACTCATTTCTATCATTCAGGCAACAAGTAATATTAATCGTATACAATCTGAACAAGACCATCTCATATGCAGTGTTCCTGAAGGAAGTGCACTAGGAACTTTACTCTTCAACATATACACAAACAATAATATAAATATTAGCAATAACGCAAACTTTGCCATCTATGCGGATGGTAAAAATATACTTTTTGCCAATAACACTTCCGAACTCATTTATCAATGTAACCTATCAACGAAAGCTCTTGAGGATTGGTCCACAGACAATTCAATGAAGACAAACGAGGCCAAGACTAAGGCTGTCATGTTTAGGTCGAAAAAAGACCGATTTCACCGCATGAAGGTATTATTGTAAATTCAAGTCCTGTAGAAATTGTCGAGCAGTTCAAATACTTAGGGATTATAGTTTCCTCCAATATATCATAGGATTATTGTGCTTATTATGTACCAAACAATATACCTAAAGTCACTGGTGCCGCAGGTCACTTAAAGTATACCCTTCTTACACAAAGATGCTAATTTAACTCAATCATTGGCTCATATCTATATTGTTGTCAGTTAGTTTGGGGTACCACACCGTTCACCAAATTTAAAGGCATTCACTTAAGCCAAAAAGAGGTATCTCTGACATATGTATAATTAGTCCCACCTACATCGTAGTGCAGCTTTGTGCAGTCGCTCTAGAGTAATTAGGGCACACAACTTTTATAAATATTACACGTGTATCAAGATTAAATTGGAAATTATATATAATGTAAACAACCTCAGGAAATTAGCAGATATAAGAACAAAAGTATTAGGCTATGCAACAAGACATGGCGAGGAATGAATAGTACCGACACATCGAGTTAATCTTGGAAAAGAACTCCTTCACTATACTCTTCCACCTCTACCTAATGGCTATGGTCTCAATTATTTCCATGTGTTTTCCTGTTCACGCTAAGAACTTCATGTTATGTATTTCAATAAGATGGCTTACGTATGGGTCTTTTGTGGTTCCTTGATGTACTTATATATGTTTCTAAAACAGTACAAGCTTCAGTGGTGCCTCCCTAATGAACACTGGGTTTGTAGACTCGTCAAAGTGCCACCTGCCGTGGTTGCTTAGTGGCTATGCCGTTAGACTCCTACGCACGAGGTGGCGGGATCGAATCTCGAGCACGGCGGCCGCTTTTCGATGAGGGCGAAATGCGAAAACACCTGCTTACTTAGATTAGAACCACAGGTGGTCCAAATTATTCTGGAGTACCCCACTGCGGCGTGCTTCATATTCCGATCACGTTTCTGGACACGTAAAACCCCATAACTATTTTTTCGTCAAGCTGCGGTCTCTCAGCATTTTTGTATAACCTCGCCATCGCTACTCTAAGATGGGAAATAAAATTGAAAGGTAACTTTATTATCATCGTTGTCGTACACGCCTCCCTTCCGTGGGCGACACTATTTTCACGAGTACGACAACGAAGAAGTGCACGCAAACGCAGTGCAATCTTGTCAAGAGCTATTTCCATGGGATGGCCAACATACTGAAGTCATCGTACACTACAGCGTTGCTCGTTCTCGTTTTTACAATACACCCACAGACGCTATTGCTCCGAGCCTCTGGGCAGCGCAAATCTTTCGAATAGTTGCTTAGAACTGTTCTTGTGCTTTAAATCAGTGGTAGCATGCTCGTGTCCCGCATCCACGTTCATTCACTGGAAAGGGCTAAATGCCCGGTGAGAAGAGCCTTAGTTACGGTGGAGGCATTTGAGCAGAAGCTTCATTTGCCTTCGCATTATGGCTTTGCGGAAGCGGGTGGCCTGATGACGAAAAAAGTCGTTGTTGTTCGTCTTTGATGACAAGCACGGTCATCGTCCGCGTAACAGAACGGACTGATGCGATGCATTAATGGGACGGACGAAACATTCAACTAAAATGTTCGCGCTGCTTGCTGTCGTATGATTATTTCGCTTTTTAAAAGGACGCTCTTCAACCACGAAACTTCTCCTATGACTTGTGATAGTAAGCGAATAAAAAAAGGCACCCTTCCTTCAGGTTATCGCGTCTCCTGCGTATAAAAAAAAATCAGGGGCTAAAAGGAAACTTTGGGAAACATGCATAAGTTTTTCACAATTACAAACGTGAGACAAGTATCTTTATTGATTTGGGTAATAAAAAGTTTAGATGTCTTTTTCTGCCGACTTTAGCAATACATGGAGGATCTGTCATGGACTCTAATATACTGGAAGGAGCACCCTTATGTTGTCGTGTCAATTACCGCTTTATGAAGAGCGCCTCCCCCCCCCCCAAAAAAAAAAAAGAGAGGTGGACGCGCGATCAATATGCGGTGACTTTTCTCGAAGTAGTCTGGTCTTTTTGACAGACGTGGACAGATTGCGTTTCGCTGTCAACAGCAGCTGCCTCGTTCCAGGAGCGTGATGTTGACAAAATGCGTCGGAAGAATCAACCTTCTTGCGCCTTATCTCTGCCCTAATATATAATTGCTTCTTCACCGCTTTCCGTTTTGAAATGTTTTCTTCGAGCTATAACGTTGGCTCCTTCCTACATTTACACGAAGAAAAAAAAGCACCATTGCACTCCCGCATAGACACACGCACAAAGCGAGTCCCAACATGCGGAGAAGACCCCGGTAAGAATTTGAAAAAAAAACAGCAATGTGTGTAGGGCTAGAGAAAGAAGAAGAAAAGAAACTAGAATACAAAAAGAATCATTGTCAAAGAGAAAGGCAAAAAGAAACAGAATAGCAGAGATAGTAAGAAAGAAAGAAGGAAGGACGAAGGAACTTAAAGTTAGGAAAACAAAGACAGTATGACGACAGGAAACACCAAGGGTAAAAGAAAAGACAAAGCTCCCAGGGCATTAGTCAGTGGCATCAGCCAGCAATGTAGTCGCTTATGTCAAAGCGGCGAAGCAGGTGTGGCGGCTTTGAAGGTTCACACGAATTACGGCATCAAGGCGAGGCAACAGGCAGGAGAAGACCCTGTCGTTTATTTCGTTACCACTGGTGTGGCCCATGCAAACGTGGACGGCGAGTAGACAACGCGACGACAAAATAATGAAAGCAAGCCACGAGTGAATGGCATGAAATCGTGCGCGCGAATTTGAATTTAGAATGATGATGATGATGGTGAAGATGATGATGACGATGAGGAACACTGGGTTGTTTTCGAGAAGAAAACGGAGTTGAAGAACGAGTATGGCTGAGCACTGCAGCGTATACAAACAAACAAAAAAGCACGTAGTGTAGTAAAGAATGAAAAACAAAATATATAAAGTGAATTTTGATTGTGCAACATACTAACATTACTGAAAATTGTAAGACAAGAAGATAAACGAAACTGAACAATGGCGGCGAGGCCTACATTATGCACAGAGGCACTACGTTGCACAATCGGTGAGCGGTGGTGTGACAAAGCGTATCGCTCGATATGAGAAAGCGAAAATAGACACATTATAGCCCCTCGACGCCCGAACCCCCTCTAGCGTCCTCCTTCATTTTCTAATGTGCTAATAAAATAAGCACACCCCTAGTTTTGAACTTTAATTTAAGTCATAGATGGGCACTTATAAACACAGTTAAAAACACAGAAAGGAGGAAGGTTCAGTAATTCAGAGCCACCACACCAGCGTAGTCGAGAAAAAAAAAAAAAAGATATCGAGTAGATAATCGCTAAGCAAAGCAAGCAAAAAAAAGCCGAATGTATTCCGCTTAGCGGTTCAACTACCCGCTATTTCTCGATGCAAGGCCGTCTGCGCTGGAAAGACTAGGAAAAAAAGAGAACACCATGGTCGCCACCATGGTCGCCTGAGGCCATTATTTTTTTGTTCCGGTTTCTTTTTCTCTATTTCTCTTTTTAGTTCCCAATGTGTAACTCAAATTCCATTTGCATGTCCTTGCAAAAAAAGAAAATTTGCAAATGGTTCTTCTCTTGCTCTCGACCACCCTCTTTCATACCCTAGCGCGCTTTTAACTTAATTTACACTGCTCTTTTTACAGCCCGGATTCCAGATGGCTCCACACTCCATTCATGCATGCATCATTTCATTGCTCCTGTTTTTATTTTTATCACCGTTGCCTTCCTTCATTCTTCCCTAAATTCCATTTGCCGCTTTGATCCTAGAAGCCTTCTAATCTGCGCATGCCATTCTCAGCTGCTGTATTTTGTTTTTGTTTTTGAAACTGGATTCTCCCTTGCTGTCGAATAATTGAAATGCTGCGAAAGCCGTGCAAATCATTGCCGAATGAAATCCAGGGCGCCGCGAGCAAGTTTGGAGCAAATATGAGGGTTGTGCGAACGGAAATTTATATTGAAGGCCCAAACGGCAGGACTGAAACAAGCGAAATGAAAAATTGAGGTTTTCATGCATGAACACCTGTTAACATCCGGTAAATGGCTCGTATAGAACACGCGCTTTCCGTGTTCATTGTTGGTGCTTGAAAATCAAAGCAGGTGATCGTGTTGGCTTTATACCGGCGTTCTGTGTGCAAGCTAATTATTATGCCAGATTATTTCTTTGTAGGGCCATTAACGTGCCACGCTACATCTTCTTAGAATGGCGATTTTTTCTTTCAAGTAAGGGCGTTCGTTCATTATCGCCTAGAAACAAATGGCCGCTGTTTACCAGCCGACAAGCAAAAGCCAACCCCCCTCCCCCCCCCTTTTTTTTGTTAGCATATCTTTGCGCTTGAATCTTAGCGCTAGCAATTCACTGCTACGTAACCTATTATTTAAGGTGTTTTCTTGAAATGCAGGAAGGCGTCTCGAATGCTGCTCGTATGAGTCTACTGTGTTTCGCGTAGAATATCACCGTAGTTCACCTTTACCAGTTAAGATACAGCGAGTATTGTCCTGAAGACAGACAGACAGACAACGAACTTTATTTAATCCTGAGGAGATACTGTCAGGACCTCCTAACGGGAGGCCATTGTAGCCGCAGGCCGCGCCCACGTAAAGTACAGAACGCCGTGACGTTCCGCTCTTTCCTGGGCCATCTGGATAGCCTGGGCTTGCTTTCGGAGTACCGTGCTTCTGATGGCCTCCTCCCATTCGGCTTCGCTGGAGAGAAGTCGTTAGGCAGCGCGGGACATTGCCAGAGCATGTGAGCCATTGAGCAAAAGGTTTCAGTGCAGTCGGGACAACCTAGGGTTCACATCCGAGTACATCCTACTTGAGGAATCCCCGCGGCGGGAAAGATCCCGTCTGCAGCATTCTAAGTGTAGCTGACTGACCTCTAGTGAGGTTCGGGTGAGGCAGAGGATAAATTCTCCGACCAAGTTGGTAATGTTTAGTAATTTCATTAAATGTGAGGAGTGGATCGTTCTGCTGAGTCCCTTCCTGCCCCTCCGGAGCCCCCAGACCGTCGCGGTGCGTGAGTTCTCCCGCACGGTCGTGGGCAAGCTTGTTGAGGTTTGGGAAGCCGTTGAGAAGCCTTCGAGAAGCTGCTAAAATCTATTTCGTCTGGGTGAGCTGGTGCGAGAGTTTTTGCATAACGTCGACTCCGTTTTTTGGCATTTTTTTTTTCGTGGAAGCTCGGCAGCACTTATTTGATGGCAGAGGCTGTCATTCTGCTACAAGAGTAGAGTAATTCAGTACCACAACTTAGCATAATGTCTTCTTTTAAAGTCACTAATGTGCCTCGCTAAAGCACAAAATCATAGTATGAGCACAAAACATTCATGTTGGACGCGTGCTTTAGCCTGTTTCAATCGAGGGTGAAGAGAAAACCAGAGAAATGAAGTTGCAGAGGGAAATGCTGGTGAAAATGTGAGGGATTGCTTTAAAGATTACCCTTCCTAATATTATATTCTACAGTTTGTCGTTCTCTCTCATGCGTCGCAGAGCTCAGTGCGCCAGATATTATTGGCGTCTCGTGGACGTAATTCTATCGACGTCAAGACTTGTCATTATATAGTGATTAGATTAGCCGCTATTCTGCCGTCGTCGCTTTTGCGATGTCGTCAGGCTGTCACTGTCATGCCCTTGTTGGTGTACAATCGTCTTCATCCAACTGTCCTCATACCATTGTTGCGCCATCTTTGTCAATGAGTCTTCATGATACAGTTGTCGTGTTGCATTTATTTTCAAACAAATGGCGTGACACCATCGTTCCATTTTCCTAATTCGTGATTTCTTCGTCTCACTTAAGCGAAAGCGTCGTGGTCAAGCCATCGTGGTCACAAAGCCATCGCCACACTGTGGTCGTCTTGCCACCATATTTATGCTTTCCTTATACCGTCGTCAGTCAGTCGTCGTCAGTCAGTCCTTCAGTGAGCATGCATGCTCACTGACCTGGAGAGGCAAAGCAGAAGAGTGGGTCTAAAAATTAATCTACAGAAAACTAAAGTAATGTTTAACAGTCTCGGAAGAGAACATCAATTTACAATAGGCAGCGAGACACTGGAAGTCGTAAGGGAATACATTTACTTAGGGCTGGTAGTGACGGTGGATCCGGATCTTGAGACGGAAATACTCAGAAGAATAAGGATGGGCTGGTGTGCGTTTGGCCGGCATTCTCAGATCACGAACAGCAGGTTGCCATTATCCCTCAAGAGAAAATTGTATAATAGCTGTGTCTTAGCAGTACTCACGTACGGGGCAGAAACCTGGAGGCTTACGAAAAGGGTTCTACTCAAATTGAGGACGACGCAACGAGCTATGGAAAGAAGAATGATAGGTGTAACGTTAAGGGATACGAAAAGAGCAGATTGGGTGAGGGAACAAACGTGAGTTAATGACATCTTAGTTGAAATCAAGAAAACGAAATGGGCATGGGCAGGATATGTAATGAGGAGGGAAGATAACCGATGGTCATTAACGGTTACGGACTGGATTCCAAGGGAAGGGAAGCGTAGCAGGGGGCGGCAGAAAGTTACGTGGGCGGATGAGATTAAGAAGTTTGCAGGGACGGCATGGCCACAATTAGTACATGACCGGGGTTGTTGGAGAAATATGGGAGAGGCCTTTGCCTTGCAGTGGGCGTAACCAGGCTGACGGTGATGATGATGATGATGATGATGATACCGTCGTCGTCATTTCAGTATTGTCAATCCATTGTCATCGTGCCGTCACCGTAGCACGGTCTTCGTCGGTCCATCGACGTCATTTCTCGGTCACTCCATAGTCATCCCTGCGTAGGTATTGTGCAGTCATGATGCCGTCACGCCGGTGGGTAACCATGGCAAGCGACAGCCATACCAAATTGGACAGACACCTGGAAACACTGAATGTCGCGCATAGCCCAAACACAAGTCTCATGATGACTGCTACAGATACTAAATGAACAGCCTTCAGCAATATGGTGCCTTGGGACATTGCTCGAATGCTTATCGCATTACCGTCGACTGCGATCGTGATGGGAGTTCTTTAGTAACTTGTTTTTTTTTGCACAAATACAAGTATTACTTCTTCCAGAATCTTAGTCCTTCTAGACTAGTTACTATGTCACAAAGCGGTGAGAAGAATAAACTTAAGTTTAAGAGAAACTGGAGATCCTCGCGCAGTTACTTGGGAGCACCTTTACCCTGTCAAACAAACGATATTGCAAGTTACGTTCTTCTAAAGTTGGTCTATCGACACATTGTTAAGCGGCAGGGAGTCAAAGTAATGTTGTCTTTCGTTCAACCTTAGTGTAGTGGAGGGGCCTGTGACGCGTTTGAAAAAAATGTTTCATTGTTAAGTTTCAAGCTCCAGCCCTTTTAAAGGGAATACCAGGCGCCTAGGGTCATTAGCATTCACAGTTTGCACTTTTTTGCGGGACCACAAGCATTTGGTAACTTCAAAGCTGAAAAAGGTAATTTTTTGTTGCTAACGTGCTTATCGAATTAAATCTATTACGGACTCAAAGGTGGCAACCAGAAAAGCAGTTTGGTTGTCACATGGCGTGAGAAATGTTAGCATCGCTGTTGGAGAAACGCCAAAGCTTCATCCTTGATGAAGTGGAAACTATTTGCGGAACGCCTGGCAGCCACAAGGTTTAAATTTGATTTTCTTTCGTGAAAGCCGTGTTTAACTGTTCCTTTTTTTCTTTTTTCTTTAATTCTTTATTGTAAAGTGCTTTCAATCTGCTGAACCTTGTATGCTTTTTTTTTTCTTCCCGACACATCACTTACGCTCGGTTACCCTCTAAGCACGCCTTGAAAGAAATTGCCGGTTTTTCTTCACTTTATTTACTATTGCCTCCTTTTTTTATTTTTCCTTCAGCTTTTCGGTAAGAGCTACACCACCTAGAGAAACATAGGTATGTTCATAATGTTTTTTTTCTATTTGATGTGAGGCACGTTCATTTATAGGCCCATTTATATGTGGTAAAAATCATTTCCGAAATTGCATCTTTTTGTTTGTCTGAAATAAAACACCCACCCCGAAACATTGTAGTTCTATCGTCTGTTATAATCTAAGAACGCAATATATGGTATGTTCTTTCCAAAAAAATGTTGTATGAATATACCACAAAAGGGCGGCCAGCTACGCCATAGGTATCTTCACCATGATCTCAACATACTAAGCTCGCAGAATGTCTACCCGTTACCACGCATTGGCGACATTACAAAAGCGTTTCCAAGTGAAGCTTGTATTGCCCCACTCTCGTCGGCCTCGATGTTGCCATACAAAAAAGGCTCAAGCCGCGCGAAAATAAAAATCGTCTTTTGGGCTGCGGATTCGAACCATCGACCTCCAGGTTGCGATACGACGACGCTAACCTATTTAGCCACTGTCCTTTTTTTTCTCTCATGGTATTTATTACAGTAGCATTCAACTCGACACTCACCAATTGTACATAGTGAGAGAAGCGTTGGCACAATGACTGTAGCACACAAAAAACGCAGCATTCATACTGTTGATGAAATCGTTGGTTTCACTTAAGAAGGGTGGTAAGCATAGGCACCTCAGCAAAATGGGGTACGAGTACGGTTGTATATCGAGTCCGTATGATGAACCGACAGTGGCTTAGAGTCTTCATTCAGATGACACTACGCCACTGTCGTTGCATCCTACGCGCCCTATAAAGCGAGGTTTTATAAGCGTGAAGAAGTAGACGCAGCGGAAGGCGCTAGCCAACCACAAGCCTACCCTTTTTTCGGAGGAGGGAAATGGTGTGATCGCGTATTCGCTCGCTTCGGGCGCCGCCGTTTCCCGCCAGTTCAGGCACGGCAGTCAGATGGGGAGGCCCCGTTTGATTTGTTCTGCCAAGGAGCTGGCTGCGTTGAAGGAACGGCAGCGGAAGCGGGCCGCGCATCGTGCGTTCGGCCGAAGAACACGCGGCGTTTGATGAACGCCACGGATCGGTTGAGTTATGGCGATAAAGAACAATTGCATCGAAAAAAAAAAACAAATTCATCAGATTATACCCACAGAGATACTACGGCTCCATAGAAAATGCGCGGGGAAGCTTGGTATGGGTGGCGCAACATAAATTTCGGGCTGGGCCAACTAAAAATCTGGGAGTGGGCCAACCTAAATGGGGAAGAGGTTGATCAACCTAAACTGGTGGGTTGGCAAACCTAAATTTGATATGGGAGCCCAACTTGAAATTTGGGGGTGGGCCAACCTAAACTTGCGGGTGGGCCAACTTGAAATTTGCGGGTATTTTCCTTTTACCATAAAGAAATGAGGCAACAGTGTTTTTCGGAGTCTAGTAATTCTGGTCAAATGAATGGCAGCGCCGCAGCGCTTTTATGAGATACCTGTCTGCTTTGTAAGTATTTCTTTTATCTCCAATTATACACGTCTCATTCCTGTGCTATACGAAAAGGATGCTAAGCACATAGGTGAAAACTCTATATTAAACTGTTGTATTGCTGTGAAAGTAATTGTGCAACATTGTTTGTATCTGGACCGAAAAAGGGTAGCAACAATTTTTCTGTATATAGGCGCGCAGTGATATTTTTTTTTCATTTGTCCCACAGCGCTACACGCATTCAGATAAAAAAATGTAAACATTGTTTTAGTTCATATATGGAACAACACTTTGTCGGCATTGATGCTAATAGGCGGCGTGCGAAGGTTAATTACTCAGCTGCTTGATACTAAGTTTATGTACTACTTAAGGCCCTAGGTTGTAAGAGTGTTCGTCGCCCCCATAACCACGAGTGGTTCTAGCTAACACTCCCAGGGCTGGATAAGTACACATACACAAATACCCATGAACGTGTTCGGAACGATGACCGGAATGTAACGCAAGGGTAAAAACCGTCGCACGTGTAATGTGAAAATGTGAGTTAGACTCTCTCATCTGGAGCAATCTACCGTTCTGTAACTATTTTCTTCATTATTTACTAATTTAAATAAAACTAACGACTAATTTTTCAACTGCTTTATCTGGCTTCATTGTCTGTACTCTTTCTATTGTAATTACCTAGGACTTTAGTTCAAGAGATGGAGTGCAACATTTCCATATTGTTTCAGTAAATCGGAGGAGAGTAGGCCGATGCATGTACGGATGTTGAATTCGCCGCGTCCCATTGTAAATATCAGTGTGACTATAGTGAGTGAATGAAGTATCCCGTCATATACTGAACAACTTCGGCTCGTTGTCGACTTCAGTTGCGAAATTACATCCTTGCTTAGGTCAGAAAAAGTAAAGCCGCGATAATAACTTCTATCATCACATACAAATGTAAAATGTCTTATCGCACAGGGTGGCTTGAGGAACATCTGCGTACACGACTTGATTAGTAAATTACTGGCGGATAAGAAGGACTTCAGTGAGGATGCACCTAACGCACTTGCGGACACGGTGCAAGTTGATATATCTTAGGCTAAGTGCTTCCTCAAGATCCCTGTCCCTCCTTAACCTTTGTCGCGTCTGACTTCGCAAACTAAACTCAGTCAGGCAAACATAGCTCCCGAGTTAGCAGCGGCTTCGCCGGGTTAATGCCATCGCTATATTGAGTGCAGGATTCTGTGATTCGGTGCCATTGAGTAAACACTTCGCCGAGAGTCAATGGACCCAAGGGGATGTCAAGAACCCTTCCAAGAGAGTCAACATCACCGTCTTCCACAATGTGGACTTAACCGTGCTATGTACAGATAAACTTGCGGTAAGTTGAAGGGCTAGCATGGGTCTGTGTTCTCGGACACTGAATGGAGGGCATGCCCTACTCTAAGATTCAATGCGCGTGATTAAGTAGTTTTATGGATGACACGTGGTAAAGACGTAATTGTAGAACTGGCAGTTTGGCTGAAGGGTGATGCACCGACAGCGATAACAAAGTTTAGCTTTGCACTTGATCTAATAGGACAGTGTTCTAATTAATTGAAGATGCCGCTATACGTGGGGGCGACATACACGGGCGCGTCGATATTTCTGGCATCCAATAAAAGTTACTCAATCAATCAATAAGAGCTTTGATGCGCCGTGTACGGGCTGTAATGACATCTGACAGTTGCCATTGCGCTGCGCGTGGAAAGCGGCGTCACTGAAACTACACCACTTTCATATTGCAGGCACTATATTGTATTACATTTTTAGTAGTCTGAAAAGGTTTAGAATGAAAGGCATGCGCTGTGAAGAAAATTTATAATGAATTGTGTTGGCGTGGTGAAATTTTTTCAATATTAAGAGAAATGTCTCCTCAAGAATATAGGATCTGGTTTGAACAACTCTGACAGTTGGATAGTGCCGCATCTACCTTGCGTATACCGCATAGATAAGCATACAGTGTACATATGCATGAATACGTACGAAAATTCACGGCAGTGGTGGCGGAGAAATCTAGCCTAGAGTATCCATACAACTGCTTGCTACCCTGCCAGCTACAATGCGTTTCTTCTTTGTTCTATGGTAGTCGGGAGCCGCAGTTGCATTATACGCTGTGGAATGTGATACGGCGTTTCGAATTTCTCAGCTGCGTGCATTAGCAGAGTCGTTCGTCACCTTCGTCGCTGCCGCATAGACTGGGCATTCATGATAAGGGGCGCATTGATGTTGAAAGGTGCTCAAAAATGCATAGTCTGCCCTCGCAATAAAATTGCAAGAAATGTGTTTGTTCACTATCAGCAACCATATATTGTATAGACAGCGAGTTTTATACAAGTACCGCCCAGAAGGGCTTCCCTAGTTTCTGCATCGTTTGCCACCATGTTCAGCTTCGAGGTAAGGTGCGGCAAAGTGCAAGAACACAGAAACTCTACTAGGAAGACTTCACATAAAAAAAGAACAAAGGAACGAAAACACGAGAAGATACAGACAGCAAATTATTTTTCATTGTGGCTTATCTTTGACGTCAACATATACCGACTAGGCCAACGTGAAGACCCTCTGATGCACTGCTCCGATTTTCCTCGAAAAAAGAAAGTAGGTCAGACGACGTCATTCCAGAAGTTGAAGTAATACTGCAAACCGAAGCGGGAGGTGCTCGTGGGAATCAATAAAAGCAGACAGATTCGGCACGAGTGCCAAGGAGAGTGTTGTCTGCCGCAAAATATAGATTCGTGCGCAGTCTGAGCACCTCAATTAAAGAAAGCCGGCTTGTACGATTGAGAAGGATCCACGCACATAAAAATGAGCACCTCTTTACGAAAATGTGTGACCGCAATCTACGTCGAAGGCGTAGAATACTTCACAGATGCGGAAGAATATTTACCTGCGAGGCTTTCTTTCCCAGAACCCCGTATGTGTTTCCTTTGTTCTTTCGTGTGAATTTCGTGTGAAGGAGAATTTTTCCCTTTCATGAATCTGCCTCTACCTTAGGGGACTTCAGCAGAGCTGCGTTGGCATATTCATTGCCTAGGAGCTCCTTGTCGATGACTAATTTGAACTCACGCTGTATTCTGCTAGCTTCCTGGTCAGCCCAGATGGTCTAGTGAGTGTCCCGGAAAGGCGATTGTCCTGGTTCGAATTGTGGACCAGGACGAATTTTTCCTCGACTAAGAGGCTTTGTTCCTGACAAACACATATATATTTCCTTTGTAGTGTGGTGCTACATTCGGATGGGCGAAATGAAAATGAAAATCTACCTTCGCCTTTGCGCGATTGTGCAGAAACGATTTGACATAACATTTTATGCAGCCTTGTGCAAGAAAATGGCTGGTTTGTATTTAATGCGCCGAACAAAGTACAGCATTACAATTAAAGCAACAGATTCAAGAGTACCCACACATGCATGGAATGAGGTCAGGCAGGACAGCAACTCGCTGAGAAATGTCCAAAGATTTTAACGCCTCAACTACGGGCCGCGCCCAATTATCAATTGAGAAATGAGAACTGGTAAACAAATGACAACTAATTCACTTCTGCTCACTCTTTTACACCTCTGCAAGAACTACCATTCATCTGTGGGCAGCATGCTATCGTGGTACACATTCACTTCGCTCCATATTAAAGCGTGCGCCAACATTTCCTCATCCCCGCTTTAAGCCGTGACTACTCATTGGAGAGTTCCAGCTCCACAAACACGGAAAACTCGGCCTTTGTGGCCGGCCCCGAATGCGCGTTTCTTCTGTTTTGACGCTACCCTTCAAACGCGCTAGCTCTTCTTTCGGAATAAGCTGCGCTGGGAAGCGTGGCATGCTTCGTTGTCAACACGAGGCGAAAATAGTGGTCAAGTCACGTATCCAGCAAACACAAGCAGTGCGACCATTCGATGGTATTTTAAACCGAAGACAGCGACTTTAAATTTCTCCTCACTGTTTTCTTCCACTTGGGCTTCCTTTTAACACAAACCCGAAGGGCAAGGATCTTATCCTCATCCTACTCAATATAAAATGAACGCAGGCCTATACCCACCGCCAAGAGCTGAAGTTTTCCAGTTTCTCCCATCTCAAGTTCCGAAGGTGGGAAAACTTGCTCGGTAAACATCGAGCCAGCCGGATCTACACTTCAGTGTCTCCGCGTCCGCGAAGAATTTTTTTTCTTACTCGCGTTAGTCTGCTTGTTTACGCCGACGTTGCACTTCGCTCCACTAAAGATAGGACGTGTTTTCGTGTACGCGTATTGGACGGATGGAAACATTTTTATTCCTGTCATATACTTTCGACCAAGATCTGCGCTACGTTCGCGATATTTCCGCTGTTTAGAAAACGCCTGGATCTCTGGAAGAAGCTTCAAAATAGAATGCCTTTTTTTCCCTCTCCTGTAGGTTTTGTTTCTGCGACTTAGGAAGCGGATGACATCCTGACGTGCAGCATTTTCCAATGTCTATGGCAAGAAAGTAATATCGATGCACTCTGAGAGTTACAGTTTACCTTTCCACTGCCTACCGAAGATTTACGCGTTCTTCTTTAGGGCTGGGAAGTGCCTACGAACAACAAGTAGTGGCATCGATGCGACCAGTTTCCACATGTTTACTTCTAAATGGAACGCGGGGATATGAATCCACACCTGTAAAACTGTAAGTAGCTAGCCGAGAAGAAAGACTTTATTCTATTAGGTTAAAGAGAAGCAGTTCGTTTTAGGTTTACTATGCGGTAACACACCCACCGACACAATCCGCAAGGAATATCACACAAACATGCACATGGACTCTTGCACGCACGCACAGAAATACTTTGGATAGTTACAGCTTTGTTACCTGCACCTCTCTCAATAAAGCGCTTCGACTTGTTTGCACTGAAAGAGCGTCGACAGCAGCTTGCTGGTTTGTAAAGAGTGCATGCGCAGTTAAGGCTTGTGCCACAGTAGCTTCGCGCCCAGGGGCCTTGTTTGATGGCACTTATTTCTGGGGGTGGGGGGGAGGGTGAAAGAGTAATCACGTAGTATTGTTTTTTGTATCGCGGGAGTTCTTTTTCGGCAAAAATATATGGCGCACTGGCTGTTTCTTGCTGAAAACATCCCGGTTTGATGTTTTCTATGATTGTCTACAAGTTCGTAACTAACGACCCTGTCACTTAGGACAGCTATTTACTAGCGCGGTAATTACATGCCAATACCTGATGGAATGTCATCAGTAAAAAAAAGACTAAGCAGGCTTTAGAACTTGCCTGTAAAAAAAATGGTATGAATCGCGTAATATTTAACGTCTTCTATTAGAAACGTGGTTCACGTTAGTTTGGACGACGTTTCTAATATTTTGTAAAAAAATCCGCAGTACACTTTATATCGGCATGTGCGGGTATTGTTGGCTGGTCTACTGCAGTCGAGCAGTGTGCACTCGTCAGACAATTATGTAATAAAATAGAGAACAGCAAGGAGGCAAGCAGGCGCCCTGTACCACAGTATTGGGACAGGTCACAACCGGTTAAGCTGATGTCTCGAACTGTGCAGAGCCGCAGTTATAACAGAGTGTTAGGTGCGAAATTTTGCAAATTTCTGAGACAGTGCTATTGCCTTTTTATATTATTGGAAGGAGACTTCCAGGTGGCTCAGTGGCGGCATCGACAAAGTGATAGCGGATTGCGGGATACAATATGCTCGTGCTTTCACAGCGTCAGACGAGCAGGCAACGCGGCGCCCTATATAAATTTCCACTGAGGCTTCAATCTTCATTGATTTTCCAGCTACGTGGCAACGCTCACTACAGCTTTATTTTTTATTGTACAACACGCCCTATCTCCTTGCTATTCCTGATGAACACGATTTTTTGCCCAGGCATGGATATTTCTGCAGATTTTACACATTTAATGAAACTAAAATTGCGAATAGAGTAGGTTTCATTTTTCGCCACATTTACATACGCGGATACCAGATATGTACAATCTAATCGTTAAAATATTGCGTAACACATGAAATTCAACGGAAATTATTGTTTATTTATGTAGCGCAAAGAGCAAATTGTATTAGAAGATTCCAAACAAGTGGGGGTACATGGAATATTCGCAACGTATGTATTCCGGGTGTACTATTGCAGTATTACACTCACAATCCTCTAAGCTCTTCGTGATTTTGCTGAGGATCATTTAACGGTTTGGCTCTAAAGTATTTTAGTAGGCATAGTTGCCTTCCTTAAGGTAGTGTAAAAATAAAATGGAGGAAAGTGAATGAGATGCGAACATACTCTTAGTTCTAGCAGTAATTTTCTTTATAGTACACTTTTTCTGCTTATTTCTTTTTCGAACTATTCGCTGTAGGACATTTCAAAACTTCCAGTGGTTGCAAGCGACAGCACGTGATCTACGAGGACGAATCGCAAAGCCTTTGCTCCCATTTTTTTGCCCAATTACTGCAGTAAATTCGAAGCCAACGTATCCATTCCCAGTGGTTTTCCTATCTTGGACCGGCCCGTCCTTATCTGCCGGTAGCTCCGCGGCACGGCACTGCTGTCAGTTGTTAAAGATGGTGGTTGTGCTTGACACTTCCACGGCGTACGAGCAACGAAGTGCGATTAGTTTTCTATGTAACAAGGTTCAAACGCTGATCGAAATCCACAGAGAAATGCAGCTCACGTGTGGGGAAATGTGTCTCGCTTTGAGAAGGGCGAGGTGGTGGTTTTGTGAGTTCGCAAAAGAACGTGAATGCCTGCTTGACAATGAGTTTTTTGGGAGGTCCCGTGAGTGGTAGACTGACGGCAGCGTTTCCCGCGTGGATTGCATGCTGTATTTTACACCGCAAGGTGAAACTATCAATGCCGCAACAGTTCTTGTTTTACACCGCAACATTTTGCTGCCTGTCATAAGGCGAAAACACCGATGGACTCTCGATAAGGACAACGCCATTATCCTGCACGACAATGCGAGGCGACGTGCGGTAGTCAGAAAGGCCGACAACCTCCGTTCATTTCACTGGGCGGCTCTGGACCACCCACCATGTAGTCCGGCTTTAGCCCTACGTGTTTGGTCGACTGAACAAGTTCCTGGCAAGACAGCGATTCACGTGCAATGGTGAAGCAAAACAGCAGTCCGACTGTGGTTCCCCATTCAGCCGGATGAATGCTGCTATAGGGACACCTCAATTTCATGCTCCGATGGGACAACTATCTCAACCAGCTAGGGGACTATGTGGAAAAATATTCGAAGATGCGTAGAATAGTACGTATATCTGTAATTTATTGTATGCGCCTTATTTTGCCTAGTAAAGGATAGGGCCAAAGGCTTTATGATTCGCTCTCACACGTAAAACACCTTGACCCTTCGTTTCTCCTTAGCACCCTATGGATTCTGGCAACGCCAGACTACATTGATTTGTCGGCTATGGCTAGCAGTGGCCTTTACGATGCCTTTTTCTTCTCGCATCGTAACTGCCTAAAAAGTTCCGCGATCATTGTGGTCGCTACGAGACCCTTCAACACGTTCTGGGCGAATATTCTCCATAAAGTGTACGGAGACGATCGCTCGCTACTGTGCTAGGAAACTTTGATCATATATTATTGTCGGAGCAAATGCTCACCTCGTAAGAAATTTCAGCAGAGAGCAGTAAAATTACTGCTAAAGAATTTAAAGATGACTGACCTGCCGCAACGGCTTTAGCCTGAATCGCGCTGCACGCGATCGTGTTCGGTGATAGTGTGTACTGATTGAGTCTGTGCTTTCTCTCTTTCTGTTTCACTGTCTTAGTTTATGCCTACCAGTTCCCGTTCTTCGATGCGTGGTAGCGAATATTATTGTTTTTTCTGGTTAACCTCACTGTCTTTCTCTTTTCTTTAGGATCACTTTCTGACAGACCAAAAATGAAAGCTGAAAGAAGCGTCAGAAGGTAGCTAAAATGTCAGTGCCAATTAAGGTTAATCTCTACCGCATGGAGCAGGGCAGCGTCGTTCGCCCAACACGTGTGCTCAAAGAAGAAGAATAAAAGAATGGCGAAGGAACACAGGCAGCCTTCATAAAACAATTTTGGTTGAAGCAGAGGGAGAATCGTAAACCAGTGGTGTTCTGGTGTATCCTCTTCCGCGTTTTAGTTAGAGGCAAATGCCGTACCCGAGATTCCCGTGGTTGCAGCTTTATGATAAGGATACCAAGAATCCGCCACAAAAGTACAAATTAAAGAAGACGGCATGGGAAGAACACAGCTGAAAAAAAAGAGCTTTCGCAGTCTGAGATGATCTGTAGTCTTGCTATATCACAATACACCGTGGCGTCGCTCACACCACGGAACCTGCGTTTGCAGGATTTCTTTTTTTTTTGTCCTTGATTCTTAAAAATAGAACAAAGGGCCTGCTTTGCATTCGATATTTTCCTGTCTCACTTTTTCAGGCCGGGGCTCCAAGAACGACCTTTCTATGTTTTATGTTTCTCCGTAACTCCATCATAGAGGTTGTTTATGTGTTCGTTTGTAGTACTTTGTTTACTATTGTTTGTGGCCTCCCTTAGTACGATGTTCTTTTTTTGTAGAATGAATGGGCAATAAAAAAATTTAAAAAGTGTGCTACCGATAAACATAGAAAAAAGGTTTCAACAGTAAACATTGGGTTTATATTTAGCAGCTCGAATCGATATCGGTTAAGGCGCATAAATAAGTACCGCGAAGTAGTCAACAGCACGCAGTAAACACCTACGGTGCGTTTGATGCATTTTTAGCAAGGATTAACGAATACTAAAAATTTTGAATACCAATGGAATATTGTTTGGTATTCAATTCACATTCAAACGGACAATTCACTGCTCGAAGTTGTCAAATATTCGCAAGTCTTTGAATACTATAACAGTCGCGTCCCTGCACCGCTGCAAGTGGAAGGCGTTTGAATAATTTTGTCTGAAACAAACTGGGTGCTGCTCACATGCGCGAGTTATTGAGTGAATGCATAGAAGAGATCACATCAACACAAGTTTTCTATCGCCGAATAAGCATGCCTCGCCTTATGCAGCAAATAAATGTTTGTCTATATCACGTGGTCATGATTCAGGCCATATAATTTATTGTATGACCAATGCAACCTTGTTGGTACTTCTTTAAGACTGTGCGTTGTGCTATACTAGTACAGTTGGCTCATTTAACAAAGCAACCCTACTGCAAACTGTACGTCATGTCGCGATATTCTTTTGATTCGTTACTGTCAACGGCATAGAGCACCAAATGTGATCACCTTTATCCTATTTTTCTTGTATAAAATTATGAGGTGATGCATGAACCAGCTGTAAACTGCATTGTAAGTTTAGAATAACTTATTCAAGACACCTTGTCGCAAAATTACATTCACACACACTGTATGTTTCACAATGTTTACAATTTGAAGATATTCGATACCGTTGAATATTCAAGGGTTGTTTTTGTAGAATATAGGCTTTTTTTTCTGGTTTATTAGAGAAAACGTATTAGGATATCCCAAATTTGTTTGTTGTCTTCGTCCGTTAGATAAACCATGGTAGTCCTCTAGAGCATCAGAGGCATCCGATTGGAACTCCTTCGTAAGCTCCAGCCTCGGTTTACGCAATTATTTCAAATTCATGAAGTTTGCAGTGCTGTTCTATAATACAACAACAGTGTTGTCGGCACCCCTCTTTGTGAGAACGACCGCCACAATCACTCGCTTCCTTCTCGGCACTACAACAGATCCTCCTAAGACTCGCTAGAGGAAAGCCATGCACTCGCTAAGCATTGCACCCTCTGTCCCACGTGCTATAGCATTGGCCCAGAAGCCCGAAGCTTGACGAGACAGACTACCAGAAATGACCCAGGCAATGGCGAGGCAATGTTAAGCAAACGGGATGCTTAATTTCAGCGTTACGTAATAACCCAGATACTACAAAAACAGCTCGGGAACATCGTTGATTTTGAAGGTTTCTTGCTTTATCCCGCACCGGAACACTCTGCTCCAGGAGTGGGAGTAAATCGCCGGAAACAGCGCAGGGTGGCCATTGCGGATTAGGCATGGCTGGGTGTGTCCGCGCGCAGCCGCTGCGCTGGCGCCTTCGTGCGTTGAATATCGCTTCCTCCATACGCGCAGACAGAAAGGCAGAGTGTTTCGCACTGTGAGACAAACACACACACGAAGGCTTATGTATACAGGCAAGCTTCTTCATATTCGCTGGTGTAAACATGAGGCTTTCGTGGTTGTAAGCCATGCGATACGTCCAGGCCCCAGCATGCAGTCCCCGAAAACACAAGCATCCAACACACATTTGATATCTCTTCAAAACCATATCAAGTGGATAAAGTGCGAAGCGGACGCAATCGCAAACATATAAAGTGAAAATTTTATCCGCAAATTTAGGAAATACAAAGGACAAGGTTCATATGTCATCATGGTTTGGGCAAACTGTCAAGGAGGTGCTGTGGCCATTACGATACAGACGTCAAGTGTCTTGCCATGACTGAAATTCGGAGTGTCCCGGCTCACGATGGCCGTGCTTAAAAATACTGCTATAATATACTGTGATGATAGCATGTTGCGCTATCAACTGTACTCTCCCACCCCTAGCATCTCGTCTTTGTTGTTATCACCTTCCCAATTACACAAGCTAAACAAATATAAACAAAGAGCTTGGCTTGTTAGCTGGGCCAACTCATACGCTACTAGGATAGTGGCGACGTCTTTTAAGAAAGCTAAGACAAGAGCAGAGAAGCCTTGTTCGGTGCACTGCTCGACGACCCGGGGGTGTGCGCTACCTTTAGACGCAGAGCTGCCGCCTCAGTATCACCTGATATACGCACGAGCCCGGACCCATCTCCTGACAGGTCCCTGTCCCACGATGGCAGCGCCATGCTGTCCCATGTTCTTGTCACGAGGCTCCCCGGCCTCTCTTCTTCTCTCCCTTTAACGTGTTTTCTAAGATTGCTGCACAATCACGCCTGTGTCATCGTCATCGTCGTTGTCACCGTCTATATTCTGCGATGGTATCTACATACGAGGTATCAACCTCATATGACACTTGGTAATCGGAGTGATAGTTTGAACAAGTTGGAGTTGCTTTTGTGCGTGTGCTTTGAATGTTCGCTCCGAAAGTGAGCCTTAACAGCCGATGAAGATGTCGGTATACTGTCGCTGATATACACCGTCCCGGGTTTTAATGTCAGAAGTGGTCAGCGCAGAAAATCACTAACTGTAACAGCGTGTCGCTAATCAAAGTTCAATGTTTCTTTTTTATTCTGGTGTACAACAATTTCAAGTCACTCCGTTGCTTTTTCAATAACTGTTCCTTCATCGACAAGCTGCCGGTGCGTGGAACTTTACAAATGGAGTGAAGGCGCCTCTTTTAGGATATTTTACACAAAATAAATGCAAGTGTGGAAGCCCGCATCGCACCGGCAATTTCAAAGAACATAATTATAGCGCCGTGCTAGTCCGACTTCAGGTTATCGTAGTAGAACGGATGTTGCTTTTTAAATTTTACCATCCCTGCGTTTGTAATCGTAGGACATCAGACAGAAGTTGTGAGACGTTGGAATTCAAGCCCACGATTTCGTTTTCTTTTCTATGAACTCGCAATATGCGGCTCTTTGGGGGTACAGAAAGATACAAAACAAAGCACAGAAACGCAAGAATGTAGATGGAATCTTCTTAATGCCCCTTTTAATAAATAATTGACATAGTTTGGCAAGATATACGAAAATAAATAACAATATTTTACACATATATGTATGTCGAACATGTTAGGGTTTGCGAATACTTTATTTATATATATTTATTTATTTCATTACCCTCAGGGCCCGAGGGCTTCACAGAGAGGAGTGTGTACATTGTGGAAAAAAAAGCAGCAGTAAGATTGTATAAAACTAAAACGAAGAAAGAGTTGCAAAAAACAATAAAGAAAATTAACAATAATTAGCGCACAGTACAGGGCAAAAAAAAGAAGAGAAACACTGCTGAGCACAAAAAGCATAAAGAGACCTCATTAACGAAGGAGGAAAGCAAAAGAAATGACCCTGTAAATAGTAATATATGCCTACAAAACAAAGTTTGGTCTGATCAAAAATGAAAAAGAAAGCTAAGCAAGAATAGCAAATATGACAATGCTACAATTTAGTGTGTTTACGACAATAAAAGGTTAGTTAGAGCAGCGTTAAACTTAGAATTATCACATATTTCGACGTCAGATCGGGGAAGCTGATTCCAACTTGCTGACGTACTGGGGATGAATGAATTGAAAAAATGGTTGGTGTCGCGTAAAGAAACACCAGCTTTATGACGATGGTTGATGTGAGCTGAAACGTAGCAAAGGAGGGTTATCAATTTATCCTTCAGAATGTGGTTGTCATAATATAACCTATGGAACAGGCAAAGACGGAATAGTTTGCTACATTGGGATCGCAATAGTAATGATAAGCTTGCTTTCATGGCAGTGTTGCTGGAGTTACGGTGACGATTAGAAATAAGAAGCGAACCACTGGGTTTTGGACAGATTCAAGTTGATAGAGGAGCACCTTTTCACTGGGGTTCCAGACAGATGCAGCATATACAAGTTTAGTGCCGACTCACAATTTATAAAGTTGTTTTACAGGACTAGAAGACATAAAAATTGCGACGTAGTTAGCCCAGCATGCGATTAGCGTTGTTGGTTTATGGTCAGCGTGCGTCTTCCAAGAAAGATTACCAGAAATAAATACGCCTACATATTTGTAACAGGACACAGATTCTAAGTTACTAGTATTAAGATCATATGAATGCAGTGCAGTATTACGACGAGACACACGCACGTACTTACATTTCTTGATGCTTAGTTCCGTATTCCACCTCTTAACCCAGTGACGAGTATGGTTTATATTGAACTGAAGAAGACCTATATCGGAGTCACTGTTAATTTCACGGTACATGACACAGTCGTTTGCAAAGAGGTTAATTGATGAGCATGATCGATCAGGTAAATCATTACTATAAATAAGAAAAAGCAAAGGTCCCAGCACAGAGTCTTGTTGCACACCTGATTCGACAGTAAAAGTGACAGAGGAAGTGTTACTAGCTTTGACAAATTGTGAGCGATCGGAAAGAAAAAAGTGCAGCCATTGAAGAACGTTAGGATCAAGGTTAAGTTTACTTAGTTCTTAAAAATAGCAGTTGACGAGAAACCTTGTCAAACGCTTTAGATAAATCTAGGAATATACAGTCAACAATAGAACTCCTGTCAAGTGTGGAATTTAGCTCATGTGTATATGGTAAAAGTTGAAAATGACTTGCAAAATCCATGCTGATGACCTGTAAAAAAGGCATTTTACTAAAGGAATGATGCGAGGTGAAAGTAAATGACATGGTCCATATTTTTACATGGAATGCGTGTAAGTGAACAAGGCCTATAATTATACGCGCGTATGGCTATCCTCATACTTATGCAAGGGAATCACCTTCCCGACCTTCCAGTCTGCCGGAATGCAGGGTGTGTGAAGAGATTACTGGAGTAGAATAGAAAAAATAGCACTCCACAATTTAGTTCCTTTTTAAAAACTTTGAATTTATGTTATGAATGCCACATTATGAAGAAGGCTCTAAATAATTTATTGTTCCTATTATGCAAGCAATATCAAAGACAATAGGGTCTATCGTTAAAACGTCAGTACCGGGATATGTAGGGGTTGCAGAGCGCACGTTTTGGACCAAGCAGAAACAAATACAGAGTTCAGAACATTTCCGCATTGATCAAGTTGTATTACTTGATCGCTTGAGTCTTTAAGGGCGATGGCTGAATTGTCTCTATTGTTGGCTAGGCTCCTAAATTGCTTAGGCTTAGTAATTAGAAAAGATGGTAATGTAGTATTGAAAAAAAAATGAATTCTTGGCCTTTTTGAGAGGTTTCTTGTATTTGGTAGACACGGCCTGATATTTAGTCCAATCTTCTTGAGTACCGGTGAGTTTCAGAGTGAAAAATGTGTTTTTTTTTTATTACAGAGCCTTTTTAACAATTGAGTGAACCATGGCGATTGCCTGTTTGACGCAAAGAATATGCGTGGAACGTATTTCTCGATGAGCAATGAAACTTTTTCTTCGAATAAATTTCAGTTAGTATTCACGGAGCAATCATGAAATTTGCGCAAGTAATCATCTAAAAAGGCAGAGAGCTCTGGGTAATAACACCATAATTAGCCTGTTTATATTGACGGATATATTTCTGTGGTTACTCTTATGAGGCGCGGTGCAAGTCAAAGAAAAATGACGCAGTATGTGGTCGCTCAGTCCCGGTAGGTACGGTATGGAATGAAAAAGATCAGGCGTATGAGTGAGCAACAAAAAGACGATGTTAGAAGTAGTAGGCGTAATTCTAGTGGTCTGAATTATGAGCTGGGACAATTTCGAATCCTTACACAAATTCAAAAATTTTTTGCTTTCACTGGAAAAATGGATGACAACAGGAATGCACATTCATCCGCAAACAGACACGAACCACGTTTATGCATAAAAACTGCGGGAAAGTATTTTTGGATGAACAGTGCTGCAGGCAACAAAGCTAGAAAATTTTTTTTTTCTACAACGCATCAAGGCGGAGAAAATTTCAAAACAAAAACAAAATTATATGAAGGTCAAGAAAACACCGCAAGATGTCGAAAGAAGTAATGTCAAATTACCATGTGCCAAGAGAAAAGCCCGCAAGCCGCCTCAGGGTCGAGAAAGTTCCACTTTGGCATTGTTAGAGAAATGGCGTGCGTTGGACAGGTGCATAAAGGAGATGCAAGAGAGGTAGAACTGTTTCTGACGGTTTTGAGTCGGTTAACCCACAGTTGTAAACTCCAGGCGTACTATTGCTGGCGAACCCTTGTTAAAACTCTATCTACAAGCTTCTACTGTCATATTGTTTTTTTTGGGGGGGGGGGGGGAGGGGGGAGCAGGCATGTACAGCATCCTCTTTTCTTCTCCCGATATTGCAAAAGATAATTTACAGACGCGGATGCAAATTCTCGTACGTTATACTACATTCACAACTCGATTGGGCCTCACCAGGTCTGGCCATCTTGAGCTGACAAGCGCCGTGCATACGATGCACGCTAACGATCCTGCCTGCGAAGTATTGCATCGCCACGCGCCGCGGAAAGAGCTGATATTTCAAACCGAACGCCGTTTTTTTCCTTCTCCTCGCGGGTGCCGTACTCCAAGCCAGAGGGTAGAAGTAATGCTGCAAGTGCAGCTACGGCCACGTCTGTGCGGTGACCTCACTCATAGGGACACGCGACTTAACTTAATATACCTGTAATACGCTCGACGGAACGCTGCATGGTGTGTTCGCTTATGTTGAATGAGACACTGCGCGTCATTCGCACATTCTCGCTGACGAGATTCCCCCGGGGGTTCCAAGCACCACGTGCCTAATCAGACCATACATTCCACATAATACCCAAAATCCTATCACTGCAGCTGTATCCGGTGCATCGCATTATACGTACACGCTTTTGTTCGGCTTCAAAATCGCCGAGGGTTAGCGTTGTCGTGAAAGTTGATATTAAGTATTTCCTTTCGGCAATCTCGTTAAAGCACTGAGTCTTCTCTTTCATCACTAAGAAAAAAAAAGACGTCATGCGAACGACGAGCTCCGAGGCTGAACCCAAGTTTACTGCACCTGTATATTATTTCAGTCTGGTATCATGGCTACTGCGCCTTGCGCGGAGTGGCTTTTGGAGGGCAACTGCCGGTAATTAGATTTGTTCTTTGAAACGAGAGCCTGGTTGAAGGACTGCCCTTTTCCACAGGAAACGACAGCACAATAAAAAAAAGGTTGTCTATTGGGAAAAAATTCGGAACCTCGGAAAAGAATGGCAATATCACTGCAGCCAATCAGCAGTATGACACGTGGCTGGGAAAAATAGCCGGCGGACATGGGATACAGGTGCTGTTGTCAGTGAAATGAACTCGCCTCATCTACTGAGATTAGCTTTCTTGCAGGACAAGAGCTGAAAAACAGTAACGCTAGAGCAGCGAACTAGAACGAAAAAGAAATAGCAAAAAAAAGGGAAAATGATATCGCTGCGGTAGAAGTATCGAGCTAGAAACAGTTTTTTTTTTCTTTTACTCTATACATGTGTCTTGTCAGAGCGTGTACAAAGCGGCACATTTTTCGGATATATTGTGAAAGCTTATTTCTCTCTTTCACCACGTGTGAGGAGCAACACAAAAGAAAGAAGATAGGAATCTAAGATTCCATGCCCATGTGGATTTCTGTTAAATTGAAAACAAATTGCTCCTGGCCCGAGGTTCAAACTCAAGCTTAACCCCTTACCGCGGTGTAAGCTCTATTGAAAGGAACAAAAGCAGCCATGAGGATTACTTTGTCTAGCATTGAAGTTCGAATGGAAGACGCACCCAATGTGGACTGGTACGGATAGGCTTTACCTTCCAAATAAATCTGATAGGATGAAACAGCAAGATTACACACTAATTTTATTCCGTTTCCTGTTTTTATTTTTGCACTTCAGGGCCATGACCTTGTGGCGATGCCTTTTCTGATGCTATTCCTTCCCACGCTTTTTCACGCTCCGCCCGTGGTCAGAGAGACACTGCGCACGTGCCATCAATGGGACCATCAATTGACCATCATCAAAAGCCTGCTTCGCCGTGTTAATAAATGCCAGTTCTTGGTGGATATAGGGCTGCGTGATGTCCACCAGCTCATGTGACCACCTGTGATTCACTCAACGATAAACTCAGTTGCATGTGTGTGCATTGTGTGAGCATTTCTTCCCTTGTTCTTCTCAAAACCACTTCTGCTACTACAGTTTAGGCAGGCTGCTGAGCGTGGTTAGCCAAGTTAACCTCTTTACCTTTTCCTGAGGACTCTGCTCTCTCATGAGTCGACGTGAACGCCGGTAAGCAACAGTTTCTTGGACGCTGTTTGACATTTTTGAAAGCATGTATTCTTCTGGGCCTGAATTCAAAACTCCCTCGTTTGGTGACATTCCAGCTAGAGTGACGCAGACAGGCAGTCGAATACAATCCGCAACGCTGCTTGGGCGTCCGTTAAGTGTGATAGATAGCTACAATGAGTTTGAGTAACTGTATGAGTGTAATGTATAGGAATGTGTATCCGAGTGTGCTTGTGGAATAGATAGATTGTACCTAGTTGCTGAGCATCAGTATCACTTGGCTGACATATTGAGCTGGCCACGTATAGGTTTATTGCTTGCCAACGCTTGTGGGCCGTAGTGAGTAACGTACTGCCCCACAAAAGCTGAGACGAACGCATGAGTTCTTGGATATTGTGACATTCGAATGTAATGTGCCTGCGAAACATTGAATGACAAGACATTTGCTGTAATACGAATTACAGCTCCGCGTATCAGCCTATTATAAACATGTCAATAAGCGTTAGGTGTCTCTGAATACCCACGCAAGAGTACAAAAGACCAACACTGATATCGATCTAACTTAGTTACTATAGAGATTGTGATCTCAAAAACGAACTTTGGGGGATAAGAATCGGCGAATCTAAGAGCCCCATCCTCGTTTTCTTATTTTACTTTATTGTGTCGACTGCAGTATTTATGCAGTTCCCCATTTCAAAAATCGCAAGCAGGAAATAGGGGGCTAAGTTTTCAAAACTGCTGATAATTAATTTGTGGATACGAAGTCATCTCGTGTCTAAATTGGTTCTTTCAAGAGAGCCTGGAGCAGTGAAAGCTTGAAGACGTGTACGTGTGTCAAAACTGTTTGTTCTGAAAAGTTACTGCTTTAAAGAACGTTATAGCTTCAGAAGAATGTCAGGCTTTACATGGCTGACAGAACCACCTCACTGGAATTGACGTACGTTTACAACGCGCTGGAGAGAGTGAAGATAAGTTACAAGTCTTTATCTGCGGAACAGTTTATTTCAATCCTTGGGATACGACAGCTCATAGGTTCGCCATACACCTTTCAATTGGAAAAGTACCATCCACGATCAGTTGCTATATGCTAAGCAGGAAACTCTGAAGTTTCTAGGTCAAAATTACCAAAGCCAATTTATCCCCAGACATGGAAAATTTTGAATAAAAGCCCTAGAAATTGAGATCTAGAAAGGCTGAGGCCAACGAAAATGTATCAAGTAATAACCGTCCCATGCAGCCTACTTATGACCACTGCAGGGCGCAGGCATTTCCAGCGATGCCCAGTCACTCGTGTCTGGCGCCATGCGACTCTGCCTTATCCCTAAAAATTTGCTAATTTTATTACAGAACATCAATTTCTGCCATTTTTGACGGCCTTTCTCTTCCCATGGCACACATTCTGTAACTGCACTAAACCACTGGTCATCTTCCCTAAGCTATACGTATACGTGAATAAATGAATGAAAAATGAATAAATGCAGTTGGGTTGCCCACGGGGGCTGCCCAACTGCATCTATTCAATTTTTTATCAAGTAAAATATTGACTACTCCCGTATTGACTACTCCCGTGTGCCTGTCTTTATAGTTAGCCTAATATCTTTCGTTCCACCGCGTTTTGCGCGGTCCTTAACCTCACATTCAATTTTTTTCTGCACCATATGGTACTCCCAGTAGACTGCAATCATTGGAGTTGTTTTTATTGTGCAAATTCATTGCTCGAGATTCAAGGTATCGGAGGCATAGAGTGCTGATTCTAAAAATTAGAATAAAACTAAGCTAGAATAATAAGCAAAGCTGGAATAAAAAATGAATAATAAATATTAAGAGAAACGTTATCCGCTGTGGTAGCAGAGTAACCGTTATGTTCCGGTGCTAAGCTTACGCTCGCCTGCCACAGCAGTCGCATTTTCAAGTCAGGAAGCAGAGTGCGCAAACTCCCACTTACGTTGCATCAGCGGAAGGTAAAGAACTCCAGGGGGTCGAAATATTCAGGAGTCGCCGCTGAAGTATGCCTCAAATCAGAGCGTGGGTCTGACATGGAAAGCCACCTGACTTAATTTTCTTTTTTCATCAGGAATATCAGTCTTACCATGAGACGTGGCTTGGCTATCCTCGAAACACTCAGGAAAAGCTTAGAGAGGGTTTAGGTACCCGAGTCAACTCTCGTGAGATCCTGAAGTGTGGACAGAGTATGCCCCGGTTGTGGTAATACAACACTGATAAATACGGAGGACGGAATACGGTGACTGGAGTTTTTTGATGTTATATATAAGAAGAATTTACAGTACATCAAGTTGTCTTTTGTAGCAGTGGCACAGTGGTGGTGCTGAGCTCGACGTCTCGGGCTTGATACCTGTCTCCGCCCGGGCCTCCCGCAAATTAATCCCGTGCAAAACACGGTCGCTTAGACGTCCAGCTCCGTCAGCGCCACTCGCAAATTAGTACAGTACAGTACAGAGTAGCTGTAATATTACCTGGCAGTTTCCAACTTCTCCAATGGGGATAATGCATGAGCTTCGAGATTTGTTTCCATTATTTGTGGGCGTGTAGTGAGGTTTATCCGTGGGGATGCAGGCACCGAAAACGGTTGGTAGCAGTGGTAAAGTCCAATCGTTTTTTCTCAAGAAATAAGGCCATAAAGAGTGCCAAATATTGCTGTCGACGACACTGTCCATAAAACGTTACTTTGCTGCACATTTTGAGTAAGAACACTGGAGTGGTATACGGTCAAAACTTCTTAATGCTTTCCAAAAAGTCGAGAAGCTTAACATTCGAAGGTATGTAGATCTATTTCTAGAGAAACGCGCTATCATGCTCGAATACTTTGTTGCCCTAGACACCGCGCTGACGTACTCACACAGCTGTTAGGGTGCGGAGTATTAAAGGATGACCGTCGTTCTTTACTTTCATATATAAACAATATTTCAAGAAGAAATAAATAGAAACTAAGTTTTAATACATTGTCGCCGGGCCTAAAGTAACTGAGGACGGCTCCTCAGTTCCTCCGGAAGTATTCTATATACATTCCTCATTTTGACTACTCGCGGATTCTCTACTATGCGACTTCATTTCTGTCTACCTCATCCAGTGTTGCTACTGCCGGCCTGTGAGACTGCGCACTTATTTTGCAATACCAAACCGTTTTCTGCTGTGTAACCACATCTCATATAGTATAGGTTCCACATCAGGCACTGTACAATGTAAATAATGAATCCTATAATTAAAAAAAAGCAACCCCTATAACTCTTCTTTGAATCTACATGCGCACTGTTAAGCTGTATTGAATGTGAAATGACAAGAGGGTGTTCTGTTGAAAGCCGGAGATAAGTTATTAAATTCTGCATAGTATAGTACAAAAAAAGTATTTTGTCAGTGCGTTATGAAAAATAAGTTATATCATGCCTTGCGTCCGTATGACTGCGGCGGTGCATATGTAGCATCGTACTCCAAAATATCAAGGCCGTTTTACTTTCTAGTCATCACTGTAACACAAGTAAAAAATCATCAGAGATGCCGGCAAGGTTGAAATTCTTGAAACAGAAATAAAAATGCTTGTGGGCATAATACACAGGGTGATTTATATACCGAATGTCTCAGTGCTGAATATATTTATGCTAACTTCCACGATTACAAATAGAACGTTTTTACACTACCTTACTATGAGTCGCCTCTTCTTAGATATTTGTATACGATCGACAGGTGATTCGGTAATCTATTCTGAGCCCTTATCCAGTCGTTCACTTCTTGTTCATTGCTGAGCACTTTATCGCAGCTATGGTAAGTTGATTTACATTTGTCATTGCAAAGATGACTGATAAAATCATCAGAGCAATACGTACGTATGAAAATGTTGGAAGAAATACGGCAACATCCTTTGATCACTCTGATATGTCTAAAAAGCGGTTGCTTCATCTGTAGCACAGATCGGAAGTCGAAAAATTCAAGCATAGAAAAGCTCTTATTTTTCTACATTGGACTTTATCCTCCAAAACAATGAAAACAGCTTTATAACGCGGTGTCCTGTTGAGCACGCTGACAAATGAGAAAGCTGTTAAAATCTCATTTGGTCGGCAGCTATTAAAGTCAAGGCAGAAGATGGCCTGACAGCAGGAGCTTCTGTAACCTTTCGAAATGCAGTCACAAGCCTGAAATATTTGCAGTTTCGTATTTTTCTCTGTGCTCAATACGATGAGCAATTACGAAGAAAGGCTAAAGGGATTTAGTTTCAGTTTGCTATGTCATTAGGGACAGCCCCGAACCTTATTACAAAGCTGTTATCTGCAGAAGGGCAGCGGATTGGGCGAGTTGGTGTTGCATGGTAACAATAAAATTCAAACAGCGCTAAACGACGGGACCAGAATCTGCTCCTGGTTTTTATGAAAAAAAAAAAAAAAACTTCACGCTACCCTCTCTTTCTCTCTCCCTTTCTGTGTGTGTCTTTGTCGCCTTTTTTTGTTTTTGCTTGTTTATTGGCTTGCACACGAAGATGGAAGTCTTGAAAACTGGACTCGTTAAGTGCTTTCTAGCGTGTGGAAGGGTTTCAATGCTTTAAAAGCAGTGTGTTTTCAATTTTTGCGAAGTGAGATTTCATTTGTTTTATTAAAATTTTCAGCAAATTTGTTTTAACTATTTATTCGTTGTTCTAAAAGATTTAGTTTCTTAAATAGTGATACTAAATGTATTACCGCATGGTGCAACCTTTTCGTTTACTTTTTATTTCCCGAATTTGGTGTGTATTTGCGATTGTCAGTCAATGGCGTATGTTGTAGTTTATTTTTAATGGTGTATTTCATTTCATTTTATTTCTTTAAAGACCCCGTAGTAGTTGTAATACATAAGGGGTGGGGATGGAACCTATACAAACAAGTATTATAATGCATTCAATTGCGTAAATAAAAAGGTTTTTACAGCTTGAACGAATTGTGAAAAGCAGGTGATGGCAGCGATTTGATGACGAAAGTCATTCCAATCTTTAGATTCTTTGTAGAAAAATGAGGCTCAAAATGCATTTGTGCGTGACTGTGGATGAGATACCTGCTGGGGATGGCCAATGCGTCGTGACTGTCACGTTGGAGGCACAATGTATGGTGATCGATTAAGCGTCGAATAGTAGAACGTGTGGAAGCGGCATAGGGTGGCAATGCGGCGACAAAAGGTCAGAAGCAGTAAGGAAGATTCTTTTTTATGCGAAGCATATTACTAGAGCCTAACCCAGCTCCTCAGGCGCGGCGGTGTCGCCTTCAATACCACACGACACCGTGACGTCACGACAGAGGAGAAATGGGGCTCCAACTCGCGCCGTCGCTCGCGGCGTCGCCTTCAAGGCTGACCACGTGACACCGTGACGTCACGACAGGGGAGAAACAGGGCTCCAACTCGCGCCGTCGCTCGCGGCGTCGCGGCGGTATATAAGCAGCTGCGCTTGCCTCTGCTAGACACTCACGAGGTGAGATGCCTGGAGACACAGCTGTTCGTTGGAATGAGAAGCGAAGGTTGCTGCGTGCTACAGAGACTGTTTCTAGGTGGTTTTGCTACGGCGCAGCGACTACGCGCCCTGCATCGGACGCGGTGAGCGTCGAGCAACGCAGCGTTCGGCGCGACAACGAAATGTGCGCCTGAGCAAGCGCCGCATGCCTGAGCCGATGCCGACGACACCGGCTTTTCTGCGACACGAGCTCCTTAACGCTGTCGCGTTAAAATAAAGGCTAGTATGCTTCGAATCCTGGGCTTAACCTTAGCTAAGCCACAGCCATTTTTTAAAGAAGATATGCTGACGATGTAAGAATATGTAGAATGAATATACCTGGTGGCGTGATTTTGAACTGCTTCGACGGCATTGGCGAGACGTGCTTGAGGCAGATCCCAGATGGCAGATGCGTATTCGAGTTTAATTCTCACCAATGATCTATAGGCTAACAGTTTTACATTCAATGGATCAACGTGAAAGTAACGTTTTAGAAATCCCAATGTTTTGTTAGCCGATGAAATAACATTAGTAACATGCGAATTCCAGATTAGACCATTAGCCAAGGTGGTACCTAAGTATTTGTAGGATTCTACTAATTCCACGGTTACGTCACCAATCCAATGAGGAAAGCGAAGTGGGTGATGATGACGGTTGAATGAGACAACATTGCATGTATTAGAGTTGAGTGTCATCAGCCAAAGATCACACCATTCTTGTACCCGGTTGAGGTCAGATTGAAGAGTTGTTTTGTAAGTGATGGTATTGACTGCGCGGTAACTAACGCAGTCATCAGAAAACATACGGGTATGGCAGGACACATGCAAGAGTAAGTCGTTAATGTAAATTAAGAAAAGAAGGCGGCCAAGGACGGACCCCTGTGGTACGCCTGATGTGATGCGTGCAATGTTTGAAGCGTGGTTATAAATGAGACGTACTGTGACCGGATACTTAAATATTGCTCAAGCCATCTTAGAATATTAGGATGCAAATTCAAACGAGAAAGTTTTAAATAGGCGTTGATGAGATATTTTGTGAAACGTTCTCGTGTAATCCGAAAATATGGAAGCTCTTTGTATGTTACTGTCTATATTAGCATGAACGTCATGAAGATATAGTGCAAGCTGGGTCTCGCAAGAACAGCACCTGCGGAAAACGTGCTGCGAAGGATGAAAATAGTTGTTAGCATCTAAAAAGTTCATAATATGGGAGTAGATTACATGCTCCATGATTTTGGAGGGAACGCTTGTCAATGTTATGGGGCGGTAATTTATAGGAGAATTTTCGTTGGCCGATTTGTAGACTGGAATAACCTTCCCTATCTTTCAGCCAATAGGCATGGTCCCTGTGGAAAGCGACTGTGAAGATAATAAGTAGAGAACCTCTATAGAAATGCGTTTCATGTTTTTTAGTAGTTTAGAGCTAATGTCATCGATGCCAGATGATGAAGGGAACTTAGTAATTTCTATCACAGATAAAAGCCCACGTACTGTGAATGTGATGGCTGACATGTTGCATTGTGTGTTTGTGATAGCCGGAGGAGGAAGTGTCTCCATTTCACTAGTGAAGACTGAAGACAACGTGTTGTTGAACATATTAACGCAGGTTAAATCGGTCACCGATTCACACAGCTGGTTAGTCAGACTATTGATACGCGCTGCTTTGGGGTTTATCACCTGTCATAATTTTCTTGGTTTATTAAGCAAAATGTTAGGCAGGTCATAGTGCAAAATGGTTCGCTTGGCATCGCGAATTGCAATTAAGTACTTAGTTTCCACAGCGTAATATTTCTACCAGGCAACTGAGCATGCCTTAACTTTAGCGTGGCGATAGAGGTGCTTTTTTATATTCTGGTCGTTTTAAGGATCTCGTAAACCATGTTTTTGTTGATTGGATCGTATGGTTATCCTGGGAATAAATCGGTTCTTTAGTTCACATAGCTTGTTTTTAAACAAGAGACAGTTATCATAAATGGAATGGTTATGAAAGCCATCTGCAAACGTAGAAAGAATGCGTTTAATTCAGTATTGATAGCCTCACATATAGTAACCTTTGTCACATAAACAAATTGTCTTCTCGTGCATGTCGTGTGGTGAAGGAGCGAAATTGAAAGCACCAAAAATAGCTTTGTGATCACTTACCTCATGGAGATATGTAAGGGACGTTAAGCGTTCAGTATTACTGGTTAGTTTAAGATCTAAACTATTGGAAGAGGTACCCGAAACACGGGCTCGCTCCAGTACTAGCTGTGTTAAATTGTAATTTAAACACACTTCTATAAAGTCGCTCGCCTCAGTTTGACTTGTTAGTAAAGCAGTGCCATTGTACCATTTAATGCCAGGAAAATTAAAGTCCCCAAAAATGAGAATAATAGCATTGGGGTGCTTTGAAGTAATTTCATTTATTATGTTGTTTAAGAAAGTAGAAAAGTCTGGTCGATGGTGAGGGGCTCTGTAACAAATACCCAGCAGTACTGTTGGTGGGGAACATTGGCATTTTAACCACAGTGTTTCCAAGTCGCTGTCAGTGTTAACTAGTGTGCACGGCAATTGTTGGTTCACGGCAATCAGAACACCTCCGATACGTGCGGCTCTCCGATCGCACCGATAAGTGTCGAAGTTGGGAAGATTGGTTAGTACATCTGCGTCACCGATTTATTTTGTAAGCCACGTTTCTGTTAGTATCAGTAAGTTACTGGCGGATGACGACATAAGGTTTGATACGTGTTCAGGCTTTGGTATAAAGCTGCGTATCTACGCAAAAATTAATGGAAAAGACAGAATATTACGCGCGATCGCAGGGTGAGTTCTTCGACTCGTAGGATAATGCGATTGCTATGGTGTTTCTTTGATGGTCTGCGATGTCTTGTCAGATATGTAGGGTTTAGTACCTATGTGGTATGTTTTGTAACGCAATGAAAAGCGAGCAGGTTTTGCTTCCGCGAAAGCGACAAGGTGCCTGCGGGCGTTCTGCACAGCCTTAGAAAAATTTCGCCGACACTGTGTTCAGTGCCTTTGAACATACGGCCATTTGATAAATCTCTTTTGTCATGAAGTATGTAAATTTAACAATTATATGGCGATGGCGCGCAGCGGTGTGCCTCGCCAGACGATGTGCTCGTTCAATTTCTTTTGTATCTATGTTAATGTTGAGATGCTGAGAGCACAGCTGGACTGCGGCTTCTTCAGACTGGGCGAATGTTTCCGAGGGATTAGTATCAGGAAAACCATAAAAGGTTAAGTTATTTCTACGTGATTGGTTTTCAGCGTCATCCCTACACCGTTCCAAGCAAGTGGCTAGGTCAGTAATTTTAGCAATTTCTGCTTTTATGACCCCGATTTCATTTCGTAACGGGATGATGCTTTGGCAAAGTTTTTCCACTACTGTCACTCGGGAATTGAAATCGAATACAATCTTATTAGTCGCCGGTAGTTGGTTCTCAATGTCTTTCATTTGTGTGATTATTTCTTTTTGGCCGGCTTATAATTTTTACAGCTCCTTTAGTACAAGGTCAGCACTATAGGGACCCGGGTTAGTGTCGATGTCTCCAGACAAGAGAAGCAAGGACCGAATGGCACAAACACTCTCAACAGCAATAGTGACACAGCACCGGGGGCTCGGCAGCTGCACCAGAAGACAATTGCTAGACTTCTTTGCAAAAAAGAGAATGCTTGTTACCAACCTGCGTGGCTAAGAGCAAAGGGTTAGTTGACAGCATTGTAGTACAGCGACCGAGCCCACAGAGTGGTGTCGACAGTCGCGGCTGCTTTATACTTGGTGGGATGAGGAGTTTCATTCCCGATCGGACTTTGCACAGGGAATCCAGCCTCCAGATGTCGCATGGTGGTGCAGGCACAGATGTAGCTGCGCAGGCGATTTCTATGGCGCAGGCTCCAGATGGCGTACAAGGTGACCACGTGACGGCTTCATGGAATGAGGGGGGGGGGGGGGCAGCAGTGCACATTCCACTGACGTGTTGATAGCCGGAGTGATGACAGCTGATCGTGGGTTAAGATAGCTACGAACACCTGCTTGGCGAAGAGCAACGGGTTACTTGTCTGCATTGTGGTACAGCAACCGAGCACACCTTTATGCGAAGGCAGGCAGAAGCTAGCTTTACAAAGCACGATGTAATATTACAACTACACAGAGGACCGCTTAGATGTGCAGCCCAACTGGCCCATTGCATGAATCTCCCTTTGCGTGCTAGTTTCACCACAATGGATGTGTCAAGCCATTGTTACAGTGCACTGAAGGGTCAGGGGCCTAATGCTTACCAGCAGTATTGCAAATTTGGCAACTTTCAGCAACAAATTCTGTTTGGTTCTTGCCCTGCCTAGCGGGAAAATTCATGCTCTTGCGGGTGACCGTATTTTCTAGCAGTTTTCTTGAAATGATGGCTTTGTTCTTGCGTGGGAGGGGGGGGGGCGGTGTACAGGAACTTTTTTTAAGCAATCATTCCTGCTTTATCAAGCTTGCAGCTTATTCAGCCTTTTTCAAACACAAACAGTATGTATCGCGTTTTTACTTCGCGTTTCTCCTATCTTTTCTCTGCGGGCTGGCTTCCGAAGTAACAATAAATGCTGCTTCAGTTGCACACTTCTCGAACACCTTTAGTAGGATCGGTAAGATGGTGACCAATTGGGTCAGTGATGACACGGACTCTAGATCTAACCACGCCAGCGAACAAACACACAAGGACGTACGGCCAAGTCCTGAGTCACTGCTGCTGTACTTCAATTTTAAGTTTACTTTAATTTTCTCATGTAAGGTACTTCCATATGTCTAAGTTCATCTATAATTGATTCCCTTTCACTGTTTCTTTAGTCATTGTCCGATGTACAATGTTTTCCTTTTCTTTCCTCTTTTTGACGATAAATCCTTCGTTTCAACACTGCCTTCTGATGTTCTTGTTCTTGTGTGCCGTGTCTTCTACACGCCTGATGAGGCCTACATCCATGTTAGATAAATACGCAGACAAAATGTTTCTGGTATTTTATACACTAACCGCTAGTATACACTAACCGCTAGTATTTTATACACTAACCCGCTTTATGGCCAGTGATTTCAGTGCACGGAAGCATCTTTTGTTTTTTATGGTTCACTTCGCAATATATTTACTCACTTGCAGTCGCATAAAAAAAGCGCTTATGAATGATGATAATTCGTATCTTTTATTGGTTATGAATGAAAAGATACAGGCTACTCGGTCGAGCGTGATTTCTTTTTCAACTGTATTTTACGTAGACGCAATAAATGCCATTTGCAGCGTGGTTCTGTTTATTGTCTGTTTTTAGCGGGTATTTAGCGCATATTCGGTGACCTTATTGGCGGTTAATACAGATATTTGTTCTTTGGCGCCTCGACTAGCGGGTGTTTTATTTCTATTGGGCGAGAATGCTTGCAGTAGTTTGTATTTTTCAAGAAGGCCGCGATCGCGTCAGGCTTCTAAGAGCAGTGCTCGACGTGCTCTCGACCGCATATGGCACTGCGGGGACCTTATTTAATTCCTGACAGCCTGACACATTTCTTAGGAGATGGCGTAAGACTACAGATTGTCTTCAAAAAGCAGGTGTTCGTACACCATGTACTCTAATGCAAATGCGTTTGAGATATGTGACCTCTTGACAGCGGGACAAATGAAAGAGACATTGAAAGCATAAACTGTTATTGCTGCCTATGGTTTCTTCTTTCTGCTTCTCTCTGTGAACAGATGGCAAAGGCAAGCACATAAACATCGCTTTGATGAGCCTTAACTAGACATTTCTAGTGATCTAGGTCTTCTTATGGTTGACCGAAAAGAACCGACGCGCATGACTAGCTAGTTGACAGGATCGGGTACAATGCATTGTTTACGTGCACAACATGAGCTACGAGAACACATATGAAGAACGCTTGCACATTAGTGCATTCTCTGGCTCCTCGTGACTGTAGGCGCAATGCGATGCATTGGACGTTCCAGTAATTTTTCTGTATTAGCTATTTTAATTTAAAAATGCAGAAGGAACTCTCCACGTTTATTCTAAAAAGGGCACCGAAAGGCAAATACGAGACCAGACAATTCACTTACGCACCACCGGAAGTATTATTTTCTCCTGTCGTGGAATGAAATGGCCCAAGCTCTCCTGGAGCGTGTCCATATATAGTGTAACGGAATGCCCCCAAGAAAACATGGCGATACCGTTGGCGAGAAAACAAATATATATAACTTTGCACGCCACTCATTCGTGTGGAGCGATTCTTGACTACGTACAGTTTTCTATTTGTTTGTTTTATATGATGGCCGATAAAGACGTTCCCTGTGTCGAACGTCGTCGAAGATGAGTTGGCCCTGGGGACGCAAAAGAGAGATAAAGTGGGAAGTCTGCGCTGAAATGGAAGAAGTGGCTACAGTACAAAGTATGTCAAGACAAAAAAAGTGTAAGCATTATGAAGTGCATTAGATCGCTTATTCTAGCTACTTAAGTTTCTGCCGCCATACTTTTTTTCTTTTATAAGCAATTGTTTTTGTTTTAAGAGCAGAGTCAACGCTTACAGCCCTTCCCATATCCGTGCCTGCACAAGAACATCAGAATAAAAAAAATATGAATAGTATTTGGTTAGGTGTGTGGCCTTGTATGTACATCTCTTTTCATATACTTGTAATAGAGAATGCAACTATTTGAATGCGCACACATGTTGTTTATATTCCTAAGCAGGATGGCTAAACCTAAAAGTGAATTTCAAGTGCATCTATCATTTTAGTTTTGTTTTAATTTCAAATGTAGCGCTGTGTATGGTAAAAAGCACGCCGAAACAAAAATTCCAGAATAAAGCAATGTTAGGGGAGATATTACAATTATTTTTGATACATACATAGAACAGCAGCTAAACAAAATATTGAATGTACAACGTCATTCCTAGAAGATTATATTAGAAAATAAAAAATTATTATGTAAATAGAATCATGGAGAATCGACAGGAGTACCGTTTTTAATATGAAACCAAAAGAGGTGTGCGTTTCGCAATCACCGGAAATGGTTTTAGGCATCCGGCAGTTTTATTGTCAACTGGTAAATCATGCAAAAAGTTTACGGCGAAATCTTGTGTTTTTGCGAATGAAGAAGACTATTGAAGCTCATTAATGAATGCAGTTGTAACTGGAAGGTGTAAATGTATTAGAATTTTGATCCGTACCGTGAACCAATACGTTGGTCGTGAAAGAGACGTTAAGCTATGTTACCAAGGTTAAAGGAAATGACCTCAGTCAATCGATAAAACGTATAAGGCCTGTGAAAATAAGAGGGCAGTTTCATAGTATGCACAGTTTTTTATTTTGTTTCATTTATTTCTGAAAATGTCCAAGGGCAGCTCAACGCCTTAATATTGGTGCACTTGTGTTGCCTAATGAACATAAAACAAAATATACAAAGAGAAAATCTCGAAGGAGTGCAACAACGTGAAACAAAAATGGAAATGAATCAAAGCCATCCATCAATCAAAGACATCATCAAAGGCACCAATTAAACCAGTCAGATAAGTAACAAAAAGAAAAGCTGAAAGTATCAAGATAATAGTGCAAGATGCCTTGTGTTACAAGACGTGTTAGAGGTGCAAGCTAAATTCACCTGAAAATGCTGGAATTACAGTATGTTTGGGCTAGGCACATAGAACGTTAAAGCTGCCAGTATCCGCGGAGAAGTGGTTGTGAATTACTTTATAGAAGAGGAAGTAATCACAATATTTTGGCCTTATATTTAGAAGTCTAGTATTAAACATGCGCAGTCAGCGTTCGTAAGCATCAAATATATGACGTCCTAGAAATAGACCGTACAGGATACGAATGAAACGTCGTTGCGCACATTCACTGTTTACCATGATGGTCAAATTCATACTGTTTCATACAACAGAACTAAACTCCAACTTCGAGCGGATGAAACAGGAATACAAGAGAACAACATACTTGACATTCGTAAGCTTTTCTGTCATTCTTGACATCAGACGTATATTTCTGCAAGATGCATCACCAGTGCTTGAAACATGTTCTTTGAAAGTTAGTTGGGAGTCAGCGAATAATTCCTAAGTCGCGCTTACGGTTCGCGCTTTTAAATTATGGGGTTTTACGTGCCAAAACCACTTTCTGATTATGAGGCACGCCGTAGTGGAGGACTCCGGAAATTTTGACCACCTGGGGTTCTTTAACGTGCACCTAAATCTAAGTACACGGGTGTTTTCGCATTTCGCCTCCATCGAAATGTGGCCGCCATGGCCGGAATTTAATCCCTCGACCTCGTGCTCAGCAGCCTAACGCCATATCCACTCAGCAACCACGGCAGCTACGGTTCGCGCTTTTCAAAAGAATCGTATTAGGTGATTATTTGCGTGCTAAAGTGGACATTTTGCGACTAAAGGAAACAACAAGTGCCTGATACAGAACTCGCATCTTTCTGTAATACAAGGGCGAATCAGAACGTCTGTGCCCCTATTTTTATTAGCCAAAATAAGGTACATAAAGGTACTTACAAATATGCATACTATTTCGCATACCTTGCAGGTTTTTTTTTTTTTCGTGTAGTCCCCACACCGTTTCAGACCATTTGTCTCATCGCAGCCCTAAACTTGAGATGCGCCAGCTGTAGAATTCGTCCGGCTGACTGTGGAACAACCGTTGGACTGTTGTCTCAGCTTCACGGCTTTTTGCGAACTCGCAACACCACCACCTCACACATCTCAAAGCGAAACTTCTTTCCCCCATACGTGGGCTACATCTCCCTGTGGATGTCTATGAACGTTCGTCCCTTGCTCTGTAGAAAACGAACTACACTTGTTTGCTCGTACGCCGTGGAGGTTGGAAGGACAACCGCCATCTTTAACAACCGATTGCAGCGCCGTGCCGTGGAGCTACCGGCCGATAAGCCCGGGCCGGTCCAAAAAAAGGTTTCGCCGCTGGGAATGGATATGCTGACTTCGCATTTACAGCTGTCGTTTGGCTAAAAAATGCTAGGGGCAAAGACTTTCAGATTCGCCTTTGTATTCGCAATCCTGCGCTCATACTACTTCACCGTAAAGCTGACTATAGTTAGCGTACAAAAGAAGACGCGAATGACGAAAACATTAGGATAATTAACCAAGGCATTCAAAAATATAGGGCCTAAGAGACGTCCTTCCGGAACGTCGGAAGTTGATTCATAAGGCAAAGAGTACTAAGCATCAACGCGAACGCAATTTACCGGAGTGCACAGATTGCATTTCATCAGCGTGCACAGGCTGGAACTAACGCCGTAACTCAAGAGTTTATGGAGAAGACGGTCATAAGAAACAACATCAAATGTTTTGTGCAGGCAGAAGTAAACTCCCTGGAACTGTCTCTGGTTAGCAACAGCTGGTCGAGCATCATCAAGAAACAAGGAATAAAACGAGGTTCGTTTCCACAGACCAGCGATGAGGAAAACAAATGATTAGAATAGCATGACGCGGAATGTTGCAATGGCGCTAAGTGAGAATGGCATCTTAATCCCCGTGTCTTGTTGCACTAATTAAGGTGACTGTGTAAAAAAACGAAGAGAAGCGTAATTAACATTGATGCATTACAATAACTAGGCGTTTTAGCAAGTGTTCGTGCACCATTTAAATTTCGGTTTTTAGGGATGCAAACTGAACGGTAAATTTCATGCGATTGTGAAGTTCGATCCCCAAAAATGAGCTCCGATGTACGGCGGAATTGGAATGAAAGTTGATCTAAATTAGAAATATATGTCTAACTTTTGAATGTTAATAAATTTTGAAAGACAAGTTTTGTCTTATAGTGATTAATTATCAATTTATACTTCTAGAAAACAAGTAGTTTATATCCTGGCTCACTTTGTTAACAACAGATTCCACATTATTACTGCAAGAAAAGATGGTTATCATTAGCATACAGGGCGCATTGCGTAGACGAAGAAAGACAAGTGGGACGATCATTAGGATGAAAGTAGTAGTTCCCAAGAATGGACGCTAGAGCAACGCCCATTTAATAACTGCGGTACTAGAGAGGTTACCTTAAATACTAACTGTGATGTGTTGGCCGAATAGAGAGCTTTTTTTGTTGGTTGCAAAGAAGCACCTGGTGTATAATTTGACCTTTAGTTCTAGGAAAAGGTTGCCGTGGATGATGCAACCGAAAAATGTGGTCAAATCAATGAGAACGGATCCATCAAAATTGCCATTATCAAAGCCCCTCGGAGCGTTATCTACCGGAAAAATCAGTGCTATCGGTCGAATCTTTCAACAACGTCCTCAAAGTGTGATCATTTTATTTAAATAATGTAAGCACGAGTAAGCGCACAAATACAGCGTCGGCTGCTCCTTCGCTCTTGAATATTCGGTACGTAAAGTTGCAACATACAACGTATAAAATATACTATACATACGTATTTGTAATTAGCTTTGGACGTGCATTATCTTCTTCATGTGGCATAGCAAAGCTCCACGAAAACTCAGTTGTTTTTTTCTTTCTTACCCTGTTCTTTCAAGTGACTAACTGTGAAGCGTCTGTGAGCCCTGGTAGAAGGTTTCCTACAATCCCAATATCAAACTGGGAGGCATGCGATATTATTTCCTCACTATTCAAATGCTGGTTTTATTTTAAATAAGATTTGCAATTAACTGCATATTTTTTCAGTTTGCCTACCAACCGACAAATAGCAGAAATATTTCACTTCGTCAGACGTCGACCTTATGTGTATTTAACGAGCTAAAACTGTGCATAAGCCAGCGGCATTTTGTTGCTTCTTGCCGAAATTTTCAATAAATAAATACATGAAAAGAAGTAGCGGTGGAAACGCTCAGAATGTAGTGTACCAGAAAAAAGTGTTAATGAATGCGATTCACTCCTTTCGAAAACGAAAGAGATTTTTCTTTTCCTTTTCAATAACTACGCTAAGCAGTGACTTGGGCCCAACTAATTCACGGCCTGCGGTTGTCGATGTTCAAAGGGGTTCAAACGCTGCTTGTTCCGCCTCCCTCCGGGCACGGTGACTGTTATGCATTTGCTGCTGCTTCTGATATCCAGGAGCGATTTTGCTCACGTATACTCGATGAGGTGCAGTCAAGTTGGCCTTTCGTCAGATTTCGAAAAGGCCTTGGTTCTCAGTCGAGAGACCATGACTTAAAATGAACAGGATTATGTGGTGTGCGTGTGTTGTGTGAGGCTTCAGCCAGGCGTGATGAGTTTTGCATTACTTTAGAGGCATGCCCCCTCACTGCAGCTATAATTATGTCTTGCCTACGTCGCTCCTGTGCGTCTTTGCTGATACACGTGACAAACCGTGCTGTCGCGCACTGCGATGTCATTGAGTCGGCTGCACTCCGTGACCCCCCCCCCCTCTTGCACCTGCTTGGAGCGTCGCCACTCCTTTGCCATTCTAAGCGCGCGCGTTAACTCTCTGCCGATTTCCTAGCGAAAAGAACTATCCATCCAAATATAGTCAAACACTCGCTCAGTGCTCGACTAGTCTCTCTAATGGCAGTTGTTGCAATGAATGAATGAATTAGAATATCTGATGCGTTGGAAACATGTCACAGCTTTCTTTAATTATCTTATGAATAAGAAGGGCGTTATCCGTCCTTTATTTAGGCAATGATTGAAGTAAAGGCTCCAAAGAAAACGAATATGTTCAGGCACAATAGACTTCTGCAGTGCAGGCCCTCCGTAGACGTGAAAAGTCGTACACACACACAAAAAAAAGCAAAGCGCGTATGTTTCCTTTCCTTTCAGTGTTTGATTAGTTGTTCTCCATGAAGTACACTGAGAGCAGTTCTGCACGATCTTGTTGTTTTGAAGTTTCAAGAAGTCACGCTACCAGGGCAACCAGCAATAACAAAAGTGAACTGGCGGAAACTGCAACAATTGCCACTGGAGAATGCCCCAAGGCAGGATTGGAAGTTGAAGAGCAATGAAAACGGGTGACCGCCTTTGTTTTCATCAGGGCATTGCGGATGCCCAGAGGAAGTTGCTCTTTCCTCAGATCCAGTTTCCTTTCAGGTTTAAGACTGCTGTACAGCTATATATAGATAGGAACTCCTACTTCACTTCGTATGGAGAAAAAAGTGAATGTTTCAATCAGCTTTTGAAAAACAGGTACGAAATTTCCACGGCATTCTTAAATTTCCTAAGCATGTTGATGGTGTTTAATAGGGTATGTCATTCTAAGAGTGATTGGAGCTTTTTTTGTTTTATTGCAAAAAGAATTTCTGTTTCTCATTTTAAATTTCCGCAATGGTCTGGAGGCTCAGTTGTAAATGGTAAGGCATACATATGCCAAATAACGTATGTAAGCTTGAATAGTGTACCTTAAAACAAAATTTGAATAAGGTCATTTATGTTTTTTTTTTATTCATGCACCACACAATTTCACTTCTGCTCATGTTACCTATTTTTGGCCGGTATAACTGGGTGATGCCGCTGCAATAACATCCTGCTTATTTCCCCCTTCGGACAGCTAATAAAACGGATCGCTGAACGTTCTTTCGGCACAAATGGCGTTAAGACTGACTGTCCGAAATGATGTTTCCTTCCTGTTCTTTATGTATTTAGCTCCTTCGTTTTAGGGCACCTTCCGTGCCAATGTACGCAACTGAGTTCGGGCACCGTAAAACTCGTACGTTTTCTCGGATTCAGCTTCTATTTTTGCGTGAAGTTTGGTGCAGCTCTAGTACAAAGCCGGGCTCGCTGTTTGCTATGCTAGGTGGCGGCGCACCAAACCCTACCATCTAATTCAACTCACGCGTCGATGGCTGAAGGCCCCCCGTTAGCAGCGTACTTTCTTGTAAACCACCTAACGTTCGCTGGGATGGCAGACGAAAGCGGCAGCCTCTCAGCCAGACGCACCTAACATTACATTCAGCTGCGAAAAGTGTTTTCTATTATGGATGAAATTGCAATGATCAGCGCGTGTCAAGCCACGGTGCGCGTCGATAATGAATGAATAGAATGTATGGATAGGAAAGACAGAGAGGTCGACCTGAGCTAGTGCGCTCTAGTCTGCTACTCTGTACTGGGGAAGAGGGTAGGGGAGTGAAAGTATTGGGATGGATGATGATGATAAGAGAAGTGGTGAGTGCTTATGTACATGAGACAGTTGCCTCGCTAGAGCTGCTCGTCGAGCTTGGTGTCCTGCAGGAACTTCAGTATTACTTTTGTTGCACGCATTGAAATTGCAGTGTCAGGCCATGGGCCGAGGCTGAGGCCGAGGCCGAGGAGGAGGCCGAGGAGGAGGCCGAGGAGGAGGCCGAGGCACGTCGATAAGGTATGCATGGAAGTCACGGCATTTTCCCGCGGCTAAAAAATTTGGTTTTCCCTCGTGGATGTTTTACATTCGGACGTGTCGGATCAAACAAGCAGTCGGTGATACCAGTGTGCTTTTACACCGAAGCTGTTTAGAGAAAACGAAAGAATCTTAGGGAGGTGAAGCACGGAAATGTTCGAGTGTGTGGGTTTAATTATTGGGTGAACGAAAAATTGCTCTAACCTGGATTTCTGCCTAATGGGTGCTTCGTGTTTAAACTTAGCGGAAGCACTGATTGCGAACAGTTTGCATGTCTAACAGTCATGGCGAAGCACCTGGCATGCAACCGCGTGTGTATTGCTTTCCGCGCTACCTTGTGAAAAGTGCGGCTCGTACTTATAGTGTAACCACACACAAAGCTCATTCGTCTTTACAATATGCGTAATTCTAATGAATAGGAGATGCGACAACAGTAAACGAATATATTTGACTATAACTACGATGACCAGCTGTAGAAAGTAGGGAAAGTAGGGAAAGTAGGGAATTTGAACTTGAGGTGAAGGTGGCACAAGTCTAAAACAACGGAGAGAGAGAGAGAGAGAGAGAACAGGGGACGACCGAAGGCAAACATGATCTCCTCAATGGATTATGCGCGAGCAAAGCAAAGCTGCACATCTGAAGGCACGCGTGATTATTCAGCGTAGATTTTCATTTAGCCAATACCCCTAATGTGCTTTTCTTGTAAATACATTGATTGAGTGAGCTTCGCACAAGAGCGTACCTTAAAAAAAAACTTTTATTGCCGAGGAAAGGAGGAACTTGGCAACGAAGCACGTTTTTTCTTTTGCTTTTTTTCTTCACACTGTTCACTTCCTTAATCGTATCGTAGTGTATGTCGCCGCGGCTTCGGAAGCGTGAAATTAATTTTCTGCCATGCGTAAAGGCCGAGTGCAAGTGCCTTATTTATTTTGGTATACTTTTTGCCCGTGGGGAAGGTAAACATGCAAGGAGCCATCACATCTCGGTGGTACGCGCTCTGTCGTGAAGCCTATTCAATCATATAAATATCTTATCGAATGAAAACGTGCCAAAACATTTCAGCGAAAACCTTGTTCTCACGTGGATATATTTGTAGGTTCATGTGATGTTGCTATTTTTATAGAATTTCGCTGTGCTATATAAACCCGTAGCAGCTAGGTAGCATGTGTGGGTTTTTTGAACAATTTCGGTCACCCAAATAGATCACGTGCTCGTGACGCCTGCGGCAGAAAGGATGTTGCACACCAGCCGACAAGGTTTCTCAATAGTAGTGCCGGCTAACACTCCCAGGGTTAGTTTGAGTACTAAAACCTAAATACCTCAGAAAATGGATTGGCAAGCGACGTCGCGGTACGAGGTATCTCATTTGGTAAGAGCAACGCACACGTAATGTAAAGACGTGGGTTCGTATCCCTCCTGTAGACAGTTGTTTGGTCATCGACTTTCATTTCCATTAACTCAACATTTCTTCAGCTCAATGTGTACAAGTAATTTCCGCTATGTTGTATATTCATTGTTTTGGCTTCTCATTATTTATATATATATATACATGCACACAGAGGAAGCGACAACAAAGCCAACAGAAACCGTCCGGTTGGTCACCTACGCTGGGTGTTATATAAAGGGGAAATTAAAGAGGAAACGGGAGCCAAAGAGAGCACGGCCTGCTTGTCGCAATATCCTCAATGTGATCTACGCAAAATTAGCTAGTGACAGCATCAGCGTGAAATAGACGTACAAGTAGACGTTCACTGATTATGTGTAACGTCGTGAGAAAAAGTTTGGAGACCATAGCGCCAGCTAAGAGAAAGGTTTCTCATTGCCCAACTTCCAAATGTGGAAGCTGTGCTAATGAAACTTTGCACTGGCCAACCACGTGGACGCAAGCTATGCCACTTCTTGTTAGCTTACATACCCAGGCCGTGAATAATTTTTTCTGAGGCGCCGTTGTTCTTCAACCTTATTGCATTCTAGTGCACATAACTTCTGTTTTCGTACAACAAAGGTACAATTATAAAAAAGTCGAAAATTGTGATAATTGGATGCAGTACGACAGTGTCCAGGAGAGTTAGAGATCGAGAAACAAATAGGGAAGGGGTGAAGTGAGGAGGCACCCTATTGGTTGCTTTACACTTCAGGAGGGGAAAAGGGGAACAATTTGGTGAATATTTTCAAAAACAGTGCATTGCTTTTTTTTACAAAATTATAACTTCTAGAGTTATCGTCGCGATAAAATTTTGGCTGATAACTTGAAGGTCGAGACTGTTAAGGGTGTTGAAATCAAGCCTTTATACGGCGCATGCCGATCATGGCAAATAGTACGAACAACAATCGAAAGAAGCAAAACGCAGCTTGAAGACAGTAGTAAATATGAAAACAACATTAATGTTCCTCGTGAAAGCTGTGTTGTAGCTTTCTTTAAGTTGTCATGTGGCTCTCGGAAGCACAGGTTATGCTTTCCTACCGGTACTCAGTCAAGGTATTTTAGTAGTTTCACATTCACCATTACTCCGCGTATATCTTAGATGCTAATGTATCCATGAAATATTAGCTGAGCTCAACTTCAACGCAATGGTTGGTTGTGCAAAGTAGCGTTTTCTAGTGTTCACATAATGTTTACAACGTATTCATGGCTACGCTTTCGCTGTGTAAACAGAATCTCATATTGAATGCGGCACAGCCTCTAAGGCATGAAACTAATTTGAAAGGCAAGCATCGGTATCACTTATTATTAAAGAAAAATAGTTACTCAGTTTTATTGCTGATGTTCTAAGGAACTGAAAACCAATCTGTAGCTTTGTATAGAACTTTGCATAGAACATCGTAGTTCTACCACTCAACACAATATCATCCCCAGACGAATGGCCTTGTCGAACGTACCAATCGCACCCTGTCCATTATGCTGGCTGTGTATGTATTATCCGATCAGAACTGGGACTACATCTTACAGTTTATCACACCTATGCCTACAATACAGCGAAGCACGAAACCATGGACTTCACGGCTTTCTACCTGCTCTACGCTTGGGCACCACGCAGCTGTCTCGATTCCATTTGCCCCTTTACACTCCATTCCTCTGTATGGAGTGTAAAGGGGAAAATGGACTCAGTTGCCGAAACCTTGTGCTGTGTTGACGAAGCCCGACAAATTGCTCGTCTGCGAACAGTGGCATCACAAAATCGCTCCATGAAGCAGTACTACCGCCTCCAAGACTCAGTTTCATTCGAAAAAGGTGACTTAGCGTGGATGCGGACCCCTCAGCGCAGACGAGGGTTATGCCAAATGTTCTTGGATTAGTGTACCGGTCCCTTCACTGTCATTGACCGCATCAGTGATTTAACGTATGTGGTCACCCGTGTGAGGTTACCATGACGCCGCTCTAGCGCTATTCAACTTGCGAATTTTGGCCTAACTCTCATGGTGGGCTTCGTCTGCGAAACGGTGAATGTAACGGCTTGTTTAAGGCGAAAGGAAGAGGGAGAGGACGACGGACGTTTTTTTTTTGGTGCGCAGCGCAGAACGAAACCGGTGCTGGAATGTTCTTCCTAAACTCATCCATTTGATCCATCATTTGTAAATAAATACGCCTTGTCGCTAACAGCATGTCGAAGCTGGTGCAGTCCGCAGAACTGGTGGTAAGTGGATGAGTCTGGCGAACTCCCCGACTGTAATTCGTAGGCTGAAATAGCAGTCGTAATGATAATAATTAGACAGTTAATTAATTTAATTACTTTAATTATTCATTTAAGTATTTTGATTTCTCCTAAACGTAATGGCTGCCTGCCCGAGTAATTTAGATGAGCGAATAAAATAGTGCTATCTGCCACAGGATTTTTTTAAAAATGTGGTGCAGCTAAAAATAAAGCACTCTGTATAGTAACTAATTGTCGTAGACGTTTTAAGTGAACGTGAAATGTTTGTACTTTATGAAGGAAATAAAATCGCCAGCTTTCTGCCGAAAGAAAACGGGCAAAAGCAGCTTGGACCTGCAGTATTTAGTAATTTAGTAAAAAAAGATGTGCGTGAGTGTGTGATACTTTTCGATCAAGAAGATAAAATGAAGATTCAAAGTTAGGATCAAGTTATTGCAAGCTCAGCGTCAGGTGCACTGTCTTGCTGTATTAATACGTTATTGAAATTTTCTAGTTTCTAGCAACGTCATTTCCTTTCTGGAAATTACCAAATTGTAGGCAAGTGTATATTGACGAATAGACACCTGTAAAATAGCAACGAATTGAGCACAGAGAATTTTCAGTTTGTTTTTATATTTTGTCCTTATGGCGCAGCCCTAACGCGATGTACCGTGGGAGTGCTTACACAACAGGATAATGCCTTTTTGTTTACCCTGTAATAATTGAAAAGCGTAATTTACAAAAGCTGCATGCTGAGTGCTCCGATTGCTTGTAACAGATAAACTTAAATGGAGTTCACGCATGCTTTCACATTAAGGGCTTACGTATATCCCGAACCAAAAATATAGTAGTGAGGTATAAGCGAAGAATTAAATCGGTGGTATAAAAGGCACAAAAAAAATATATGGCCTGTTTTGTAAAAGTGAGAGGATTCTCAAAGGCATGATGCAAATTTTTCGCTTTCAAGGGCGCACCACAGCCTGCTGTATTCGGGCTAACAAAATTCATTTTCTGTAAGCGAAAACATCCGTTATTCCTAATAAAATAAAGACATTGAATATTTTTAAACTATGAAAGCTATGTATCAGAAGGCTGCCAGAAGAATACAATTCTAGTGCTGCGTCTCAAGCGCACGTCGCTTTTGTTCCTTCTTTCTTTTACGCGAGGAGATGCCACCTCATAGAGGCGCCAGCTACTTATCAAGATTGTCGTGCCCTAAATGCGTTAACACTCAAAAACACTCAAAAACGAATTACCATGTGTATTTCAAAACTGACATAAGACCTACTGGTTCATGATCAAACTTAACAAGCTAGAACACAAGTCCAATGCTATCTGTGTAAAAAATAATCTGCATATATATTAAGACATTCTGCCGTACACCTTAATGAAGTTTCTCTTCTACATGTCATCACAATGAATTATTGCGCCTGCTTTGTCTTCATTTGGTCTTCGTCTAACGCTCGTCTTCTCACGTTTATCCTATCACCGCTATGTGACCTTGTTTTCTTCAGGGAGAGCGCTAGACCTGTCAATTGGCCAGTCTCTGTTTGAGAAAAAGCCGCTCTAGTCCAGCAGTAACAAGCAAATGGTTGTTGTAGTATAGAATAATGGCTAAGTACAGATACGTGAGAGGAAGATAAAAACCCGACTCATTCCTCTCTCTCCCGGGCAGGCGCACCTTCCACAGATAGGTACAACTCCAACTTCTTCCACACCTCGAATGTAAATTTGCTTGCACCTGGTTATGTTTACGCCCGCAAGCACAGCACGTGAATTCTTAAGGCTTACTGCACAATATATTTCGTAAGCAATAGGCATTTCGGTCAGAAGTCTTCATCTGTTCTTCTTTCTATGCATTGCCAAAAAAATGATAAGATTGCCATAATGGCAGACTACAGCCTGTTCAAAGCTTCTATGCTTTATCATCCTTCGATTCTATGTTCTGAATTTTGAGCATCTCACTCCACATGTAATGCAAAGTAAACTACAGTCTTTATTTTCTACTTCCTAATTCTACCTTCTCTTTTTTATGTTAACAGTGCGAAGATGTAGGCCGAGTAACAGTCAAGGAAAGTTAATTAGCAAAATGCATTACTTAGGTTCTCGTAAGTTTGTATTCCTATGTTGTCTTTGTACGCGCGACACCATATATGTATTTGCTTTACTGGGAGTTCAGGCATCTTTGCGACTTGCTATACCGGACGCAATCTCATTTCTTCTCATCAGAGTGCATCGGGTCTTCGCATCCGGGCATTGCTGTTCTTTTTGGACGCAGTCAGTGTCCTCAGAAGTCCCTGCAAGTGCTTTTCGCCCAAAGCCATTCAGGAAGGATGGCAAAAGTTTCGTTATATGTTGCCATCTCACGGATAAGGGAACGTTGGGATCTCAGGTTAGGAACACCTGGGCCTTTTACGAGTTAGCGTCTCACTTGGTTGCAATAGTAGTTGCGCATCCCTGCTTTTTATTTGGTATCTGTGTACATTTACTGCTTCATATGTACTTCAGCATGTAGTCAGCGAGAAGGAAACTTGGCGTAGCACTAACCAAGAAGTATGCACTGAAAGATAATCAGAGTAATGTCATCAGCAATGTGGAAGGTATAGTAAGAGCAGCGGAAGAATGCTATACTGACATGTACGTACCCAGAGCAGCCACGATACCTCCATTCGAAGCAGTAATGAACAGGTGGAAGGGATTCCTTCTATAATTAACGATGAGGTTAGAAGGGCCATCCAAGACACGAAACGGGGAAAAGTGACAGGATAAAATGAAATAACAGTCGATTTAATCAAACATAGAGGAGACGTATTGCTTAAACTACTGGCGGCTCTCTATACAAAGTTTCTATCGACTCCAAGGGTCCCAGGAACTGGGGAGAATGCAAACATTATAATAATGCACAAAAAGGAAAGGTGAAGAAATTGAAAAATTATAGCCCCATTAGCTTACTCACAGTATAACATAAATATTTACCAAAATATTCTCCAATAGAACAAGGACAACACTGAACTTTAGTCAACCAAGCGAACAGGCTGGCTTCAGAGAGGGATGCTCTATAATGGATCACATCCATGTCAAGAACCAGGTAATTGAGAAATCCGCAGAGTACAATGAGCCTCTGAATATGGCGACCATAGATTATGAAAGGCGTTTGATTCAGTAGAGATATCAGCAGTCATAGATGAATTACGTATTCAATGAGTACAGACCGCTTACGTAAAATACCTTGGAAAATATCTACAGAGATTCCACAGCTACCATATTTCTACACAAGAAAAGTAGACATATACCTATAAGGAAGGGGGGCAGACAAATAGACACAAGCTCTCCAATGCTATTCACTACGTGTTTGGAAGAAGTGTTCAATCTATGAAACTGGAAGGGCTTAGGAGTAAGGATCAACGGTGAATATCTCAACAACCTTCGGCTTTTAGGTGACGTTGTCCTGACACTGTCCTCAGCAACACTGCGGAAGAGTTACAACAAATTATTGAGGACCTTAACAGGGATAGTATAAAAGTGGGTTTGAACAATAATATTCAGAATACAAAGATAATGAGGAGTAGTCGGACAAGGGAACAAGAGTTCAGGACCGCCAGTCAGCCTTTACAGTCTGTGAAGGAGTGCGTTTGCATTAGTCAATTACTCGCACGAAACCGTGATTGCGAGAAGAACATTTACAGAACAATAAAAATGGGTCTGAGCGCATGCAGCGGACGTTGTCAGAACCATTATAATTGAAAAGAAACGTGTACCATCAGCACATTCTACTGATGCTGACATATGGGGCAGAAACTTGGAGACTGACGAAGAAGCTTAAAAAAGGGGTAATTAAAGGCCGCATGGAGAAGCTTTCATCGTGCAGTGGTCATAAAATAAGCTGATGATGATTATTATGATGATTATGTTGATGATGGTGACACATGGGTCCCTGTCTCAATCTCTTCTTCTGTATTATGGAAGAAAAAATCATGAGCCATTCCACTGTGTGAAGGCGGATGACCAGCAGAGCTGTTTAGCACACGACAAAGAGTTGACGAAGAATTTCGAAGAAAGCTACGAACAAATTTGTTGTCTTGATCGGTGGTCATCTTGACCAAAGGTATCCATGCACCTTTACTTTCATGCATTTGTGCATGAAAGTAAAGGTGCATGGTTGATTGCATGAAATTTTCATGCAATCAATATAACATTTGTTATATTGATTCGTCTTTTCATTTCGCGATATATTTAGGTAGAGAACTTGAGACCGAGATCACCGCACCGACTGGCAGTGGGTCAGTGCCGCCAGCGCCTTCGCAGAGGGAGGGGCAGTATGAGAACGCTGGCGTGATGACATTGGAGCATGCTGATAAGCCCAGATAAACCTAGTTCTTTGATCATTGTTTGATTTAGTGCACTTTCACTCAGACTGTTATCCATTGTGTTGCATCTGTCACATTAAATGTTATCAGTTCTCACAAATATGGGAATGAAAGTTAACTTCTACAATCCGTCAGCCTGATCCACCCGTTGCCTGGCCAATTCCCTACCGTGGATATGAGCTGTATTCTAGTGCAATATCAATAACAACATTTAGTTATATCTGGCATCTGTAAGGAAGGGCCGTACCAGTTATGTATATATTGGTAACCAAGTTTCAAGGGAGTTGGCATGGTTCGGTTAAAAAGCGTTGAATAAATGCAATGTGAGAATACATTTTACAAAGCACCTGATTCAATAATGGTTCCTGTTCCTTAAACGTTAAAAATGAACATCACTCTAGGAGATAGCCCTACTTTCGCCATTATACAGCAGTTTCTTTTTAAAATTAGCCATGAACATGAACACATAGGTTGCCGCAACATGATATCTGTTCTTTTATGACCCGTTCGGTAGGCAGCATAACAATGAACTGCAGCAAGGGCCAAAGCAGGGTGAGCTCATAAATTGCACCCAAATGTATCATTGATTCGTGCTAGCTATGTCGTTCATCGAATTCTCTTTTTTACGTAAACAACATATCAGAGATCAAGGACATGGTTTGAATGCACACTTGTGACAGCGAACTATTAGGTGAAAGCTACATCTTGTTCTCATCAGCGTGCATAGTTGTGGGTCATGTCCTCGCAAATAGTTTTTGAAGAAGACATTTCAGATAAAGAGACCCAGGCGCCAGACAGCTCGTGGGATTCTATAGGCATTATCAATAAGAAAACAAAGAGAACTGGAGGTCAGGGACACTTCTTCCCATGCGCTATCGCACAGTACGGTGATACTGCTACAGGAGGTGCGCTGCCGCATACCATGAACGAGAGTTCACTCGAGGCTAGTAGGCAGTGAGTGAACGATGATATCACGTGAGACAATCTCTTGCGCAGAGACAGTGATAACAGCCTACTTACTGAGGCCGGCTTTAAATTTACCCTTCATGCCATGTTACCGCAACTTCCGGCGTGGCTTCGTATCACCCTCTGGAATAAATGTATAATATTGTAGCGCAATCAAAAGAGGGCAAGAAGACAAGCGAAAAGCGAAGCACGACTAGCGCTGAGGGCCAGATAAACGTGCTTTGAAGAATCACCAGCTGTATGTAAAAAAAAACTAACAAGAAATCATCCTGATTGACAGGCATGCGCAGAGCTGCCAGAACAAGTACAGGTATGTATTAAAAGCTAAACTCTTTTGATTATATAGGCTATGTGACGCCGCGCTTAGACACTAATATGTTGAAAGCCAGAAATATTATTTTTCTGCAGAGGTATTTGTACCTTTAGTGTCACCTGAGGCCATGCTCGTCAGTTGGGGTGGTTATTTCCTGTATTTTGCTCGACTGACTGTAAATGGCGGCTACTTTATCTGGTTAACTTCAGTTCTCAGACAGCGGCATTTCCATCGTGGCTGTGTTCTTTTCCTCGTTCATTCACGCGGCCTCAATACAACTCCAAGATGAACCGACTCGTCCAAATCACGTACCCCTAGAATGAGATTTGCACAAGATATACAGAAACAGCATGATGTCATTGCGTTCGAAAGAAATAACAATGAAACTTAAATCACTTCACACAGCAATGTTTCTCACGTTGTGTGTAGTCATTGGCCTGTCGTGCACAAACAAAAAGACAGCTCGAAGCTGCCAAGCGCTCTCGAAAAGATTTCACTGGGGCAGCATCTAAAACGGGGAAGATAGAACCGACACGGTGACACCAGAAGTCTGTAAAACAACGTACCACAACACGCTCTGCTGGAAAGATACTCGTGCTTCGAGGAAAAGAATACGTATTGCCTTTCGAAGCAAATCAGATGCAAGCCCCATCGAGCACACATCCGGGCACTCTGTGCAGACAAGCCTGTATAGTGGGAACAATGTGAGGGCTCTCGATCAGATGAACCGGAAAGCTAAAGTGATCGCCCAAGGGACCCGGCTTCAGGGAAGCACCAAGGCACCACTCTCCACAGGCACCTCCTCTGCCTTTTTCGTTGTTGTGCCTCTTTCTTCTTCTCGTGCCTGTAGGCCACACCGGAACAAAGAACTTCAGCTCCATGCTGGAGCCCCTATCCACCCTTGAAAACTGGAGGCCCTCCCTTCTTGCGTAATAGTTTCGGCGAATTTCTCTGGAAGGATAGGCTAATTCACTTATGCGTGCATGAATGCAGCTAAACGCATTAAGGAGCAACATCCCTCTCGTGCTTCCCCAGCTGCCCGCCAGACGTTATCGCTAGGCCTTGCTTATTTGGTGCATACTTTTTATGCTATCAAATGAAACAAGTGACCCCGACCTTACGTTGTATCTCGTGGCAAGGCGGAAGAAACTCGTGTTTTTTTTTGTGCTGCATGTCTAGTGGAATAGAACGACGAAACAGAAAAAAGAGAAGTCCTTGCGGACGCTCCATTTAGTACAAGCTGGTGAATTGCTTCGGAAATTGCAAAATGTGCTGTTTTTCTAGTTGCAGACGATTCAAAAAGTAGAGTGAGAGGGAAGAAAAAAAAAAAACAACACGCCGCTAACGTGCGTAGCTCTTACGGTAGTATATAATAGGAACAGCGTCAAGTTCCAGTCTCTATTTAAATCCTCACGAGAGTTTGCACTGTGCTCAATGATTCAGCGTCTACATCTGAATACTGGACAAAATTTGCGTGTACAATACCACACTCCTGTCTTCACTTCGCAGCAGAGTCACGAAACTCCCTGCCAAACATTACATATCCTGTCTGACAAGTCGAGTGGCTTTCAATTTGTGAACTATTTTAAATTCAGGAGGCCAATTGTTTTTATTCTTCACTTTAGCCATGCTTTCTGTCTGGTATCAATGCTGGAAAAACGTCCAACGCTTTAGCAAAATCAGCAATGCCTTGTGTCTATTATTTATGAAGTCTCGGCATGACGCCTCACATCGAGCTCTCTACAACATCCGCCCGTTGACCAGCACTGTTGGCTCATGCAAAATGTTTTATGCAGTTACCGAATGATAGGCTTCACTTAGATAACGTTTTTCTCGCGGCCTGTGGACCGGCAACCGCTTGCGTTACTCAGCTATCAAAACAAATTGTTCCTAACGAAGAAAAACAGCTCATATCCCAAACAGGGCCAGAATGACGATGATAAGGAGAACATCATAAAGGAAGGCGCATTGGGGGTAGTTCTGAGAGAATAAGAGGCAAGACACTGTGCATTCAAAATGGAATAATAACTACAGTCACAAAAAAAGGAAGACTTGTATAACAGAGAGGAATCCCGTCTCCCGAGATTGAAGTGCTGCCAAGCGAAGATCTCCAGATATGAACGATGTTGTGGAAAATGGCCAAACTTCCAGAGCGACCAATCAATCTTCTTTCGAGGTGGTCATATACTTTGTGAATTTTTGCTGTAAGGAACAGCTCCAAGCGCATACGCTGGGGATGATGTTGCTGATGTTGTAAGAGTTCCCTCACACGTATTTCGGTGGCGAGTTTGGCTAGCGTACTAAGACGGTAGAGAATGTCTATAGACCACATGCTTGTCATTTATGTCCCAATTTCTCCTGAGGGCCCTGATCAGCAATCTATATAGTAGGCCGGGGCGCGTTCGCTTGAGCTAGCATTGTTCCTTGAAAGTTTGGTGAACAGTAGAGAAACGCAACAAAAAAGAAAAACATTCTGAAATCGGCTTCCAACAATCCGCCACTGTCTCCCAAGAAAGTGAGCTATTTGCTTGGTACGACACGAGTTACTTTAACGTTACTGGTAACAATGCGGCTCAATATCTTTACCGAACATAACTTTACAGAAGTCAGGTACATATATTTATCTAGGTATTTACGTGTGAAGTGAAGCCATAGTGCAAGCTATCTTATTTCGCAGAGATCACTAACAGCTAGCGAAAATGAATGAACAAATACCTTTTTGTGCTGTTGCTTAGATCTAAAGTCTTGACTTTCTATTATTCATTTGGCATCCAACAGGCGCCCCTTTTAGGCATGAGGAGTGTTCTTTCATACATAACGGCAATTTCAAGTATTGCTATCAATAAATATTTCTTATCGGTGCAGATAATTATTGGACAGTGCCACGCGGTTATCTATTTTGTGTATTTTTCACAAGAACGGTTGGAAACGGCGAGCACATATGCAGGTTATGGCAGCAGATTTCTACCTCCGCTGTCAAGATGCTACGAATGTTAATTTTTTTCAACAATGATTCCTACGCAGTGCAGGTTGCTCTGTGAATTTTTTTTTCAGTTTTTGGTGTGCCCTTACAATACACACGTACAGATAGCAGTGAGCGGAATATACACCAACAGAAATGAAAATTGACTTTTAGAAAGGATGAAAGCTTGAAGGCTTGCAACGCATATTTCATGCTTCCCTAAAGATGAGTTCACTACAACACACATGTTACTATCTGTAGTTAATATCTCAAAATGCGAGCGAGCGATCTCTATTTAGGAAGCCCGAGTTATATACGTTTGCGCAGGCGGCACTTCCGGGTTCCGAAGTCGTGGAGGTACCAGACGTTTTTTTTGCTCTTCTTAGCTGTCATGCGGGGGAAATTTCCCCCCTGGTAAGGTCTAATTTCTTTCACCTCGATGCTGGCTTTTTTGTGTGTCTTAGTTGTCAATGTCACAGCGCACTACAGTTTTTAATTTCCGGGATGCTTAGTAGACTCAGTGAAAGAACACTTTAGAGCACTCTTCCGGTGTCTACCTTGGTGCGGGATTGGAACGCACGAAGTTGGCACCGAGCTTCTGATGATGAATTTGTTGTTTTATGGCGCAAGGGCCAATTATGGCCAAAGAGCGCCAGGTCAGTGCTGATGAGTTTGCAGTGGATAGATGAGTTCCGTGAGTTATTGTGATGTAGCTGTAAAGGGGCCTAAAAGCGGTCTCTGTAAACTGCATAAAAGCTGTATGTAATAAAATTATGGCACTGACTAGTGAGTACTACTAAGAACACAAGAGATACGTTGTGATAGATTGATCATATTTTAAAATATATGTAGGAAACTGTTTGCAAGACGCACTACTGCCTTAGAGAGCCCTTGAAACTGAAGGGCCTGAAGGCATGTGCTGTAGAAAAATAAGTTATCGCAGCGGCATCCTCTGGAGAGAGGATGTGCTACAAATTCGTAGGGCTAACAACATGTAAGGCAACATCGTTTAAGAAGCTTAGGACTGCTCTGGTGCCAAACAACGGTTCTGAACCAAGAAACATTACAGGATGAAAGGGAATGTGCTGCCGGTATGCTAACGGAAAGTGTTTTTTTCTCTCTGTTTCGGCTTCCCGACACTCCAGGAGGGCGTGGAGGACCGTGAGCCTTTCACCGCATCTACCGCAGGATGGTGGCTCATTTCCAGTTAGCAGGAAACTGTGTGTGGCATATGTGTGTCCTATTCTGAGACGACAGAATAGGACTTCTGTTCATCGTGTTTTTGTTGCGGGCGGCCAATAACGAAGTTTTGGCTTAATCAAGTGAAGCTTATTATTTGTTTCAGCATCCCATAAGCGCTGCCAGTGGCTTCTGAGTTTCTTTCGGATGAATGGCTTTAGGTCTAAGGCAGGTAGTGCAGTGGTAGAATGTGTATCTTGTGAAGCTATTGATGTGGCAATTTGGTCAGCCAGCATATTACCCTCAATGCCCCTGTGTCCAGGTACCCAGCATACTATGACTTGCTGCTGAGACATGTAGGATGTGCAAATAACGGAATAAAGCTCAGTGAGTACAGGGTTTCGATGATTGCGGAGGAACATTAGGGCTTTTACGACGCTTAGAGAGTCGGTGTATACGATGGCTTTGTGCAACTTTCTTTTCTTGATTTCCTTAACAGCAGATAGAATTGCATAAGCTTCCGCGGTGAATATGCTTGTTTCCGGATGCAGTCCATCGGACTCAGAGAAGGATGGTCCGATTGCAGCATAAAACACTCCGGCTTGCGACTTAGAAGCGTCAGTGTAAAATTCTATGCACGAGTACTTCGATTGAAGTTCCAGGAAGTGCATTCGAATATGTGCCTGTGGGGCGTGTTTCGTCACCTCTACGAATGATGTATCGCATTCTATGGTTTTCCACTGCCATGGCGGCAATGGCTTAGCTAGGACCATTAGGTTTTGCTCAAGAACTGGAACTTGCATTTCCTCAGCAAGCTTTCTAATGCGCAGAGAGAATGGTTCTCGTGCTGCAGGTCGATTATTAAAGAGCTGTGCAGATGCCACGTCGTTTATGGTTACATAAGAGGGATGGTCGCGGTTCGCATTCACCTTTAGATAGTACATGAAACTAGAGTATGACCTCTGAAGATGAAGCGACCACTCATTAGCTTCAACGTAGAGACTCTCTACAGGACTTGTCCTGAAGGCACCGGTCGCCAAGCGGATACCTAAATGGTGAATAGGGTCAAGCATCTTCAAGGCGCTTGGACTGGCAGATTGATATACTATGGCCCCATAGTCTAAGCGCGTGCGTATAAGACTTTTGTAAACGTTCATCAAACATTTCCTGTCGCTGCCCCATGTTTTATGCGATAAAAGTTTAAGAAGGTTCATTGTTTTTAGACATTTCTCTTTTAGGTGCTTTAACTGTGGAATGAAGGTCAGTTTTGAATCTAATATGATTCCTAAAAATTTGTGTTGTGTGACAACTGGTATGTGTTGTCCATGTAGTTCTAGGCTGGGCGCTGCAAATAAGCCTCTTTTTCGCGTGAAAAGAACACATGAGCTTTTAACAGGATTCAGTTTAAAGCCATTTTCCTGTGCCCATTTACACACTTTGTTCAAGCAAAGCTGGACATGTCGCTCACATATAGAAAGGTTGCATGATTTGAAACCCAATTGCACGTCATCTACGTACACCGAATAAAACATGCCCTGCGGTATATATAAGCGTAAGGAATTCATTTTGATTATAAAAAGGGTACAGCTTAATACCCCTCCTTGCGGCACACCGGTTTCTTGTGTAAACGGCTTGGATAGAGCATTGCCCACCCTAACTCGAAATGTACGGTTTGATAGGTAACTTTCAATTACATTAAGCATATTCCCTCGAATACCCATTTCTGAGAGGTCACGCAATATCCCATATCTCCAAGTCGTGTCATATGCCTTTTCCATGTCTAGGAAAACAGAAAGAAAGAACTGGTTATGGATAAAGGCGTCACGAATGCCTGCCTCAATGCGCACGAGCTGGTCAGTAGTCGACCTACCCTCTCTGAAGCCGCACTGATAAGGGTCGAGCATTTTATTCGATTCAAGGAAATGTAGAAGACGACGATTTATCATTTTCTCGAACAGTTTGCATAAGCAACTTGTCAGTGCTATTGGACGGTAACTTGAAACGTCGGATGGATCCTTGCCTTGTTTCAAGACCGGCACTACTAAAGCTTCTTTCCATGAGGATGGGAGGTATCCAGCAGCCCAAACAGAGTTAAAAAGTGCCAGAAGTGTCATGTGTGTATCAGTGTGTAGGTTTTTAATCATGTCATACATGATTTTGTCAACTCCAGGTGCAGAGCTCATGCACGAGCTTAACGCAGCTCTAAACTCGGTAATATCAAAAGGGCAGTTGTACGGTAGATTTGCTCTGCATTTACGGTTTATTGACTGAAGTTCTGCTATTTTCTTATATTGAGCGAATGTTTTTGAATAGCTTTTGGAACTTGATACACGTGCAAAATGTTCTACAAGGGCATCGGCCTGCTTTTCCAAGGTATTCCCTCGCTCATCAATCAAAGGTAATGGGTTGATCTGCTGCCCTTTTAGCCTTCTCAGCCCGTCCCATACTTTAGCCTCCTGGGTATAGGAATTGATGCCTGAGAGAAAACTCTCCCAGCTTGCTCTTCTAGCCTGCCGTCTTGTGCGCCGTCCTTGTGATTTGATGTGTTTGAATGCGATGTAATTTTCCGCCGTAGGATATTGGCGCAGTCTGCCCCACGCCTTATTTTGTCTTTTTCGTGCATCCCTGCAGTCTTCATTCCACCAAGGAACTCTTTTCTTAGTTGAGTGGCCATTTGTTAGTGGAATGAACTTTTCAGCTGCATCAATAATAAAAGCGGTAATATATGCTACAGCGTTATCCATGCTAAAATCGCGTATAAAATCTTGTGATAAGTAAGTGGATTCCTTAAAACCTTTCCAATCAGCGGAGTCGAGTTTCCAGCGACGTACCTGTGGGCGAGTGTCGTGTCGTGTTAGTAAGTTTAAAGGTATCGGAAAGTGGTCACTCCCAAATGGATTTTCTATAACATTCCATTGTAAGTACGAGAGAAGTGTGGAAGATCCAAGTGCTAAATCTATGGAGGAGTATGAATTATGCGCAGCATTGTAGTAGGTGGGTTTTTTTCTATTAAAGAGGCACACACCGGACGTAACAAGAAAGGATTCGATCAGTCGACCCCTCGAATCAGTCCTGGAATCTCCCCAGAGACTGTTGTGCGCATTAAAGTCCCCGACAATAAGAAATGGCTCTGGAAGTTGATCAATGAGTTCGTGGAATTCAATTTTACTCATGTGATAGTTTGGAGGTATGTAGATAGAGCAGACGGCTACTAACTTATTAAAAAGAATTGCGCGAACCGCAACCGCCTCGAGGGATGTCCTAAGCGGCAAGTATTGGCAAGCAACAGTTTTATGGACAATTATCGCTACACCGCCGGATGAGGTGTTGACCTCGTCACGATCTTTACGAAAAATAATGTGTGACCGGAGAAAATTTGTCTGTGTAGCTTTTAAGTGCGTTTCCTGAACACACAGTACCTTTGGATTAAGTTTGTGTAGGAGTTCTGTTACGTCGTCAAGATTGTGGATGAGACCTCTCACATTCCATTGCATAATTTGTGTATCCATTTTGATAGAGTTGGATACTGTGTGTTCTGGAAAGGAAAGGTTAGTTCACCGGCGCTTTGCAGGCGCCGTGACGGGAGTTTTCTCTCTTTTGGAGCGGTCGAGAGATCCTCGCCGCTCCTTAGGCGCTGGTGGCGCCGTCTTGCTGGTGGTTGTGTCCATCGCCTCTAGCGAGGCGCTGGACACGGGCTCTTCCGAGCGCTTTGCTTGACGTGAAGGCCTCGGCACGTTGGACGACGAGACCTTCGAGGTCACCTGCCCGGAGGTAGATGGCCCCGTCTGCTGGGGTGACGGAGCAGCGCTAGCTGCAACCGCCGCGGGGGCAGGTGGCGTAACTGCCGACTCACTGCTTGCGGGTCGGACAGCCGCCGGAAGCCGTTGTGTCGCTGCCCCCTGACGCGTCACATCGGCGAAGCTAATCTTAGGCAGGTATGACAACCGCCTACGTGCCTCCTTGAAAGATATGTTTTCTTTGACTTTGATTGTCACAATCTCTTTTTCTCTTTTCCAGGACGGGCAGGACCGCGAGTATGCGGCATGCTCGCCATCACAGTTGACACAATGTGGAGTTTTCTGGCACGTTTCGGAGGAATGTTCATTGTCACTGCACTTGGCACATGTCAGCCGGCCTCGACAGTTCTGTGAACTGTGGCCAAACCTTTGGCACTTAAAGCATCTAAGAGGATTGGGCACGTACGGCCTGACACGGAGCTTGATGTACCCGGCCTCGATTGACTCGGGCAGGACACTCGAACCGAAGGTGATTATCAAGTGTTTGGTTTGGATTTCTTTGCCATCTCGTCTTATTTTAATTCTTTTGACATTTATAACATTCTGTTCACTGAAGCCCTCCAAGAGCTCAGCCTCAGTGAGCTCCAGCAAATCATCATCCGAGACAACGCCGCGGGAGGTATTCATCGTGCGGTGAGGGGTTACTACTACTTGGGTCTCTCCAAATGATACTAGTTTAGGCAGTTTCTCAAATTGCTTCTGATCGCGGAGCTCCAAGAGGAGGTCACCGCTTGCCATCCTCGAAGCCTTATATCCTGGACCAAACACTTCTGTGAGAGTCTTCGATACAAGGAACGGTGAGATTGTTCGCACTTGTTTAGCTGGTTTTTCTGAGTGTATTACGTGAAAACGAGGGAAATTGTGGACTTGCCGTCCGAAAAACTGAAAGACTTCTTCGGTGCGCCCTCGTTTCTGAGGGCGATCTGGGAGTTTAGGAAACGCGTTTTCCATAGATACAATTGGGTTTTCGGCCGCGATGCCGACCACCCACCATGGAGCCCAACAGGGGGACGTGACAGGAGAAACCCTGCCAACGCCAGCCGTACATCGCTGCTATAACCAAATACAGCATAACCAAGGCTGGCCAGCTACACAAGGTTAACCCTCGCCGCCGGGAAACTAGGAAGTGAGGAGAAGTGATGAGAAGACAGGAAAGATGAAAAAGACGAGAGAAAAAGACGAAGATTGGAGAGGAGGACAGGAAAAGGCGACTGCCGATTTCCCCCGGGTGGGTCAGTCCGGGGGTGCCGTCTATGTGAAGCAGAGGCCAAAGGGGTGTGTTGCCTCCGCCGGGGGGCCTTAAAGGTCCAGACACCCAGCATTGGCTCAATCCCCAGGATCCCCCTTTCCCCAGACACGGCTAAGCCGCGCACGGCTACACGCGGGAGGGGCCAACCCTCGTGTGCTCGGGTCCGTGGTGTCGCAACCCACCAAACGCCTGCTGACGCAGACGCCCCTGCGGGGACCGAGCTTCTGGCTGCGCCATGATGGAGTGCCTTGAATGCTGGCTAGTGTTCCGAGCACTCACTCTTCAGATTGGAAGGGCGTGCCACCGTTTTCAGTGGGTAGCCACAGCAGCAGGTAGAGAGTACAGCGATGCCATAGGGCACTAACAACACGTGTCGTCTGCTCCGCGTAGCAGTTGTAAGTGGTTGCGTCAACAACGATGTTTCCGTTGAGTGTTTTTCGTTCTTTTTGCTTGTTTGTTTCCCGCGTCGTTAAACATTAGATTCAGTGCGTGATTGTTGTGGTGTTCGCGTGCCTGTCACTACGAGGGCTATGTGACCGTGATGAAAGAAAGTGAAAGTCAAAGCGACAGTGAAAAAAGAACAAGGACGATAAATCCTTGCTCACTGCACCATATGCTGCTACGCGACTCACAGAGTGGGTAAGAAGGATTAGCAGAGAGAGCAGCTACATAACAATAACAACTATAAATTGCGGTAAACATTACAGAAGCATTTTCATTGAGCATATAGTCACGATCATCCTGAACGGCGTTGTCCACGAGCTTCCCCGTAATCACCCACATCATAAACTGTATTTGATACCCCGGCTATTCTGAGTACGGCAAGCAGGTTTTACTTATAGTACCAGCAACAAGAACGGCAAAATAAATTTGTTTTGAATAAGAGCGTCCAGCAAAGCCGCAATGGCGTGCCTTGTCGGTGGGCTTTTTGGTCCCGAAGAACCTGGTGTCCACGACAAAACTGTTCGATCATAAGTGTGCACCCCATGGTATAGTTACAAAGCAGCTAGCGCCGGTCGATTAGAAACTGTCGGACACAGCGGCTGCAAACCGCTAGCAAAAGTTGCCACTCCTTCTTAGAACCTGTCGATTAGAGTTGTTTGGATAAAAGTGTCATTACTACCAGACGGTTCATTAGCTTGCGCCTATTGTCAGGCTGAAATGAATAACTTTACTATCTGCACTCACGAAGCTGCAGGCCTTAGCGGCATACTCAGCAGGGTCGCACTGTAAGCTGGAGAAGCGGCGCCATAAGAGCTCCATTTTCGGCACCACGCAATACGGCGTCTTCGCGGCGAAGTCTCTACGCGTCGTTCTCACGAGTACGATCTGAACTGTCCGACCAGCTTCGATGGCGAACTGCGGCTTGTCCGGCTCTCTGCACAGCGATCTGCGGAGCCCGGTGTTGCCTGGTTGCAGCCGCGAGCGTACCTCTAAGATTCTCTTCTTCAACAGCGGTTTCCTTCTTGCGACGATGATCCATAACTTGTACCGAATAGTAAACACAGGCATCAAGACTAGGTGGCGCACATGTCACATCCCTCGACGTGTTGCATGGTACGTTGCTGTCGGTGTGATTATGATGATTATCATGGCGATGATAATGATGGTCTATTGCCATCCCCTTCGAAACGGGGTAGTGACTCATAGCCACCTAGCCTGCTTGAGTTAACCAAATCCAGCTACATGCAACATGCACATACTACATGCAACTGCTACATATCGGAATACCTGGTGGAATATAACGGAACTACAATGCAAAGTTTGTACGTATCGACATTACACGGTGCGCATATCACGTTGTGTGTCAAATGGCACGATACGATGCTAATGATGATGATGACAACGATTTATTGTCATTCCCTTCGAAACGGGACGGTGACAAACAGTCGCCTAGACTGCAAGAATTAAGCAGGTATGCCATACATGTTTTTCATTACATGGAAACTTATAAATCTCCATAACCTTCTATTCTTCCTCAAGACTTCTCTGTCTACGTTTAGCGCTGCCTATGCAACTGCTACATGGAGTGTCACCTGGTGTTATAATATGCAATTGCAATGGAAAGGCGACACGTATAGACACTATGCGGCGGGCATCTCACATAGGAAGGCAAGCGGTTCGATACAATGTTAATGACGACGATTATGATCGTCATCATTGATTGGCATCCCCTTTGAAACGAAACGATTTGCCAGCTTAGTCAGCTTTATTTAATCAGGTTCCCAATAAATGTGTTCTAGCATTCTTGAATACATCTCCTGAAACTTCTTTTCTTCTTTAAATCTTCTTAAGCTGCCTTGTACCTCTACATGTGAATCTGCTACATGGCGCACTACCTGGTGTAAAAATATGCAGCTGCAATGTAAAAGCTCAACGTATCGACGCTACGCGGCATGCATGCCATATCGCGTGCCTCCTCGAGGACTAGGGGGCATTTATAGGGTATTTTTAGCGATTACGCTGTAAAATAAATGGTAGTGTTCGAATAGTATCTGCCTGAATAGCAATCAGCCGTAGCCATGTTGTAGCTGCGAGGACTCTTTACAGCTCGTCATCATGCTGAATATTTCACTGTGCACGTTTTTTTAAGAGCACTATAAGGCGGATGCTGCTTACAGCCAACTTAATGGAGCACGCTTCATACACAGACATGATTTTATGCTAAAATTGCTCTTACCAACACAGCACGATGGAAAAACTTGTTTTCTGCAAGTATTATATAGAGTTCCGGCTTAAAACGGCACTTCCAGGAAAAATAAAAATAAAAGTGCAAAAACGTAAGTCAAGAAACAGACAACGCAGGAATATTTCTGACGAAAAAAACATCTAGCCCACATGAAAGAACTGAGCGAGACAATTGAACTGACGTTTGAAAGTAAAAGAAACCTCTTCCTCAATAAAAAAGCAGCCTGCCACCTACAGCTATTTCCTTGCTGCACGACAAATGGTGCATACATGCATGCGATACAATGCTGAATGGATTTTAGAATAATAAAAATGGATTCCTCCATAATCTATGCAAACATCTACACAGGGAAGCTTTTATGGTATGGGCTAGGGGAACTTTCCTGCATATGTACTTGCACCATTTCAAAGAGGGCCTCTCTGTAAATCACCTGCGATAGGGTTCTTCTGCAGTTGCCAATTGGGTATAGGTCTGACCGTGAACGGTTAAAGACGTATGCAAGGGCTGTGCAACGAGGTGAAATACAGTGAATATTTCGATCCTACAGCAAGTGACTCCGAATGGTATCTCTCCTTGCAAGATTTGTAACACAAAGTCGCAGCACTTCCAAGCATTTTAGGCAACCATTGCTCTAATAGTTTAACGGAGAGGGTCGAGTGCGCAGCTGGTGTGAAATGTCTGTTTGGGACGCTCCTGGTTGATAGCAGAAATTTGCATAGGTGCTGTTTTGCTTATTAGAGAGTTTGCAATGGACGGCCAGAGGTGCTTAAGCAAAGTTCAGTGTTGGTATATTTGGTGTATAACTCATCGAGGCGCCAAACAGAAGCGAAAAGAAATCGAAAAGAAATACTTTAGCGATTGGCATTGATCCACCAAGACGTTGGTGCACTTAATCTTTTTTTTTATTTCGGAATGATAACGCAAATGGTTTCGAGCAGAAAATAATGTTAAGCGCTGATCTCGCTAAAACATAATGTATACGTAATTTAAGACTGCAGAAATCAAATAAATGGCGTTCTGGCTCATTCAGCTACATTGTGTAGGCCCGTGCAGTCACAGTAATATATTTTTATTGATATCGAATTTCAAAGACTGTCGCACAAACATGTGTTCTACCATAAGTTCAGCAGCACCGGTTTCGCTGCGAACGGGCGCTCGCCTCTGTGTAACCAGCATCCCTAACGCCAGCCGACGACGTCCCAGTGTAACCTTGACATCGGGAAAGCCGCATTCAAAACGTTTATGGAGTCACGTTCAAAGTATTGAACGTGCAACCTCATTGAGAATGTGCACAACAGACTTCGATTTACCGAGATTAGCAGTATTAGTCAGTTCATGGAGTTTTCGGGGGTGGACAGTCTGTCTGTGTGTCTAACCAGTTTTTCCGCCAACCCGAAGTCTGTGGCAGTTGAAGGCCTAATGGGTAGCGCATGGGCAGCTGCACTGAAGGAACGGGGCTCAGAACCAACCGTCGGGCAAACATGGGTAAATGAGTATGTGGCACCTCTGTATCTGCGTACAGAGTAGCCAGCCGGTGCCGACGCTGGCTAACCTCTCTGTCTTCGCTCCGCTTTTGTCTCTCTGTGTCTGCGTGCCGCTCTTCGACGAACATCTTTGACGCCGAGATAGGTCAGTGGAGATTCGGCACTACATATGTAGCATTGGGTATGTACCGCTATTCAATGAACCTTGTCACACTGACTTGGAACACAAAGCATGTGCAGCTCGGTTTGTGCTGCTCTTTAATGAAACCCTTTGATACCAGCTCCGATGACTGGGTACGTGCCTGTAGGTGTACGCCGATTTTCAACGTACCTCTTTTGCGGCTACCTGAGCAATAAGGTATCTAGCAATGTCTTTCCTATCTCCTGTCTCTCTCTCTCTCTCTATCTCTATCTCTATCTTTGTCCGCCACTGCAGATGTGCACCTCCTCAATCACAAAAAATTTGTTGCGAAGTTTCCCCGTTGCACGTAGGAATTCAGCCCGCAACACTAACGGCCTTCATGGCGGCGCTGCCAGATGGCGCAGCGTTCGCAGTGTGTAGTGCTTGAGCGGAGCCTGGCTGAATGCGTGTTTCGACATTGCGAATGTTGTGTGCCGCTACGTGGCTTACCATTCATACTGAGGTAGAGTTTGCCGCAATTCCTTATAACATTTCGCGCGAGTAATTGTTGAAGTAGCAACGCCATTGCATATTCCATGCGGAAATTAGGCATAAGTATTCCATTGCTGTACAAAACGTCTATCGCAAATGCTCAGCAGAGGATCTTTAAATCCACGAGGTCACAAAATAAATACAAAAGAGTGGCACGGGAAGCATTAGCGATGAAATCAGGCGAGGTTTATAAGATAGGCACAAAGAAAGGACAGTATAAAAAATGCGCGGCTATCTGAATTCCTGCTCCTTATGTCTGGTTCGAAGTTGAGCTCTTTCATAAAGGCTCTTCAAAGAGTCGCATTTCCAATTAAGATAACGACCTGTCGTCCGCGTCCTTTGAAGTGAAATTGCAAGGGCGCACCTTTAATACATACACAGGCATAAGTGCTCGTAAAAGGAAACGAGCAATTACCGGTTAGTAGTTTCGAGCGTCTTTATTGGCCTTTATCTGTGCGAGGTGCGAAGCGAAATGAAAGTTTTGTTTCTTGAAAGGTGGTATCTGAACAGCATTCAGTTTTGCCATTTGTTTTGTTCTTGAACCCCACTAAATGCCATGAGATTCACGTTCAGACACCCGGGGAACAAATGCACCCTATTCAACGAAGCTGGAAGAGCAAAACTGCTGCTTCTAAGAAGCTCAGGGATTTTAAAACGAGTTTTGTTTTTTTCAGTTTCCTGCCTTTTCCGCTTCCTTTCTGCTTTACATAGCGTGGGAAGACGACCATGAAGATGGAGGGAACTTACAAGACATCACCTGTTTCTCACAGCTAAATTGAATACTTGTCCTGTCCTGCAACTTGGAGTATATCCACTAATTCATCCCAACTCGCTAAGCTTCCTGTCCACCTACATTTTGTTATATCTAGTGTGACATTGCTATATATAGTGTGACATCTAGTGTCTGGCATAAAAAATAACATGGCCTTTACTGTATCTATCTTTCTGCCTTTCGGTCCGTCTGCCTATGTCTCCGACCGTTCTCCCGCCAACCTGGGGTACTGGGTCGGCTTCATCTAATGGGCTGCTCTTCTAAGGCACAGCTGTTCTAAATTACCCGCAAGATCAAATTGGGCCATTGCGAAAGTGACACTAAGTATGGACTCCTTTTCTATAAAGTTCTTCTACCCCTACTTGAGTCGCTGAGTGTGCGCCACTCTTCCATGAACCTCCCTGACGCCAACGTGGATCATTGGGTACTAGCCACTGGGTATGTGCAGCTCCTCAACGAACCACTTTCTGCGTCTACATGGGTTGGTTGATATTTCCCAAAGGGTATGTGTGCTTTTCAACGAGCCGTTTTTCAACCAAGAAACGTTGCTGCGTATGTGCCACTCCCCATCCATTATCTATATACTGAAATTTATCACGTGTTTGGAAGGACAGAACCATGTCATAAATATACATGCAATGATCTCAGAAAGCGCACCAGGTGTTTATACGAAAACATTAGGCCATCCGTAAGAACAGCTGTTATGAAATAAAATTACGCTTCATTTGGATAATTGGCGTCAGCCGTGCCGACCGCGTGGTGAAAAGGGGTACATGGTAATTAGTTGCTAACTAACAAAAATGCAAAACGTAACTTTTACGCCTATAGTTTAAGCGGGCTCATCGTCATTGGGAAATTGAAGCGAGCCCTCCGTACGGGCCATGTCAACTTTTGGGTGTGGAAAATGGAGGTGACCCGCGGAACGCTGGCCCAAACTGCGTGGACCGAAAATGGGAGGACTACAGCGATCTCAACGTCGCGCGCCTCCAGGTGACGTTCTGCTGACGTCACAGAACAGCGGTCATGCAACGCGTTGGGGCTCCAAGTCGCAGTGGGCTCTCTAGTCCTAGAGTCTAGGCACAGAAGGAATTTCGCATTTAGTCGTTCTCTTAAGCTACACTTTGATTGGAAAGCACAACAAAGAAACTAAACGACCATTTCGTCAAGCATGACACTTCTAGGGTAAAAAACATATTCTATGGGTTATTCCGCTGAGACATAACTCCAAAACTGCTCTAGATTATAGTTTCTTGCTTGCCTTTCTTTAATATAGAATTTATACAGGAGCCCAATGATTAGCCGCCATGCGCACTTTAAACAATGCCACCTGTTTTTGTTCTTTTCGTTTTGTATTCTTGGCGCAAGCCATGCTCTTATGGAGGTAGCCCGTAAAGTGTCTATTTCCCTTTCCCAGAATAACTATGGTATATGTGTTTAGAACTGCGCAGTTTGGAAGCCATACAAGAACATGTACTAAGACTCATTTCCGGAGTAGCAAAATCTTCATACAGCCAATTTCTTTCACATACGAGGATAGCACTTGTCAAATACGATGGTGGGGGAAACAATTGACATTAAAATTGGATGCGCAAGTTGTATAAAAATTTACTTTGCGACATCGGCATTATCGTGACGTTATCATGCAGAGCGAAATTCGCTGATCTCGTGTAGCAATAACGCCAGGATTGATGACGTCAATCCAAATAAAGTTAATGGGCGAGCTGCACACGTTTCTTCTGGTGGCATTGGCCTGTGAAGGATGAAAGTCTAGAGGAGCGAGGAAATTCATCCAGTTGTCATCACTCACCATCCTCCTTGTACACGGAAGCCAATGTCGGTCTGCCGAAACTAAGTATTATTGATGATATTTTTACATGGTGTGGTGTTCTTTGGTAGTTTTCTCTTCTAACGTATCGTGTGACTGGAGTTTTGCTTAACGCCAGGAAACGACAAAACAGAAATGGAAACAGCAAAACAACAGGTTCAGGTAATACATTGATACTGCTGCCTCATTACAAATTTCTATGTTCATATCCATGCTAAGTAAAGTGTATGCAGCGTTTTCAACTAAAAGCAGGCCAGAAGGCCTAAGAAAAAAATATTAATAGCTTGGAGACCTAGAGAGAGAGAGAGGGAGAGCAAATGATAAATGAAAGGTAGGGTGGTTAACCAGTACTGAGCCCGGTTGGCTACCCTACACTGGGGAAAGGGAAACGGGGACGGAAAGATTAGAGAAACAAGAGAAAGTCCACTGGGGATATCGTTCAGTCACTCAGTCCGGATTACAGACGCTGACTCAATCCTGTATCTTTCAGATATCGCAGCAGCGCTTTTGTGGCCTTTTGTAGCTGCGATATGCGAGGCCATGGTCCCAAGATCTTGTTCAAGGTGAGCGGTCTTCTATCTAACTGGTTGAGAGCTGTGCAGATATCTTGTCTTTCATTTTCTAATGATGGGCAGTAGCACAGTAGATGGTCTATAGTTTCTTCAACACCGCAGGCATTGCACTCGGCGCTATCAGCCATTCCAATAAAAAACGTATATGCATTCGTGAATGCGACGCCCAAGCGTAAGTGGCACAGCATTGTTTCCTCATTACGTGGAAGCCCTAGTAACAGCCGCAGTTCGCATAGATGGATCGAGGGAATGCAATCGATGTTGAGTGAAATCAGGTGTGTGCCACTTTTCCAATGTCATACGGTGCGCTAGCTTGCCTAAGTGTTGGGCTGCGTCAGTACGCGATAAAGGTATAGAAACAAGGGTTGCTTTTTCATGTGCTTTCTTAGCAGCGTCGTCAGCGAGGTCTTTGCCGGAGATACCGCAATCGCCAGGCAGCCACTGAAACACGACGTCGTGCCCTTTCGCAATCATGTGATGGTGAATTTCTCGTATCTCCGATACGAGTTGTTCGCAGGACCCGCGACGAAGAGATGACAGAAGACATTGTAAGGCCGCCTTTGAATCACAGAATATTGCCCACCGATTAGCCGGTTGGTTAATATAATCAGGGGCACCTCGAAGGGCAACAAGCTCCGAACCGGTCGATGTTGTCAAGTGCGAAATCTTGTATCGGATGCTTAGTGGTCGTGATGTTATAACCACTGCCCCGGTGGAGCTGGTCTGGGTGGAAGAGCCATCCGTATATATGTGGACTCGGTCAAAGTAGAAAGTGTGCAAACAATCCAGAGCTGCTTGCTTCAAGGCCAAGGTAGGCAGGTCGGTCTTCTGTCTTATCCCTGGAACAGTAAGACGCACATGAGGTTGTTTTAAAGACCACAAAGCTGAGGTTGAACGTGCTGATGGTGTGAACCCCGGTGGTAGGGAGGCACGATACTTGTTGACCTCGTTGGAGAAGGATGCCTGTGGTCGTCGTTCTGGCAGACAGGCAAGAAAGCTTGATTGAATCCGTGAAATATGACTAACATGGGCCCTAAGCGAGTCGGTGCTGATGTAAGTCGTGATCGGATGGTTTTGAGCCATTATAATGGTTCCTGCTGGTGAGGCGCTCCGCGGAAGGCCTAGGCAAACACGTAGTGCCTGTGCTTGCACTCTCTGATGCTGTCGAAGATTTGATTTGCATGTTTTAGCAAGCACGGGAGAACTATAGCGTAGAAATCCGATAAAAAGTGCTCGATATAACTGTAGCATGGAGCCTATTGACGATCCCCATGTTTTGCCGGCGATGAACATGAAGATGTGAACAATAGATGTGAGCCTCTTCTTCAAGTGGGCAACCTGAGGGCTCCAAGACAGGTCCCGGTCAACAATGACACCCAAAAACCGGTGATTTTTCTTGTAGCAGATAGGCTGGCCATTGATGTATACTGGATAACCAGACATCGCTATTCGCGTAAAAGCGACTAACGCACATTTTTCTGTTGAGATGGCAAAGCCTTGTGTCTGAAGATAGTCAGATGCCTGTGTTGCTGCTTGCTGTAGCCTTGCGCGAACCTGCAGGTGAGTGACCACTGATGTCCAGATGCAGATGTCGTCGGCGTATATTGAACCACTCACTGTTTCCGGGAGGGATTCAGTGGACATGAATTGATCAAATGGGCTGCTTGCGCATCACGTTTATTTCATATTTTTTCTATCGAAGCAAGCACAGATGAAAAAGGCATGCGCACTTTTATGGTAAGCCTCCTTCCAAAAACGTCTTTTATTGCATGGTGCGAGGCTACACATTCCCTACCTTCCTTTCGGCATTTCTCGAGAATACGATGTTGAGCTCCCAGACCAGATTATGCCGTAATCTCACACATCGTTGCAACACTTTTGAAGTGCAACCTGGCAGTAGAGCTGGTGGTAGCCAGACTCGTAAATTCTGTGTGCTTACAAATTAATATTTATTTCTACGCGGAACACGAGAACAGTTTCTTAAAGCACCACACTAAGCACCATTCGTTGTATCCTCCAATATATTCGGGTTCTTTGAGTGTGGAAATCAGCATCTCATTATTAGGCAAGCTGTAGTCGAGAACAGTGGAACACTTGTGACCGTCCGGAGTTTCTTTTTTTTATTTTACTGGACTGGAAAACTTTAGCCTGGTCCTTCAGGACGCGCACCAGCGCACAGCGGGCGTCTCCCACGTAGCCACCGACAGGGAGTACCTGGTGGCCGCTTCGCGGGCCTGCTGGACGGCCCACTACCGGTCGGCGAGTAGTGGGCTTCTGAGTGACTTCTCCAACTTTTCTGAGGTAGAGTCGGGCAGAGCGTTTCTACACTCCCACAGCATGTGTGCGAGCGTCGCCGTATCTCCGCGGTAGGGGAACGTGTCGCTGGGGTACGCGTCGGGATAGAAAACGTGCAATTTGGCAGGGTTTGCGTACAATGTGCGTCCGTAGTAAGCGTAGTGTTAGCGCCTGCGGCCTGTTAAGTTTAGGGTGTGGCGGCGGAAAGATGCTGCGCCCCAGGTAGAAGTGTTTCGTAATTTCGCTGTACGTAATTATTGAGTGCGTACCGATTGTCCTCTATATAGCTAGAGCAGGTGGAGTTGCCCAGGGACGAAAGACCGGTAAGTGATCACGCTGCGTCGTGGATTATCTCGCTGAGGTTGGGCGGGTCGCCCGGCACCCGACTGAGATGGGCGGGGAACCAGATGACAGTGTGGTGCTGGAGGGCGCTCGGATCCACGCTATGCGTAAGGCCTGGTTGGAGACAACGCCACGTTCGAAGGACGCAAGCATTTTTGGCATAACAGCTTCACGAAACTGTGGCCGCCTCGGCCGCGGTCAAACCCAAACAACTACAGCTCGGGAGCGCCACGTCTAACTACTGGGCTACCGTGACAGTTTGCGTAACTCCCTTTCGCGGAGCATTGAGACCATTGCGCGTTAACCTAGCGGTGTCTATAGGAAGAATCGATCGGAAAGCTTCAATGTATTGCAAGAGAGTGCAGGTGAGAGCGTGAATGAGAGTAAGCCTAACGTCAAAAAAGGACTGTTGGCGTGTGATTCTTCAAAAGCGCTGGTGCTTGCCCAAAACTGATTGGGGGTGGGAGGGGGGGAAGGGCATTGAGCAATGAAATGCAGGAGCGTAGTTACCTAATGGCAGGCAGGACCTTCCGCTAATTCGCAAGCTTACGTGTCTTGCCCGAGAAAAGTGGCAGTACAGCAGAAAACAGACAGATCGCAGATCAATAGAATAATTTGCGAAAGAAGAACGTGCATTTTTCTTGTCATATATTCCTTAACCGCAAGAAACGGAGCGGATTTGGTGTTTCTGTCTGTTTAGCTTACTCGTATCCATATAAGTGATCGCAGCGTTATTGTCAGCGTAATTTGCACGGAATGCTTCTTCAATTGACGATCTGACCTTCTTCGCATCTGCTGTTTTTTTTTTGTGCGTGTCTGCGACCCTTGTCTCAGACACGTCATGCTGCGGTAGTGTTGCTACATGCAACCGAGACGCCCAATATTCTGCAAGAGCGTGTACATCTTAGCCTGAGAGGTCGACAGGGTATTTTGGGAGCTTGCAAATTCTGCGAATGCCGAACGCGTCGCCTTTCAAGAACTGGTTTAATTGAAAGTCTCATTAGGCATTAGGAACTGCATTTACGCATGGGTGGCCTTTTCCGTCTTTTGCGAATCATCCAGCAAAATAGCAGCCCTAATTGAAAAAAAATATATAACGGAAGCTTCAAGGCAGTGATGCTACCCAACAAGTTCTCGCGGTTTCCCAACCTTATCACGCGTGCTTGCCTTTATATTGAAAAACGCAAATTCTTTAGCCATCAATAAAATTTATCCGGCGCCGGTGTGCTTGGCGCTCCAAGCTTATCATGTGTTTGACATATATATATATTTTCATGCACTCACTGGTTTTATGCGAAGCATATTACTAGAGCTCAACCCAGCTCCTCAGGCGCGGCGGTGTCGCCTTCAATACCACGTGACACCATGACGTCACGACAGAGGAGAAACGGGGCTCCAATCACGGCGTCGCTCGCGGCGTCGCCCCCCCCCCCCATCATCGGACGCGGTGAGCGTTGAGCAACGCAGCGTTCGGCGCGACAACGAAATGTGCGCCTGAGCAAGCGCCGCACGCCTGAGCCGACGCCGACGACACCGGCTTTTCTGCGACACGAGCTCCTTAACGCTGTCGCGTTAAAATAAAGGCTAGTATGCTTCGCATCCTGGGCTTAACCTTAGCTAAACCACAGCCATTTTTTTTATTTCTCGCCCTTGTTCCATAGTCAAATAATGTGAATATATTACCAGAATTTTTGATGGTCAAAGCAATTAGTGACTTTGTTGATTTGCAAGACGCAGAGGCGACTGAAGAATCGGATATTACACAGGCAGAAAACATAATAAGGTCACGGGACATGCGCGTGATCGTTGCAGCGGTTGGCTTGTTTGTTGAAGTATTAACAATTTGCCTAGAGACTCAAACATGGGATAAGTTTGGAAACTCTGCACGAAAACATTTGTTTGAGATTTTCTGCCAAACTTGCCAGCTGTTGTTATCTGACATAAGCTTTAAAAACCTTTGAATGAAACAAAAGATACAGCCAGGAACCTGTAAATGAATGTTAAGGGTTAGCGCTAAGTCTGCTGAGCCCCGTGTTTGGTTTGCTCTAATACCGTATTTACTCGCCTAATAAACCGAATGCCTCTTAAACATGTTCACGCAGATTTTGGGGGATGGTTCTCTGCGCGGTACGAAAACGTTTAAGCCGGGGCGCAATATTGTAATGCGACTATAGTGAGCTGACCTACTGCTTACAGACACATTTCCATGGTGACAGGTGGATGGGACCGAGGCGGAGCCCGTTGTTCCAAGTTCTCGTGACTCATCTGCTTTCAACAGTTTTAACAGACGTCAAACGGTTCTAACACGATGGTGCGAAGGTGTCTGCTCTGTAACCTGAGCAGTTGACCCGCACTGCGTCAGCAGCGACTAAGCTAGGATCAGTGACATTTAGTCACGTAATGTGCGGTTCCTGAGTTTGTTGGAGATAAAAAAATGCGTTATTTCTGAAGGAGAAAAGTGGCAAGTGGGTTTATTACGCAAAAAAATACCGTAGCAACACCCTGCGTCTTCGCGCTATGACGAATCAACCAGAAGCCCGTATGGCAAACTTCACTTCGATGTCTATCACCGTTGTGCAGTGAAGTCCCGGTTACCACGTTACCACGTAAATGTTAAGCGCAAAAGCGAAGTCAATCATAGAGGAAAGGAAAACGCCTGCACTCCACATTAAATTTAAGGTATAGGTGTTTGCGCACCAAAACCACTTTCTGATTATGAGGCAGGCCGTAGTGGGGGACTCCGGATATTTGGACCATCTGGGGTTCTTTAACGCGCACCTAAATCTAAATACACGAGTGTTTTCGCATTTCGCCCCCATCAAAATGCGGCCGCTGTCGCCGGGATTCGATCCCGCGACCTCGTGCTTAGCAGCCCCACCCCACATTTTGTGTGATTTCAATGTAGCGCCTGTGCTCACTGCTGTGACGCTATGATATAGGGCCCATCGTATGGAGAGTTTCGGGGTTCATGTCGTTGTACAGTGCTGTTGTGTGACGGGGACAAGTGCCGGTCGATTGTATCCTTCTGCGTATGCCAGCTTTTCAAGAAAGGACTAGAAATACTGAAGCGTCTGTAAAGGACACCCGTCAAGTTTGAGGGATTGTTGTATTGTGCGAGATCTCGTTATATCTTATTTTGTCTGCGTTAGACGAGGCTCCAATATAATCGCGTTACTTCTTTGCCAGCGTCATGAATGTTGCAGAAACCTCTATGAGGATGAAAAAAAAAATCTATTAGCGTTTTTTTCTTTTCTTTTGAAGCACCGTTCCTTTGAGGCTTTAGAAATCCTGAAGAAACAAACATAAGAACGGAAGTAAGTTACGAAAGCAGGCCACTCCTCCAACAGATCCAGCGATTTGCAAGTCGGTAAGCTCCTTAAGCGGGTAGAAGTGCCTAGAAGAACGTAAAAACGCATTCTGTAGGGAAGAAGGTTGAAAGTACCACTGCTGTTGGGGATATTTGTTTTAAATCCTTCCACGAATGGTGTTCTTTCTCTGAGGAATATTATATTTTCTGGTCTCGAAAACCTTGAAACTGGTCGGGGCATATATAAACATACAGGCAATAAGTAGAGCCGGGATCTGAAGCTAATACTAAGAAAAAGAAGGCCGTGCGGTTCTCTACTTGTAAAGGGCGGCTCTCCCGTGGTTTTTCGAGTGAAACACCGCCAACGCTTGATATGTTGCTATTTATAGAACGTCTGTTCTTCAACCCAGTAACTGTTGGTTCTTTTTATATTACTCTAACGCAAATAATGTAGGTTTGGAATTTCGACCAAGCCGAGCACTTCCGGCTTTCACGGCATGGTAGGCACCTCCGCAGTCTAACATGCGTAAGCATTTCCGTGCCTACCCAACGAAGAAGCCTGTTCACCCGTCTGTCGCATAAAGCGAATCGCTTTGAAAGAATTATTGTATAAAATAAACTAAGTTCGACAGTAGAACCTACGCCCCCACGCTCAGAAGCCGAGTGTCACTGTCTTGCCCACGGGCTATACAGCTACGCTTGCTGAAGCTGAATGTATGGGAACCGTGTTAAACGCGTTGTACCGGTGGTACAAAACAAATGTCAAAGGAGAAAATATTTTTTTAAGCTTTTATTGAACTATTTGGTCTTGGTCGAATAAACGTCATCTCTGGGACCACATGTAAGCCTACCTGGAGCATGAAACATCACGAAACTTATGATTCTGCGAAAATTGAACGCCGAACATGCCAAATGCCCGATGCGTTTCGGGTATCGCGAGATGCGCCTGTTGCTGATCGGGTTCTGTTGCGCTAACACGATTAGGCTTGCGTGCTCATGATGTCACCTTGGCACACTAAGTCTTGGGGATCAACCAAGAATGGGTGCATCCCAATATCGCATACGCTTTGTCGAAGCTGTCTGCTCGAGCAAATACCCGGTCGTGCATACCCACTGACCCACGTAGTCTGCTAGGCTTGATCGCAGCCACGAGCGAGGTGCCTATTCGGGCACATACCCAGCGGGCCATGCTGTCCGCTCGACAACAGGGCGGCTTAGTGGTCCAAGCTATTAAGCAACTTGGTTGACTAGGAATTTGAAAGAGGTTACCTTTAATAGCAAAGTGGGAGAAGTTCCCAAAAGAACGCTAATTACAAAAAAGTACGCCAGTCAGTTCTTGCGGAAATGTCAGCAGAAAAGTGATTGATGACGGAGGTGCCTGCACTTGTCACATGGTTATACGCTTGTATCGAAGTTTGAGGTATCTGCATCTCCCCTGTTTTCCGTGTAAAAACAACGCCGGCTTTGCGTGGCATTTTTGCTAAGCTTTGATTTTTAAATATTTTTCTGATGTGGTGGCGTTGCATGGGAAGATGAACCTGGTGCACCTAAAACATTTGAAATGATCTCATGAACACTGGTCCTGCCATGCACTAAAAAACACACGGATAAGTATAGCTGTTTTCTGCCTTTTCTCCAAAGATGTTCGAATGACTTCAGTTCTAGACACAGTTTTATTAAAGCTTTCTAGCAGTAATACTCACAAGGTTCACGCTTATGTTATAACTGCATCAGATTATTGTCCTTATTCCGTCGATCATATATACACTTGTGCACCAAAAGAAGATTTTGTTTCATGCGCAATATTAACAGTCGTAACAAATATCACAAAGATTGTTTCGTATATTATGTTCATATGGTTGTTAGGTAGTAGCAGGTCTGCCGTGAATTAGTCGTTGCTCAGGCACAAATTACACATGTGAAAATACTTCAAATACTACAGCTTGGCAAGTATACACTATGGATGGTATCTGGGCAAGCTCGGCCTATTGAGAAAACCTAGCCACTACACACAGGCCAAAATGTCGCCTATTGTAGAAGAAGAAAGGCAGTCCAAGAAATCATTGGTAATTACACTCAAGGGCGATTCTACATATTACATAGCCATTGGATGTGTACGTTAATCATCAATTGGTCTCAATTTCCCAACTTGTGTCAGGCACGCTAGAGCCGCCGAGGTCGCTTAGTGGCTATGGTGTTGGGCTGTTAAGCATGAGGTCACGGGATTGAATCCCGGCCTTGGCAGCCGCATTTCGATGGCGGTGAAATGCAAAAACAACAGTGTACTTAGATTTAGGTGCACATTAGGAAACCCCAAGTGGTTCAAATTTTCGGAGTCCCCCACTATGGCTTGCCTCACAATGAGATCGTGGTTTTGGCACGTAAAACCCAATAATTAAATTTAATCGAACGCTACAAGAAAATACGCAAGAGGCAGCCTCAACTCAAGAAAAAATTAACAAACACACTCCCGATGTCGCTTCACTTAGCATGGAGTCTCCCAGCAGCCGAAGTCGCCCAAGGGATTGGTGAATCAATTCGCTGATCTGCTAGAAAAATAATACATTGGAACTTGCACAAGGATGCAGTCTACCCCTGGAACTCTCTTTTCTCGAGAAACCTCAGAGGATACACTCCACCAGATTGACCGGAAAGCT